>NC_050076.1:626324-1245149 GCF_009764565.3 Dermochelys coriacea
AGCGGGGACAGCAGAGCAGCTCACAGCAGGAGTTTGCCTGGGACTGGTAAGTATCCGAGTGTGTGTGTTTGCTTGCTGAGGAAGTATCCGAGCGTGTGTTTGCTGGGAGGGAGCCTGAGTGAGTGTCTGATTGGCTGCTAGCCTGCAGGGGGCGGGCATTAGGGTGTCTGTGTGTTTGCGTCAGGGAAGCCTGGCTGTTTAAAAATAGCCGGAGCCTCGCGAACCAGCTGAGCGGCAGCGGAGCAGCGGGGACAGCAGAGCAGCTCACAGCAGGAGTTTGCCTGGGACTGGTAAGTATCCGAGTGTGTGTGTTTGCTTGCTGAGGAAGTATCCGAGCGTGTGTTTGCTGGGAGGGAGCCTGAGTGAGTGTCTGATTGGCTGCTAGCCTGCAGGGGGCGGGCATTAGGGTGTCTGTGTGTTTGCGTCAGGGAAGCCTGGCTGTTTAAAAATAGCCGGAGACTCGCGAACCAGCTGAGCGGCAGCGAACCAGCGGAGCAGCGGGGACAGCAGAGCAGCTCACAGCAGGAGTTTGCCTGGGACTGGTAAGTATCCGAGTGTGTGTGTTTGCTTGCTGAGGAAGTATCCGAGCGTGTGTTTGCTGGGAGGGAGCCTGAGTGAGTGTCTGATTGGCTGCTAGCCTGCAGGGGGCGGGCATTAGGGTGTCTGTGTGTTTGCGTCAGGGAAGCCTGGCTGTTTAAAAATAGCCGGAGCCTCGCGAACCAGCTGAGCGGCAGCGGAGCAGCGGGGACAGCAGAGCAGCTCACAGCAGGAGTTTGCCTGGGACTGGTAAGTATCCGAGTGTGTGTGTTTGCTTGCTGAGGAAGTATCCGAGCGTGTGTTTGCTGGGAGGGAGCCTGAGTGAGTGTCTGATTGGCTGCTAGCCTGCAGGGGGCGGGCATTAGGGTGTCTGTGTGTTTGCGTCAGGGAAGCCTGGCTGTTTAAAAATAGCCGGAGCCTCGCGAACCAGCTGAGCGGCAGCGAACCAGCGGAGCAGCGGGGACAGCAGAGCAGCTCACAGCAGGAGTTTGCCTGGGACTGGTAAGTATCCGAGTGTGTGTGTTTGCTTGCTGAGGAAGTATCCGAGCGTGTGTTTGCTGGGAGGGAGCCTGAGTGAGTGTCTGATTGGCTGCTAGCCTGCAGGGGGCGGGCATTAGGGTGTCTGTGTGTTTGCGTCAGGGAAGCCTGGCTGTTTAAAAATAGCCGGAGCCTCGCGAACCAGCTGAGCGGCAGCGAACCAGCGGAGCAGCGGGGACAGCAGAGCAGCTCACAGCAGGAGTTTGCCTGGGACTGGTAAGTATCCGAGTGTGTGTGTTTGCTTGCTGAGGAAGTATCCGAGCGTGTGTTTGCTGGGAGGGAGCCTGAGTGAGTGTCTGATTGGCTGCTAGCCTGCAGGGGGCGGGCATTAGGGTGTCTGTGTGTTTGCGTCAGGGAAGCCTGGCTGTTTAAAAATAGCCGGAGCCTCGCGAACCAGCTGAGCGGCAGCGAACCAGCGGAGCAGCGGGGACAGCAGAGCAGCTCACAGCAGGAGTTTGCCTGGGACTGGTAAGTATCCGAGTGTGTGTGTTTGCTTGCTGAGGAAGTATCCGAGCGTGTGTTTGCTGGGAGGGAGCCTGAGTGAGTGTCTGATTGGCTGCTAGCCTGCAGGGGGCGGGCATTAGGGTGTCTGTGTGTTTGCGTCAGGGAAGCCTGGCTGTTTAAAAATAGCCGGAGCCTCGCGAACCAGCTGAGCGGCAGCGAACCAGCGGAGCAGCGGGGACAGCAGAGCAGCTCACAGCAGGAGTTTGCCTGGGACTGGTAAGTATCCGAGTGTGTGTGTTTGCTTGCTGAGGAAGTATCCGAGCGTGTGTTTGCTGGGAGGGAGCCTGAGTGAGTGTCTGATTGGCTGCTAGCCTGCAGGGGGCGGGCATTAGGGTGTCTGTGTGTTTGCGTCAGGGAAGCCTGGCTGTTTAAAAATAGCCGGAGCCTCGCGAACCAGCTGAGCGGCAGCGGAGCAGCGGGGACAGCAGAGCAGCTCACAGCAGGAGTTTGCCTGGGAGTTCGCCTGGAGTGAGCCCATTGAGGCTTACATCTTGCCAACGTCTCTGAGGAAGCTCCGTAGTAGGTAGGTGATATGGAAGGGGGGAATTCAGCTGTTGTGACCTGCACTGGATGTGCCATGTTTGTCTTTCTTCCACAGGACAGAAGCGACTTTGTCTGTACAAAGTGCAAGCTGGTCTCCATATTGGAAGAGAAGATTGAAGGTCTGGAGCAACAGGTAACGACCCTGCGTTGTATACGAGAGACTGAGGATTTTCTGGACCAAACTCAGGATAGCCTTCTAGGGGCACAAAGCTCTAAAGATGTAGAGCAGGTTACACAGAGGAGCCAAGAGGCCAGTGAAGAAGCTTGGCAACATGTGACCTCCAGAAGAGGTAAGCGGAATGTCCGGGTTCCAGTAACACAGACACAGGTAACTAACCGCTTTCATGTTCTCTCCACAGGTACCAATGCGGAGAGTGGACCAGATGATATGTCTGGGGGGAGAAAGCAGAAGGAGACTCCGCTGGTTGGGAGGCATGAGATGCGATGTCCTGAGGTTGGAGGTTCCACGACCACCACTCCCAAGAGGAGAAGGCGGGTGGTGGTGGTCGGGGACTCTCTCCTCCGGGGGACTGAGTCATCTATCTGCCGCCCTGACCGGGAAAACCGAGAAGTCTGCTGCTTGCCAGGGGCTAAGATTCGTGATGTGACGGAGAGACTGCCGAGACTCATCAAGCCCTCGGATCGCTACCCCTTCCTGCTTCTCCACGTGGGCACCAATGATACTGCCAAGAATGACCTTGAGCGGATCACTGCGGACTATGTGGCTCTGGGAAGAAGGATAAAGGAGTTGGAGGCGCAAGTGGTGTTCTCGTCCATCCTCCCCGTGGAAGGAAAAGGCCTGGGTAGGGACCGTCGAATCGTGGAGGTCAACGAATGGCTACGCAGGTGGTGTCGGAGAGAAGGCTTTGGATTCTTTGACCATGGGATGGTGTTCCATGAAGGAGGAGTGCTGGGCAGAGACGGGCTCCATCTTACGAAGAGAGGGAAGAACATCTTTGCCAGCAGGCTGGCTAACCTAGTGAGGAGGGCTTTAAACTAGGTTCACCGGGGGAAGGAGACCAAAGCCCTGAGGTAAGTGGGAAAGCGGGATACCGGGAGGAAGCACAGGCAGGAAGGTCTGTGAGGGGAGGGCTCCTGCCTCATACTGGGAATGAGGGGCGATCAACAGGTTATCTCAAGTGCTTATATACAAATGCACAAAGCCTTGGAAACAAGCAGGGAGAACTGGAGGTCCTGGTGATGTCAAGGAATTATGACGTGATTGGAATAACAGAGACTTGGTGGGATAACTCACATGACTGGAGTACAGTCATGGATGGTTATAAACTGTTCAGGAAGGACAGGCAGGGCAGAAAAGGTGGGGGAGTAGCACTGTATGTAAGGGAGCAGTATGACTGCTCAGAGCTCCGGTACGAAACTGTGGAAAAACCTGAGTGTCTCTGGATTAAGTTTAGAAGTGTGTGCAACAAGAGTGATGTCATGGTGGGAGTCTGCTATAGACCACCGGACCAGGGGGATGAGGTGGATGAGGCTTTCTTCCGGCAACTCACGGAAGCTACTAGATCGCATGCCCTGATTCTCATGGGTGACTTTAATTTTCCTGATATCTGCTGGGAGAGCAATACAGCGGTGCATAGACAATCCAGGAAGTTTTTGGAAAGCGTAGGGGACAATTTCCTGGTGCAAGTGCTAGGGGAGCCAACTAGGGGGAGCGCTTTTCTTGACCTGCTGCTCACAAACCGGGTAGAATTAGTGGGGGAAGCAAAAGTGGATGGGAATCTGGGAGGCAGTGACCATGAGTTGGTTGAGTTCAGGATCCTGACGCAGGGAAGAAAGGTAAGCAGCAGGATACGGACCCTGGACTTCAGGAAAGCAGACTTTGACTCCCTCAGGGAACAGATGGCCAGGATCCCCTGGGGGACTAACATGAAAGGGAAGGGAGTCCAGGAGAGCTGGCTGTATTTCAAGGAATCCCTGTTGAGGTTACAGGGACAAACCATCCCGATGACTCGAAAGAATAGTAAATATGGCAGGCGACCAGCTTGGCTTAATGGTGAAATCCTAGCGGATCTTAAACATAAAAAAGAAGCTTACAAGAAGTGGAAGCTTGGACATATGACCAGGGAAGAGTATAAAAATATTGCTCGGGCATGTAGGAAAGATATCAGGAGGGCCAAATCGCACCTGGAGCTGCAGCTAGCAAGAGATGTCAAGAGTAACAAGAAGGGTTTCTTCAGGTATGTTGGCAACAAGAAGAAAGCCAAGGAAAGTGTGGGCCCCTTACTGAATGAGGGAGGCAAGCTAGTGACAGAGGATGTGGAAAAAGCTAATGTACTCAATGCTTTTTTTGCCTCTGTTTTCACTAACAAGGTCAGCTCCCAGACTGCTGTGCTGGGCAACACAAAATGGGGAAGAGATGGCCAGCCCTCTGTAGAGATAGAGGTGGTTAGGGACTATTTAGAAAAGCTGGACGTGCACAAGTCCATGGGGCCGGACGAATTGCATCCGAGAGTGCTGAAGGAATTGGCGGCTGTGATTGCAGAGCCCTTGGCCATTATCTTTGAAAACTCGTGGCGAACGGGGGAAGTCCCGGATGACTGGAAAAAGGCTAATGTAGTGCCCATCTTTAAAAAAGGGAAGAAGGAGGATCCTGGGAACTACAGGCCGGTCAGCCTAACCTCAGTCCCTGGAAAAATCATGGAGCAGGTCCTCAAAGAATCAATCCTGAAGCACTTAGAGGAGAGGAAAGTGATCAGGAACAGTCAGCATGGATTCACCAAGGGAAGGTCATGCCTGACTAATCTAATCGCCTTTTATGATGAGATTACTGGTTCTGTGGATGAAGGGAAAGCAGTGGATGTATTGTTTCTTGACTTTAGCAAAGCTTTTGACACGGTCTCCCACAGCATTCTTGTCAGCAAGTTAAGGAAGTATGGGCTGGATGAATGCACTATAAGGTGGGTAGAAAGCTGGCTAGATTGTCGGGCTCAACGGGTAGTGATCAATGGCTCCATGTCTAGTTGGCAGCCGGTGTCAAGTGGAGTGCCCCAGGGGTCGGTCCTGGGGCCCGTTTTGTTCAATATCTTCATAAATGATCTGGAGGATGGTGTGGATTGCACTCTCAGCAAATTTGCGGATGATACCAAACTGGGAGGAGTGGTAGATACGCTGGAGGGGAGGGATAGGATACAGAAGGACCTAGACAAATTGGAGGATTGGGCCAAAAGAAATCTAATGAGGTTCAATAAGGATAAATGCAGGGTCCTGCACTTAGGATGGAAGAATCCAATGCACCGCTACAGACTAGGGACCGAATGGCTCGGCAGCAGTTCTGCGGAAAAGGACCTAGGGGTGACAGTGGACGAGAAGCTGGATATGAGTCAGCAGTGTGCCCTTCTTGCCAAGAAGGCCAATGGCATTTTGGGTTGTATAAGTAGGGGCATAGCGAGCAGATCGAGGGACGTGATCGTTCCCCTCTATTCGACACTGGTGAGGCCTCATCTGGAGTACTGTGTCCAGTTTTGGGCCCCACACTACAGGAAGGATGTGGATAAATTGGAAAGAGTACAACGAAGGGCAACGAAAATGATTAGGGGTCTAGAGCACATGACTTATGAGGAGAGGCTGAGGGAGCTGGGATTGTTTAGTCTGCAGAAGAGAAGAATGAGGGGGGATTTGATAGCTGCTTTCAACTACCTGAAAGGGGGTTTCAAAGAGGATGGCTCTAGACTGTTCTCAATGGTAGCAGATGACAGAACGAGGAGTAATGGCCTCAAGTTGCAATGGGGGAGGTTTAGATTGGATATTAGGAAAAACTTTTTCACTAAGAGGGTGGTGAAACACTGGAATGCGTTACCTAGGGAGGTGGTAGAATCTCCTTCCTTAGAGGTTTTTAAGGTCAGGCTTGACAAAGCCCTAGCTGGGATGATTTAACTGGGACTTGGTCCTGCTTTGAGCAGGGGGTTGGACTAGATGACCTTCTGGGGTCCCTTCCAACCCTGATATTCTATGATTCTATGAACAACATTTCCTACCCAAGAGATGTGGGTATTTAGACTCCACCTCAGAAGAAGGTCTGAAGCATGTTTGACTATTTTTCCTTTACTGCATCTTCCACCAGGGAGTTGGGAGTAGGGTGGAAGTAGTAATACTTCATTCCCTTGGCTGGAATGTAGTATTTTTTATCTGTCCATTTGCAAGTGGGAAGAATAGTGGCAAGTGTTTGCCACAGAGTACATGCCGGTGACAACAGTGCCTCGTTGATGTGTAGGTGATCTTATCCAGGGGAGTTGTATCTAAAATGTCCACTAGGGAAATGCTGAGACTCCTGGACCTCCTCCAAAAGAATCAGGATGGATTCTGCCAGATACTTCTTTAAGTCGCCTGCATAGTAGGGAGGTGGGAGCATTACCATGTCATCTGGGGAGGAGGAGGAGGAGGACTTGGCTGAAGAGAGGAAGGGTGAGTCTCACTCCTCATGGATACCTAGGGAACACACTTCTGGAGCTGGAGAATTGGCTGTTCCCGCTGTGGGACAAGAGTCTTCTGAGAATCAGCTCTATGAGGTGACTTGCCTCTCTTTCTAGAGCCTCTAGAGAGGTGCTATCTTGTTTTTGATGGTTTCATCTGTGGAACTGCCCCTGTAGCTCCAGAACACACTTCTCAGGTACCGAGGGAACACACTAAACAGGCAACAAAAGACAGCCTGCTAGTGACTGTTACGTACCTTTGGGTGTTCTTGCTGGTGTTTCCTCCAAACTGGTATCCTACAAAATTGGTCACTATAATGTGCCTAGGGGTTCCAGTATGTCCACTGTGGAGGTGAGTGGGTAGGGTCTGAAGGTCTATGCCGAGCAGTGCCTTGTGCTCCCACATGAGGGCGTATGAAGAGGCATCCCCAAAAGTATGTGTGACCGAAGGACCTAGGAGATGTCTGCTGGGCTCTGGAAAGCCCTTCTCAGGTTACACTCCTAGAAGAGTGTGGTGGAATAGTGCTGAAACAGAGCTCTGTACAGTGACCTCAGAGTCTGAAGATGTCTCATCCCCTGAGCTGAATGGGGGATGGGCTTCAGTCATTAGCTCTGGTACTGGAGGCAGTGGATCACATCTTGTTCTGATGCCAAAGGGTTCTGTCGCTACCTTTGAAGTGATATCAGGGAATAGGCACTCAATGGTGCTCCTTGGGGGGGTACTCTGGTTCCTCTGAGATGAGGGAGGGAAAGGAACCTAGAGGGTGCTAGAGAACTACGGGATGCTGTATGTGGTACCTGAGAGGCTGACATGATGTTATCTCTGGGCTTGAAGCACTGATGTTCCAAATAGGATGGAAGGAAGTAGGTGCCAGTCTAGTTGGTCTCGGAATCTGAGTTGACAATGGTACCAGGTCCTTGAAATAGTCTTAAGAGTCCCTGGTTTTAGATGCACCTCGGTGCCTTAGAGGTGTCAGACAGTACCGAGGTAAGGGCTTCTCAGTGCTAGTTAGCTTATCGTCTCTCAGATCAGAGCTTCTTAGAGGGTACCAGGGCTTCGGTACCAGCGTGAGCTAGAGAATCGGCTGTACCCACTGGGGGACAAGAGTCTTCTGAGAATCAGTTCTACGAGGCGACTTTCCCCTCTTTCTAGAGCCTCTAGAAAGGTGCAATCTGGTTTTTGAGGGTTTCATCTCTGGAACTGTCCTTGTAGCTCCAGAAGTCAATGAAGCGGCCTAAGAGGTTGAGGCCAACATACCAGGTGGGGCGGGAGGAATAGGAAACATTCTATTATGAGAAGCTTCAGTTTAGCCTCTCTATCTTTGTGGGACCTATCTTTGAACCCCAATCAGACTTTACACTTTGATGGTACATGAGTTTCTCTGAGATACTAGAGATAACTTGGGTGCCCATCACTATGAGGAAAAGACTTGTGGCAGTTCTGATAAGGCTGGAACTCCAGAGTCTTAGGTATAATCCGGGGAACTGCCAGAGACCACAAGGGGCAAGAAATTTGGGGCAAACCCCTAGTATACAATGTGCTACAACTAAAAAAAAACAAATAACTAGAAAATAAAAACTATAACAAACAAAGCAAACAAGGGAAGTAAACAATCAAGGTGGGAAGTAGGTTGAAAGCAGCAAAAAACAATTACTCCATCTCAAACCACAGGCAGTCAAGAAGGAACTGAAGTGGTCCACGCTTCCTCATACCCCTTCACATGGGAGCACAAGGCACTGCACGGCATAGACCTGCAGACACTGCTATTTACAATCTCCGGTCAAGAGTGCACATGCACAAACACATGCTATGATGGAGCACCCATAAGGATGTACACTCGAAGAACAACCAAGGTGTTGATGTTAGCTTTTAAAACCAGACTGGGTGCCTGACACTTAGGCTGGTCTACACTTAAAGTTTAAGTTGACACAGCTATGTTGGTTAAGGGTGAGAAAAACCCACATCCCTGACTGATGTTGCTATGCCAACCTAACCACCAGTGCAGATACAGCTGGGCTGAAGGAAGAATGTTTCCATCAATCTAGCTACCATTCCTCAGGGAGGTGATGTACCTAAACCAACGGAAAAAGCCCTTCTGTCAGTATAGGTTGCATCTACACTACAGGATTATACCAGCATAGCTATACTACTGTAGCTTTGCTGATATAGTCCGCATAGCTTAGGGTATGCCTACACTGCAGCTGTGAGCAAGCCTCCCAGCCCAAGTAGACAGCCTCATGCTAGTGGGGCTCAAGCTGACACACTAAAAATAACATCCTATTCCTTATGCATCCTAACCTTTTTTTTTTTTTAAATCATTATTGCACATTGAGCATGTTTTCATTAAGTTAACCGCAGTGACACTCTGATATTTCTCCTGAATGGTTACAGGTAATTAAGAACCTACTAAAGCATAGAAAAAAAAGTTCAAATTATTCATTTAAATGTGCACTACTTTACATTTGTCAACACAAAATTTCATCTCCCAATACACATTCACCTACTTTGTAAGGTCCCCTCAGATGTTCTTCAGTTGTCTCTCATCATGAAGAAACTCAATATATATTCTGCAAATTTTGCCACCCTATTTTTCATATTAAACAAAGAATCTTGGAGCATTCTTTACTCTATTACCAAGTTGAAAATTTATCTTTTATTTCTTATTTCCTCTCTTAGCCAGTTTCTACTTCTCTCTCATTGAGTAACAGCTTCCACAACAACCTTTTATAAGACATTTGTCAAACAAACCCTAAGTGCCAGCACATTCTCCTTTATTTTGTTCACATGCTCACAGTTTCTAGTAGATTAGAGACATGAACAGGTGATGGGTAGGAGATCAGCTAGATGTCTTACAATTCTAGCTTTGCCATTTCAATCACTTTTGTTAAAAATTAGGTAAGATTCATTGCTCTACTTCCTAGAATCATATCTAGTGTATTTTTAAAGATATGTACAACATTTGCTACTTTAGATAAAACATGGAACCCCGGAATGAGGATTTTCAGCACAAATCACACTCTTTAAAAGTGAAAAGAAAAGGAGTACTTGTGGCACCTTAGAGACTAACAAATTTATTAGAGCATAAGCTTTCGTGAGCTACAGCTCACTTCATCGGATGCATCCGATGAAGTGAGCTGTAGCTCACGAAAGCTTATGCTCTAATAAATTTGTTAGTCTCTAAGGTGCCACAAGTACTCCTTTTCTTTTTGCGAATACAGACTAACACGGCTGCTACTCTGAAATCTTTAAAAGTGATAAACGTAAAAATTTTAACAAGGGAAGAATTCTAACTCCCCCATGAGTAACAATATCCTAGTGCTAGCAATTTACGCTGTCACATGGGAAAAAGTTATTTCAAGACTGAGATTTGCAAAGCCACCTAAGAAATTTGTTCCTCAGATTTCCTTTAAAATTAATGTGCATTGGATATCCAAAGCTCCTGTACGGCTTTGAAGATACCTCAGAAAAAAGAGCTGGAATTAATGTAGAGGCTGCACACTCAGCTCCTGTACTAGGAGGGAACGAACTGCTCAGCTTGACTCAGCTAACTGGACCTTTCTCCATTCCTTGATAAGGGTAGCAGCATATTCTTAAGAGTAACAGGAGAGGGCCACCAATACAAATTGCTGGGATTTTCAAGCAAAACATTTCAATAGAGTGAAATGCTGATAGATAGGATCCAATGCTGGTAACATGTTCTACGCATGGCTAGATCCGAGCTCAAGTTTGTATGGCTAGGTGTGGCGATTCTGAACTCATTAGTTATTGCAAAAAACTCTGATTTGAGAACAAGAGCCCTGTTTAAGGATACAGTCAAGAATCTGGAGTGCATACACCTCTTTTTGTTTAGTAAATACTCTCTCATATCCAATATTTTAAAAAGTTATTTCTACAATAGTCCTCCTGTGACTAAGATTGTTGATGGAAAAAAGTAATACAGGAATTTTTCCCAGGAATATAAATACTTCTGACAAGAAGAGGGAATGAGGAATAAGAACAAAACTATACACGAGTTGATATCCTCAAACCAGCAGTGGGTTACAGCTCATAATACAGGAAATGTTTGATCAAGAACTGAGATAAATAGGAACGTCACACACACCATACCTCTATACTTGGGCTAGCGCTGCTTGGCAGTGTTTCTGATGTCACTGTTGTGCTTGGAAGGCTGGAGAAATCCCAGGTATTCACATGCTGTACTGGTTCAGATAGCTTAGAGTGATCAATACATTTTGGATTGTCCAGTAAGGTCATTTCATAAAATTCTTGAATATCTAGAAATGTAAAAATGGTTCAGAAATGAGATTTTATATTACAGTACAATTATATTAGTAGTTACTTTTAGTAAGCTTTAAAAAAAATACACAAGACTATAAAGCTTTTTAGAAGCATAACCAGAATAAAAACTAAGATGTAAAGCAGCATTGCCTTGGTAAAAGCAGTACAATCACTAATTGACTAATTAATACAGTACAAAGCTAAGAAAAAACCAAGTCACTTACCAGTTACAACATTTCTAATTTTAAGCTTCAATTATCTTCTTGCAAGGAATGCATTTTTTTTCATTAAAGAAAACTCAAATTATGCAAATGTTTTCAGAATTATATATATTTTTAATTCCTAAATGTGTTTTTATGGTGTCAGAATCCAGGTTTGGGGATAAATTCTGGAACTATAGCACTGTTTTGTAACTTGTTTTAGCTTCAAGAAGAACTGTTTGCTTAATTTGCTGGCATTAAATCGTGGAGCAGGTCCTCAAGGAATCAATTCTGAAGCACTTAGAGGAGAGGAAAGTGATCAGGAACAGTCAGCATGGATTCACCAAGGGTAATAAGTCATGCCTGACTCATCTAATTGCCTTCTATAACGAGAGAACTGGCTCTGTGGATGAGGGGAAAGCAGTGGATGTGTTATTCCTTGACTTTATCAAAGCTTTTGACACGGTCTCCCACAGTATTCTTGCCAGCAAGTTAAAGAAGTATGGGCTGGATGAATGGACTATAAAGTGGATAGAAAGCTGGCTAGATTGTCAGGCTCAAGGGGTAGTGATCAATGGCTCCAGGTCTAGTTGGCAGCCAGCATCAAGTGGAGTGCCCCAGGGGTCGGTCCTCGGGCCGGTTTTGTTCATTATCTTCATTAATGATCTGGAGGATGGCGTGGATTGCACCATCAGCAAGTTTGCAAATGACACTAAACTGGGAGGAGAGGTAGATATGCTGGAGGGTAGGGATAGGATACAGAGGGACCTAGACAAATTAGAGGACTGGGCCAAAAGAAATCTGATGAGGTTCAACAAGGAAAAGTGCAGAGTCCTGCACTTAGGACGGAAGAATCCCATGCACCACTACAGACTAGGGACCGAATGGCTAGGCAGCAGTTCTGCAGAAAAGGACTAGGGGTTACAGTGGATGAGAAACTGGATATGAGTCAACAGTGTGCCCTTGTCGCCAAGGCCAATGGCATTTTGGACTGTATAAGTAGGGGCACTGCCAACAGATCGAGGGACGTGATCGTTCCCCTCTATTTGACATTGGTGAGGCCTCATCTGGAGTACTGTGTCCAGTTTTGGGCCCCACACTACAAGAAGAAAAGGAGTACTTGTGGCACCTTAGAGACTAACAAATTTATTAGAGCATAAGCTTTCGTGAGCTACAGCTCACTTCATCGGATGCATCCGATGAAGTGAGCTGTAGCTCACGAAAGCTTATGCTCTAATAAATTTGTTAGTCTCTAAGGTGCCACAAGTACTCCTTTTCTTCTTGCGAATACAGACTAACACGGCTGCTACTCTGAAACCTGACACTACAAGAAGGATGTGGAAAAACTGGAAAGAATCCAGCAGAGGGCAACAAAAATTATTAGGGGACTGGAACCACATGACGAATGAGGAGAAGCTGAGGGAACTGGGATTGTTTAGTCTGCGGAAGAGAAGAATGAGGGGGGATTTTATAGCTGCTTTCAACTACCTGAAAGGGGGTTCCAAAGAGGATGGATCTAGACTGTTCTCAGTGGTGGCAGATGACAGAACAAGGAGTAATGGTCTCAAGTTGCAGTGGGGGAAGTTTAGGTTGGATATTAGGAAAAACTATTTCACTAGGAGGGTGGTGAAACACTGGAGTGCATTACCTAAGAAGGTGGTGGAATCTCCTTCCTTAGAAATTTTTAAGGTCAGGCTTGACAAAGCCCTGGCTGGGATGATTTAGTTGGGGATTGGTCCTGCTTTAAGCAAGGGGTTGGACTAGATGACCTCCTGAGGTCCCTTCCAACCCTGATATTCTATGATTAGCAAACAGTGAAAAAGAGAAAACTAATAGCTATGGGAGTGTAAGAAAAATTCAGTCCTAACTAGAAAAGACTCCTTGATTTAAATTAAAACTAAAATTAGACTTAGACAGATTTTTAAAGCTATTTAGGCATTGCTGTGCTCCATATCACAATGCCCAACTGATTTAGGAGCCTAAATCTCATCTAAAGAGATTTAGAGATACTTGAGTCTAAATTTCATGAACGGGACTTAGATTCCGAAGTGCAAACCCTTTGGAATATGAGATTTAGGCTTCTCAATTGGTTAGGCATTGTGATGCTGAGTGTGGTAATATCTAGATAGCTTTAAAAATCTGGTCTTTACACTTTAAAATTGCACATACATCAGACTAACTTTTAGCAATTTGTACATTATTGCCTCCTTGAAAGAGATGCAAAAGGATTCTTTTATTTAGGACTACTGTTACACATTTGCCTAAAACACAGCAGAATAATTGGCTGTGAATTATAGGGTTTTTTTTTTTAAAGTTAGGTAAGAGTTCTGGATTTCTTTGTTCCAATATAGGTTTTACTACTGAGAATAAAAACAGATTAAATATTACATTTAACATCTTCTCTGATTCAATGCACTTGAAGGCTAAAAGAAGTTACATATCTGTGATTTCAGATGGATTTTGGACACGTGCCCATATATACGCCCAAATTCTGTATGAAATTAATGCTTGAGTTCATCTAGTTGCATATTTTGTACCTGGACATTTTTAAAAATTTCACTATGTATCAAGACAATAACTAGCATACAATTTAAGGTGCCCTTTTTTCAGTGATAGTGTCCAAACTTTTTTTTGAGGGGGGGCGGGGGGTGATGAAGAGTTGAAGAAAAGCAGCACCTAAGGCAAATGGACACACTGCTCAATAAGGATTTCTTTGGTGTGTATCATGATTGCTTCCACCATGGATATTCTAGTTATGTGCCCAGAGTAAAGGTGAGCCTGTTGTGTTTCTTGTGTCTGATATTTATAAGGCTTCCTAAAGGTGGTTGGTGTATAAATCACCAGTGACTTCAGGGCAATCATCTTTTAAGAAGAGGAGTGCTTCCTCAGTCCTTGTACTGAAGAGCTCTATCACCTCAAATGGATGGTCCAAAATGTTATCTCAAACCTCTGTGTCCTAGTCACTGCTGTGACCATCAATGTTGCAACTGTGTCAAAAACATCCATGGCTACTTGCAGAGTTATTCTGGCAGCCATTTTGCTTTCTTTGATGATCTCCCTTCGTGTCTTATGGTACTCGACAAAAAGGGAGTCACACCTTTTACCACATTGCTAAGTATAGCCTAAACAATGCATGATATCTTGCCACCCGGAGTTGCAGTGAAACAGATGATTATGTTTTGCACCCAAAAGGTATAATTTCTTGAGATCCCTTGGGTGTGACTTTTGTTGATTTCAGCTTCTCCTGAACTGCTGTGACTACTATAGATCATGCATTTGGGTGGAAATGAAAGTATTCAAAGTTTTTCAGAGGCACTTGATAGTATTTTTTGACCCACATGGACACAGGCTGCATGGCGGCCAGCTTTACCAAAGACTCTTTAGGAGTATTATCATACATTCTTAAAGGGAAAGAAGGATCCAACCTTGGGCTGATGTGCTTAGGATATCAAAGAGTTAATTGGGATCTCTACATTATGACAGTGATTTTTATATCCAGGGTCCCACCAATGAAAGCCAGGAGATCCCATAATCTTTAAGATTCTCCACTATCAGGGCAGAAGCTGGTGTGATGGAGGATGCAGTTTTTTTGCTACTGCCAGCTCTTGCATGCTGTCATCAGGCTCAGTTGTTGAGGATGTCGGCAGAGATCTACCAGAAAGCCTGATCTCTGCAGGAAGGAGACCTACTACAGAACACATGGGATAGTGGACCCCAGAAGGGTCATAATGGCCTGGGTGGCAAGGTAATTGGGCACTAGACTAGTTGCAGCTGGTCATTCCATTGCCATTCACACCTCTGCTGGGCTTCCACCCTGTCAGAGGGATGCCCAGCGACAGCTCTAGGTTCATTCTTGTATGGTAGAGGAGAAGCATCTCTGCTTGACACAAGGGAGAAAGTGTGATCTGGTGACAATGACAGAGTAATACTCTTTGAACAGTAGTGCCCTATGGTAAGATTCTGGGCCCAGGTACAGCACTGGACATCACCCCCAATCCAAAGGTTTCCCTGGAGGGGATCTAGGTGGCTCTCCAAGGGTGCATCTCAGGCCTGTAATTGGCACAGTTCAGCAGCCTTTGTTGGTGCCAGTTTGCTGAGCACCACTCCCACCTAGGCAGAGGACTTAGGCTCCCTATCTCTGAAGGAGTGCTATTATGTTCTTTGGATAGGGCATTCCCAAATGTTTGGAGACATGTCTAGGCTCCACTCAACCGTACCTTTCAATCTCACCCTTATATTAGGGCACTGGTTCCAATAATTGAGTTGTGAGTGCTGGTACTGAAGACACTGGCATGTCAGTCAGCCCCAGAGCCAGTAAGGTGATCAGCAAAAGTGTCAAGGTCATGGCCAAGGCCAATGGGCCTAGTGCAGAGTTGGTCAGAATCAGCTTTTCCAGTATCAGTTTTGAGAGCATTTTCTTTCCGACTTTCTAGTCACTGCTCAATCCTAGGGTGCGGTATCTATTCAAGGGAGCATTCGCTGAAGATGATTTTTTCCAGTTTGGAAGTGATGCATTTCAACTTCACATTCCTTGACTTCAAAGTCCTGGAGAAGGATTTGCACATTGCACTTACTGGGAATGTGACTTGCCCACAAACAGAATAGGCATCAATTATGCCTATCAACCAGTAAGTACACCACAGGTTGGGGAGGGTTTAAACCTTCACGATTTGGAGTCTGTCATGTCAATAGGTACAGGGTGCCTAGCCCCGCTATGCAGGGGGGCGGGGGCATACAAGTCGGGTCTTTTGTTTGGAAACATCCAAAGGTAAAGAAATAAATAAGGAGGTGGAGACAGACACCTTCACAAGATAGTTCAAAACAGGATAATTTTGAAGTTCAATATAAGCAGCAGATCAAACATCCACTGAGTATGAAAGAACTGAAGGAAGGTCGCCTGCAGTGGGATCCACACTTTCACCTTCAAAGGGTGAGTTTATTTTAAAGACAAACCTTGTAAAAAATCATTTGTACTGGAGATGTTTGGAAAAGAAAATTGATAGGGTCTGAAAAATGAAAGTCATTACAAAAGCATATTTGTCTTTCGAGATTAACAGAAGACTAGACCAATGGTAAAGAAAAAATTAAGGCTAGACAAGCCAGTTTCAAGAAAGGGACATGCTAAAAGACGACGACTCTTGTGCCAAATAAACTGGGGCTTAGGAAAAAAAAAAATCCAAGTATCTCAAATATGTTTTGTGGCAGGATACAGGCAAACAGGAGCATTTCAGACGGAGTAGCTGCAGATCCTCTGACTGCAGCTACAGATAGTTGGTGAGTTATATGTTTGGTCTGTTTATTTGTCTCCATAAAGGTCATGCCAGGTAAGAAAGGTCTGTTTGTGTCTGTGAAGATTACATGGCTGGCACCGTTGGGTCTCTGATCAGACCCAGCATTTGACCTCTGAATTGTTAATCCCTCCCTGACAGCAAGGAAATAGAGCAAAAGCAGCATCACTTGGTATACAAATCAGTAGCCAAGCAAACCCTTAACCAGAACAGGGTAACAAACAGGGGACTTTCAGAGGGTGTTTACAGGAGGAACTGTGATTCCTTGTGTTCAAGTATGGCTCTACCACAGGTAGTGGATATGAACAACAAAAGAACTTCTGTGAAATGCCTTGTTTTTCCTATCTTTCTTCCTGTCAGAAGTCAAGAGATTTCTGGTGCAAGATGTGTAAGGTGGTGGCAATACTAGAACAAATTCAGAAAATCAGTGCTACAGACACCATAAGGAGAAGATCAGTGATAAAGGAACTGAAGAGGCAGTAGAAACTGAAGAGATAAGGTTGATGAGGTAATATCTTTTATTGGACCATTGGTCTCTCTAATAACTTGGGACCGACACAGCTACAACTACACTGCATAGAAACTGAAGCAGCAGACAGGCAATTTGAGCAAGAGGAGAAAGAGAACCAGAAGCCATTCAACCCAGCTAGAAGTATTGAATTGTTATCAAATATTCAGCTAGCCATCAGTGATGAGCCCATCGCTGAAGGAACAAAAAACAAAGTTACGGGGACATACTGATACCCTTCCTTGTGATATGAAGCAAGAAACTACAAAAAAGGGTTTTCAAGCATCCTAAGGTGGCAAGCAATAGTCATTGGTGACTCCATATTAAAAAGAGCCGACAGAATTCAGCAAGGGACGCAAGGACAACAAGATGGTGCGCTGAATCCAGACAAATTGAAATTAGGGTTTATAAACAAATAGAAATAAGCACACATTTTTAACAGTGAGGGTGATTAACCAGTGGAAGAAATTACCAAGGAAGGTAACAAACACTGGATACCTTTCTGGAAGATATCCTTTAGCCTAACACAAGTTACTGGGCTCAAAACAAGAGTAACTGGATGAAATTTAAATCATCTGTGAAACACAGGAGATCAGACTAGATCAGGGGTGGGCAAATTTTTTGGCCCGAGGGCCACATCAGGATGCAAACAGCCTGGCCCCTGGCCCCTATCTGCCCCTCCCATTTCCTGCCCCGACTGCCCCCCTCCGAACTCCCGACCCATCCAACCTCCCCTGCTTCTTGGCCCCTGACCAACCTCTCCCGCCCCCATCCCCCACCCCCCGGGACCCCACCCCCATCCAACCGCCCCTGTTCCCCATTCCCTGACCACCCTGCCCCCTAAACACACCCCCCATCCCGACCATCCCGCCCCTTAAACACACCCCCGCCCCGACAGGCCCCCTGGGACTCCCACACCTATCCAATCCCCTCTGCTCCCTGTCCGCTGACCACCCCCCTCCCAGAACCTCCACCCCATTCAACCGCCCCCTGCTCCCTGTCCCTTGACTGCCCCCCGGGACCCTCTGCCCCTTATCCAACCCCCCCGCTCCCCGATCCCTTATCATGCAGCACCGAGCAGCAGGAGCTCGCAGCCCCACCGGAGCCAGCCACGCTGCCCAGGCGGTGGCATGGCTGCGAGGGAGGGGGGACAGCAGGAGAAGGGCCAGGGGCTAGCCTCCCCAGCCGGGAGCTCAAGAGCCAGGCAGGACAGTCCCACAGGCCTCGCCATAGTTTACCCATCTCTGGACTAGATGATTAAATAGTACCTTGTGGCTTTACACTTTATATTCCTCAGGAAATTCTGCGCCACTGTGCAATGCAGAAGTTTGCAGAAATTAACGCTGTGTGTGCAGAATTTCCTTTCCCCCACAGAAATGGGTTGCAGTGCTACTAGTTGCCAGTAGGAACCACTGGACTTGGCAGAGCCCAGCTTGCACATAGAAGACAATGCTGGGGGAAAAGAAAGGGAGCTAGAGGGTTCCTGACAGCTGCAATTCCCAAAATGCCCTGAGGGAAGGAGAAGGCGGCACACAAGAAACTCTGTGCAAGTCTGGGACCAAACTTTAGGTAAGGTCTGTTTCTCCTTCTGGATCCCTGGGCTCTGGAGCTGGATGTCTGGACAAGAGGGGACCTCGCAGCTGGGTTCTGCAGAGGAAGAGGGGGTGTGGGTAACTGGGCTGGGGGTCCCCCGTGGTTGGGCTCTGGAGAGGAGGGGGTTTGGGTATAATGGTTGGGTGTGATGGTTGGGGGGGTCCCCCACAGGTGGGTTCATGGGGGAAGTGTTGTGTCTGACCCCCCGGCTGGACTCTCGGGGGCAGGAGGAGAAGGGGCCAGAGAAATAGGCACAGGGATTTCTTTAACTCTGCTCCTGGGGGAATTTGTGTGCGTCTGTCTTTATTGTTACAGACATACTTACTGACAGGTATTTTGAAATAAATTAACAAAATAATTGAAACGGGCGTGATTATGTAGTGCTATTTTAACAAATAAAATTTGCAGAATTTTTAATTTTTTTTGGCACAGAATGCCCCCAGGAGTAATTAACCTATAAGTGACTGAATAACGCACTGCTGCAGGTTAGTTTGAGATGGCACACAAGGACAGTGAGAAAAGTATTTACCCAATTAGCAAAACATGCATTTTCATTAAAATATACAAGAAGAAAAACTGCATAACCAGATGACAAAGGAAAATGGTAGCAAAGAGAGTCTCCAATTATGTAGTAAGCCATCACCTAACTATGGACAATAATGACAAATGGACACAACGGAATGAACTACAGCAGAAACTTGACTATTTACGAACAACAATCTTATGAACATTTATTCAAACCATTTTTCCCCGATGAAGGGGTGGGGGGGGAATTACATAAGCGATGTCAATGAAGAATTGATATCCCTTCACATTTCAGTGCCTTCAGTGCTTTAAAGCAATGCAGTGCACCATTCTACAACTTACATGCTGTATCTACTGTTGGTGTTAAATTTTATGAACTTCTTCATTTAATGGGGGACTGTGGAATTCATTAGTTTGTAAAATAGGGGTTCATCGATTCATAGATTCCAAGGCCAGAAGAGACCACTGCAATCATCTAATCTGACCTCCTGTCTAAACACAGGCTATAGACCTTACCTAAAGTAGTTCCTGTTTGAACTAGAGCCCATCTTTTAGAAAAAAAAAATCCAAACCTGATTTTAATATTACCAGAGATTGAGAATGCTCCACAACACTTGTTGAGTTGTTCCAGTGGTTATACTCCATGTTAAAAATTTACACCTTATTTTCAGATTGAATTTGCCTAGCTTCAACTTCCAACAACTGGATCTGTGTTTGCTAGATTGAGGAGCCAGTTATCAAATATTTGTTTCCCACGTAGGTAAACTAATCAAGTCACCCTTTAGCCTTCTCTTTATTAAACTACGCAGATTGAGCCTCAAGTCTTTCACTATAAGGCACATGTTCCAATCTTTTAATCATTCTCTCCGCTCTTCTCCAACCCGTCTCCAATTTATCAACATACTACTTTAATTGTTGACACCAACAGTATTCCACTAGTGGTCTCATCACTGCCAAATACAGAGGGATTATAACTTCCCTGCTCCTAGTTGAGATTCTATGATGATATATCCAAGGATCACATAAAGCCCTTTTGGCCACAGAATCACACCAGGAGCTCATATTCAGCTGATCATCCACCACAACCCCCAAGGCTTTTTCAGAGTCATAGAATCATAGAACTGGAAGGGGCCTCAAGAGTCCCCTGCACTCAAGGCAGGACTAAGTATTATCCAGACAATCCCTGACAGGTGTTTGTCGAACCTGCTCTTAAAAATCCACAATAATGGAGATTCTACAACCTCCCTAGGCAATTTATTCCAGTGCTTAATCACCCTGACAGTTAGGAAGTTTTTCCTAATGTCCAACCTAAACCACCCTTGCTGCAATTTAAACCCATTGCTTCTTGTCCTATCCTCAGAGGTTAACAACAATTTTTCTCCCTCCTCCTCGTAAAAATCTTTTATGTACTTGAAAACTGTAATCATGTCCCCTCTCAGTCTTCTCTTCTCCAGACTAAACAAACCAAATTTTTTCAATCTTCCCTCATAGATCATGTTTTCTAGACCTTTATCATTTTTGTTGCTCCTCTCTGGCCTTTCTCCAATTTGTCCACATCTTTCCTGAAATGTGGCGCCCAAAATGGGACACAGTACTCCAGTTGCGGCCTAACCAGCACCGAGTAGAGCAGAAGAATTACTTCTCGTGTCTTGCTTACAATACTCCTGCTAATACATCCCAGAATTATGTTTGCTTTTTTTGCAATAGCATTACACTGTTGACTCATATTTAGCTTGTGATCCACTATGACCCCCCACTGCTTCCAAGGATAGAGCCCCCCATCCTGTAAGTATGGCGTACATTCTTTGTTCCTAGATGCGTACATGTACATTTTAGCCATATTAAGAGGCATAATGGTTGCTTGAGAACAGTTTATCAAGCAATCCAGATCACCTGTCCTCTTCATTATTTAATAACTCCCCCAATCTTTGAGTTGTGTGCAAATGCTATCAGTGATGATTTTATGTTCTTTTCCTAGTCATTAATAAAATAGTATAGGGCCAAGAACAAGTCTCTGTGGGACCCCACCCTATCTCGAAACACACCTAATTCAATGATGATCCCGTTTACAATTACAATGAGACTTGAGAGAAGGTAGATGAGATAATATCTGTTACTGGACCAAATTCTTTTGAGACCTGTTAATTAGCCAGTTTTAAATCCATTTAATGGAAGTCATTTTGATTGATTAAAAAAAAAAAAGAATAAAACAAAATGTCATGTATTATGAAGTCAAATGCCTTATAGAAGTCCGTTATATCAACACTATTATCTTTAACAGCTAAACTTTTAATCTCATTTTAAAAGGTATCAAAATTGACAGAATCTATTTTCCATAAACCCATGTTGACTGGCATTAATTATATCACCCGCCTTTAATTGTTGATTAATCAAGTGCCATACCGTCCTTCCATTCGTCTGTCCAGGATCAATGTCAGGCTGACAGGTCTCTAATTACCCAGGTCATCCAATTTACTCTCTTTAAATATTGGCACATCATCAGCTTTCTTCCCGTCTTTCGAAACTTCAATGTTACCAAAAAAATCAATGGCAATGGCTCAGCTCGTTTAAAACTCTTTAGAGCAAGTTATTGAGACCTGCTGATTAAACAGTGTTTAACTTTATCAGCTGCTGTTTAAAATCTTCCTTATTTACAACTGGAATGGAAAGTCTTTCATCATGTGATATCTTTTTTCCACCAAACACAGAACAGAAATACTTACTGAACACCTCTGCTTTTTTTGCCTTATTTTTGACAATTCTACCATTTCCATCTAGGAATGGACAAATACCATTGTTATGATTCTTTTTTGTTCCTAATATGCTTTTAAAAAAATTCTTTGTCCTTTACTCTGCTGGCTACAGATTTCTACTTGTGTGCTTTCTTCCCATTATCAGTTGTATACAATTCCCAACTTCTGATTTATATTTGTTACTATCAACTTCCCTTTTCTTCCACTTTTTTTAAAATACATATTTATAGCCGGCATTACTTCCTCCCTAAGCTAGGTTGATTTCTTGATTGTGGATTTTTGGGCATCAAGTAAAGAGTTATTAAGCAATTACCAATAATCATTCTTCCAGAAGATTTGGCTCATAATTGTTTTCAGCTTTGTGGAATTAGCCCTTTTAGACAACAAAGTGTGCGTATCTATATTTAAGGTTTGGACTTTGTTTGCACATAACAAATGTGATCAAGTCATGACCACTTGTAGATACACTATCGTCAATTTTTAGTTCTGTGATCAATTCATCTTATCTGCCAAGACGAAATCTCCACCATGTTGGATGCAACATTTTCTGAGTTAGAAAATAGTTATCTATAATATACACATTTCAAGGATGTTTTAGTACTGATAGCATGTCACTACCAGCATGTGTCATTCAGACCGATGTCCTCCATTATAATGCAGCTTTTTTTTCCTCCACATTATAGGTAGGTGCTTAAGGAACCAGAAGGAACCAGTAATCTTGTTCCCTAGCATGATTTGATTGTACACAGCAGATACCACCTCTAGTACCCCATCTTGTGCTTTTATTACACACATAGTGAGAAATTAAAGTTGGCAAGCCACCCTTCTAACATTTACATCAATTACTGTACCAAAATTTAAATGGTTTTAAAAATATATTCGGGGGGGGCAGGGAGAGAACTTCCTACAATTCCTGCATATTTTCAAAATTGTTCACATAAGGGGGCAAAATACTTTTCCTGTGTCAGTAAATGAATTATTTCACAATTTTCTTGCATTTCTCATATCCATGATATGTTTAAAAAATAATATTCATTCCACGTTAAACGTCTTGCTTTCTGTGTGTGTCTTTTCACTGCACTGAAAAAAGCAGAGAACAGGTAATGTGCACTCACGAATTTTCTTGAGACTGATCACTGCTTCATAAAGACCAAAGGGTCAGTGTGTTATTTCAGAGCAGGGCCGGCAATTCAAGACATGTGTGGCATTTGCCAAGCTCTCAGCTGCTCAGGATAATGAAGAACTAGCAGACGAAGTATAAGCAGAATCACATTGGCTCTCAGAATAGTAGAAAAACCAAAACTTACAAAGATATTCAGTCAAAAGTTCTGAAGAAATTTCAGCTCTCTCTACTGCTCCTGCACTAATCTATCCTTTGTGTTTACCCTACCTCCTACATCCAGTTTAAAATATCTATTTAATGCAGGTGACTCAGGGAATGTTATCAGCATGATAAATGGCTAAAAAGGGAAGGCAGGTGCATGAAATTAAATTCTCTGGAATATCGTTTTCAAAGCTAATTCCCCAACAAAGCTATATATCCCCATACCTTCCCCACCACCATCCATCTTTTGCCATGGTCCCGTGTAAAAAGTGTCAATGTTAGCATTGCAAAATGAAATTGCTGTTGCTTCATGTAACCTCTTCAGTTACAGTATATCATACCTCTTTTTATAAATTTTATTTCTCGAAACTAACTAATACTGCTGTGCACACTTATGCATACATGTTTTTAACTGACAATATGTAAGGCTAAGATTTTGTCATGGATATTTTAGTAAAAGTAAGGGACAGGTCACGGGCAATAAAGAAAAATTCATGGAAGCCCTTGACCTGTCCGTGACTTATTAAAAATATCCATGATAAAATGGGAAGGAGCTGGGCAGCTCTGGGGTGACTGGGAGCTCTGGGGCCCCCACCACCCATGGGGGCTCAGAGCTGCAGGGATCCCCCTGCCCCGACAAAATAAAACCACCTCCAATGAAGGGCGAGTAGCTTTGTTGGTGGGAGATTAAGAGTTTTAATCTGGATTTGTCTAGCTGAATTTGGATGGAAACTGGAAATCAGTTAATGTATAAAAACAGCATTTTAAAATTGTTTTTGTTACTTAAATAAAAGTACCTTAAAATGTGCTGGTAACAAGAAAAAACAATATCAAAACACATTTTGCTTTTAAAACTATTTATTAAACAAAGTATTAACTGTAGCTAGTGAACTGTTTCTGGACACATTGGGTCAGTTTTTCAAAGTATTTAGGTGTCCAAAGATGCCAATAAGTGCCTACTGAGATTTTCAAAAGTGTCTAAAAACAGGTTAGGAACTTAACACTTAACGATTTCAATGGCTGTTAGGTGCCTAACCTGCTTAGGTGCTTCTGAAAATCCCCGTAGGCACCTGCATGCATCTTTAGGCACCAAAATAAATACCTTTGAAAATTTAGCCCCATGTCCTTCAATATTTTAGAACTCACAGATCTTGTTCTCTCCCACCTGTATTTTATTCCTCGATTGGAAGAGGAAAACAAGATTTCCTGCTTTTTCAATTCCCAGTTGGTTTCTCAACTTTGAATGTACTAGTCCAAATGAAGAAAATATTCTCTCTGCACCTGCTAAACTAAAACCAAAAGTAATTAAGGCAAAAGCATTTCTGTGCAACAGAGACTGATAATATTTACCCTTGGAAAAATGTAAATATCTGCCTTTGTACCATTGTAAAGACTGAAAAGAATATTGATACTTTGCAGTTCATAATATTGAGACACTTGTAACACTTGAGTTGACCTCAGAAGTTCCCTCCTAGTTGTGTATATAATAAAAAAGCAGCATCCCTTTAACTCATTAAAATATGAGGGCTCATTGATGCACCATATATTTTTATTTATTTAAATGATTTTAATAAATTATACTAAGATTAGCCCTTAACATGGGTTTTCATAATTTCAAATTTAATTGAACAGGTTTATTTTTAAAATAAAAATAGTTTAAATTGGATTTTTATTTAAATTAGAAAAAATTGATATTTTTTAAAATCAGATTTTTAATCCACCCTTATGTGAATTCAATAAATCAGGGAAGTTCAGAGAGAAGTTGGTCTTCTGGACTTATCTATTATATCAGATATGCAACCACAGGCTCTACATGTCCATAAACCTTTGAATGCCAGAAGCTAGAACTAGACAACAGTGGATGGACTTGATAATTGTCCTGCTATGTTCACTCCCTCTGAAGTATTTGGTACCAGCCATTGTCGGAAGGCAGGATACTGGATTAGTAGACCATTGGTCTGACCCAGTATGGTCGTTCTTACGTTATGTTCTTAGGTACCGCACTGATGGGCATAGCTACTGAATAGAATATTATGCCAAGGATGATGCAGCTTGTTTCTGAAACACATGCAATACCTAGATAAAATGGAGGGAGTTCAGATTCACATTTAACCCTAAACTCTGCATTTCCTTGTGTTTTTTTAATGCAAGTTTGGTAACCTGATGTCTCATCTTTTCTGTGTAAGGCTCACCGCTGAAAAGTGCTATTGTCATTATAGGTTTCTTTGGCCATAAAATTTCAGTGGAAACATTCAGTGGACAAGTTTTAGATGCCTGTGATATGCTTTTAGTATTATATATACACACATAACGACTTGTATATGAGTGCATAGCAAATATCATGGCTTTGTTAATGTGCGCTTATGGTATATAACTATCCCTTTCCTACTGCATTATGAACACGTACTCTTTGCATACAATGTATGAATGTTAGTTAGCATAATACCCAGTGAATGATTTACAAAGATAAAAAATAAGAATCTGAATAAATGGATGTTCAACTGTAAAATTATTTAAATATATGCATACACATGTAGTGTATCCTCTTGGTTAGCAAAAACGTGCTAATTTTAGCGTTAAGGCTATATTGGTTGTAAATCAACATGTTTTAATAATTATACCAACCAACAGAATGACCCTTTCTTGACGAAAATGACTAAAAAGTACAAATGCAAACCAAAGTTTAACATAATTTAAACCAAGGTTTCCTGCTTGCTGATTAAAATTGATGATTTACATTAGCTTGATTTTAAAATCTATCCACCCAGGGTTACACCAACCTTAATGTTATTTCAGCTATAGATTTGAGACTTATAACTGACTTAGGATAGCAGGCGTGCCCTGGAGTTATTTTTTCAGTCATCTAGTCAGTATACTAAAGATACTTTTTTAAAGTTGAACTTTTCAGATAAATATTAATTCCTTCAGAGGAAAAGAAGGAAACAGAACCATGCTGCTTTTAAATTAAGAGCATCTATAGTCAGATATTCATACTGATTTCACATTAAATTGGCTTAAAAAGCAATTTAGTTAAACTGAAGTAAAACCCTTGTGGACACACTTAATATACCTTAAGTCAATAGAGAATCAAGGCAGGATTTTGCTAAAAGGCGTGCAGTGTAGCTGCTGTTTGTTGGCAGGAAAGAGCTCTCCCACCGACAAAAAACTTCCACCCCAACGAGCGGCGGTAGCTTTGTCGGCAGGAGAGCGCTCCCGCCAACAAAGCACAGTTCACACCCCTGAACGACAAAAGTTGTGTCGTTCAGTTTCCAGCATAGACAAAGCCTTAGATTCTAGTGGTAATTTCTTTAGCTTTACTAATACTTTTTAATAATAGGTAAACAAAAATGAAAACAAGAGTTAATGCACCTAGAAAGAAATTGCAAATAGGGTTGTTGTTTTTTTAAATATACACTTCTCAGATCAGTGGGCTGATTCTGAGAGGGGCTGAACACCTGCAAATCCTGTTCCTCTCCCACACATCCTAACACAAAACTCAAGTGCTCATTGCTTATCATTCTAATCAGAGAATTACTGTTTAAACAGAAAAAGCTGTTTACACAAATCTAACTACCTTGATTATAACAGGCCCCAGCCTAAAAGTGCACAGAAGGAATGGATCAATACCAGTTCTACTCAATGCAACTGTCATCCCTTTGTAACCTGGGACTCGTCCTTAGTAACTAGCTACACCAGTGCAAAAATCCGATACACCAAAATCAACTACCATGATTTTAAAGATATTACCTTGGTCACACTAGCTGCTAAGTAGTATTTCATATCATATTGGGATACTCAATTTAAAAAATATTTTTCCCTATCCTAGACAAGGCCTATGGGTTTGCACGAGTGTACCTACCCCTGTGCAAAAGTCTCTAATATAGATATCCTCCAGTAGTCCCACATCAGCTGCAAGTACAAGCTGTTAGAACAAAAGAAGCAGCATGTCAAATACAAATACAGTAGTAGCGTTAGTTATGACAGCACAAATACTGTACTGCCTACATGCTAAAAAATGAAGAAGCCACAGCTATGGTCAGATTGGCAAACAGAATCTCAAGAACAGTTGGATAAATTTTTACTGTTGAATGAAATTGTAGTAAAGAGTATCCCATACTCAATCCTTAAAATATTTACTGAATTTTTAAATAATGACTTATCTTTTGACCTAACATACTTGAACAGCTGAGTTAGAGAAAGAAATCAGAAACTTTCTGAATCTTCCAATCCTAAGAACATCAAGAAACTTATCTTAATTACAGTTTTAAGACAAAAAAAACCCAGAATTTAAAAATCCACTCTTCCATGAATGAGAAGTTCACACTGGAGTGTGAGACTCTCTACCACAAATTTCTATAGAACTTTTTTTGGTTTTAAATAAAAGCTTACGTTTCCAGCTCTTACAGATGCAAAGACACTTCCAACATGAAACAATGCAGTGTCTCTTCCTCTGTCTGCAGCCAGATGCAGTGCTTTGTGGTTCACAGCTTTAGCGAAAAGCAGCTAAACAAAATTAACGGGACTGGTTATTCTAATTGCTGGTATTTCACAACCCTACGTATAAATCATCTAGTCACCTGCTGATGCAACAGAACTTCACCCACTGATTCCTGCATCAAGCCCAGTAATTTCTGGTAGAACTACAGCAATCTTTTATTTAGAAAGACATCAAGTCTTGAGTTAAAGACCGCAAGTGACGGAGAATTTACCACATCCTTTGTTAAATCCTGCTCCAACAATTAATGATCCTCACTGTGAAAAATTTATGAATTAGTTCCAGTCTGAATTTATTTCACTTCAAATTGTCTGTAGTTTAATTATACTGCTCCTCGGTAAAGCTATGAATAGCAAATGCAGGCACTGCAATCATTCATAGGAGAATGGTAAACTACTGAGGCTTCTTCCCCCTCCTTTCAGTTGTAGCAACTAGAGCTATGTCTACACTACGGTAAAAAAGGTGTGTTAATGAAATACGTTAAAATTAACAGGTTTCAGAGTAGCAGCCGTGTTAGTCTGTATTCGCAAAAAGAAAAGGAGTACCGGTGGCACCTTAGAGACTAACAAATTTATTAGAGCATAAGCTTTCGTGAGCTACAGCTGTTTTTTCCTAACATGTTTCGTTAATTCGTCTTTATATCCTAGTATAGACATGGCGTAGGAGTTTCGAAGGGAGTAGCGTAGTTCAGACCGTCCATCATGACGTAAGGTTCTGACGAGGGTGTCCAGCAGCTAGAGAATGAAGGAGTTTAAATTTAGGATATCCACTAGACCAGTGGTTCTCAACAAGGGGTCCGGGGCAGGTTTCGGAGAGGCCGCCAAGCAGGGTCAGCATTAGACTCACTGAGGCCCAGGGTAGAAAGCTGAAGCTCCACTGTGTGGGGCTGAAGCCCAGGGCCCTGAACGCTGCCTCCCAGAGCTGAAGCCAAAGCCTGAACAATGTAGCAGGGGCCCCAAGCAATTGCCCTGCTTGCTACCCCCTAACGCCGGCCCTGACTTTTATATGCAGAAAACTTCTTGTTGTGGCACAGTAGGCTGTGGAGTTTTTATAGCATGTTGGGGGGACCTCAGAAAGAAAAAAGGTTGAGAACCCCTGCAATATACAGAGGCTGATCCAGAAGACTGAGCTCTCAAATGGGGTACAAGACCAGAACTCTTGTACAAATTGCAGCAGCTGGGGAGAATATTTGGGCCAAGCTTCTCACCCAACAGTTGTACCCGTACATCTTCATTCTGTAAAGACTTACATTGACATCACAGAAGTTTCATATTTCTTACCAAGTTTCAGATAAACACTGCCTGTGGTCAGCTAATTTATCTGAGTGAAGCCAGCATTTTACAATAGTTTTTGTTTCTCAGATTGTGTTTCTTACATAATCCAGAACAATGGATGTACTCCTTTATGAATTGAACAGAATATCCAAAAATATTCTTATTATAAAACCTGGATTTGTTTGATATTTTTTGTTAATAATTTCATTTATAAGTCAAAGGTACATAAACTTAAAAAATAAGTCCCTGAATATTTACCTGCTATTGTTCCTTGCTTCAGCTAAGATTACTTTAACAATCTAAGGGAGGGAAAACTTTTTCAGTTTGTTTACTTCGTACATTTGATAATAAAGTGTAGAATCAATTAGGTCCTGATCCTGCAAAGACAGCATCCACAAGGAATCTCTTATGCCAGTAGCTTTCAAACTTTTTTTCTGGGGGACCAAGTTGAAGGAAATTGTTGATGCCCGCAACCCAACAGATCGGGGGATGAGGGGTTTGGGTGGGGGGGGGGTTGGGGTCAGCAGTGAGGGATGTGGGGTAGGGCTGGGAATAGGGGTTCAGGGTGTGGAGGGGGCTCTGGGCTGGGGTAGGGGCTTGGGGTACCGGAGGGGGTCAGGGCTCTGGGCTGGGGCTGAAAGATTCGGGTGCAGGAGGGGCTCCAGGTTTGGGGGGTGCTCAGGGCTGAGGCCGGGGTGCAGGAGAGGGGCAGGGCTCTGGGCTGGGGATGAGGGGGGTTTGGGATGCAGGAGGGTCTCTAGGTGGGGGGGGCTCAGAGCTGGGGCAGAGGGTTGGGGTATAGGAAGGGGTCAGCGCTCTGGGCCAGGGGTGCAGTCTCTGGGGTGGGGTCGGGGATGAAGGGTTTGAGGTGCAGGAAGAGGTTCCAGGTTTGGGGTAGCTCAGGGCTACGGCAGGGGATTGGGGGCGTAGACTTACCTCCAGTGGCTCCCAGTCAGCGGTGCAATCGGGGTGCACCGCAGACCACACTGCCCCCTGGAAGTGGCCAGCAGCAGGTCTGGCTCCTAGGTGGAGGCAAGCAAGCGGCTCCACGCAACTCACCCCCACAGGCGCCGGCCAATAGGAGTGCAGAGCCAGTGCTCGGAGTGTGGGCAGCGCGCGGAGATCTGTGGCACCCCTGCATAGAAGCTGGACCCACTGCTGGCCACTACCAGGGCACAGCGCAGTGTCAGAAAAGGTAGGCACTAGCCTGCCTTAGCTGGGCGCCAACGGGACTTTTAATGTCCCAGTCAGCAGTGCTGAACAGAGCAAGACAACCCAGAACCTTACATGCCACGACCCAGTAGTGATCCAAGGTTTGAAAAACACTGCCTTATGCCCACACCAAGTTCAAGTGAAGTTGGCGGGCTTCTGCCTGAGCATAAGGGCCCACCTATGTGGATTCCAGATGCAGATGTAGTAGCTGAACTTTCAACAACTAAAAAAGTGTTTTCTCTGGAGGTGAACAATTAAAAAGAAAATATATTTAACTCAGTCTACATGTTCTTAGCTACAAAATGACTTAAAATTGCTGTATTACTTTGCTTGGAGTCAGAGAACAAAACTGATGCAAAAAAAAAAAAAAAAAAAAAAAAAAAAAAAAAAAAAGAGAGGCAACGGAGCCAGCTCTCTACTGCCATGGTATAGAAAGAGCACTCAAGTTCCACTTTGCTTTACATCTGTGCTGAAGAAAGGAAAGGAGTACTTCTGGAATCCACTCGCAGGAAAATGGACAATTCAGCAAATAGAAAACTGTCTCCTACAGTTATAAAAGAGTAGCACTTTCAGAAGACCATTTCCATTAAGTAGTCTTGCTAAAGCAGAAATGCCATTAAACAAAACAAACAGGTTTTGGTTATAAAAACAAACTATTTTCTCTCAGTTTATAAGCACAAATCATTCTCTCTTTTTCCTGATGGCATCAGACCAGTTATGTAAATATACATAAATTCTTCCCTCTAGCCTTCCATCTAATTAAAATCAGATAGACATCAAATTTTTAATCAAACTAAGGTTAACAAATCCTATCCCTTCTCCCTCTATCACTTAATAAACTGAACCACGACAATAGAACTACTCAGCGTAGCTAAAAAAGGCTATTCTAAATACATCTCAGAAAACACAAACTAAGATAAGTTGCTTATATTGAGAAAAGCTAATCCATTATGAATGTCAATTTAAACTACACCATTCATTTTCAAACTGACATTAAGGTCCCTATATCTGTATTAATTTAATGTTATCAGAATCCACTGTGGAAAGGTAGGTTTAACTGGATTGATTTCTGGGAAATGGCAATTAAAGAAAGTCTAAATAAAAGCATTTCACTGAACTCTCTAAACTGGAGATAAACATGTGTTTAACTACCTCACTGTTTAATTTGGAAGTCTTCAGTAAAACATTCACTCCTGGAAATACAGTATTCACTGGATTCCATATGCAGTCCGCCATTTGGAATCTTCACAATGGCTAAAGACAGCTCCAAATTCAGGGGGATGGCTCATTCACACCCCTGAGTGACCGAAATTATACCAACATAAGTGGTAGTGTAGACATAGCCTTAGAGGTATTAATGTACTGCAGGATCAATCTGCATGAGAAAATTTACAATAAAAACTCTCCAGAAAGGAAAAACTAAAGGTTTATTCCACTGCCACAGACAGCAATCTTTATCTTTACAATCAAAATGGCTAAAGTCTGTTTGCTAAATTAAAAAAACATTTAAAAATGAGACTGCATTAAAATTCATAGAACATTCTTAAAGGAAGGAATTTCCTCATCTTTGGATCTGGATTGCATCCCATAAAAACAATGAAATGCCAAGTGAAGAATGAAACACTATTTCTCTCTCACCTGTTGTGGAACAGGCAGTTCCTGAACCGCTGTATGTGCTACAATGCCTTCACACAAAGGGATGTGGGGTGAGCCTATTAACTCAATTACTTTTACAGTAGTGGAAAAAGGAGGAATGCTAGAACTATACAGAATCATCATCCAAAAGACACTACACTGAAATTTTTTTAAATGAATGAGAAAAACAGATATCAGAACTGGAAGGGACCTTGAGAGGTAATCTAGTCCAGTCCCCTGCACTCATGGCAGAACTAAGTATTATCTAGACCAGTGAAGGGCAACCTGTGGCCTGTCAGGGTAATCCGCTGGCGGGCCGTGAGACAGTGTTTACATTGACTATCCACAGGCAAGGTCACTCACAGCTCCCAGTGGCCACGGTTCACCATTCCCAGCCAGTTTATTCCAGTGCTTAATCACCCTAACAGTTAAAAAAAAATTTTCTAATGTAAACCTCCCCTGCTGCAATTTAAGCCCATTGCTTCTTGTCCTATCCTCAGAGGTTAACAACAATTTTTCTCCCTCCTCCTCGTAAAAATCTTTTATGTACTTGAAAACTGTAATCATGTCCCCTCTCTGTCTTCTCTTTTCCAGACTAAATAAACCCAATTTTTTCTATCTTCCCTCATAAGTCATGTTTTCTAGACCTTTAATCATTTTTGTTACTCTTCTCTGGCCTTTCTCCAATTTGTCCACATCTTTTCTGAAACGTGGAACCCAGAACTGGACACAATACTCCAGTTGAGGCCTAATCAGCACGGAACAGAGCGGAAGAATTACTTCTCGTGTCTTGCTTACAACACTCCTGCTAATACCTCCCAGAATGATGTTCGCTTTTAGTTTTTTTGCAACAGTGTTACACTGTTGACTCATATTTAGCTTATGGTCTACTATGACCCCCAGATCCCTTTCCGCAGTACTCCTTCCTAAGCAGTCATTTCCCATTTGTATGTGTGCAACTGATTGTTCCTTCCTAAATGGAGTACTTTGCATTTGTTCTTATTGAATTTCATCCTATTTATTTCAGACCATTTCTCCAGTTTGTCCAGATCATTTTGAATTTTAATCCTATCCTCCAAAGCACTTGCACCCCTCCCAGCTTGGTATTGTCCGCAAACTTTATAAGTGTGCTCTCTATGCCATTATCTAAATCACTGATGCATTTGAGCTGACAATTTGTAATTCATGTTGTATGCATGTATGCATGTGTAGTTGTAGCCGTGTCAGACCCAGGTTGTCTCTCTCACCAACAGACAAAGTTGGTTCAATAAAAGATATTACCTCACCCATTTTGTCTCTCTAATTTGTGCGCCAAGCAGTTTCACCAAATTTGATCTGAACAGGACTAGCAATAAAGCCCTGCAAAGTGATTCATAAAAGCAACATTGACATACCCCTTACTATAAATACTACACGCTGTCTGGTTAGTGCCACTTGCAGCAACACATCCTTGCTTCCTCCTCTTGCAAATAGAAGGCAGTGCATGTTACTTCTCTTTTATATATATATATATATATATATACACACACATACATACATACATACATACATATACATATATTATCTGATCCAGATAAAAGTTTTACAAATTACTACAAAGCTGATAAGACTGCTTTCCTACTTAACATGTCAATAGTAGGAGAGCATAAATGAAAAAAGCACCATGGTTCACAAGCTACAGTATTAAAGGCCAACAACTGCCATGCAAGAGACCAGAGTTTAGGTCAGAAGTGGCCAACCTGTGGCTCCGGAGCCCCATGCAGCGCTTCAGAGGTTAATGTGCGGCTCCTTAGACTCTGGGGCTGGAACTACAGGCACTAACTTTCCAAGGTGCCAGGGGGGGCTCACTGCTCAACCCCTGGCTCTGCCACAGGTCCTGCCCCCCTCCACCTCTTCCCGCCTCTTCCCCGGAGCCTGCCATGCCCTCACTCCTCCCCCTTTCCCCCCCCCCAGAGCCTCCTGCACACCATGAAACAGCTGATCAGGAGGGAGGGGGAGGCACTGGGAGAGGGACAGGGGAGTTGATGAGGGGCTGCTTATGTATAACTGTGGCTCTTTGGCAATATACATGAGTAAATAATAGCTCCTTCTCAGGCTCAGGCTGGCCACCCCTGGTTTAGGTCCTAAGAACCAAAGCAGACAGCAATCAACGGTCTTGTCCTATACTGCTGTGAATCTCTGATCAGTTGCAAGGAGTGGCATTGAATGGTTTTGAGCCAGATTCAGCTGCTTTGGCCTGAGAGGAAGTCATTACATCTCTGAATGGGAGCAGTTAGAAAAAACAATTTCTTGTTTGCTGGAGAGAGGGATCAAAAGGTAGAATTTTATTTTAGGGACTTCCAATGAGAAAAAGAATTGTAAGTCTGCTAGCCAATACTAAGTCTTCCAATTAAAATACTACAGAAAAGAAGTACAAAAGGGAGGGAAAGCACTACTTAGTACATAACCCCAAATGCCTTAGGTGTAAAGCTTCAGAAGTTTGACCCACAAATTAACCCTGGTACATGTGTCCCTCAAAGCTTGGCTTAGCCTTTCACCACAAGATAGACTGCCCCCAACTGACTAGCACAGAGAAGTACAAGAAAAAGGTCTGAACTGTTCTGATTCAGAAATTTAAACTTGTGTTAGTAGAGGGCTTCTGAAATGAAAGTCAGCAATGAAGATGAGGTCATTGTCACGAGTTTTTCTTTAATGTGACAAACTCAAAGCAAGACTAGGATTTGTCAGAGGAAAAGGAGCAAGGAAAAAACAAGTACATGCGTGCTTTTAAAGAAAACGTTGAAAACACAGTTCTGCTTATTTTGATTGCCCCTACATTTTTATAACAGAACCTTGGTAATTTAAGTCTTTTCCATTTAAATTTGTTACATCAAGAGTCACACTAAAAGTATAATACTCTGTTATAAGCTCTCCATCATACCACTATGTATATCTAAGGCTGTGAGCAAAAACTGGAATGAGTGTATGAAAAAGTTTTGACATCTACCTATCAAAGCCTGGAAAAGGTTGCTCTGGAAGATATTAATGACACGTTCTATGGAGTTTCTCAGCTGTCTGTCCTGACTTTGGCTCAATTTGGAGCGGTATTCCTCCAGGAGGCGCAGAGCTCGCTGGGTATCTGCAAACAAAAATAAAACAAAAAATTAAAACTAAACACCACCATAACGTAAGGGGAAAACGATCAGAACTGCACCAATTTTAGTCAATACAGTAGTTCTTTATATCACACCCTCCATTAACCCAACTTAAGTAACTGCCAAGCTCGTCAGAAGTTCTTTATTACCAGTTTATAAATTGCAGAAGTAAATGTGTTTTTTTTAAAAAGGCAGAAGATTTTTCTAAAGCAGTTTTTTTATGAAAGAATTACGCTGCCCACGTGCACATCTGATAAAACTATACAGCTGCCTACTGCTTAACTGACTCATCGGATCAAAGGATTTCAGTAACAATCTGCACAGCTTCAAACTTTAGAAGCACAACGGGGAAGATGCAGATTTCTGCTTGGCGGACACAGATTTCCCCAGTACAAACACAGGTCAGACTCTGTGTTACGTGAAAGAAAAAGGCTAAAAGTGAAACCACTTGCATACTAAACAAACATGAGCGTGAGCAGGGAAACGAAGACCAGCATATCCGCACGCAGGGGCAGCTGTGACGGAACGCGGGCTGGACAACTGCTCCGGTCACTCCGACGCCCCGAGCGCGCGGGACTCGCGCGGCTGCGCCGAGAGAAAGTTTGCGGGAGGCGGCGGCTGCACGCGGCCCGGGAGCTCCGGCCGCGCGGGGGGCAGCGGGCTCTCACCTTGCTTCCGGACGGGCATGGTGCTCCCCCGCAGCCGCCGCCGCCACGCGCCCGAAGCCGAAGGGACCCCGGCCGCTCGGCTCGGGCAGGGCGCGCACGGCCGCCGCCCTCCCCGACGTTGCGCGGGGCAAGGACCGGCAGCCAGAGCCCGACAGCGCGGGATAGGGCTGCGGCGGGGCGGCCCGCGCTCCGCCCGGTCCCGTCGGAGCCTTTCCCCGCACTCGCGGGCGGGACGAGACGAGACCGGACCCCGGAGCGGAGCCGAGCCGGGACAGGGCAGCCCCCTCGGAGCTCTGGCGGGCGGCGGCGGCGGCGGCTACGCGCTCGGAGGCCCCCGGGGCAGAAGGGGCCCGAGACTCCCGCGCGGCGGGGGCTGCTCTCTCGCGCGCGCTCCCGCCCAGCGCCGCCTCGCTCCGCTGGAAATTCCAAACTTTCCAGCCAAAATGGCGGCCTGGAGGCTGTGGAGACGCTCGCAGCCGCCACGTGACCGGGCCCGGCGGCCGCCCAATCAGCAGTCGGCTCGGCTCGGGGCTGGTACCTAAAGGGGGAGGCAAGGTGAGTGCGCCCCGCCGGCTTAAAGGGGCCGCGCCCGCGCCCGCGCCCGCCCCCGCCCCCGCCCCGTGGGTGCCGCGTGCGCCAGGGGCAGGGCGACAGCCCCGCCCAGCGCCCCGCCCGCGGTGGCCTGCGCTCCACAGCGGGGCGAGCCTCCAGCCCCCGTGAGCCCGGCAACAGGTGCGGGATCTCCCCCGGCCCCGGCGGCGCTTGTTGTGGGCGGGCCGGGACGGGGCTGCAGAACGGCCGGCGGCCGGCGCTCAGGCCCAGGGAGGAAGCCCGGGCTGTCGCTAGGGCCGCGTGAGTTGCTTGCCGCCTGGGGCGGGTCACGCACACACGAGTACCGAGGTGGGGACGCAGGACAGGCTCCCCTTCTTAAAGTTACTGGTGGGTCAGCTGTTGTAAAAAGTACTGGGGGCTGCAAGAAAAATGTCCCGTGTCCCGCGCTCTTGCAAAGCTATTCCTTGAATTACATTCTTGTGGTGCCAGGTGATTCATACAGTGCCGGGGGCTACAAGATAGCTACGCGTACTCCCACACGCCCTTTGTATTCTCCTAGAATTTAATACCAGTTCAATAGTGAGTGAAGTGAGCTGTAGCTCACGAAAGCTTATGCTCAAATAAATTTGTTAGTCTCTAAGGTGCCACAAGTCCTCCTGTTCTTTTTGCGAATACAGACTAACACGGCTGCTACTCTGAAACAGTTCAATAGTGGTGCACAAAGTGCTGAAGGCTGCTGGCCTCCTGTCACCACCCACACTCAATTAAAAGCCTATCCTACGGAATTTCTTAAAGAGACACTCAGGAGTGTAGACATTAAGGACCATAAACGTACATTTGTGCTGTGGTATGAAAATGTGGCCCTAAAGCACTAGATTCATAGATTTCTAACGCCAGAGTGGACTATTATGATCCTCTAATCTAACCTCCTCTATAAGGCAAACCAGAGAATTCCACCAATCCTTTAATCAAGACACAACTTCTCGGTGAGCTACAATCTCTCTTTTAGAAACACATCCAATGGCTTGAAGGGATGACAAATCTATCACATTGGCAGGTAAATTGTCCCAATGCTTAATGACTGTCACTGCTAAAAATTGGAGCCCTTTTTCTACTCTGAATTTGTCGACCTTCAACTGCTTGGCATAGGATCTTATGATTTTGTCTGCCAATTTAAAGAGTCCTCCACTATCAGAAATCTTCTCCCTGCATACATATTTTTATACCATAATCAAATCACCTCCAAACCTTGGATAAAATAAATAAACTGAACTTCTTTAGTCTTCCTCTGTAAGTCAAACTTTCCAGACTTCAAATCATTCTTGTACCTTTTTTTTCCTGAATCCTTTCTAGTTTTTCAACGTCCTTTCACAGTGTGGACATCAGAAATGGACGCAGTATTCTAGAAATGGTCTCACCAATGATGTACAGAGATGAAATATCACATGATAGAAAAACCATGACCATCAGACAGAATACAAAATGAAGTTGACTTACAACCTCGTGTGAAAACTTAGCAACTGCTCTGTAGGTCTTCACATTAATAATCAATTACATAAATACAAAATAAGAAAACTGTCTAGGGAGGAGTACTACAGAAAAGAATCTAGGAGACAGTGGATCACCAACTAAATATGAATCAACAATGTAATATTGTTGCAAAAAAAGGCAAACATCATCCTGGGATGTATTAGCGGGAGTGTTGTAAGCAAGACATGAAGTAATTCTTCCACTCTACTCAGCACTCATAAGTCCTCAACTGGAATATTGTGTCCAGTTCTGGGCACTACACTTTGGGAAAGATGTGGACAAATTGGAGAAAATCTAGAAGAGAGCAACAAAAATGATTAAAGGTCTAGAATGCATGACCTACTAAGAAAGTATGAAAAAAATTGGGTGTATTTAGTCTGGAGAAGAGAAGACCGAGGGGGGACATGATAACAGTCTTTAAGTATGTAAAAAGTAGTTATAAAGAGGAGAGTGATAAATTTTTCTCTTTAACCACTGAGCACAGGACAAGAAGTAAGACTGCAATCATTTAACATTTGCCCACAGTTACCACCCAGGAGTACCTAAGATACTGCACCCATTCCAGAGGTTTTCAGATTATGGCCCAGGGAGCATTTGTTGGTGGTGTGTGGAGAGCTGGTTGGTCAAATGGTTCTGGCTGCTCCTCATTATTTCTGGCTTATAAATAGCAGTAAAAGATGCTAAAAATACATTAGTTTCCTAATATAACTTTATCATGTAAGCATTTTTCAGTATTTGCCAAGGTGATGTTATATAATCAGACATGGGAAGAGGTTGTGACAGATATGGAAATTTCCTGCAATATTCTTGAAAGACTGTATTGTATTAAGTGTATGTATTATTGTGGTTTGGGATTGTATGTAGCCTTTCTAGGAGGGAAGATGTGACAGATACTGCAATGGGGTCCATTGTTTTAAATGAATGGTTTATGTATGATTGTGTTCTACGCCATGGCGGAGGGCTACCACAGCTCTTCCAGGAACTAAAAACAGCAGGTGGTGACTAAGGTAAATCAGGCAGGTTGTAACTGCTTTCCCGTCACCCCACACAGAGGTATCAGCTTCTGGAGATGCTTGTATGTATTAACTCAACTGGATTCTCCAGAGACCAACGGACAAAGAAAGGACTTTTGGATAAATAGCCTGAGTTTAAACTGACTCAGGGCTTTCGTTCTGCCCAAGGCAGGGAGCCCAATCCTTGCAGAAGGATTGGAAGGACTGACAGCTATCAGAGTGCAATGTTGGAGTTGGGGGTGACTCTGGTAAGCTTTTTAACATGTGTTTAGTATGTGTGTTTTATTGTTTTTAATATGTTGCTCTGTAATAATTTCACATTAAGAAAAAATGTACTTGCTTAAAAAGAGCCATATGGTAATTTATAACTGCAGGACATAACGCTGTTAATAGCCTCTGGAGAGAAAGCAAAGTGCAATGCTTTTAGGCAGACTGGCTTACTATAGATAACACAGAGTAGGCAGGAGACAGTGCAGCTGGTGAAAACCCTGGTCATGAGGGAAAGAGATGCAGGTCTCTGCCCAAGAGAGGTGATGGCTGAGGAGCAGGGAACCTGCAGTAGGTGCTGTTGGTGGACCAGGAGGGAGGAATATAGATGCAGTTGCCCTGAACTGTGTCAGAGATAACCTGCCCAATTGTGAATGGGAAGGCAGGTGGCCTGAGTGATAGTGAATGCTGGGAAGTACTCATGAGACAATATATACATTTTATACATATACATTTTATAATGTGTTCTGTGCTAAAGAAGCTTAAAAATCATTGTCCCCTACTAAGCATAAGAAATAACTATGGCTTCTCAGATACCAGTGTCTGGTAACTGTGCAAATGTTGACTTCTTAATGGTGATCACTGTTTGATTATTGAAACTGAAAGAACTTTTTAAACCTAATTCACCGTCATTATGTTTGGCTTTTGTTAATTTTTGCAGTTCACAAAGCTTGTGTAAGCAAAATGCACTGATCAGTTTCACATTTATTTTTAGTCACTTTCTGGCTCTCATGCATGAGCACAATCATTTAATTCTTGGGTTGGAAAAATTATGGGGGAATTCAGGAAGGATGTTGATATATTTTGAGAGGGTTCAGAGAAAGGTCATGAGAATGATTAAAGGATTGGGAAATATGCTTTATAGTCAACAACTCAAGAATCTTCAACTGTTTAGATCAGTGGTTCTCAACCTATTTACCATTGTGAGAGGCATATGCAGCTCTCTCTGTGTTATGTGGGCCGCATTCACACAGTGTATATATTACCTGTATGGCCCTGAGGAGGTCACATGGGCTGCATATGAACACCAGAGTTACGAACTGACCGGTCAACCACACACCTCAGTTGGAACCAGACCTACACAATCAGGAAGCAGCAGAGACCAAAAAAAAAAAAAAATACAGTACCATACTGTGTTAAACATAAACTACTAAAAAATAAAGGGAAAGTTTAACAAAAAAGATTTGACACGGTAAGGAAACTGTTTCTGTGCTTGTTTCATTTAAATTAAGATAGTTAAAAGCAGCATTTTTCTTCCCATACTGAACTTTCAACGCTGTATTAAATCAATATTCAGTTTTAACTTTTGAAAGAACCATAATGTTTTGTTCAGTCACAAACATTTCCGAGTTATGAACAACCTCCATTCCCAAGGTGTTCATAACTCTAAGGTTCTACTGTACCTGGGGAACAGAAATTTTATAATACAGGGCTCTTCAATCTAGCAGACAAAGGTATAACATGATCCAATGGCTAGAAGTTGAAGCTAGATAAATTCAGACTGGAAATAAGGTGAAATTTTTAACAGTGAGGGTAATTAACCATTGGAACAATTTAGCAAAGATCATGTTGGATTTTCCATCACTGGCAATTTTTAAATCAAATTTGGATATTTTTCTGAAAGATCTGCTCCAAGAATTATTTGAGAAACGTTATGTGACCTATGTTATACAGGAAGTCAGACTAAAAGATGGTCACATTGGTCCTTTCTGGTCTTGAAATCTATGAAGATATGATATGGGAGGAACATGCATACAGGAAGGGGAAGAGCAGATGCTGCTGAGTAGTGCTATGGGGAAAAAAATCAATGATGGAGCCAACATGAAGGATCAACTAGCCAGGAAGCAATTATTCAAACCTTATTGCATCTGAGAGAGTATTGTTAAGTTCCCAGCATTTCTATTTCAGCCATAAGAATAAACTATTAGGGTAAAGTAATTCCAGGATTCCGATTGTCTTCATTGGCACATGAAGAGAAAATCTTCATGAAAGGAAGAGTGAAATTTTATTAGCATGTTTGGGGTGAGATTCTGTGCTGTGCCTCTTAGAGATACAGTGCAGAATTCAGTATGGGGGAGAGGGGATAAGGTGGATTTAACTGAGCCTCGCCTTTGTAACCTCCAAGTTCTGGGTTGTTCCAGGGGCTGAAGAGGCTGTAATTTAGACACCCTTGGGGGCTTGTCTAACTTATGGCACCTCCCAGGGCAAGAATTTCTGCGTTGCTGCGACCCCACCTCTAACACAGCCTCTCATCCCAGGCCCACACACTATGCCAGGCCTTGCAAGCAGCTCTTAATGAGGCCTTATAGTAGGGGTGGGCAAACTTTTTGTCCCAAGGGCTACATCTGGGAATAGAAATTGTATGGTGGGCCATGAATGCTCACAGAATTGGGATTGGGAGGTGGGAGGGCTCTGGTTGGAGGTGCAGGCACTGGGGTGGAGCCATAAATGAGGCATTCAGGGTGAGGGAGGAGACTCCGGTCTGGAGCAGGAGAGTGGGGTGCGGGGAGGGGAGGGGGTGATGGCTCCAGCTGGGGATGCGGGCTCTGGGGTGGGCTGGGGATGAGAAGTTTGGAATGTAGGAGGGTGCTCTGGCTTGGGACCAGGGGTTCAGAGGACAGGAGGGGGATCAGGACAGGGGCATGGGGAGAGGCTCAGGGGTGCAGACTCTGGGAGGTGCTTACCTCAAGCGGCTCCCGGAAGCAGCGGCATGTCCCTTCTGCAGCTCCTACGCGGAGGAGGCCATTGGAGCACAGCCATGCCCGTGCTTCCGGGAGCCTCATGGAGTGGCACCCGACCCTGTTGCCCAGCTGGAGCACCAGACAGGAGCCATGCCATGGCTTCTGGGAGCCACATGGAGCGGCCCCCAACCCTGCGCCCTGGCCGGAGCACTGGAATGGGGCCATGCGGCTGCTTCTGGGAGCCACATGGAGCGGCCCCAGACCACACTCCCCAGCGGAAGCTCAAGGGCTGGCTTAAAATGGCTGGCGGGCTGAATTCAGCCCGCGGGCCGTAGTTTGCCCACCCTTGCCTTATTATTATCCTCCATGGTCCCTGAGCTAGTTAACAAGATACAGTTGCTGCTTTCCAAAATACAGTCCCCCATTCTATAAGACTGATCTACATTCTTTGCATCCAGACGTATTACCTTACATTTGGCTGTATTAAAACACATTTTGCTTCAATGGGACCAGGTTCCCAAACAATCCAGATTGCTCTGTATGACTGCCCTTCCTCGTCATTAATTACCACTCCACCAATCTTTGTGTCATTTGCAAATTTTATCAGCAGTGATTTTATATTTACTAGATGATCACTGACAAAAATAGTGAATAATGTTGAGCTTAGTATCACTAGAAACATCGCACATTTGATTATGATTTTCTGTGGACAAGTACTTTTTGAGACCTGTCAGTTAACTTGATCTTAATCCATTTACTGTTTACTTTACTGATATTGTATAGTGCTGGCTTTTTAATCAGAATGTTATGCGGCACTAAGTCAAGTGCCTTACAAAAATCTAAGTATATTACATTTACGCAATTATCTTTATCAACTAAATTTGTAATCTCATGAAAAAATTATATCAGATTTGTTTGACAAGACCTATTTTCTATTATTATATTCCTATCTGTCAATTCTATATTAATAGAATCTCATATCAGCTTTTCCATTATTTTGCCTGGGATTGTTTCCTGGGTTATCCTGCATGCCCTTTTTGAATATGGACAGAACATTAGCACTCTTACAGTTTTCTGGAATTTCCATGGTATTTCAAAGTTTAGTAAAAATTAACACCCACAGGCCAGGCATCACTTCAATCAGCTCTTTGAGACTCTTGGGTGCAAGTTATCTGGGCCTGCTGCTTTAAAAATGCTTATCCCTAGTAGATGCTGTTCAGCATCCTACTTAGTTACTAATGGACTGAGAAGTTAATCATCCTCATGGATATGAATACATCATCCTGCTTCTTTAAGTACAGTACAAAAATATTTTTGATCCCTTTAGCCTCATCTGCATTAACAAATTTACCATCGCTGTCTAGTAATGGGCCTATTAGATGGCTAGGAATTCTTTTATTCTGGATATACCTAAAATTCCATCTTGTTTTCTTTGCCCATGCCTGCTATGGAGTTTTCCCTAATCTCTATAGCCTCCCTTATCAACTTTCTACACTTCATAACTTCTAATTCATATTGATTGATATCTATTTCCCCTTTTTTAAATGATTTATTTTTATATATAATTTATTTCTAATTGCTGCCTTCACTTCCCAACTGAACCAGAATGGGCTTTTAGCCAATATTACCCTCTTTTTCAATTGCAAAATCATGGCTTTATAGCCATCTAATAAATTCTTCTTAAAGAATGCCCAATTTTCATTCACATTTTTCGGTCTAAATTTTTCCTCCCAAAGAGAGTCACTCAATTTTCCTCTGCTTTCGGAAAATAGCCCTGTTGATGCATTTACTAGTTGGGACTGTCCTCTGTTTGCCCATAGCAAATGTAATCAAATCCTGAACACTGGTCCGAGGGCCACCAACTTCCAATCTAGGCAACAATTAATCTTCATCCATCGGAGAAAATTTATTCAATTTCATGGGGGGTTTTGATATTTCAAAATTTAGCTCTGTTCCAATTAGGAACAAAACCTAAATATTTCTTAATTCTCCACAAAAGGGAATGGAGTCCCACCTTTTGGGCAGGCTGACTTGCAAGCTGACCTGGAGGTGAGACTCTGGAAGTCCTGGAGTCACTGGCCCTGGGGTAGTCTGCATGGTGGGCTGCTGATCCTGGAAATCCAGGCTGCCAATGAACTAGACAGGTAAGCTGGCAGGAACCTGATTGGCAGGCAAGATTTGGAGCCCTACCTAAATTCTATCAAAACTTTGACAAAACTGGAACATATCCATGAAACAGTCCAATTTTGCAAAATCACAAAATTCTGACTAACCAAATTTTTCCAACCAGCTCTAATAATAAGTTCCAAAATAATGTTACCTTGTGTAGGTGCCATATCTTTTGTATTAGAAAATCATATATAATTTTTAGAAACTGTAATGATTTTTACTACTGACTCATGAAACCTCCAGCATCTGTCTCCCCAAAATGAAGTCCCCCATTACAACACAATTTTTCTTTCCACATATTGCTTTAGGAGCAACTTATCCTGTTCTGTGGTTTGATTCAGTGGTCTCTAACAGGCCATGTGACATTCCCCAGCATATAATCTGGTTGAACAGCTATGTCCTCTCACGCCTCCAACCTGAGGTGCCTTTCACACTGCTTTGCCTGTTCTTACACAGCCTCTAGCATACAAAAATCACTCCCAGCTGCATGATATGAATGCTGTAGCAGTCATTCCTGAATTATATTGCAGAGCAACACCAGCAAATTCTCAGTCCCAGACTTGTCCCAAAAAATGTGCATCTTGTACTGCCCAATACACTACTGGACAATATAAGCTCACAGAAAGTCCATCAGTTCATTTACGGAAATTGATATACACAAACCCTGTTATCTCAAATGAAGGTTTCCAAACACTTAAATCCAAACACACTGGCTTAGGTAAAATAGTAAAACAAGTTTATTAACTACAGAAAGATAGATCTTCCATGATTACAAGTAATGAGGCATAAAGTCAGAATTGGTTACAAAGAAATAGAAGTAGAACATAAACTAATGCCTACCTTAACAAGCTAAGTGATTTTAAAGCAAAAGGTTTCTCTCACCATAGGCTTACAGCAGTCTGGCTGGAATTCTTCCCAGCCAGGACCCCTTCCCCAGGTCAGTGATGCTCCTTTTGTCTTTCAAATGTTGTTGATGCCATGAGTGGTTCGGACAGAGATATGCCTTAGGGGAGGATCTATAAATAGAGATTCTCTGTGTCCTAGTAAGGAGAAGAGGATGGAAGATGATAAAATACAGGTAGGATCTGATGAGAAACAGTCAAATGAAAAAAGTCAAAAAAAGTTACATCAGGTAATGGCAGACAGCTGAAAAGTGACAAATTTTTAAAGTGCTTATATACCAATGTTAAAAGTCTAAATAATAAGATGAGAGAACTACAGTGTCTCATATAAAATAAGGATATTGATATAATAGGCATCACAGAAACTTCTTGGAATGAGGATAATCAATGGGACACAGTAATACCAGGGTGCAAAATATATCGGAAGGACAGAACAAGTCGTGCTGGTGGGGAACGGGTACTATATGTGAAAGAAAGCGTAGAATCAAATGAAGTAAAAATCTTAAATGAACCAAACTGTACCCTAGAATCTCTATGGATAATAATTCCATGCTCGAATAATAAGAATATAGCAGTAGTGATGTATTACCAACTACCTGACCAGGATGGTGATAGTGAATGTGAAATGCTCAGGGAGATTAGGGAGAGTATTAAAATAAAAAAAATCAGTAATAATGGAGGATTTCAGCTATACCCATATTGACTGGGTACATGTCACCTCAGGATGGGATGCAGAGATAAAGTTTCTTGACACCTTAAATGATCACAAGAGGAGAGGCAATTCTTGATTTAATCTTAAGTGGAGCACAGGATCAGGTCCAAGAGGTGAATATAGATGGACCACTTGGTAATAGTGATCATAATATAATTAAATTTAACATCCCTGTGCTGGGGGAAACACCACAGCAGCCCAACACTGTAGCATTTAATTTGAGAAAGGGGAAGTACACAAAAATGAGGAGGTTAATTAAATAGAAATTAAAAGGTAGAGCGCAAAAAGTGAAATCTCTGCAAGATTCATGTAAACTTTTTAAAGACACCATAATAGAGGCTCAACTTAAATGTATATCCCAATTAAAAAACATAGTAATAGAACCAAAAAAGTGCCACCGTGGCTAAACAACAAAGTAAAAGAAGCAGTGAGAGACAAAAAGGCATCCTTTTTAAAAGTGGAAGTTAAATCCTATTGAGGAAAATAGAAAGCAGCATAAATTCTGGCAAATGAAGTGTAAAAATATAATTAGGAAGGCCAAAAAAGAATTTGAAGACCACTTAGCCAGAGACTCTAAAAGTAATAGCAAAAAAATGTTTTAACTACATCAGGAGCAGGAAGCCTGTTAAACATCCAGTGGGTCCACTGCTAAAGGAGCACTCAAGGACGATAAGGCCATTGCAGAGAAACTAAACAAATTCTTTGCATCAGTCTCCATGGCTGAGGATATTAGAGAGAATCCAAACCTGAGCCATTCTTTTTAGGTGACAAATCTGAGGAACTGTCCTAGATTGAAGTGTGATTACAGGAGGTTTTGGAACAAATTGATAAACTAAATAGTAATAAGTGGCCAGGACTGGATGGTATTCACCCAAGAGTTCTGAAGGAACTCAAATGTGAAATTGCAGGACTACTTACAGTAGTCTGCAACCTATCATTTAAATCAGCTTCTGTACCAAATGACTGGAGGACAGCTAACGTGATGCCAATTTTGTAAAAGGGCTCCAGAGGTGATCCCGATAATTACAGGCTGGTAAGCCTGACCTCAGTACCAAGCAAACTGGTTGAAATGATAGTAAAGAACAAAACTGTCAGACACATAAATGAACATAATTAGTTGGGGAAGAGTCAACATGGTTTTTGTAAAGGGAAATCATGCCTCACCAATCTACTAGAATTCTTTGAGGGGGTCAACAAGCATATGGAGAAGGGGGATCCAGTGGATATAGTATACTTAGATTTTCAGAAAGCCTTTGACAAGGCCCCTGCCAAAAGCTCTTAAGCAAAGTAAGCTACCACACAATAACAGGGAAGGTCTTCTTATGGATTGTGTGACAAAGTTCCTCCTCTACCTTGGTGGGTCTTGCGTTTATTGGCAGATTTGCTCGCCTTGGAGCTTCACGGCAGCCCTCAGTTTGGCCGTTTTCATGAACTCACAGTCCAGGTCGACTCCTCCTGTGTCTGGCCAGGAGTTGGGAGGTTTGGGGGGAACCCGGGCCCGCCCTCTACTCTGGGTTCCAGCCCAGGGCCCTGTAGAATGCAGCTGTCTAGAGTGCCTCCTGGAACAGCTGTGCGACAGCTACAACTCCCTGGGCTACTTCCCCATGGCCTCCTCCCAACACCTTCTTTATCCTCACCATAGGACCTTCCTCCTGGTGTCTGATCATGCTTGTACTCCTCAGTCCTCCAACAGTATGCATTCTTACTCTCAGCTCCTAGCACCTCTTGCTCCCCGCTCCTCACACGCACACCACAAACTGAAGTGAGCTCCTTTTTAAACCCAGGTGTCCTGATTAGCCTTAATTGTTTCTAGCAGCTTCTTGATTGGCTGCAGGTGTTCTAATCAGCCTGTCTGTCTTAATTGTCTCCAGAAGGTTCCTGATTGTTCTGGAACCTTCCCTGTACCTTACCCAGGGAAAAGGGACCTACTTAACCTGGGGCTAATATATCTGCCTTCTATTACTCTCCTGTAGCCGTCTGGCCCAACCCTGTCACATATCCACCCGCTCTGCTCAACACTATGGGGTTGGGCAACTTGGGACATCAGGCAGTGTACTCGTGACAAGCCATCTGCATTGCCATGGTGGTTTCTAGCCCGGTGTTATATGGTGAATTGGAAAGGTTGTAGGGACAGGAACCATCTGGTCACCCTTGCATTCTTCTCTTTATTTCGCTGAATCCACTGGAGGGGTGCATGGTCGGTCACAAGGGTAAACCGTCATCCCAGAAGATAATAACATAGTGTTTCCATGGCTCATTTCACAGCTAGGCATTCTCTTTCAACCACGGCATACTTCTGCTCTCTCGGGAGGAGTTTCCTGCTGAGGTAGAGGATTGGGTGTTCTTCATCTCCAACCATCTGCGATAGGACAGCTCCCAGTCCTACTTCAGATGCATCTGTTTGTAAAATGAATTCTTTGTTGAAGTCTGGGGCTATAAGCACGGGGTTACTGCAAAGGGCTATCCGTAGATCCAGGAATGCTTTCTCTACAGCATCTATCCACTTCACCATGTCTGGACCCCGGGCTTTTTTCAGGTCTGTCAGGGGACTCGTTCTGATAGCAAAATGGGCAATAAATTGTCTGTAGTACCCCACCACACCCAGGAATGCCCAGACTTGCTTTTTCCGATTCGGCCGGGGCCAATTTTGGATAGACTCTAGTTTGTTTATTTGGGGCTTGACCATGCCCCTTCCTACAATGTAGCCAAGGTATTTAGCCTCGGCTAGTCCTATAGCACACTTGGCGGGGTTGGCTGTGAGGCCAGCCCGTCTTAGCGTGTCCAGAACTGCTTCCACCTTTCCTAAGTGGGTTTCCCAGTTGAGGGTGTGAATATCATCATCATCCAGGTATGCCTCTGCATAACTGGTATGGGGCCGTAGGAGCTTGTCCATAAGACGCTGGAAGGTGGCAGGTGCCCCATGCAGTCCAAAAGGAAGAACAGTATATTGAAACAGACCCTCTGGTGTAGAGAATGCCGTCTTTTCTTTAGCATCTTTGGCAAGGGGAATCTGCCAGTATCCCTTTGTTAAATCAAGGGTGGTCAAAAATCGGGCATTGCCCAGGCCATCAACTAACTCATTGATACGGGATATGGGGTATGCATCGAATTTGGATATCTCATTCAACAGGCGAAAGTCATTATAAAACCTAGTGGTGCCATTCGGTTTGGGCACCAACACAATCGGGCTTGACCATTGACTGTGGGACTCTTTGATGACTCCCAGCTCCAACATCCTTTTTACCTCTGCCTTGATCTCCTCCCTTTTTGCTGCTGGGACCCAATAGGGCCTTACAGTTACCTTTGCCCCAGGATCTGTGATAATGTGGTGATATGATTCGGTGGTTCAACCTGGTTTGGTGAAAAGACATCCTGGTATCGGTTGATCATCTCAGTTACCTCCTTCTTCTGGTTTGGTGTCAGATCAGTGGATATCCTGATCTGCTCCAGCAGGTTATTTCCCTGGACCGGGGTCTCTTGGGCCACTACACACGCCTCTCATTGGTGCCAAGGCTTTAAGAGGTTAATGTGATAAATTTGTTCTTGTTTCCAGCATCCTGGCTGCCGCACCTTGTAGGTTACTTCCCCCACGGGTTCAACCACCTCATATGGCCCCTGCCATTGGGCCAAAAGCTTGCTTTCCGCCGTGGGTACCAACACCATCAGCCGATCCCCTGGTTGGGACTGTCGGACTTTTGCCTGGCGATTATAATGGGTTCACTGGGCCTCCTGCGCCTTTTCCAAATGTTCCCATACAATAGGGGTGACCCGGGCTATCCGTTCTCGCATCTGCAACACGTGGTCAGTTATATTTCTCGCCTCATTGGGTTCCTCTTCCCAGATTTCTTTTGCGACATCTAGTATGCCATGGGGGTGGCATCCATATAATAATTCAAAAGGGGAAAACCCAGTTGAGGCCTGAGGTACCTCCCGGATTGCAAACATAAGGTAGGGTAATAGGATGTCCCAATCCTTCCCGTCCCGACTTACCACTTTCCTTATCGTTGCCTTGAGGGTTTGGTTAAATCTTTCTACCAGCCCATCAGTCTGCGGATGATACCCTGAGAATTTTAGCTATCGTTTTAGAGACCGTGTTCCACAGGGGGACGGCTTCTGGGTAGCAAGTAGCATAATCCAGCACGACAAGTATATATTGATGGCCCCAGGCTGTCTTCTCCAGGGGTCCCACTAGGTCCATGGCTATTCACTCTAAGGGGACCTCTATGATGGGAAGGGGTACGAAAGGTGCCCTCAAGTGGGGACGGGGACTGTGCAGCTGACACTCTGGGCAGGACGCACAGTACCTCTGCACTTCTTCAGGTACTCTGGGCCAGAAGAATCATCACAGGACCCGTGCCAGGGTCTTCTCTATCCTCAAATGCCCCCAAAAAATATGGCTATGGGCCAGACTTAATATAGCATTCTGGTGTTTTTGAGATACTAGGATCTGCTGTACCTTCTGCCCCTGTATTGGTGCAACCCGGTATAAGAAATTCTTCTTCATAATGAAGTTGGGTCCTGGTCCCTGGATTTTCCCTTCCACGGGGACCCCATCCATTTCAGTCACCTCCTTCCTAATGTTGTCGTACCTTGGGTCTTCAGCCTGGTCCCATCCAAAATTTCCTCTCCCGGGGCTAATCTGCTGGAGATCTAGGTGGCCAGTTTCTGTTGCCTCTCCTGGTTCAGAGGCATTAGGGTGTGGGTCCGACTTGGGTGCTTCTCCCTCCTGGGTGGCCTCCTTTTCAGCTGCTCGGGTCCGCCTACCTACGAGAGCGACCCTCTGGCTTTGGGCCAGTATTCGGGTTCCCGAGGCCTTAGCTGCCCTTCTTTCCCTTTTCGACTTTCTATGCTGTCTGGGAGTAGAGAACAAATCTGGGGATATTTCAGAGAAGGTTGGGGGTTGACAGTTTACTGTGGATGCCTCACTACTTCCAGGGCTTCCCCCTCTCTCCAATTCCCCTATGAGGAGTAAATCTTCAAACCCTGGGAAGTCCCTCCCTATGAGCACTGAGTATGGGAGTTTAGGGACTACAACTGCTGCTATCTCAGTAGTGTTCCCCTGAATCTCAATTTTTACTGCGATGGTAGGGTAATAACCAACTGTCCCATGGACGCATGTTATCCCCGTACACTTAGCCCACAGCGGCTGCCTATGCTTCACGAGCTTCCCCAAGACAAGCGTGATAGCACTCCCTGAATCAACCAGTGCTGTGGTCTCTACCCCATTTAGCTTCACTGGCCTGGTGTACATATGTGGGGTTAGTGAGACCCCCACAAGGTGGATTAGGGAGCATGGGTCTGCCCAGTTCCCCAGGTTACACTGCATAGGCTCCTCGGCATTAGGACACTGCAGCTATGTGTCCCCATTCCCTGCAGGCATAACATCTGTATGGAGCCCTAGGCATTCCCCGGTCTCTTTGTTTGGGTAGTCTAACATCACGATCCTCTTCCCCCTCAGTGCTCCAACTCGTTGTGGCTTCTGGTGGGCTTTCAGCCCCACTCTTTTTCCACCTGTGTTCTCCTGGCGGCCCAGTCACCCGAGCTCTAGGACTTGGTGCTGCTAGTTTAACCCAGGGTGCTTCTTCCTTAACTGGTTGGGTCAGCTCCCTCACCGTCCTTTGCCTTTCTACCAGCACAACAATCTCATCGTAGGTGGAGGGTTTATTCTGGCTTACCCAGGCGTGAAGCTCTGGTGGTAGTCCTCTCATGTACCGGTTGATGACCAGAACCTCTAGTATCTCCTCCGGACTCCGGGACTCAGTTCATAACCACTTTCGTGCGAGATGGATGAAGTCATATAATTGGGACTGCAGGGTTTTGTTTTCCTGGTATCTCCACTCATGATATCGCTGGGCCCGCACTGCGGTCGTTACCCCAGATCTGGCCAGGATCTCTGCTTTCAGCTGGGGGTAGTCTGCTGCAGTCTCTTCAGGGAAATCATAGTAGGCCTTCTGGGCCTCCCCACACAGGAATAGAGCAAGGATGCCAGACCATTGTTCTCGGAGTCAAGCCTCCCGCAGGGCTGTCCTCTCAAAGGCCAGGAGGTATGCCTCTACATCATCCTCCCGCATCATTTTCTGCAGCCAATTGCTGGCCCACATGATCTGCGTCCCATCAGGGCCGTGGTTCAGCTCTGTAAGGGCCTTTACCTGGTTTCCAGTTCCCGCAACATAGCCCGGTCTTGAGCAGCCTGGTCCATCAGCAGGTGATTAGTCTCTTGCTGCAGCCGCACGGCCTTCTGTTGGGCGGCTGCCTAAACACGGGTAGCCTCCTGCTGGGCAGCTGTGGCTTGTATCAGTGCCCGCACGACCTCCTCCATTGTGATGAAAAAAAAATAAACTCTCTCTCTTTTTTTTCCTCCCCCCCCAACACCCTCCTTCTTCCGCCATGCTATGGACACCAGGTTCCACTTCTCACACCAGTTGTGACAAAGTTCCTCCTCTACCTTGGTGAGTCTTGCGCTTATTGGCGGATTTGCTCGCCTTGGAGCTTCACGGCAGCCCTCAGTTTGGCTGTTTTCGTGAACCCACAGTCCAGGTCAACTCCTCCTGTGTCTGACCAGGAGTTGGGAGGTTTGGGGGGAATCCGGGTATGCCCTCTACTCTGGGTTCCAGCCCAGGGCCCTGTGGAATGCAGCTGTCTAGAGTGCCTCCTGGAACAGCTGTGCAACAGCTACAACTCCCTGGGCTATTTCCCCATAGCCTCCTCCCAACACCTTCTTTATCCTCACCATAGGACCTTCCTCCTGGTGTCTGATAATGCTTGTACTCCTCAGTCCTCCAACAGTATGCTTTCTCACTCTCAGCTCCTAGCGCCTATTGCTCCCCGCTCCTTACACGCGCACCACAAACTGAAGTGAGCTCCTTGTTATACCCAGGGGCCCTGATTAGCCTCCCTTAATTGATTCTAACAGCTTCTTGATTGGCTGCAGGTGTTCTAATCAGCCTGTCTGTCTTAATTGTCTCTAGAAGGTTCCTGATTGCTCTGGAACCTTCCCTGTTACCTTACCCAGGGAAAAGGGACCTACTTAACCTGGGGCTAATATATCTGCCTTCTATTACTCTCCTGTAGCCATCTGGCCCGACCCTGTCACAATTGGTAACTGGTTAAAAGATAGGAAACAAAGGGTAGGAATAAATTTTCAGAATGGAGAGAGGTAAATAGTGGTGTCCCCCAGGGTTTTGTATTGGGCCCAGTCCTATTCAACATATTCATAAATGATCTGGAAAAAGGGGTAAAAAGTGAGGTGGCAAAATGTGCAGATAATACAAAACTACTCAAGATAGTTAAGTACCAGGCAGACTGCAAAGAGCTACAGAAGGATCTCTCAAAACTGGGCAACAAAATGGCAGTTGAAATTCAGTGTTGATAAATGCAAAGTAATGCACATTGGAAAACATAATCCCAACTATATATATAAAATGATGGAGTCTAAATTAGCTGTTACCACTCAGGAAAGAGATCTTGGAGTCACTGTGGATAGTTCTCTGAAAACATCCACTCAATGTGCAGTGGCAGTCAAAAAACTGAACAGAATATTGGAAATCATTAAGAAAGGCATAGATAAGAAGATGGAAAATATCATATTACCTCATGGTACACCTACATCCTGAATACTTTGTGCAGATGTGGTCGCCCCATCTCAGAAAGGATATATTGGAATTGAAATAGGTTCAGAAAAGGGCACGAAAAATGATTAGGGGTATGGAACGGCTTCCGTATTAGGAGAGATTAATAAGACTGGGACTTTTCAGCTTGGAAAAGAGATGACTAAGGGGGATATGAGAACTAAGGAGAGATATGATAGAGGTCTATAAAATCATGACCGGTATGGAGAAAGTAAATAAGGAAGTGTTATTTACTCCTTCTCATAACACAGGAACTAGATGTCTCCAAATGAAATTAATAGGCAACAGATTTAAAACAAACAAAAGGAAGTATTATTTCACATAACACACAGTCAACCTGTGGAACTCCTTACCAGAGAATGTTGTGAAGGCCAAGACTATAATAGGATTCAAAATAGAACTAGATAAATTCATGGAGGATAGGTCCATCAATGGCTATTAGCCAGGATGAGCAGGGATGGTGTCCCTAGCCTCTGTTTGCCAGATGCTGGGAATGGCCAACAGGATGGATCACTTGATTCCCTGTTCTGTTCATTTCCTCTGGGGCACCTGACATTGGCCACTGTCGGAAGACAGGATACTGGGCTAAATGGACCTTTCGTCTGACCCCATATGGCCGTTTTTATGTTTTTATGAGTAGAGCTGAGGGGAGAGAGGTGATTTGTGCCCTCTGTTCTCCCTTCTTATAGAATCATCTCCAGATTGGGTTGAGGCGATAGCAAGTCTGTTTGCCAAGATGTAAATTTCTTGCTCACATCCTTCTTCCTGCAAAGAATGGCTGCTTAATCAGGTGATAGTCCATTTGATTTTGATTACATCTGGCTGAGGCATTAGTTTGCCTTTTGTCTCTGAAGAATTGGTTTGGGCTGCTTCCCCAGATTTGGATTATGCCTTAGTAACATCATATAGTAGAATCTTATAACGTTACGTACAATGTTGCCACACATATTTTACCAGGACAATAAAGATCAACAAATTATGAGTTTTCAAATGATACCTCACAAGGCATAATGTATAAAATTTATCATAGTCTTGTAAAAGTGGTGAACACAAGGGTACAGTCTGTCATAGGCCATCACAAACTAATTACAAATTTCATCTCTTCTCCTTCTTAGCCCTTCTGTTCATGGTATCCTGAACCATGAGTTAGTACCACATTTGTCCCCTTAACACACTTCCCTTGAGTTGTTAGTTTAACATCCTCACAAATGCCAGTTAGTGCTGGACTACTGAATGTCACCTTCCTGATAGATTTCTGCTCCCTGGGGGAATACGGCAAATACTACTGGACCATGGTGAACGTCTAGAAATGGTACTCTCCTGCAGGAAATATGGCTGTCCTCCTATCTGTAGTATTCTTCTAAGGCAGTGATACCCAAATTGAGGGCACAACCCCCTGAGAGGTGCAGAGGAACATTCGGGGGTCCAGCGGGCCCAGGCCAGTCCCCACGGGGGCAGATAGTGAGTACGACTCAGCCCTGCACACTGCTGCGGCCCCAGCTCCTGGCCCCACTCCCAGCCCCAACCCTGCCTGCGGCCCCTACTCCAGACCCACCCCCAGCTGCAGCCCCAGCCTCAGCCCTCTTATCCCTGTCCATGGCCCCCCCCCATGTCGCTGCTCCCAACCTGGGGGGCGCAGACAGGGTAAGGGGGGTGCGACCCTGAAAAGATTGGGGACCAGTGTTCTAAAGGAACAAACAAATGATGACAGAGAGGAAGTGAAACATCACACCTACCTACCTGCTAATGCTATTCTTTTCTCTTGCAACCCCTTCCTGGTTCTCCATCACACAGATTTCTGTGTTTTCTCATTCACCAAAACTTTTAATTGCAACACTTGAATACAAAGAAGAACAAAACTACTCCAGGCTGAATTCTGGTCTCAGTTACAAGATTGCAACTCCCATTGAACTTGCTGGAAATGGCAACTGTGTAACTGAGGCTAGAATTTAGCCCTTTGTCTGCGGTGAAATCTATTGGATTTCTGTAGTACTAATATCCCTGATATATGGCATTTTCACTATACAGCAAAAGGTACATTTAACTATAAATATTGTAACCTTATGCATCAGAATATTCCTTGATCTAAAATGGCATTGCCAGGGTAACCATAAATCATTTAGTGTCATCCATTTAGAAACAGAATTTTCCATGAACATATGCCCCAGTCCTGAAGTTGGACCTATGAGGCTCTATGCAGTACAGAGGTCTGCCTGCACAGATCCAGTTGCAGAACTGGAGCCTTCGTATTGTATCTGTTTCGGGGAGGGTCAGTCTTTTTCTGTGAAGCAACTATTGGGCATTATTATGAAAAAATAATATTAATTTAAATTAGGACCGGATTGCAATTGCCATTTTTATTCTGAGTACCTTATACCATAACTAGTCCTCGTGAACTCAGTGGGACAATTTATGGAGTAAGGTACTACTCGAGGGGATTATAACCTATTCCTTACTGGGGAGTTCTGCTTCAATGGAAAGCATGATATGGCAAAATATTTCTATCCTCTCTTTGTAATACTGAAACAAACAGGCATTGCTAATTCTCACGAGACTTGTAAAATAAACTATTCTCTTCATAAAAATATAAGATTATTGTGCCACATAAAACCACATAAAAAGTCATACATATGCATGTGATATATAAATCCTTACCTGGTGTTTTTGACTGATAATTTTCCCATCTGTGTTATATACTGTTGTTTTGTATAAATTAGAAGTGGCCACTTACAACATGAAGAAGAAAGCTTAATGAATCAATATAATATGCTCTCAGCTCCTATAAATAACTGAAGTGAATTCCTCTTAGAAAAATCACAGTTTTATTACTATCTCAACTGAACTCTTAAAGGAGCATCTTAATCATTTCTCATTATTTTCTTGTAACCTTACTTGCACAGAGAAGCCAGTGCCCCAGCATACCCTCACCTTTCTGTTTACATATTTTCACGTCGAGTAAGTCAGAGGAGTTCAAAATATTTATTTCAGAATATATTGAACCCTATCTCTGTTTTGGCCTCAAACCTGAACCCTTAGCCTTGCCTTACTGGAGCTGGATCTGAGCAGTGCCTCATTGGCACATGCCCAGTGGTCCTTGTATTTCTGAAACTAGCTGAGTCTCACTGAGTATGACCATAGAAGAATATATGTCCTCATTTTCATGAAGAGAGAGAATTAGTATTTGTATATACATTTCTACAATTGTGTACTTTATGTATTTTACAAGTACTTGAGGAATTGTTGAATTAAGACTATACTAGCATGTGTTTAAGGTCATCTGTTCATTCATTTGCCTTGGGTACCAGAGGATCATTGCCGAGTCTGGGACACTTAATCTTTATTTAGGGACTGTTGACAATCCCACTGTACTGTAGGTTTTATTTCCTAGTAGTCTCAAACAATTAAAAATCACAGTGAATTTGCAATACATATTTGGCTTGTAATTAATTTTCAATGTGTTTATTACAATATACAGGGATTTCTATTAACATGTGGAATTCAGTCGCTGGCTGGTAACACCCAATTGCTTTCTGCAAGGCTGTCAAGTATCAGACATAAAAGTCTATGAAGCAAAATATATCCATTCATCTAAATGCCAACAATTACCACCAAGATGATAAGCCTCAAACTGCATCTTCCTCCACATTTTTTATTATCAGGACTGCATTATATAATAGCAGCTTAACAACTTCTTACTTGACTTCCTGATATAAAGATACACATCATTATATAACCTGCCTATTTTAACTTTCCAAGTCAAATAAAGCAGATATGTTGGCATTCTGTACAGTCTGTCTGTGTGAAAAAATAAGCTAGGAGGCAACATGTAGGAGCTAAGAGTGAATTAATTTAGCAGTGATGGTTTTGTCCTATGAGAAGTACAGCAACCACTTTAGTACTTGCGTGATATGTGCATCTGTCTAATAGTTGCAGCTGACTTTGGGAAATGAATTGCTGAAACTCACTTATACAACCAGGTAAACTCCAATTAAAGTGATATCTATTAAAAATAAACTTCAAACCACACAATATAAACCTGTTAAAAAGAACAAACCAGAATATATAACCCAATAGGAAGCTGTAAACAAATGCTAGAGGTATGTAGCTAGTCTGTAGTTCTGAGGTGCATCTCCCCATACGGAGCCCTGGAGGCATTCCGACACAGAGAAGCAGAAGGCCTCCTGGAGCTTCTTGGTTCACAGGAGGCAGCACAGTCTGTGATACCCTTTTAAGAGTAAAAAGAAAAGGAGTACTTGTGGCACCTTAGAGACTAACAAATTTATTAGAGCATAAGCTTTCGTGAGCTACAGCTCACTTCATCGGATGCATGGGGTCTGCTAACTCCATGCTGCCTTCCAGGCAAATTGCTCCCTGGAGAAAATGTTTCAGTAACAGCACCTGCATTCTCCTAACACAGAGCCTGCAATTCTGGCCAGTCTTACACAGGCGTTGTAGACTTCTGTACTCCTTTCCCTATTGCCCAGTCATACAAGCCTATTTCTGAGTTATGAGACACATGCAGGAGTGGCCCAGTGAGGAACTGGGAGGGTGGATTGATGTATTCTCCCTGCTTTTGGTGGAGATCATCCCCTTCCAGAATGACTAAATCATACTTACCAGAGGCTCCATTTTTTCTAGTAATTCAGCACAATACTTCCAGAAAGCAAAAATTTACACCAAGCAACAAGTATTTTTAAGGAAGTTTCTAGATAGGACACTTAGCTGTCTGGACTCTCTCAGCTCCCAGTCTCCTAATATTAAGCACCTCCTCCCTCCAGTATAACGAAGTATTTTTGTTCAAATGGGAAAATTAATAGATTTCCCCCCCCCCCCTCAAACTAGTGCCTTTTTGCTATATAGGTTTTACAATAAGCCAAGGAAGAACATATTTACGGGAGCCCTTAGTTCAAATGTTGGCAGCAGCTTACTTGTCAGGCATTCGTAAAAAGACCTTATGCTTGTCACCTGGTGCAGGTTACATGGTGGTGTCACCAGTTACAGGTAGAATAAGCTTCTCAGCAATATCTGAGAAAAATGTTAAACCTAAAAAAAAAATTGTTACTGTATAACGTGCTCCCCAACCAGAACCAGACACATTGCCCAGGGAGGAAACATACATTGCAGGTGAGGTTTTCTGCGGGGAGACACTGTGGAATACTTTTTGCTCTGTCAGCTTGATACCTGCACTAAATTCTGACTGGAAACGGTCTATGCTTGTGTATGAAAGATTATATTAGAGCATGTTGCATTACTAAATAATTGCCTTAAGTTTCAGCGTCTAATAAGCAAAAACAGCAGCTCATAGCCAATTTATTCCACTGAGGGGAAAGGATTCTTTAGCCTTGTTCCAGCTTTCCTTGCTGCTACTGCAAGTATTTTATGGTGCTTCTTATTAAACATATAGTGTCAATGTATGGTATTGGTAACATCAGTTTAAATCTGGAGGAATTCTATTGATCTCCAAGAGGCTATAGAGTCAGAGATTTTAAGAATAGAAGGGACCCTTATCATCTAGTTTGACATCCTGCATACCACAGGGTATAGAATTTCATTTGTAATTCCTGCATCTAGCCCAGTAACTTCTGGTTGAGCTACAGCATATTTTACACACTGTGTAACTCAAAAGGAGCCAGATTCTGAGCTGTCTCTCAGGAGATAATAGTTCAGGAGGCACAGCCTGTAAGAGGCTGTGTGTAAGCCAACTTTATGCTTCCTAAATACTGGGCCTTGCTTGAGATTTGCATGATCCCTAGCATAAATCAGAGCAGCCTCTGGTCCCACTGTCACCTGTATGATGTCCTGCAGACCAGAATAGCTGGAGCACAGAGCACTTTGGCTACAGCCCAGGACTGCTGCTAGCATGCCCCTACAATAAAGGTTGCAAGGGGGAGTGAATCCGGGCCACCTGCACAGCCCATATACTACCCAGGGAATCCTCCCAACACTGGGGGAATTCCCAGCGGATTGAGTCTGGCAACTTTCCAGACCCTTTATGGCACAAGTTTGTCTGCAAAAATGCACATGTAAATCTTTGCATTTGCACACAAATCTGGGAACTGAACATGCACATGCAGTCACCTAATTTACATGTGCAATTGCCACAAGGGACCCAAGTTTGAAATTTTTAGTCTAAGTGATGTGCTCAAGATCAGAAAATGAGTCAGTGGCATAGCTGAGATTAGAAACCTGAAGTTCCTAAGGATCAGCCTACTAGTCCATGCTATTTCCCTTATGTAGGCCGCCATTTCATAAGCAGCAAAAAGGTTATAGTAACCTTAAATCTTCCCTTTCTGTAGTGTTATTTCAACATGCAAGTAAACCATCTCACTCAATATGGGGAAAGGCATTTGCTGTATTCTTGATTGCTCAGTAGCAATGAAAAAGCTAATTTTCCTATATGGGTTTTAATAACTTCCTCAAACAGCTTCCAAGCTATCTTCATTTCTGTATAACTATATTAAACAATACATAAATGAAAATGTACAATTAATGTCATTGGTGCCTAGTTCGTGGATACTGTCTTTCTGTTGAATGCTTTTCATTAGCAGCTGCCCATTGAGATGGACTTGAAACAAAACACCTGATCAGAATACATAGGAACCACAGGACAATTTGGATCCCAGATTGAGTTGTTTGAAATCTGCTATCTTAGTTGTATTAGTGAGTATTTTGAGCATACAGTATGTTTCTGCCTCCTGTTTGGAAAAGCATAACTTTTAGGCCTTACTACATGGGAAAATTGCACTACTGTGACTTAAATTGTTTTTTTAAAGGTTTCAGAGTAGCAGCCGTGTTAGTCTGTATTCGCAAAAAGAAAAGGAGTACTTGTGGCACCTTAGAGACTAACAAATTTATTAGAGCATAAGCTTTCGATGCATCCGATGAAGTGAGCTGTAGCTCACGAAAGCTTATGCTCTAATAAATTTGTTAGTCTCTAAGGTGCCACAAGTACTCCTTTTCTTTTTGTTTTTTTAAAGTATTTGTGTTAAACCAGTGCAAACTCCTGGGTGGACATTCAAGTTTTGATTTAAGAGTGGATTTATTTATTTAGCTTAAACCTGTTCCCAATCAACTTAAGCTAAACCACAATAAGCAACTCAAACTGAAATAAGAATGGTCACACAGGGATTTGCCCTGGTTCAATTAAATCAGTTTAAATTCATGCTTTATGTTTAAACAGTGCAACTTGCTTGCTAAAATAAGCCCACAGAATCAGGTTCTCTCAGTCCTTGAGAATCTGAATGTAAAGCCTATGTTTTCTTGAATGTTCTCCAGCCTATGTTTAAAGTGTGCTCTTTCTGTGACCGTTAACACCAGTAAACTAATTCACAAGAATATTTGCAGAGTGAATGCAAAGGGGTCTGAATGCTGCAAAAATGAATGTGCTTAAAAAAAGCTGAACCCATATTTAGAGAGATATTCTCAATGCTCACCTTGCTGAACAGGGGAACCTCAAATATGTTAGTAAATGTTTTTTCCTCTGACTGGTGTTTTTGTGGATCCACCCGCCTAGGTCTGAGAAAGGACCTTGTCTGAAAGCTGTATGCAATATATCATCAGCTTTCTCTAGAATTGCTCCTCTGAATCCCCTTTGGTATCTACGTTTATTTTCTGCTTTTGCTGAATGTGTGGGAGATTTTCCAGGTACATCTACACTGCAAAGTAAGCCCAAAATGCATCACTGACTCTCACACACATCTCCATTTCTGTGGACAAGATGGGGTTTTCATGAAGTGCCCTATCTGAGGGCTCTCCTCTGCTTGTTCAAATACTAACTTGCATTTGTGTGGTTTTCTTCCTTCCTCCACCACAAGTCAAAAATTACTGCAGCTGAAGTCAATAGTGCACATAGAATCATAGAAATTTAGCACCTCTGAAAACCAGAACCAAGCTGTCTCACGTTGAATTTTCAGAATTAGATTTCACTTTTGAACATTCTGGGCCTAATCATTTTGTTGCTCTAAGCAACTGCCAGCACTGACTATGGTTACTAATACAGCAGCCACACTGGGGCTTAGAGATCTAGTTCTGTGTTCCTGAAAGGCTCCAAGTCTAGCCACAATAAGCAATCTCTCTCTCCCAGAAATGATAAGTTACACGTTGCAGTGATATTTATATCCCTGGTTATTTACCTCCCCATTTTACTCTCTTCCCTCACCTATTTGTGATTAGTCCCAAAATCAAGTGAAGCCTTTTCTTACAAGTGATCATTCTAAACTGTTTTTCCTATTTGCAGTTTCATAAAGAAAAAAAGGCTGTAAAATATCGTCAGCTAAACATGCCTACAGTTCCTGAAGTATTTTGTTTGGAGTCATGGGTGTGTAGCAGCACAGAGGCTATACCACATATTCCCCCAAGCTCACACTATTGTGACAGCAAAGGACACAGTACTGTACCTAGTCTACACAATGTTCAGTACCAAGAATGACTAATGTGCAGTGAAGATTAATTGGTACAGACATCTGTGTATTTGCAATGCTTGTATAATTTCCTCATGTGTGCACAAATAGTTATTTGGCAGAAGATAATGTTAACGTGTGATCAAATGGCTGTATGCAAGACCCTCCTCTCTGAAATGGTTTTAGTACAAAGGGTGAAATACCCAAATAGCTGCAAAAAGCTTTTATTTATTTTTGTCATGGGGGAGCCCACGTGAACTAGGAAAATAAAATTATTTTCTGTTTCCCTCATCAGTAAGCGGTACAGATTTATGGAATGTTACCAATGGAGTTTGAAGATTTTCTGGACAAAAGACACCCAAGGCTACACACTACTCTTGATCTAGATTGAAAATGGAGTGAATTTCGACAGCCAGGTCCAGGCTATGTCTGAGCTTCATTTAGTGCAGAATAGGAGCCAAGGGTAGCTTAAGCCACTCATATGCCTTTCCCACCCCAACCCTGATGCCCTCTAGCTAATGGGCAAGACCCCAGTGTAGAGCAGCCCTGACGCTGTTTTATTTTGTGTGTACTGTCAAAAAATCTTAAAGACCATTTTAGCAGCAGAGAATTGCCAAGATGAAGTGAGATCCTACCAACAGCCCTACATTAGGGGGAATGGCGTGGGGGTAGCATAGACGCTACATAACCTCAGGGCTTTCCAGCTGCTTGAGTGAACAAATCAGCTACAGTGGAGATCAGGTTCTAGCCTCATAGTCCCATTCGCAAATGACACCATGGGCTTGATTCTGAGCTCACATTCATCTACCACCTGTGTGATTCCACCATCTTCAGTGAAGTTATTCTGGATTTGCACTTCTGTTCAAGAGTAACACTTTCCAAGGATTGTAATGAAAAAATAGGGTGTGCACTGAACTCGAAGTATTCGAGGCCAAGGAATGGAGACCCTGGTACGGTGTCACTCTACAGGCCAGCTGCAGCTCATGGGCATGGATTAAAGGATGTTTACCTAGTTTCCTGTTCAGTGACATCTTGCTGTGCTGTCTCTTGGCATAATACAGGAACAAATGCATGTGTGGACACAGAGCATAACGCCTGGTATTTCCAACTGGATTTTCAGATTACAGAGAATTTACATTTATTACCAATTAAATCCCCTTTCATTTTGACTAACACACACACACACACACACACACACACGGATTTAATTGTTCACAGTTAATTTGGACTGAAGATCTTCTGTTATTTAGAACAAAACCCAAACTCAAAAGAAAGAAAACTGTATACTTATTTACAGCATTACATTGAAGTTCAGATGGGATTACTTGACTCTGTTTCTGATCTTAACTATACTATATGGTGAGATATGCTTGCTGTGTTATAGTTTATTAAGATTATTTAGGCAGGATAAGTCTTTGGCACAGCAGTAGTGTGATTCTGATGTGCACCTATCTCTACAGGCTTCTTTCTTCTTTGGTTTAATATTATTAAATGTGGATGTGATACAGTCAAAGGGTTTCTATACAAAACCAGCCATATTCTGGTGCATATCCCCCCACAAAAACAACATATACCTTAAAGAAGTAATAACTTCCATTTGTTTATTTTTATTTGTGGTTGCAATCAGGTAGCTAGAGGTCTAAATAGCATCAGTTATGGATGCATTTATTTGGACCCCAAATTGCAGGCACAAAAGGAGAAACTGCATCTAAAAAGCAAGCCCTTAAGAGCGCAATAAGGCAATTCTAGCTCTATCTTTCTGAAATCCAAACAAACAATCAGAGTCCGCTTAGAAAGCCAAATAAAGTCACTCAGTGTTCAATTGTCCTGCCTTCTCTGGCTCCACATTGTCCTTCATTTGTGCCTGAGTCTTTCTGCCCTCCACAAAAGGAGCAAGCTTTATCTGGCAAGGTGACAAGGGGAACTTTCTCTCCAAATTCTGCCTGCATTTGTGTGGGACACACAAGCACATCATTTAATATACAACTTTTTGAACAACAATCTAATCTCTGAAGGAAAAGAAAGAGAATGAGGGAAGACATGTTTGCTAATCTCATGAATGGATCCCAGCAGAGGATCAAAAAGAAGACAGGAGAACATAAGAACGACCATACTGGGTCAGACAAAAGGTCCATCTACCCCAGTATCCTGTCTTCTGATAGTGGCCAATGCCAGGTGCTTCAGAGAGAATGACCAGAACAGGCAATCATTGAGTGATCCATCCCGTCACCCATTCTCAGCTTCTGGCAAACAGAGGAGGGAAGGTTTCATGATAAAATACAAGAATGAGAGAAAGGAGGACAAGGATCACTGTGAGAGGCTGTCAAGGGGACTCACAGAATACCTGGACAGCTCACACATTGCACCCTAACCAAAACAGGGCCTGTAGATATGTCATTGTCGGAGCCCCCTTTCATGCTCCCAAACACAAGACACAGGACCTTCCCCCACCATTGTTCTCCCCCCAAGACAAAGAACAGCTATGATTCACCCACCTATACATTCTTATGACCTTTTGTGCACACGCCACAGTTTGTGCAGTTCTGCTCCATTTCTAGTCATTTTAATTTTACAGTCTTGTTACATGTGAAAAAAAAAACCTTTTTAAAAATTGCTTTCCATTACACTTGGTTTCGTTTCACTCAACTTTCATTAATCCCTTCGTAACATACATTCCTAATAAAATTATTACAGAGCGCTTATTCATGTCATTCAATTAATCTATTTCATTAGTTACGTTATTCATTTTCTTCCAGTACACATCAGTCTTGAAGGGAACAGGATGCTTTCCTAACCCTATTTCCTTGACCAGTAGGGACATTTTGCAAAGGCACGCCCTCTCCCCCTCCACCTTCCACCCACTGGTGAAGGTCTATCCCTTGTTCTCACAGATGTACAAACCCAGCAAGTACCTGTAAGATGAGGCAGATATTGCTCAGAAGCCTCCAGCCTTGCCCTGAGACTTTCCCTTCAGTCTTCTGAACACACACTCTGCGACCATTCTGCAGCTACTCTGGGTAGATTTTAGCAGCTTTTTTCTCCTGTCCAAATGCCTAGGAAAGGGCTTTATGAGCCTGGGAAGCAGAGGGGTAAATTGGGTCTCCTAGAATGACAATAGAAATCATACAGTTAAGGGGCATAGTGGTTTGGGGGGATTCAAAAGTTCCATTTTTCATTGCATAAAAGTGGGGTACATTTCTAAAGATCCTGGCAACATGGATATTTCCAGAGCACCCCACATTAATGTTAATGAACTTACCATGATGATCAGCCAGACCTGGCAGCACTAGGGAGAACTCAAAGCCCTGGTTGGGAGCAACAAGTAATAGGCATTTGGGTTCTATCAATGCCTTCTATACAATTTGGAAATCCTAACTGTGCAACTCCATCAATAACCTTCTGTGCTTGTCCTTCTTATGATCCAGGACAGCATAACCTTCTTAATAGTATAATCCACATACGTCCTGGGTGTGGCACCCACTTGTAACACAGACAGACCCCGGTCATCAGCTGGATCGAACCTAGGAGCTCTGGAGCTAAACACATGAGTCTCTACTGCATGAGCTAAAAGCCACATGGCTGTTAGCTAAGGCTGTAGAGCAGACTTATTAATCTTTCTCTAAGGGTATGTCTACACTATGAAATTAGGTCGATCTTATAGAAGTCGATTTTTAGAAATCAATTTTATACAGTTGATTGCATAGGTCCACACTAAGCGCATTAAGTCGGCAGAGAACGTCCACAGTACCATGGTTATCGTCGACTTTTGGAGTTGTGCTGTGGGTAGCTATCCCACAGTTCCCGCAGTCTCCGCTGCCCATTGGAATTCTCAGTTGAGCTCCCAATGCCTGATGGGGCAAAAACATTATCACAGGTGGTTTTGGGTACATGTTGTCAGTCGCCCCTCCCTCCGTGAAAGCAATGGCAGACAATCGTTTCGCGCCTTTTTTCCATGCAGACTCCATACTGCTGTCAGCAGACGGTGCAGTAGGACTGCTAACCGTCGTCGTCATCCACTGCTACCGCTACAACTCTGCTCTGCTGCTCTTGTCTCAGTAGCGAATTTCTCCATGTTATCTGTCATGTGCTCCTGGATACATGTGTTCTTCCTTGGGAAACGTGCGCAGTGCTAACCATTGTCCTCCACCGCTTCCGCTGCAACTCTGCTCTCCCGGTGCCATGAATCCACCTCGCAGGTCCTCTTGTCGTTCTGTATAAATATCTATTCTCGTGGCATCTCTCATCATCCACCGCTTCCACTGCAACTCTGCTCTCCTGCAGACACCATACCACAGCAAGCATGGAGCCCGCTCAGCTCACCACTGCTGTTGTGAGCATTGCAAACATTTCATGCATTATCCTGCAGTATGTGCAGAACCTGCAAAAGCAGGTGAGGAGGTGACGATAGCATGATCACGATAGTCATGAGGACATGGACACAAATGTCTCTCAAAGCACGGGCCCTGGCACTTTGGACATCATGGTGGTAATGGGGCAGGTTCATGCCGTGGAATGCTGATTCTGGGCCCGGGAAACAAGCACAGACTGGTGGGACTGCATAGTGTTGCAGATCTGGGATGATTCCCAGTGGCTGCGAAACTTTCGCATGCGTAAGGGCACTTTCATGGAACTTTGTGACTTGCTTTCCCCTGCCCCGAAGTGCAAGAATACAAAGATGAGAGCAGCCCTCACAGTTGAGAAGCGAGTAGCCCTCTGTAAGCTTGCAATGCCAGACAGCTACCAGTCAGTCGGGAATCAATTTGGAGTGGGTAAATCTACTGTGGGGCCTGCTGTGATCCAAGTAGCCAACGCAATCATTGAGCTGCTGCTATCAAAGGTAGTGACTCTGGGAAATGTGCAGGCTTTGCTGCAATGGGGTTCCCTAACTGTGGTGGGGCGATAGATGGAACGCATATCCCTATCTTCAGACTGGACCACCCTGGCAGCCAGTACGTAAACCGCAAGGGGTACTTTTCAGTGGTGCTGCAAGCACTGGTGGATTACAAGGGACATTTCACCGACATCAACGTGGGATGGCCAGGAAAGGTGCATGATGCTTGCATCTTCAGGAACTCTGGTCTGTTTGAACAGCTCCAGGAAGGAACTTACTTTCCAGACCAGAAAATTACCACTGGGGATGTTGAAATGCCTATAGTTATCCTTGGGGACCCAGGCTACCCCTTAATGCCATGGCTCATGAAGCCATACACAGGCAGCCTGGACAGTAGTCAGGAGCTGTTCAACTATAGGTTGAGCAAGTGCAGAGTGGTGGGAGAATGTGCATTTGGATGTTTAATAGCTCACTGTCGCAGTTTACTGACTAGGTTAGACCTCAGTGAAACCAATATTCCCATTGTTATTGCTGCTTGCTGTGTGCTCCACAATATCTATGAGAGTAAGGGGGAGGCGTTTATGGCGGGGTGGGAGGTTGAGGCAAAGCGCCTGGCAACCGATTACGTGTAGCCAGACACCAGGGCAATTAGAAGAGCACAGCTGGGCGCCCTGCACATTAGAGAAGCTTTGAAAAACAATTTCATGATTGGCCAGGTTACAGTATGACAGTTCTGTTTGTTCTGTTTGTTTCTCTTTGATGAAAACCTGCCCCCTTGGTTGACTCTACTTCCCTGTAAGCCAACCGACCTCCCCCCTTCGATCACTGCTTTCAGAGGCAATAAAGTCATTATTGTTTCAAAATCATGCATTCTTTATTAATTCATCACACAAATAGGGAGGAAACTTGCAAGGTAGCCCAGGAGGGATGGGTGAGGAGGGAAGCACCGGGTGGGGTGGTAGATGAGGGGAGGAGGGAAGGACAAGGCCACACTACAGTTCAAAACTTACTAAAGGACAGCCTTCTGTTGCTTGGGCAATCCTCTGGAGTGGAGTGGCTGGGTGCTTGTAGCCTCCCCGCCCCCTGCGTTCTTGGGCATCTGGGTGAGGAGGATATGGAACTTGGGGAGGAGGGCAGGTGGTTATACAGGGGCTACAGCGGCAGTCTGTGTTCCTGCTGCCTTTCCTGCAGCTCCACCAGACGCGGGAGCATGTCAGTTTGCTCCCCCATTAGACTCAGCATTGCATCCTCCCTCCTCTCATCGCGTTCATTTAACGCTTTCCTGGCCTCTGCCATTGTTTGCCTCCATCCATTCTGCTGAGGTCTCTCAGTGCAGGAGGACTGCATGAGCTCTGAGAACATTTAATCGCGAGTGCTTTTTTTTCACCTTCTAATCTGCACTAGCCTCTGGGACGGAGATGATAAGGGGAGCACAGAAACATTTGCAGCTGTGGGAGGAAAAAAGGGGAGAGTAGTATTTAAAAAGATACATTTTAGAGACCAAAGGGAAGATTATTTCACACTGAATCAAGCGATTCACATTACATAGCACATGTACTTTTGGTACAAGGTGGCATTTTGCCTCTTATATTGAGTGCCTGCTGGTTTGGTGTGAGACATCACACACTCTCGCTGGGCAACAGAATTCAACTTGCAGTCAGCCATGGTAAAGCAAAGGATTTCGGCTTCTTGAACCTTCATAACATGTGGGAATGGTTTCAAACAGCAGCGCCTTCCTTTCCCATACCAAGCAAAACCCGTTGGGTTGGCCATTTAAAAGGAGGGGCTGCGATTTTAGGGTGAATGTGCAGCACAACCCAACCCCCCTCCCCCAATTATCTGGGATGATTGCTTCACACACACCCCCACACCATGTGGCTAGTATCAGGGAAGATCCCTGTCAGCTAAACGCAAACAGCTCAGCATGAACAAGCCTCCCCGCACCATGTGGCTAACAGCGGGGATGATTTCTTTTCAGCCAAAGGCAAACAGCCCAGTAGGAGCGGGCACCTCTGAATGTCCCCTTAAACAAATTTCCCGTATTTGAACCAGGTGACCACGAATGATATCACTCTCCTGAGGCTAACACAAAGAGATAAAGAACAGATGTTGCTTGAATGGCACTAAAGCCCGGGCCAATTCGCTGCAATGCTTTGTTCTGCAATGATTCCAGACTACTTGCTACTGGCTTGGCGTGGTAAAAGTGTCCTACCATGGAGGACGGAATAAGACTGACCTCCCCAGAAACCTTTTGCAAAACCTTTGGGAGTACCTCCAGGAGAGCTTCATGGAGATTTCCGCTCCATCCCCAGACACGTTAACAGACTTTTCCAGTAGCTGTACTGGCCGTGAATGCATCCCAAGTCTTAAGGGCAAATTAATCATTTTAAACCCTGTATTATATTTACAAAGGTACACTCACCAGAGGTGCCTTCTCTGGCTTCATGGTCCGGGAGCCCGCCTTGGGTGGGTTGGGAGGGTATTGGCTCCAGAGTGATGAATAGTTCCTGGCTGCCAGGGAGAAGGTATTCTCTGCTTGCCTGCTATGCGCTATCCTCAACCTCCTCCTCCTCATCATCTTCCTCATCCACAAAATCCTCATCCCTGTTGCATGAGACTCCCCTCTGCAGGTGTCCACAGACAGTGGTGGGGTAGTGATAGGGGCGCTCCCTAGAACTGCATGCAGCTCATCATAGAAGCGGCATGTATGGGGCTCTGACCCGGAGTGACCGTTTGCATCCTTTGTTTTTTTGGTAGGCTTTCCTCAGCTCCTTAACTTTCACGCAGCACTGCTGTGTGTCCCTGTTATAGCCTCCATCGTGCCCTTGGGAGATTTTGGCAAATATATTGGCATTTCGTCTTTTGGACTGAGTTCTGCCTGCACAGATCTTCTCCCCATACAGCGATCAGATCCAGTGTCTCCCTTTCGGTCCATGCTGGATCTCTTTTGCAGTTCTGGGACTCCATGGTCCCCTGTGCTGATGAGCTCTGCATGATCACCTGTGCTGATCAGCCTCGCCCGCTGGCCAAACAGGAAATGAAATTCAAAAATTCCCGAGGCTTTTCCTATCTCCTTGGGCAGTGCATCTCAGTTGAGAGTGCTGTCCAGAGCGGTCACAATGGAGCACTCTGGGATAGCTCCCGGGAGGCCAATACTGTTGAATTGTGTCCACACTACCCAAATTAGACCCAGCAGGTTGATTTTAGCGCTACTCCCCTCAGTGGGGAGGAGTACAGGAATTGATTTTAGGAGCCCTTTAAGTCGACAAAATGGCTTGGTCGTGTGGATGGGTGCAGAGTGAAATCACCTAACGCTGCTAAATTCAACCTAAACTCGTAGTGTATACCAGGGCTAAGGAGGAGTGTGGGTTTGCAATAGTATTGCACACTTCCATGACGGCAGCCTCAACGGTGGATTTACCGACGCCAAACTGGTTAGCTACTGAGCGGTAGCTATCAGGGATGGTGAGCTTCTGGGTATCAACGGCCACACGTCTCCACCCCGAAGGGAACTCTCAAGTTGGTGCCCTGCTGCTGCACTGATCTTCAGGAAAGTAGCCTACTGCACCCTGAAGTTCTGCAGCCACTGCTAGTCATCCCAGTTCTGCAGCATTATCCGATATCATTAGTCAGTACTAGCTGGCTGAGCCCAGAAGCAATACTCCACCAAGTGATGTTGCTCAAGAAACACGTTATGCAGCGCTAATTGGCTGGTTTCATACTCCTCTAGCAGTATCTGTATGGAACTATGGTGGTCATGAATTCCACTAGATGCCACCAGATCCCACAGTGCCCTGCAGGAAAAAATCCCAGCAGGCATTGAGACTAACAGTGGAAAATTGCCTTGGGGGATATCTACCCAGAATCCTGAGTGGTTATTTTTAAAAAAATGCAGAGTTGTGTGGACACAATGACTCAAAGGAAGTAGATTAAACTGGCATAAACAGAGTGGTGTGGACATGGTATTCCAGTATAGTTATACTAACATAATTATGGCAGAAGAATTATGGCAGAAAATCTCTCCCATACAGACAAGCTCTGACTCCTGGTCGAATCATCTACCTCACTGCAAGCAGGGTGCTAGATACCCACCATGCTGATTGTTTGTGTGTTACACCCGCTTTGCACAAGCGCAAGTGACGCCACAGGAAGGAAGTCAGGGAGAATCTGAACCTGGTCATTTAAAAAAAAAATAAATAAATCTTGGACTCTGAGTTATCATTTATACCTGTGTAACATGGGAGAAAACCTACCAAATTATAAATCTATGCTCGTTTGTATATATCTTTGTTCCTGCGTCCCCGGTGATGTCAATCAAGGTGCTAGGCTTTTCCAGCTCCCTAAGAGTTCCACATACTCAGGCATTTTATTGGGCCTTGCTTCCTGTCTCAGTACAGAGGACACTTATGATTGAGAGCAGAATTTAACTCCTCATACTCCCTTAAACTCAGTAAGCAAATCAAAAGATGTTTGTACAGATAGGAGGAGAGCCAGATGCACGTATAAGGCAAGTCCATGAAAGCAAATCTGTCTAAGAGAATTCAAGGAAGTTTATGGGTGGCTAGACGGAATCAAAGTATCAATCTATGTTGTTGTTGGCTGCAAGAGCTGTAAGTTACACCAGTTTAGACTCATTTTTGTAGTCAATGCAGCCACTCTAATTTATACCAGCTGAAGACTTTCACCTTTGACTATGCCGCTTAATTTCTTGCTATTCCTTAGTTAGCTCTGTAAAAATATTTTAAAATAAATCTGTAAAGCATTTTGGAATACATTTTCTATAAAGTGCTACACAGATACAATTGCACTGTAGTAACAAGTACAGTAATAGAATCCAGGTATGTATGGAGACTACTTGCCCTTTGAGCTTTTTATGCATCCGTACTACTCACACAATATTCCCTTAGCTTTCACTTCCTGCATTTTATTTTTGCTTGCACACTATAGACCTTGCAAGTCATTAATAAAAATATAATTGAAGCAGGTTTTACATATTTTTAAAATGCATTTAGAGTTTGTGAAGGCTCCACATGGACATCTCTGCGCTTCATGTTCCCTGCTTATACAGAGGACACGTTTCTATATGGATAACAGCAATACAAGCTCTTCTAGCTACACATCCTATCAAGTAACCTCATCCATGCTGTGGAAGAACCCCATTAAAGGTGAGCCATTCTCCCTGACCCATTTACTCCTTGCCTCTTTGCTGAGACGGATATTAATTGTTGCCATATGTGGAGGTGGTTTTATGGCAAGATACGTGTCTACTACGAAATGCACTGAGCCCAAACTCATCTCATCTGTATCGAAATGCCATCAGATGATAAAACCTTTCCATCACTACCACAGAATAGTTATTACGTAGAACCACAGAGTTATGAATACCTTGGAATGGAGGTTGTTCATAACTCTGAACAAAAAAACATTATGATTGTTCTTTCAAAGTTTACAACTGAACATTGACTTGATACAGCTTTGAAAACTTTACTATGCTGAAGAAAAATGCTGCTTTTACCCATCTTAATTTAAATTAACAAACACAGAAAACAGTTCCTTACCTTGTCAAATCTTTTTTTTAACTTTCCCTTTCTGTTTTAATGGTTACATTTAATAACTACTGTATTTGTCTTTTATTTATTATTGTCTCTGCTGCTATTGCTACGTCTGGTTCCAAATGATGTGTGTGGTGACCGGTCAGTTTGTAACTCTGGGTTCATAACTCTGAGGTTCTACCATCATTGATTAAATATTTGCATACATTTTCATGTTCCTAACAGGTTTTCTTTAGAAATAGTACATTGAATTTTTATTCCCATGGAAATAGCAGCTTGAAACATATTGAATGAGGGCAATCTCAGAGCTGGGCTCCAGATCTGGATTAACACTTCAGTTAATGTTTGGTCTGTTCCTTTCTGGTGTTTCAGATCAGTGCCCTTCTCATTTGTGAGAAAAGAAATTCTAAGTATTAAAGTGTTGCCAATTCTCTGCTTCCACTTGCCTCCAGTGAGTAATGTTTTTGGACAGTGAGTAAAACATCATTTGTTTTCTCACTATCCTCAGAGTAAGGGCAAGTGAATAAATTTTGTGCTTGCTCTACTGAATATTCATGACATTTTACTAGGCTGAAGTTCAATATAAAGTTCTCTACAACCTCTCAGTGGTTCTTTCAATGCTTTAAAACTCTCAGAGGCAGGCAAAAGCAACAAGGAAGTGGCCACTACAATTCTTTCTGGTTGCATTAGGCCAACACTGTCGTTGATTTTGGCCATACTGGGAGAGGATGTATGTGTCTTTAATACAGACAATCAACTAGTACTTTACCGAAAGGTTTACTGCAGTGATTCCGATACTCCCATTAAACCTATTACAACTTATTTGCAAGTCTCTGTTTAAAGGAGAAAATAAACTAGGTGCTTCTTGCTTTTATTATTACAGAGTAATAGCTAAACAAAATTCATACTCATTTGACCCCAACCTCAAAGGCAGCAGCAGTGAATAAAAAAAAAAAAAAAGTCTCATGGGCCCAGTGCTCAGCTGTGTCCAAAGAGTCAATGCAGCAGACCGAGTATAGGTGCACAGGCAGCTTTATGCCATCGCTGTGCCCCCATTCCCACTCTGAGCATGCTCAGACCATGCTAGTTCCTTAGCACACACTGAATGGCCTGAAAACTGCTCTGACTTGCTCCTTCTGCCAGTAACCCCAAGGTATTGTATTGACAATTAAGGATCACAGTTTGCTCTGCTCCCCCTGTGTATTGCCTATTAAGAGAGTTAGAAGGAGGTGGCACTATTGGAAAAGGACTGAGACCCCCACTATGGTCGGTGTCCTGTTGGGATGCTCTTAGTATCTAGAATCATAGAAATCTAGGCTGGAAGGTGCTTCCAGAATTCCAAAGTCTAGCTGTCCTGTGTTGTGGCAAGACCAAATAAACCTAGACTATCCCTGACCGGTGTTTATCCAACTTCTTTTAAACACTTCCAATGATGGGGACCTCACAATCTCTCTTGGAAGCCTATTCTAGAGTTTAACTATCCTTATAACTTCCAGTTCCATGCAAAGGTCCAGGTGGGCAGGCAGAACTGCAGGGTCTCAATTCGTGGATGAGACAATGGCTTAGGGAGGAGGGTTTTAGGTTTATTAGGAACTGAGGAACCTTTTGGGAAAGGATGAGCCTGTACAGGAGCATGGGCTCCACCTAAACCAACACAGAACCAGATTGCTGGCATATAAAATTAAAAAGATTGTAGAAGAGTTTTTAAACTAACGTCTGGGGGAAAGCTGACAGGTGTGGAGAAGCACATGGTTCAAACAACATGGGATTCTCTGTATCTTAAGCAATAGCACTTGGTAAAGTATAGGTAGGAAATGTAGAGGAACAGTCAAACAAAAAAGAGTCCAATTCAATTACATCACATGAAGCAAGGCAAGTGAATATTGACAAATTTTATAAGTGCTTGTATACAAATGCAAGAATTCTAAATACTAAGCTGCGTGAACATGAGTGTCTGGTATTAAAATAGGATATTGATATAATAGGCATCATAGAAACTTGGTGGAATGATGATAATCATAGGAACACGGTATTACCAGGGTACAAACTATATAGGAATGATGGAGTAGGTTGTGCTGGTGGGGGAATAGTACTATATGTGAAAGAAAGCAGAGCCAAATATAGTAAAAATCTTAAATGAATCAAACCGTACCATAGAACCACTGTGGGTAGAAATTCCATGCTTGAATAATAAGAATATAGCAGTAGGAATATACTATCAAATACCTGATCTGGATGGTAATGGTGATTGTGAAATGCTCAGAGATTAGAGAGGCTATAACAATAGAAAACTTAAGAATAATGGGGGGTTTCAACTACCCCCATATTGATTGGGTACACAACAGGATGCAGAGAAGAGAACTATTCACAGAGGTTCTGCAGTTGCAGCTAGCATTCTTGCTGCACGCACGCAGACTAACTTCCTGGTCTCTCTTCCCTCTTTCTTCCAAGTTCCCTGGAGGTTGCTACAGAGTGAGAATAGAATCCGGCCCAAGATACTCAGAAAAGGTAATTAAAGGTAGCTATGCAGTATTTGACTACTTCTCACTTCCTCACTGTGAAGGGTGAAATGAAAATCAAACCACAGTTTCTTATGTAGCTGGAGATAAGACAAGAACTGGTAAAGAGCTAAAACACTCAACAAGGACTCTAACAACAGAAACATACCAATTGGTTGTAGCCTATAGGGCTTGCCTGCTTGCTTGCATATATTAAAATATAATAACAATTGTATCTTTAGAATTATACTGTAGTACTGCATTTATAATTGATTATTTTACCATTTGATTATTATTCCATTTATCTCAATAAAAGTCTTTAAGGCTATATTTGTCTCAGTGCAAGTGTCCTGTCATACCCCTGAGGGTCTTTTGCAAACCTTATGTAGCCTGATTCTGAGACAAGATCTTATTATCTTCTGATCAGATTAATTGGAGAGCCTATAATCCATACTATCCAAATTAATAATATTAACCTCCTAAAATCAGGCAACCGGTGCTAGTGGTGATGGACTCTCTGCTCTTGAAGACACGTTAGAGGATCTTGTGCTTTGTTTTGTGTCCGGTGTCTGTTTGACAGCTGAAGTCAGTGCTCTGCAAGGGCTTAATCCAATTCCCAGGGAAGGCAGTGGAAGACTTTCAATTCACTTCAGATAGAGCTGGATTGGTGTGATGTGTCATCCCTGAGTGACCCCAGAGCCTGCCGAGTCATCCCTGACATTGGGAATGTGACGTATCATCAGAGGCAATGACCTGCAGGTTTGTGATAGGCCCAATGCCATTCAACTAGGGTTCAGCCATTCCACAGGGGAGGACCTACCCACGCGATCCCAAGACAGGTATACAGGCTACTAAGGGAAGTAGTTTCTCTCGTTTGCTCAGCATCACTACCTGGACAGGAACACTCCCATTGCCTAGTAGTTCTGACAGACTGCCTTCATTTTTGCTGTAGCCCAGGCCTGTTTCCATGTTAGCTGCCCCTGCCCCAGTCCACATCTGCTCCTGCCCAGTGAATCTGACACTTGGACCCTAAATGAAGAATGGAAAAATTCTTTAACATACACAACTTTTTTTTAAATTGTCCAATGTTTCATAAGACTTGTAATGCCTTGGAGATTGCATTAAAAATAGACATCATGATAATTTGCACAGATTTTCAGCAGTGACTCAAGGGGCACCTTGTACAGTATGTGATTCATGGATTATGTAGACATATACAGATGCGTGGGCTGACATCTGGAAGCCATACAATTTCCTGCTGAATCTGAATATCAGCATAAGGTTGGGAATGTATTTCACATAAAAAATTCACTTGAACATTGTGGGTTCAAGAATTAATTAAGGGAACAGCTTTGTGAGGGTTGAATTCAGTTAGCCATGCAAAATAATATAGTTCCTTTGAAAAAGTGACAGAGATTTATAGTAACTCTGAAGCACAAAGGGGGTGGAAAGTAATTATATTTCAAAATAGTTTGTTTTTGTTAAAATTGACCTTTACACAGCTCCCTCTTGAAGGCCACATTGTGGTAGAAAAGTGACATCACTGTTGACTGGAAATATTTTGGTTTTGCGAGAGAAGCTGGAATCACTGTCAGTTGAGCTCTCATAACATCAGTGTTTAAACACAAAAGGGCCAAGCTCAGATGTCATAAAAGCAGCTGTTATACCCACTGAAATTAGTGGAGTTACACTTGCTTAAATCGGGTCTCAGAGTAGCAGCCGTGTTAGTCTGTATTCGCAAAAAGAAAAGGAGTACTTGTGGCACCTTAGAGACTAACAAATTTATTAGAGCATAAGCTTTCGTGAGCTACAGCTCACTTCATCGGATGCATTTAAATCGGGTCTGATATTTAAATATTACCCTGGACTATCCTAGTAATAGGAATGATGGCGACTTGGACCAACCAAAGTACCCTGCTCCTGATAAGGGAAAGCCAATCCACCAGATGTGTAGTCTTTCTGTATGCTTTGACCCAAGACCAAAAGTGTAAAGGAAAGTATGAAATACTATAGCAGCAAAAGTGGTACTTAGCGTTGCCTTTTGGGGAGCTTTTTGGATCAGTGAGCAGATTCTCCCCTCAAAAGAAACAAAAAACTAAACAATGGTGTATTGCTGCAAAGGTGGTGCACCTTTTACATGGGTAGTATGACTAGGGCAAACTTTCTGCCAATCCAAGGTAGCCTAAAAGTGGCAAAAAATGTGGCTATCAACATAATTTGTTAAACAATTGTGGTCTGGAGCCAGAAGTAAAAGATTTCCTGTAGGTGAAAATCAAGGGGAGACAGTGAAATGGTACAGAAGAGACTCACTTAAATATATTTGAAAAATATTCAATGGCTAGAAAAAATGCCTTACAGTGAGAGATTTACACTCAGTTTATCTCATAAAAAAGAAGATTAATCAAGGTACCTCTCAGTGTAAGTATCTTCACGGGGAGAAAATACTGCATATGAAAGGACTCCTTAATCCAGCACTGAAAGGCTCAACAAGAAGCTGAAGACAAATTCACATTGGAAATAAGGTACACATTTTTAAACAGTGAGGGTGATTAGCCAGTGGAACAAACTTCTACAGGAAGATGTGGATTCTCCAATTCTTGATGTCTTCATATCAACACAGAATGCTTTTCTGGAAGGCATGCTTTAGCTAAACACAAGTTATTGGGCTCAATTCAGGGGTACCTGGGTGAAATTCTATAGCCAGGGACATGCAGGAAGTCAATCTATGGCCTTAAACGTGATACTCCCTTATCTGGATCTCAGTGTGAACCTAGAATCATAGAATATTAGGGTTGGAAGCGACCTCAGGAGGTCATCTAGTCCAATCCCCTGCTCAAAGCAGGACCAACCCCAACTAAATCATCCCAGCCAGGGCTTTGTCAAGCCGGGCCGTAAAAACCTCTAAGGATGGAGATTCCACCACCTCCCTAGGTAAACCATTCCAGTGCTTCACCACCCTCCTAGTGAAATAGTGTTTCCTAATATCCAACCTAGACCTCTCACACTGCAACTTGAGATCATTGCTTCTTGTTCTGTCATCTGCCACCACTGAGAACAGCCCAGCTCCATCCTCTTTGGAACCCCCCTTCAGATAGTTGAAGGCTGCTATCAAATCCCTCCTCACTCTTCTCTTCTGCAGATTAAATAATCCCAGTTCCCTCAGCCTCTCCTCATAAGTCATGCGTTTCAGTCCCCTAATCATTTTCATTGCCCTCTGCTGGACTCTCTCCAATTTGTCCACATCCCTTCTGTAGTGGGGGGACCAAAACTGGACACAATACTCCAGGTGTGGCCTCACCAGTGCCAATGGAGGGGAATAATCACTTAGCTCAATCTGCTGGCAATGCTCCTACTAATACACCCCAATATGCCGTTGGTCTTCTTGGCAACAAGGGCACACTGCTGACTCATATCCAGTTTCTCATCCACTGTAATCCCCACTGTAACCTAGCTGATAGTGTTGGAAGGCTGGGGCTTGACCCTTCAGACTGTGGGATGGATCCAGGAGAACTAGAGCTACTCCTATTGCCCGTTCGATTGTCTGAATAGAAGAATTACACAGATGGGCAAATGAAAGTCTGGATGATTAAGAGGATATAGCAGAGGTGGGCAAACTATGGCCCGCGGGCCACATCTGGCCCATGGGATTGTCCTGCCTGGCCCCTGAGCTCCCGGCCGGGGAGGCTAGTCCCCGGTCCCTCCCCCGCTGTTCCCCCTCAGCCTCAGAGTGCTGCATTGCCGCACTCTGGCCCGCCACTCCTGCTGGACAGCGCGGGCAGCGCGGCTGGCTCCAGCATGGTAAGGGGGCAGGAAGTGGCGGGTCCCAGGGGGCAGTCAGGGGACAGGGAGCAGGGGGCGGTTGGATGGGGCGGAGGTTTTTGTTGGGGGGGGCGGGTGGCGGGTGGGTGGGCGTGGTCAGGGAATGGAGAACGGGTGGGGGGGCTGGATGGCTGGCGGATAGGCGTGGAGTCCTGGGGGGCCAATTAGGGGGGTGGAGGTGGTAGGGAGCTTGGGCAGGGGGCAGTCAGGAGACAGGGAGCAGGGGGGGTTGGATGGGGGCGGTTAGGGGCAGAGGTCCGGGAGGGATGATCAGGGGACAAGGAGGTGGGGGGGGGGGTTGATATGTCTGATACTAGGCCTACTTGGTGGACAAAATAATGAGGGGATGGGCTATTCCACCCACCACTCCCGTTCTGGATACTTAAATGAAAAAAAATTTTTTTGAAAGTTAAATGATTTTTTCTTCTTCCAGATCAGTAATAAGAATTAAATAGTGTACGGCCAAGAACCAATCCTTGTGGGACCCCACAGAAAAGACGACCCGCTCGGTGACTGTGATGTTGCACTCCATAATGTTTTATGGAAATTAGCTTATGAGTGTGAATATAGTGTAACTGGAATATGCTTTATGCAAAAGGTCTCTTGTAAGGTATCATTACAAAGGTATAAACTACTGAATATATTACTCCTATTTGTATGCATGTATCATTCTTGTATCTGAAGCTACAAATATAAGTATAATTCTGAGGTCCTATTGCAATTATGCAAAGTGTGGGCCATTAATGGTGGTTTAGAATCTTGATGGCTCCCATTGACTAGGACAACTGGTTGTAAATGGTTTATTACCTGCAAGCCTTCTTGTGGACGTGTGGGCCAGCCTATGGGTAATGAAGAATGAGGTCTTACAGGACATGGACCATGTCACCTGATACTGGAATACATCTTAAACCTGGTGCTTTTCCATTTAGAAGGAGGGGTGGGGACCCAGAGAGACAAAAGATTCCCGCCTTGTCCCAAAGTTCTAAAAGTGGGTGGGACAGAACAAAGAGGGCTGCCAGTCATGAGAAAACCCCTAGTTACCACTGATCTGGAACTAACAAGGACTGTACCAGGGGAAAGAACTGGGCCCAGACTAGGAAGGAGTCTAGTCTGTGAAAGAAGTTTATTGGAACATCGCTGAGGGTGAGATATTATCTGTAATCAGTTTCTTAATGTATTAGGCTTAGATTTGCGTTTTGCTTTATTTTGCTTAGTGACTACTTTGTTCTGTCTGTTATTACTTGAAACCACTGAAATCCTACTTTTTATTCTTAATCAAATCACTTTTGTTTATTAATAGAACCCAGAATAAGTGATTAATACCTGGGGGAGCAAACAGCTGTGCATATCTCTCTATCAGTGATATAGAGGGTGAACAATTTATGAGTTTACCCTGTATAAGCTTTATACAGAGTAAAACAGATTTATTTGGGGTTTGGATCCCTTTGGAAGCTGGGTATCTGGGTGCTGCAGATAGGTGACTTGCTGAGCAGTTTTTGGTTAAAGTCTGTAGCTTTGTGGGCGTGGATCAGACCTGGGTCTGTGTTGCAGCAGGCTAGCATCTCTGGATCAACAAGGCAGGGTTCTGGAATTCCAATCTGGCAGGGAAAACGTGTTCAGAGGTAATCTCAGTAATCAAACATCAAGTGACAGTCCCAAGGGAAAGGAGTACTTGTGGCACCTTAGAGACTAACAAATTTATTTGAGCATAAGCTTTCGTGAGCTACAGCTCACGTCATCAGATGCATGCAGTGGAAAATACAGTGGGGAGATTTATATACACAGAGAACATGAAACAATGGGTGTTACCAGACTGGTCACTTAAGGTGAGCTATTACCAGCAGGAGAGCAGGGGGGGAAAAAACTTTTTGTAGTGATAATCAAGGTGGGCCATTTCCAGCAGTTGACAAGAACGTCTGAGGAACAGTGGGGGGGGGGGGGGGTGTACAAACATGGGGAAATATTTTTACTTTGTGTAATGACCCATCCACTCCCAGTCTCTATTCAAGGCTAAGTTAATTGTATCCAGTTTGCAAATTAATTCCAATTCAGCAGTCTCCCATTGGAGTCTGTGACCAAACCCATCATAGTGATGATGCCCTATTTACAGTTACACTTTGAGACCTATCAGTTAGCCAGTTTTAATCAATTTCATATTGTTCTAATCTGTTAGCCAAAATGTTGTGCCATAGCAAGTCAAATGTCTTACAGCAGTCTATGTATATTATGTCAATGTTATTCCTTTATCAAACAAGCTTGTAGTCTCAACCAAAAAAAGATATCCAGTTAGTTTGACAGGATCTATTAAACCATAAACCCATGTGGATTTGCATTAATTACATTACCTGACTTTAGTTCTTTATTAATGGAGTCTGCTATTAGCCACTCCATGATCTTGTCATCAATAAACTGCTGGGCAGTTTGGGTTGCTTCTCAGCCTGCCAATCATGTTCTAATTGATACTGCATTCTCATAAGCAAGTTTTGATTGCAGCAACATTACTGTAAAGAGCAGTCACAAAATGTCATCTTCTCCAGCTGCTGTTAATAAGAAAGGTTCAGAAGAGGCTGAATGAACCCGTTTCTGCAACAGGACTAACTGGTGTGACAGGGATGCATCCAGGAAACCTGTCACAGGCACTTTGGTTTTATTTTTCAAAGTCCAGTTGTGCAAGTGTCCTCTCCCATCTGCAGCCCAGACACAGAGAACCACTCCATGAATGGGAAGAGTGGACCCCATTTTCCAATTACACACTGGACTCTCAGAACTAGATATTACTTAAAATGTAAATGTTAAGTACTACCTAAAGGCCACAATCAAATTGGGCCCTATTGTGCTTGGTGCTGTACAGACATACAAGTGATATAACCCACTGCTGAAGTGTGCCTGCTGGGACACTTACAGGAAGTGCTTGCAATGGAAAGTTGGGTACTGCTCACCCTTGAAATCTGAGCTCCTCATGTCTACAGGAAACCTGGAGGTGGAGGAGGTATGTATGTATTTGTCACAGGGCACATCACTCACCACCTGACTGGCAACTTCTCCAGGTACTCTGGTGATTAGCACAAAGCTGACACCTCCTTCCCCCATCCACAGTTGTCACACTGGCACTGTTCAGAGTGCTAGCCGTGTTAGTCTGTATCAGCAAAAAGAATGAGGAGTACTTGTGGCACCTTAGAGACTAACAAATTTATTTGAGCATAAGCTTTCGTGGGGTAAAACCACTTCATCGGATGCATGCAGTGGAACATACAGTAGGAAGATAGATATACACACACACACACACACACACACACACACACAGAGAACATGAAAAAATGAGTGTTGCCATACCCACTATAACGAGATTGATCAGTTAAGGTGGGCTATTATCAGCAGAAGAAAAAAAACTTTTGTAGTGATAATCAGGATGGCCCATTTTCAACAGTTGACAAGAAGGTGTGAGTAGCAGTAGGGGGGAAAAATAAGCATGGGGAAATAGTTTTACTTTGTGTAATCACCCATCCACTCCCAGTCTTTGTTCAAGCCTAATTTAATGGTGTCCAGTTTGCAAATTAATTCCAATTCAGCAGTTTCTCATTGGAGTCTGTTTTGGAAGTTTTTTTGTTGTAGTATTGCGACTTTTAGGTCTGTAATCGAGTGACCAGGGAGATTGAAGTGTTCTCCAACTGGTTTTTGAATGTTATAATTCTTGAGGTCTGATTTGTGTCCATTCATTCTTTTACTTAGAGACTATCCTGTTTGGCCAATGTACATGGCAGAGGGGCATTGCTGGCACATGATGGCATTAATCACATTGGTAGATGTGCAGGTGAACAAGCCTCTGATAGTGTGGCTGATGTGATTAGGCCCTATGATGGTGTCCCCTGAATAGATATGTGGACAGAGTTGGCAAGGGGCTTTGTTGCAAGGATAGATTCCTAGGTTACTGTTTTTATTGTGTGGTTGCTGGTAAGTATTTGCTTCAGGTTGGGAGGCCTGTCTGGTGTCCCCCCACCCCATTAAAGGGGAGATTTCGCTCCTCAATAATCCTAGGCAGTCCTCTCACTCAGTGCCTCAGTGCCACTTGCCCAGTGGCTGGTCAGGGAAACTGTCTCTCTGGCCTCATTACACTTCCTGCCACTGTGTCCCCTTTTCTTCCTGGGCCTACCAGTTCCCAAAGCCTCCTCCCTCATCCCAGGGAGTGACTGCAGCCTGCCCGGAGTGTCTGTCTTTTCCTAGCAGCCCCTTCTGCTTTCAGCTCTTGTGCTTTTCTAGGCCCCACCTATTCCTCCACAGCTAAGCCTCCTTAATCAGCTGCCTAATGGGTTAATTGGCCCATCTGGCCTTCATTCAACTCTGCAGGGTGAGTGTGGGGCAGTCACCCTGCCACAGTATATAATGAAATGCTACATAATTAACATAATGTCTTTAATGTGGGCTGCTATTGAGTCATCTGACACAGATGACAGCTACAGCAGAAGTGAGGCCAAAAGTGTCTGACAGCTGGAGAAGCCCTTTCTTATAAGTATTCTCTAATACTATGAATATGATCTCAGTTACACTGCCAGAAAAGAGAAGGGAGCATTGCCAGCAGATTGAGGGAAGTGATTATTTCCCTCTATTTGGCACTGGTGAGGCCATATCCAGAGTTTTGGGCCTCCCACTACAGAAGGGATGTGGACAAATTGGAGAGAGTCCAGCAGAGGGCAATAAAAATTATTAAGGGGCTGGAGTACATGACTTATGAGGAGAGGCTGAGGGAACTGGGCTTATTTAATCAGCAGAAGAGAAGAGTGAGGGGGGGGATTTGATAGCAGCCTTCAACTACCTAAAGGTGGGTTCCAAACAGGATGTAGCTCGGCTGTTTAAAGTGGTCGCAGATGACAGAACAAGAGTAGTGGTCTCAAGTTGCAATGTGGGAGGTCTAGGTTGGATATTAGGAAACACTATTTCCCTAGAAGGGTGGAAAGCACTGGAATGGGTTACCTAGGGAGGTGGTGAATCTCCATCCTTAGAGGTTTTTACGGCCCAGCTGACAAAATCCTGACTTGGATGATTTAGTTGCTGTTTGAGCAGGGGGTTTGGACTAGATGACCTCCTGAGGTCTCTTCCAATCTTCTATGATTCTAAGGGGCAACAACAATTATACACCCAAACCGGAAATCCAGGGCCAGCATCCAGCCCTGCTCTCTGAAAGGGCAAGAAGGCCTCCCCAAGCCCACATGCTGAACTCAAACAGGGAATTCCAGGCACAACCCTGGTCTGGATCTGCATGTCCCAATTAGGGCCCAATATATAATGATCCAGGCTGAGTCATTGAGTCTCAGCCCGCATGCATTTGGGGGTTGAGGTTTTCAAATTCAGACCCAAACCTAGACCTGTTTTGTGGTATTGAACTCAACTCTATTGCTTATTTGAATAATATTTACATATTGTCAACGAAAAAGGCTTGAACTGGCAGAGAAAGTGAGTGAAAGGACAGTGCATGGGTCCAAACCCACATATCAATGGCTTTGTATTTTCTTGGGTTTATTTGTCTCAGGGAGACACCTACAGGCTGAGAGAGCGAAAGCATGGATACTGCCATCTTGGCAGACACCAGGGACTGAACCCAGGGCCCTCCAGAGCTAAAACATGTCCACATTGCAATCAGACACCCAGAGACTGTCCACACCAACTGACTTGGGGGCTCAGGCTAAGGAGATATTTAATTGTGGTATAGATATTTGGGCTTGAGCCGGAGCCCAAGCTCTGGGACCTTCACAAGGTCCTAGAACTTGGCTCCAGCTGGAACCTGAATATCTACGCTGCAATTAAACAGTCCCTTAGCCGGAGTCAGCTGGCATGGACCAGTCACAGGAGTCTAATTACGGTGTAGACATACTATATACCTTGAGCTAAAGAGCCAGGCTGTCTAGCTGCTGGATGTACCAGACACACATCCTCTGCAGAGAAGGCACCGGTGGGGAAAGGAAAGGAGGAGATGGACATAACAACTGAGCAGTGAGTTACATGAGATCTTGCCATCTCATGATATTTCCATCATTTATGACCTTCGGCATGTGTGAAGAGACCACGTCTCAAATATTTTGGCTTATAAGTGTCTTCATGGGACATGGGAAAAGCATTATCCAAATAAACAGATATTAGACTCCACACACACCATTAGACAGTGACACGAAGTGCTAGAATACATTCACCTCTTGCGCTAGTGCTAATTCATCTGATTGAAGGGAAATGGGGGGGGCAAACACTCTTAGATAATAAGGAGATCATGCATTGACATGTCCCACCATTCTGTTTCCCCCTGTAGTCCTCCGATCAGGCAGAACATGCAGACAGGCTCCAGATCGTACCTCCTATTATCCAAAAAATCATAGTGTGCCTAGGGATAGAACATACACCTGTAATCAGCATGTGCAAAGAGGTGGGGTATTTAATCTTAGGAGGAGGCAAGGAAGATGGACTTTAAGAGAGGTATTTATGATTAGGTGCGTAGGCAATGAGTGAGAGGCACATTGGAGGCATAGATAACATTAGATTAGATTAAATTATGATTATGAAGAATACCATAAGAACTAGGGCCTAGACGTTGGATGTGGCTAAGGAGCACAGAGTGTACTTCACAAGGAGAGTGGACAAACTGCTCTGAGCCACTTTTAGGCTCCCTGATCCTGGACTAGCTAAATGCCAGTCAGGTCTCTGGGACAGATTACGGTCGGTCTGAGGGTTGTTCTACTTTATTGGCATCAGCTAATGGCTCAATATGGCACACCAGAGATTGCGTGAAGAAGCGGGTGGACCGCAGCAGAGTTCCAATTCGTCAGAAAGTTAAGTTTCAGGTTTCATAACTTTTGAGCTTTGTGAAACATTTCCCCTTTAGATTAACACATTTTTTTCCAGGACAAAAAATACATCTAACTATGCCAGAGTCTGCACTATGCCAACAATAATAGCACTCATTTGCAATTAAATCTTGGACAGTTTCTAGGAGACATGGGAAATAAATTAAAAGCAACACGCACACAGCAGCGGAACACAGTTTATCTTGGTGTCCACCTATTGACAAATAGAAGGTGAGCTTCTGAGCCTCCAATTTAGTCTGTTAGAGCCCATTGTTTCGGAGATACCACCTTTTAATAGGGTCATGCCCCATTCTAGCATCACTCCCCTCTGCTGCCTCATTTTACCTTTTATCACACATCAAAAACCACCACAGCTGGGTGTTTCATACTGCTTGCTCCCTTCTAGCTCTGTTTTGGTTACATATATGTAGCTCTCTTTCAGCCCTCTTCCACAGGCTCAGTTAGATTTTTAGTTTAGACAGACTTCAGCAGCCACATGACCCACTCTTTGGATTCTTTATCAGGGCTTATGTTTCCCGCAACCCTCCTAGCTGAAGTACTCCTTACGACTTGCATTCCCCAGGCCCTTTACCTGAGAGCTAAGAGACTCTTCACCCACATCACAGCTCAAACAGCTTTTCTTCATCTTGTGAATCTCTCCCTTTCTGACTCTATGACTTGCCATTTCTATCTCCTAGCAGGTCTGCTTCTGAATCACATACACCAACTGCACAACCCCCTGGACTCATCCCTTCACCTGTGGTGGTAGATATCCCTGGCTCCAGGTTGAGGCTGAGCCCCAACCCTCTTAAAGGGCCAGCTCACACTGCGACATCTGAATAGAGCAAAGAAAGCTCACCTAATTGCGAAAAATTGATAATTCCACCTTTTTATTCTGTGTCCTTAAGGGAGGCGAATGTTACTTAGTGCAGTAATGACCGCGCATTTAAATCAAATTTAAAGAAATACCAATTCACCTAAGCCTGAAAAGTCCATCCATGGATTTGCTTTGTCTCTTATACCCAGATCAACAAGGATTTATGTATTGTGAAATCAAACTTTTAGGCACTTGGCATCCAGTGCAATTCACAGGACCCTAGATTAGGCACCTAGATTCCTATACAATGAGTGGTGAGAGATAGGCACCTAAGAATGGGATCACAAAGCCAGCAGGTTAGGCAGGGAGCTGCCTAAGTTAGCAATAGCAGATGCTGAGGAGAGGGGGTGTGTGCTAAACCCTGCTCCCTCCAGGGAATTAGGAACCTAAAGCCAAGCTGGACTGAGATACCGTCTCTGCTTAGGATCCACAGCTCAGAACCCTCTGCTAGAGAGAGGTACCTAAGCCACTTCTTGCCAAGAACAAGGGGGGAAAAGACCTGCCTTATGATCTTTAGGTTAGCAGTTAGAGAGTTGATTGTGGGAGGCCCTACTTCCGTCTCCGTCTTCCCATCTCTCAGGGGAGTGCTGCAGTGATGTGAGCGCTCAGCTGTGAAAGTGAGTGAAAGTTCATAAGCTGTCACAATGACCTTTGCAACTAAATGTTGATGCAGAAAGGTCCAAAAGGGAGACAAACTGAATTACTCTAACAAAAGGACCTACTGATGTAACTCAGATTTCAGAGTAGCAGCCATGTTAGTCTGTATTCGCAAAAAGAAAAGGAGTACTTGTGGCACCTTAGAGACTAACAAATTTACTTGAGCATAAGCTTTCGTGAGCATGCATCTGATGAAGTGAGCTGTAGCTCATGAAAGTTAATGCTCAAATAAATTTGTTAGTCTCTAAGGTGCCACAAGTCCTGCTTTTCTTTTTGCTGATATAACTCTAGAACTCTGTTAAGACCATGCTTGGTAAACAAGAGAAGTGTAGGATCAGAAATCCAGGAACCAAAATTGATGTGTGGGAAACGAGGCTAACTGGTGACCCAAATAATGCAGGGATGGGCTATTCCACCATTACTCCCTTGTGGGGGTCTTTAAAAGACGAGACTGTGTGGGGAAAGCTAGATATCATGAAACTGGCTGACTGAAAGAAGAGGAAAGAGTAGCTTCATCATCATAGCTGTGACCCCCCACCATCTCCTGGGACCCCAGAGCTGCTGCTTCTCTATCCTGAGAGATGTTCTGGCTAGATTGGCAAGAAAGAGGGAGCCAGATGATCTCTACTGACTACAGCTAAATCCCGAACACCACCTGGACTGTGAGACTTTGTCTTCCTGCTCCCACCCATGTGTCCTTTATTTCCCTACGTTGTTTCTTCTTTCCTAGCTCTCTCCTTTTTCCTTCTGTATCCGGCTAGATGGCCACAACTTCCTTTTTTCCAACTTTTCTGCAAGCCTGTGACTAGAATGCTGCTACAAGTTTTCCAGCTCTCAGAGTGGTTGATAAACCCATGTGCTGTTCCTGTGTGTTCCCAGCAGTGAGGTTCATATGAAAGTCAACACCAAGACAGAAGCTGCATTTTCTCTTTGCTGTTTTTTATTTTCCCCTCTTTTGTGTGTCCCATTTTACCTTCTTGGAAACATGTTGGACTTTAACAACAGTTGCAATGGGCTAGAGCTGTCATTGTTTCTAACTTCTCTTTTCCCAAAAAGTTATTGCTATCTTTAATACCATAATAAGAGACTGTTAGACAAGGGTTTTTTTCCTTCAAAAGACTCTCTCTCCAGTTAAGGGAATGGGAACAAGGGATGTTGTTAAAATGAAAGCCTTACTTAATGGGGTGTTGCCCTGCTGCTAGTCAGGCTGAGGTCTCTATATACTAAGCCCTGCATTGTTTAATGTTGTGTAGTGAGTGACAGGGTTAACACCTTTGACACTTTGGACCCTTTATTGCATCTAAATTAATAGAATAGTAGCCTAACACTGGACTATAACGTCATTCTTACTAGCTCAGTGCATATTCATTTATTTATATGAAGTGGAATGGTTTGAACAGGAGAGATTGAAAGAGACTCTGATCATAATATCCCATGAGGCCACTTGCCCAAGGGGTGGGAAACCCAAGTTCAAATCCTTTGCCTTAGCATGCAGAGGGGGGGCTTGATTTCGGGACTCCCACATTCTGGGTGAGTACCTAACCAACAGGCTAATCATTTTAAAGGAGGCCTTCTCCCTGACCATTTTATGTGGAGTTAGATTTGCTCAGACCTCATTTACCAGATTGACCTCCACAGGTAAGACAGGGGCAGGAACACCCTATCTTCACCTGGTTGGAGGATTGTGCTGAGGCCAAGGCATGAGCTAGGGCCCCAGGCACCTAGAGTGAGGCAGAAGGTGCATGGAGAAGAAACGTAAGCACCTAGGGAAATTTTACAGCAAAACTTAAGTGCTGAGTGAGTTTAGGCACTACAGGGCTAGACAGCAGCTGCATGGGGGTTTGTGGGATCACACTAGTACCTAAAACTGAGATTTAGGTGTCTTAATCTGGTGTTTAGGTGCTCAAATCCTTTAGTGACTCTGGGATTTAAATGCAGTAGCGGAGCTGTATGGGAGTGGAAGTTTGGGTAAAGATGCTACCTAGAGTGAGGCATAAGGATGCCCTCTGCACCCTGTGTGCTTTGCAGAGGTGACGATGTGCAGCTAGTAGAACGCAGAGAAAGTGATGGTCCCAGAACAGGGTAGGCCAGAGGGACAGAACCCTCCCACTTTTGAAAATGGACAGCTAGCCTTTACACTTTCTCCATGACGGACCCCACCCCTTCCCCTTCTCTTCGCCCCAATGGCACACCTCCTGGACAGGCCAGTGTGGAGCCCGGGGCACTTGTGGGAGCCATGCGGACCCTCCACCTGCCCGCAGTGCAGGGGCCCATGTCTGAGAGCAGCCCGTTGTCCCTGGGCTCCAGCCCAATGGAGGGTCCGTGACTCTGCACTGGCTCCCCATAGCTTCCCGCATGACTCTGTCCCCGACCTGGCTCTGGCTGGAGTGGGGGTCCCTTCAGAGCTGCAGCCTGGGCAGCAGTGTGGACCTGTGGATGGAAAGCTTTGACACCATTTATGCAGATCTGTTTGGCTGCTTGCCGGTTGGGTTGCATGAATTCCAATCCCAGTCTGCCTAAAGCTTGATTGCTGGATGAGCTCCATGAGCTACATCCACCTCAGTCCATGGACACTTGCAGGCCAGGGCTGATCCTAACTTTGGCTGGGTTCTGGATTCTAGTCAAACAGTTCCCCAAAACGTCATTGTCAGTCTGAGTAATTCACACACACACAGGAGATCAGAGACTCTAACCCTGCCTCAGCATCTAAAAGAGGCAGGGGAATTTAACACCATGTTGCACAAATAGCAGTAGTAGCTGTAAAAGCCAGGGCAGGGAAATAGAATCTCATGCCTGAGGGCATCAGCTGGTCCATGCAGGATGTGTGTGAGACAGGGAGGAATTCCCTCTGCCTTCCATACAAAGCCAGTTGGCGAGGTTCACTCTGCGGGTGGGGGCTTTGCTTTCCTCTGGAGCATTAGACAGGAGCCATAGACGCTGAGGCAGGCTATGGGACTGGTTGGATTATTGGTCCAGTCTGGTAGGTCTGAGCTCAGAGTTGTTCTAACAGGATTTGCAGCCTGAAAGAGTAGAGTACAATCCTTTGAGAGAGAGAGAGAGAACAATGAGAAGCTGAGAAGGGATTAGATTCATGCTTCACTGGCTTCTCCAAATTAAACCAACTTCTCAGTCAGTGAATTTACTTCTCCCGGAGTCCTCCTTATAGTCTAATCATGTGCTGGTAGCTTTCTTCTCACCCCGCTGACTGGGTCAAATTCTTTCCAAATTCTTTTTTCACAAAAGTGAAAAAACTATACAGACATCAAGCCAGAGCTCTGCTTCCTGGGGTCCTCTTTTACAGGTGTAACCCCGGTTGTGGAGAGATTAACTCTTACTGCAGAAATAAACAAGTCAAGTGGCCTGTCATTCTACACTTGTTTGGAATATTTAGCAATAGCAATCAAGGGCTGGGAAGGGGGTCAGGTCTTCCTCTCTATACTAATGACAAATTTTCCAGTACTTATAATAAAGAGGAGCATTCCTCTTTTGTTTAAAAGTGTTTATAAAACCTTTCTTTGTCTAAAGCCAATATGCAGATTTCCATGGTGCAGATCAGATCAATTCAAGGGCTCTTTAGGGACAAGCAAATTCTTCACTGGAAAAGAAACTTCCAAGAAGGAATCTTTCTGTTCTGCCGTCCACTCTAACTTACTATTCAGCCTCACTTCCCAGAAACAGCATGAATCATAATAGTCAAACAGAGCCCATCTGCAAATATCTGGGCTTCAAATAACTGATAAGAAATGTAATAGATAAAATACTTAAGAAACAGCTTCTAAAGAGAGACCTCACTTTATAAACAGTTTTCCTCAATTTTACATTTTATATTCTTTATCACCGCATCTCTTTTTTTCTTATTTCCCTTCCTGTGCATTTATTCCAACCATGATTATGACCTACTGCAATGTTAGCTGCACTAATGTAAATATTTGTACAACTGTTGAATTAGTATGTCTATTAGAGAATCAGAGTTGATTCAAATGGGTGATTTACTAGTAGTTTTACCAAGTGACCCATCGGGGGTACAGAGTGGGTAAATAAAAGTTGTTTGGGGTTTGTTTTTGTTTTTTGAGAGAGAAGCTAAACAGGTATGGATTGGAGCCAGCAAAATCTTTCCAATTTACCTTTTGCTAGCAGCAGCAAAAATTAACAATGAGAATCTCTTGCATTCTTATAGTTCTTTTCATACCAAGAGACCCCGAAGCACTTTAAAAAAACAAAACAAACTGCACAGACACACAGGTGGAGAAAAGGGGACAGTCGCATATAGGAGGTTCTACGTCTATCTGGTTATTTGTATTCTCAACGTATCTACCATGTGCTGGGCACCTACTCCTCACCCTGAAAAGATTATAGTTGTTGCAGTCAGTAGACAAGGATTCAGCACCTCTAGAAGTCAGGTTATTTTCATTTAGGTGCCGACATGTGGATTTGGGAGCCCAACTTTAAGCACCCAGGTTGACAATTTAAGCCTAAAAAGTTTAATTACCACATAAAGGACATATTCTAGCCTTGATCTTTGCGCAAACATCCCACTGCTATTAGTAGGAGGGGAGTATATGGCTCTAACTTTGTAGACCAGGCCAATTAATCATAATAAAAATGTATTCAAATAGCATTCAAAGAATGGGTTTCACACCCCTAATCTAATCTTTCTTTTCATAACTGTGAGGAAATATCTTGCACTCTTTCTTCCTGGTGCAACAAGCTGTGTCCGGGTCCAAATGTGGCTGCCTTTGTGCAAGCAAACAGGTGCAAAGTACAAAAGAATTGGATATTTTGGATCTTCAACCCTCCACTTTCTAACTGACACATGGAGTGTGACATTCAGGGATACATGTTCAACTGACTGTGAAAAAGGGCATCATCTAGCTAGTACTACTACCTAAGAAAAGCAGACCCCTGCATTCCCATGAATGAAATTACAGGCTCAGCTGTTTCACGGGCTCTCTTGTTCCCATCCTCTCTGTTTTGCACTGAGATTATCTGATCAGGTCTGAAAGGGGGTTGCCCTTGAGCTTTTGGATGTTTTGTTTCCCAGGTATAGCTGTTTTTCTAAATTGTTGTAGCTACTGTACAAAAGCATGTTGGGCTCAGCTTGTCTGATCACAGGAAGGGGCTTGTGAAACCATCTGCTGCTAAGAGTCTTCTCACATGTTGCTTTTTTTGAGGGTGCCTTTATACAATGCACCCAAGAAATGTAAGAGTTTTGGCTTTACCAGGTCAGCACAATCTATTGCCTACACTACAGTTCCTCAGTTAAAAAATAACACCAGCAAAATTGCTGTAGGCAGGTATAATAATTGCTGTATATTGAAATTACTGTGTATGCATGCACACACCTGGATTAAAAATCCTAACACTTCATAGAACCGTAGAATATCAGGGTTGGAAGGGACCTCAGAAGGTCATCTAATCCAACCCCCTGCTCAAAGCAGGACCAATCCCCCACTAAATCATCCCAGCCAGGGCTTTGTCAAGCCGGGCCTTAAAAACCTCTAAGGATGGAGATTCCACCACTTCCCTAGGTAACCCATTCCAGTGCTTCACCACCCTCCTAGTGAAAAAGTTCTTCCTAATATCCAACCTAGACCTCCCCCACTGCAACTTGAGACCATTACTCCTTGTTCTGTCATCTGCCACCACTTTAAACAGCCGAGCTCCATCCTGTTTGGAACCCATCTTCAGGTAGTTGAAGGCTGCTATCAAATCCCCCCTCACTCATCTCTTCTGCAGACTAAACAATCCCAGTACCATCAGCCTCTCCTCATAAGTCAGGTGCTCCAGCCCCCTAATCATTTTTGTTGCCCTCCGCTGGACTCTTTCCAATTTTTCCACATCCTTCTTGTGGTGTAGGGCCCAAAACTGGACACAGTACTCCAGATGAGGCCTCACCTATGTCGAATAGAGGGGAACGATCACATCACTCGATCTGCTGGCAATGCCCCTACTTATACAGCCCAAAATGCCATTGGCCTTCTTGGCAACAAGGGCACACTGTTGACTCATAGCCAGCTTCTCATCCACGGTAACCCCTAGGTCCTTTTCTGCAGAACTGCTGCCCAGCCATTTGGTCCCTAGTCTGTAGCGGTGCATGGGATTCTTCCGTCTTAAGTGCAGGACTCTGCACTTGTCCTTGTTGAACCTCATCAGATTTCTTTTGGCCCAATCCCCTAATTTGTCTAGGGCCCTCTGTATCCTATCCCTACCCTCCAGCGTATCTACCTCTCCTCTCAGTTTAGTGTCATCTGCAAATGTGCTGAGGGTGCAATTCACACCATGCTCCAGATCGTTAATGAAGATATTGAACAAAACCGGCCTGAGGACCGACCCTTGGGGCACTCTGCTTGATACCGGCTGCCAACTAGACATGGAGCCATTGATCACTACCCATTGAGCCCGACAATCTAGCCAGCTTTCTATCCACCTTATGGTCCATTCATCCAGCCCATACTTCTTTAACTTGCTGGCAAGAATACTGTGGGAGACCGTATCAAAAGCTTTGCTAAAGTCAAGGAATAACATGTCCACTGCTTTCCCCTCATCCACAGAGCCAGTTATCTTGTCATAGAAGGCAATTAGATTAGCCAGACATTACTTGCCCTTGGTGAATTCATGCTGACTGTTCCTGATCAATTTCCTCTCCTGTAATTGCTTCAGAATTGATTCCTTGAGGACCTGCTCCATGATTTTTCCAGGGACTGAGGTGAGGCTGACTGGCCTGTAGTTCCCAGGATCCTCCTTCTTCCCTTTTTAAAGATGGGCACAACGTTAGCTTTTTTCCAGTGTCCAAGACCTCCCCGATTGCCAAAGGGTATGCCAAAAAGGTAACATATAACACACAGGTGACATTCAAAAGAAAATACATTTAAAGTAATTTTTTTTAAAAGGAAGATTATGGGGATATAGGAGGGTTGACTAGGGATGGGAAAGGGGTTTGAAGCAGTATCCATAGAATGGAACCTTTCAACAGGTCCTGTATTCAATGAACCTTTTGGAGGGACACTCTTCCAAGAAAATATGGCTAATCTGGAAAAACAATGCATTGGGCACCTTAGGGAACACTTGTGCAGGAGGTCTGGTGCCATTGGGGCTGGAATATAATAGCAGTATTTGCACCAACCGTGCATAGGACCGTGCATCCGAATATGCCAACGCAACCAAGGAAGGCAATTATTACCAAATATTACAGAAAGGGAAATTGCGGTGCTGACAAGCTGAGTGACTTGCTCAAGATGAGTCAGTGCAACAGGAACCATATCCTTATTCCAAGTCTGCTTTCCTCCTGGCATACTGCAGGAAGATTCTGGTGTCAGCAACAAACATGGTGAACATCAGGGCCAGGCTCAGAGGTGAGAGATGGTAAAAACTTGTAACATGTGACATGGCTAACAGTAGAAAGAGAATCTTTGTGCAGGTGAGTTAATGAGCATGCAAATTAGGGAGATGGGGGATCGGAATCACAAAGAACCACATCTGTACAGGTTGCTGAATAATCAACTTGCTTATTTCTAGAGCAGAAGTATTGGGGAGTGAAAGAGACCCCTTTGTGGAACCAGTGCAATTAGAGCCCCCTTTTTTGTATTTATCACCTACTGTAAATCACTGCTTATATTAAGCTCACATCTGCTTGCTTAGTTCTGTCTTCTACATCTCTCTGTCTGCCCCCAAAGCAGATACTGCCATTGCAGCAATAGCATATTACAGTGCCTTTAGGCAGTGGGGAGCATTAGTGCTTTGTGAAATGTTGGAACCAAACTGCAACAGCACTTCACAAAGAGCCTGGATCTGAGTTCTGCCTGTGCCACGCACTTCAGGAACGATCACTAAACATGGCTGGATGGCGACTGCATGTAGAAACCTGGCCATCCTCTGTTACCAGGTGTGCTGCCTCATCAGCTCCAGAGTATGTGCTGCCACACCCAGCCTCAGTCAAGGAGCTTTATTTCTTTACCTGAGGTTATCAGACCCACAGAAAACAGTCTGAACTCCATCCTTGTCCCCAGGGCCCACCCCTCCCAGGGTTCTCCTGGCAGCTTCCTAGCCTCAGTGAGCTCTGCTCCCTTGCTAGAGCCGCAACTGCAAGGCTGCTTCCTTGAGCCCCTTGCTCCAGAGACCCACCCCAGAAGCTAGCTCTTCTCCAGTGTGTCTTTCCCTCCCCAGAGCACAGCCTGTCTTTGGCCTTCCTCCTCCACCCTCCTACTAGTAGCCCAGCTCTCTTTAACTGGCTTACTGGATTGGATTCATCTACTCTCATGAGGGTAGATGAGGCCCGCACCCCAGCCTAGAGAGCCCTCCCACACCCCCAGCTGGAGACCTCACCCTCCTTCCACACCCGAATCCCCTGCTCCATCCCGGTGAAAGGGAGGGGGAAGAGTGAACGACAGAGGAGGGGGATGGAGTGAGTGGGGGCGGGGCCTTGGAGAAGGGACTGGGCAGGGCCTCTGGGTGTTCAGTTTTGTGCAATTTGAAAGTTAGCAACCCTACTGAGGTGCTATGCGGGGAGCAAAGAGCCAGCAGGAGGGTGTGACAGGTTTCTCCCCCACTCTGGGATGCCACCCGATGTACTGGGGTCCCACTGTGCCTGCCCATTCCACCAGCCTGGGCTCCCTGTCCTGTTGTTCCAGGCCCTTCAGCCTCCTCTAGCATACACACAGGTAGGGTCACACCTAGCTGCAAAAAGACACAGACACTGAGGTCAGCTCTGTGTGGGACAACTCAGCTTGGGGATTGCCCAGTACTGAAGTGCACACCGCCTCTGGACTGTAAACCCAAAATTGTATTGTCTGCACTGCACAGAAAACTGTATAGTGTAAACTCATGAAATTAGCTCCCTCCATCAAAGTGGAGGAAGATATGCACTGCTTTTTGCCCCCTCCCTCCTATTATGAATTGCACAAACTGGGTTTTATAAAACAAAACAAGTTTATTAAGTACAAAGGATAGATTTCAAGTGATTATAAGGATAGCAAACAGATCAAAGTAGATTACTGAGCAAATAAAGCAAACACGCAAACTAAGCTTAATACACTAAAGAAACTGGCTACAAATAGTAATTTCTCACCCTAAATATTGTTTTAAGCAGAGATTTTTGAAGACAAACTTATTTTGCTTACAGCTTAGAATTCCAGGTTTTCCTTTCACAGGCCAGACACCTTCTAGCCTGGGTTCAATTCTTCCACAGTTCAGTCTTAGGTGTTTTTAGCTGCCACCTTGGGCAGGGATCTGGAGAGAATGAACCGGATTAACTCACTCCCAAGCCTTAAATAGGATTTACATATGGCAGGAATGCTGTGTTTCCTAGTTGATCCCACCCCCTACTAGTGGAAAAATACCAACAGTCCAAGATGGTGTGCAGTGCCAGGTGACATGATCACAAGACCCTGCAGTGTCAAAACACTATCCCAGGGAGCTTCTCAGGAATATGGGAGATTAGCATCTTCAAAGACCTATTCTCCCTAAAGTTTTATTGACTAACCAGCCAGACTGATTGCATTATATTTGGTGGGTGTGCCCTACATGCACACACTTTTGCAATTGATACATAGTCAATATTCCTAACTTCAGATACAGAAGTGATACATGCCTACACATAGGATAATCACATTCAGTAAATCATAACCTTTCCAGTGATATCTCACATGACCCATCTTACATAAAACATATCTTAGTTATGCCATATTCATATTATAATATGGGGTATAGTGTCACAGAGACTTCCTCATCAGAGTTTGAGTTTTGTACTTGAAACCCAAGTAAATCTGCAGCTGTCAGTTCCCTCTGGGACAAAGTGCAGAATTAGCTCTGTCAGGGAGCTGCAGTGTTTGCCCAGGGTGAGCAAGGACCATGTCCACAAGCTTCCTGCTAGTTCAACCCTAGGTGCCCTCTGGGTGGCTCTGAAACAAGAAAACTCACAGTAGGAGGAATTTATATCCACACAGAAAAGAGGAGAGAAAGTGTATGAAAAATGCTGGTATCGCCTTATCCTGTGGATGACACCACTAGTATTGCATCATAAAGCACAGTGCATGCAATCTCCACTGTGCACCCATACCCTATTGGTAAAGACAGAGGAGTATGAGCTTCTGGCTCATGATACCACTTTGTAATAGTTATGGGGACAAATACTGGTTCCATAAGAACATAAGAACAGTCAGACTGGATCAGACCAAAGCTCCATCTAGCCCAGTATCCTGTCTTCTGACAGGGGCCAATGCCAGGTGCCCCAGAGGAAATAAACAGAACACGGAATCATTAAGTGATCCATCCTGTCAGCCCTTCCCAGCTTCTGGCAAACAGAGACTAGGGACACCATCCCTGCTCATCCTGGCTAATAGCCACTGATGGACCTATCCTCCATGAACTCATCCAATTCTTTTTTGAACCCTATTATAGTCTTGGCCTTCACAACATCCTCTGGCAAGGAGTTCCACAGGTTGACTGGGTGTTGTATGAAAAAATACTTCCTTTTGTTTGTTTTAAATCTGCTGCCTATTAATTTCATTTGGAGGGCCCTAGTTCTTGTGATATGAGAAGGAGTAAATAACACTTCCTTATTTACTTTCTTCACACCAGTCATGACTTTATCGATCTCAGTCATATCCCCCTTAGTCATCTCTTTTCCAAGTTGAAAAGTTGCAGTCTTATTAATCTCTCCTCATAAGGAAGCCATTCCATATCCCTAATCATTTTGTTATTGCCCTTTTCTGAACCTTTTCCAATTCCAATATATCTTTTTTGAGATGGGGCAATGACATCTGCATGCAGTATCCAAGATGTGGGCGTACCATGGATTTATATAGAGGCAATATGATATTTTCTGTCTATCCCTTTCTTATTGATTCCCAACATTCTGTTAGCTTTTTTGACTGCTGCTGCAAATTGAGTGGATGTTTTCAGAGTACTAGCCACAATGACTCCAAAATCTCTTTCTTGAGTGTTAACAGCTAATTTAGGCCCCATCATTTTATACCTGTAGTTGGGATTGTTTTCCAATGTGCATTACTTTATATTTATCAACATTGAATTCTATCTGCCATTTTGTTGCCCAGTCACCCAGTTTTGAGAGATCCTTTTGTAGCTCTTCGCAGTCTGCCTTGAACTTAACTATCTTGAGTAGTTTTGCCTCATCTGCAAATTTTGCCACCTCACTGTTTACCCCTTTTCCCAGATCATTATGAATATGTTGAATAGGACTGGGCCCAGAACAGACCCCTGGGGGGACACCACTATTTACTGCTCTCCATTCTGAAAACTGACCATTTATTTCTACCCTTTGTTTCCTATCTTCTAACCAGTTACCAATCTATGAAAGGACCTTCCCTCTTAACCCATGAAGCTTACTTTGCCTAATAGCCTTTGGTGAGGGAACTTGTCAAAGCCTTTCTGAAAATCTAAGTACACTATAGCCACTTGTCAATATGCTTGTTGACCCCCTCAAAGAATTCTAGTAAATTGATGAGGCATGATTTCCATTTACAAAAAAACATGTTGACTCTTCCCCAACAAATTATGTTCATCTATGTGTCTGACAATTTTGTTCTTTATGATAGTTTTAACCAGTTTGCCTGGTACTGAAGTCAGGCTTACTGGCCTCTAATTGCTGGGGTCACCTCTGGAGCCCTTTACAAAATTGGCGTCACATTAGCTATCCTCCAGTCATTTGGTACAGAAGCTGATTTAAATGATAGGTTGCAGACTACTGTAAGTAGTCCTGCAATTTCACATTTGAGTTCCTTCAGAACTCTTGGGTGAATACCATCCAGTCCTGGTGACTTATTACTGTTCACTTTATCAATTTGTTCCAAAACCTCCTCTAATGACACCTCAGTCTGGGACAGTTCCTCAGATTTGTCACCTAAAAAGAATGGCTCAGGTTTGGGAATCTCCTTCATGTTCTCAGCCATGAAGACTGATGCAAAGAATTCATTTAGTTTCTCCACAATGGTCTTATCGTCCTTGAGTGCTCCTTTAGCATCTCGATCATCCAGTGGCCTCACTGGTTGTTTAACAGACTTCCTGCGTCTGATATACTTAAAAAAAATTTTGCTATTATTTTTTGAGGCTCTGGCTAGCTGTTCTTCAAATTCTTTTTTGGCCTTCCTAATTATATTTTTACACTTCATTTGCCAGAGTTTATGCTTTAAAGTTTAAGAAACTTTATCTCTGAATCCCAGTCTGAGGTGACACGTACCCAGTCAATATGGGGATAGCTGTAATTTCCCATTATTATTGATTTTTTAATGTTAATAGCCTTTCTAATCTCCCTGAGCATTTTACATTAACTATCAGCATCCTGGTCAGGTAGTCGGTAATATATCCCTACTGCTATATTCTTATTATTCGAGCATGGAATTACTATCCATAGAGATTTTACAGTTTTACAGTAAATCTGTACTTCCAAGGCTGAAATTGCATCTTAGGACATCGCTTTTCCGTAAGTGGCTTTAAGCACCGGCATATTTCAAAGAGTTTTTGAGGAGGTGCTACATCAGGAAATGAAATATGTGATACAGTGGACACAGCTGGATAAAGGTCATAGCAAAACCATCCAAAAATCAGCCTGTCAGCAGGTGAACCTCCCTTTCCACATGTTTGGTCTGGTAGATATGAATTTTTGCACCGGGTACCTGTATCAACCCTTTTTTTAAATCAGACATAACTAACAGAGTGTGCATAAAGATGGCAGTTATATGCCATATATTATCTATTGGAGATACAAGAACATGGACTGCATACATAGGGAGTATTTTATCTATTCAGGATTTGAACTGCCTTATGCCTATGCCTACTTATTTTGCTGTGCACAGATTAACCTGTTGCTAACACATACTGCAGTTATTGCTGTATTCACCCCCAAAGAGGCACAATGAGAAGGCAAATTATTATTTATTTTCTGTTATATAATACCTTCATCTGAGGACCTCAAAGCACTCTGCAAAGATTAATTTAGCCTCAAAGCAACCCCTCTGAAGTTATTCGGTTATAAATGGAGGCAAAGCAAGATTAAGTGACCAGCATAGGACACAAGTCCATGGCAGAGCTGGGACTAGCCTTTAAAGAGGGGGAAGTAAAGTCCAGTGGGGTAAAGGGTATATGACTGCAGATGCCAATGAGACCAGAAGTTGAAAAGGCTGAATGCATACTTATAAGTGTCACAAAAAGAGAGGGATTAATTTCTCTTTTGAAAGAACCATTCAAAGACAATAGAAATTTGCTGGTTTAAGAAGGAAACAGTTCTGCCTCAGAAAGACACAAGCAGCTATTGTGCTGTTTGAACAGGATTCTTTAATGTCCCAGTGTCTGCAAACCACAACTTGAAAATCCTCCCTGCCACATAGCATGCCAGACCACAATTGCATGAAACAGAAAAGTCCTGTTAGAAATTTCCAGAGCTATCTGAAAACTGTGGAAAGTTTTGCGTCACATTGCAAAGGCTTTTCCTGTGGAAAAATATTTTGCAATTTCTGTTAATATTGTTCTTTACTGTCAGTTGATGCTGGGGCTTTAAATATTCTGGTTTTTCATGTTGCTTGGTAAGAACTTTGAACGCAACTTTATTTTGTAGCATTTTTCCTTTTCCATTAAGCTGACTCCTTTGTGTCTCCCCCATCGAGTCTTCAGCACAAGTCAGACACTGAAGAGGATAGGAACTGAGATGCATGGAAATGGTGAGGTTACAGGCACGAGGAACTGAATGGCACAGCTGCACAGTCACCTAGGTCCCTGCAGCAATCAGTTGATGGCCTGAGGAGTTAACAATAAAAAGAACATTTTTTTTCTTATGTGAAGAACATTCCCACAAAAATCTCTGGGGTCTAACCAGCCTGTGATTCTTTATTTCAATTTTCTGTCATGAAAATTATTGTGCAGCATAAAGGAAAAACAAAGATATGGTTTTCAGTGTTCTCCAGTGCTTTGAAGTCTCTGGCAGCTTACCACGATATCAAACATAAAAGACTGTGGCCCAAATAAATAAATGCCTTTGGGAGTGAGCAAAACCTCCTGCTTAATACAATACATATCCACCCTGATATGAAACAGAATTGCAAAAAGTTTAAAAGGGGAAAAAAATTCTCCCTGCATCCTGACTATCGTTAAAGCAATGCACTTCTCTAGCTCAAACAGGAATTAGATCAACTTGATGAGCAGGGTGAGTGAGACAGAGAGCGAGGAGAAGGAGAAGGTCACAATTACAAGGGGAAGGGTGGTGGGCAAGGGAAGAGCAAAGTGGACTGAAGAGTGACCAACACAGTGAAATAATGACACAAGGAAGTGTGAGTAGAGCTAAAAGCTGCTCAGCAGGCAATCCCAGTATCATCTGCTCAAAGAGCTCATGAGGATCTCAGGTGCTACGAGCCCACTAAAGCTCTTACTCAGACAATACTCCCACTGGAGTTAGTGAGAGACGCCCCTGCCTGCAGGCCTGGGGCCTAGTATATGAGTGAAATAGAAGAATGGGGGGTGAGGGGCATAGGGGGAAAGAACAAAAAGAGTCAGTCACAATGGAATCAGTAGGGTCCCCAAAAATCTAACATGTTGCTGCCTGAAAGGTCCCTGAAGGCTCCTAAAATTTCCCTCTCAAGGGGAAAAATCTTTATGAATCCCAATTCTGAGATTATACTGCCATCTTCTTCTCGTGGGATAAATGGTTAAAATTCTCTAATCTGCGTGTGCTTTCCAGGACTGGGCTTCCTTTTCCAATGTTGAAGATGTGTGTGCATCAAGCATTCCTGACCTCAGAGCTGACTATTACAGTGTTTTAATGTAGCTATGAATGTGAATAAATTCCACGGATTCCTCAATTACATTGATGGAATACACCTGGGGTGAATTTAGTCCTGTAAGATTGTATTATTCCTCTATATTACATTGGAGCAGAGATTGGCAACCTTTGGCTCGTGGCCCATCAGGGAAAGCTGCTGGCGGGCCGGGCTGGTTTATTTACCTGCAGCATACGCAGGTTCGACTGATCGCATTCCCACTGGCCACGGTTCGCCATCCCCAGCCAATGGAGGCTGCGGGAAGTGGCAGCTAACGCTGCAGGTAAATAAACCTGCCCGGCCCACCAGCGGCTTTCCCTGATGGGCCGCGTGCCAAAGGTTGCCGATCCCTGCTTTGGACTGTAGTTTTAGGATTACATCTGATTTAACCCTCTTTTCCAATCTAAATTCACTGTCAAAATTAAGGTTAAGCATAAAACCTCAGTTTTAAAACAAGTTACGCACAAGACTGGTGTGATAAATGAGAGGGGGGATAGCTCCCTTTTGTAGACACCCAGCCAGCCAGTTGGCTATGGAATCCCTCTTGGTGGTTGTTCCCTGTGCTCCCTGAACGCCGACTCTGCAGCTCCCATGGGACAGAAACTGTGGCCAATGGCAGCTGCAGGGGCGGAGCCTGCCGTAGTCCCGTTGCGCCACTGACTGGGAGCCACCGCGCGCTGCCCCCTCCACATTCCGCTCCTGGAAGCGGCCAGCCGTGCGTAGAGTGACCATATTTCCCTATGCTGAATATTGGACACCTGGTAAAATTACTCGTATTCAAGCGAGTTCAATGGCAATCAATCATACAAATGTTCAAATTAACATCAAGTTGACTGATCCCCTGTTAAAAAGAATCCAACTACACAGTATTTCTTTTTTTTTACCTTCTTATCTTTAAGGCTTTAGGATTCACATGGGGAGGGGTGTCACACACATCCCTACCCCCCACATACACATACGGGGAGAGGTGACACACACGCACTCCCGTACACCTCTCTCACATAGCGGGGTGGGGGGGGGCGTGTGTGTGACTGACCAATCCGACCCTCCCTACCCTGTACTCTCCATCCTCCATGCCTGGCTGGGCCCCCGGGACAGACCCGCCTCTTCTGGTACCTGGCACCGTGTCTTCCCGAGGCAACACATGGGTGGAGGGACATGCAGGGTCACATGACCCCCCTCCCCTGATTTCTACCAGGATTCACCACCAGAATATGGCCAGCAGCAGCCATTCGGCACTGTGCTGGAGGGAAAGGATGGGAGTTGCTTCTAGCTGCGGGTTGGGGGCGGGGGAGGGATGATCTGGCCTGTGTCTTTATAGAACTCATCTCTTCCCCCTACACGCACCACTCCCGTGTGGCTGGAAACAGCTTGTCCCATCCTGCCTACACAGTGTTAAAAGGCAGCTAACACCTCCAGGCTGCTGCTGCTCATAATCCAGCAGTCTCCTGTCCTCTGGCTACAGCGCAGGCAGGAAGGGGTTAAGCCCTAAGGAGGCATTGTGCACCAGGACCCAGGGAACCTGATTGCAGGGGCTTCAGCTAACCCGGCCATATCCCCATCAGCAGGGGAGGGGGCCTAGGGGATGGAGCAGCCCTGCGCTCTTTGGGGGCAGGACCCAGGGCTGGTGGGTAGGAGGGTGCAGGTGAAAAGGGTGCTAAGCTCCTGCCCAGAGGACTGCTGTTGAGCCTGCAAGTCCGGGATGTGAACAAGCTGGAAATCACTTCCCCCCTGCCACTCCAGAGCTTAGCATAGGGCAGAGAGGCTTCCCCATGCCAGCGCTGTGCAGGGCTTTGGCACATGTAGGGCTTGGTTTTTCCTGGCCAGTGCCCCGGGCCAGAGGGTCTTGGGCTTTCCCGGGGCACCAGTCCAGCCAGACTCAAGGGGAGGAAGGAAGGAGCCTGCCGGCCAGGCTATTGGTGAGCTGAGCGCTCCCACCAGGGGCTGGTTCTCCACACGGCACTGGGAGTAGGACGTACCCTGCTGGGGGGGATATGGAGGAACAGCAGGGCTGGAGGCGGGGGTGAAGGGGCAAAGCAGGGAGAGGACAGCGAGAGGGGGAGCACATAATGGGCCGATGGGTGGGCAGCAAAGGTGACACATAACTGGCCACCACCTGGTGCCTGCCTGCACTCACCAGCCACTGCAGCTCACAGCCAGTGCCCCCTGGAAACAGGACCGGGGGAAAGACCCTGCTAGCCAAGAACCAGCACGCAGTGGGGGCTACGCTGATGGATCAGCAGGGGGAGCAGCCAGCCAGGCACGCTGCATCTTTGCCTCGCCACCAACCTTGAACACCCGCCCCCATCGTCAGCCACTGGACCCCCATAAAAATATAAGAACAGCTATATTGGGTCAGACCAAAGGTCCATTCAGCCCAATGTCCTGTCTGCCGACAGTGGCCAATCCCAGGTGCCCCAGAGGGAGTGAATCTAACAGGTAATGATCTAGTGATCTCTCTCCTGCCATCCATCTCCACCCTCGGATAAACAGAGGCTAGGGACACCATCCCCCTTCCTCCCCTCACTCATCGCTGGTGGGTGGGTGGCTGGTAAGCAGAGATCTGGCCAGCAGCAGGATCTGCCAATACTGATGGGGAGAGAGACAGAAAATACAGGACAATTTGCCCATTTTTAAGAAAAAGTTAGGACACCTGCAGAAGGGCTTAAATATGGGACTGTCCCTTTAAAAATTGGACATCTGGTTCTTCTAGCCATGGGGGTGGGGGGGAGGGGAGGCAGGGAGCTCCGCACACTGTCCCTGCCTTCAGGCACCGCCTCCACAGCTCCCGTTGGCCTCAATTCCCGGCCAATGGGAGCTGCAGAGTTGGTGCTTGGGATGGGGCCAGTGTGCCAGCCGCTTCCGGGAGCCCTGTGCGGCCAGAGTAGGCAGGAAGCCTGCCTTAATCCTGCTGCATTGCTGGACTTTTAGTGCCTAAAATCTCCCGGTAGGGTTTCAGTAGCCTACGGGAGATAGAGCCTGATTCCGGGAGACTCCAGGCAAAAGTAGGAAGATTGGAAACCCTACAAGCAGCTCAAATTTCAATGGAGGTAATTAGCCTGTTTACTAGCAAAAAGCACCATGAGCGCACCACTCAGTATCCACCACCACAAAACAGGCAGTTGAGTTCCTGCCACAGCCAATGCTTCTTCCCACAACTGGGCAACAACAGAAATGGGGAAGGGTGGAGTGCACTGGGAGGGGTAGAGCTGGGAAGGTGGAGTGGGAAGGCATCTGCAAACGTTGCCATCTCACTGTTTACCCCCTTTTCAAGATCATTAATGATTATGTTGAACAGCACAGCTCCCAGTACATACTTTTATTACTGTGTTCCCTTGTTTATCGTTGTTCTACCAAGTTTCTGTGATATCTATGACATCAATACACTCGTTTAATACCAGCCACTGAAGTTCATCCCTCTTACTATTTAAACATCTCGTATATTTATACAAGCACTTTTAAATTTGTCAATATGTGCCATCATGTGATGCAATTGAAATGGGTTTATTTTTCATTGGACTGTCTCTCTACATATCCTACCTGTATTTTATCAACTTCTTTACTCTCCTCTTTACTAGGATTTAGAGTGTCTCCTGTAATAAATCCTACCCTAAGGGAGGTCTCAAACCACCTGCTCCTCTGCACTTTTTGGCTTTCTCCCAGCCCTTAGTTTAAAAACTGCTCTACAACCTTTTTATTTTACATGTCAGCAATCTGGTTCCATTTTGGTTTAGGTGGAGCCCATCCTTCCTGTATAGGCTCCCCCGTTCCCAAATGTTTCACCAGGTCCTAATAAACCTAAATCCCTTCTCCCAACACCATCAACTCATGCACGCACTGAGACCCTGCAGTTCTATCTGTCTAACTGGCCCTGTGCATGGAACTGGAAGCTTTTCAGAGAATGCTACCATGGAGGTCCTGGACTTTAATCTCTTATCTAGCAGCCCAAATTTGGCCTCTAGACCTCTCTCCTACCTTTCCCTATGTCACTGGTACGTACAAATGTCACAGCCACCAGCTCCTTCCCAGCACTGCACATAAGTCTGTAGATGTATTGAAAGGTCTGCAACCTTCACACCTGGCAGGCAATTCATCACACAGTTCTCTGAGTCATCATTAACCCACCTATTTATATTTCTAATAACTGAATCCCCCATTACTAGTCTCCTTCCTAATAATTGGGGTTCCTGCTCCTGGAGGGGTATCCTCAGTGTAAGAGGATATGACATCATCTGGAAGGATGTTCCCAATTATGGGATTGATTCCCTCTGCTCCTCCCTAACAGCACAGAGGCTGTCAGATGAGGGGAGGGGCCCACTCTTCTGTGTCCTGGGAAGTCTGGTCTATGTACCTCCCTGCCTCCCTTAGAGCCTTCAGTTTAGCCCCTCTGGTTTGCAGAGCCTGTACTCTGTCTCTGAGGGCCATGAGTTGCTTGCCTGAAATGCACACACATGGCACCTGCCCACATGGCAGGGAATCATACATGCTGCATTCAGCACAATAAATTGGGTAGTCCTCAGTGTGCTGCTGGATTTCTGCCAGCATTACTTGTACTCCTGCAGGGTTTTTTGTTTGGGTGTTATTGAGTATGGGGTTATTGGCCTAAGTTTAGAGACTCTTTATTGGGTGTATCTGGCTCTCATGCTCCCCTCTAAACTCCCTCACCAAACTCCCCTGGTCACTAGCTCCCGGGTCACTTGGGAGCTGGCTTTTTAAACCCTTTTAAACTTCTCCCTCAGTTAGTCCCACCTCTTTGTCAAGGGATCAGGAATCAAAGGATGGCAGGCTACAGCCTTGTTGGGAAGCTCTCAGCCTTGCCTACCTGGCCGCTCGGCTCTGCACATGGCTCCCCAAACACTGTACTGCTTAGATAATGGATGTTTCTCACCCTGAGCAGGGAGTAGGTACTGGAAGTACATATGGAACTAAAAAAGGGGATATAGGTGTACGAATACAAACAGAGTAGCAAAAATTATAGGAGTTTTGTTCTGCCGACAAAGAGAAAGCTGCTAAGGATGCTCCCTGAAATGAAGGGCTCTGATCGTTGGCTTTATTTACACAGGCTCAGTCTGCTGCAATGTATGTTTATAACAGGAATGAATTTTAACCACTGGACCAAATTTAGCCCTAGGATAACCATATGCACCTCCTTTGGCCTTAATGGAGCTGCAGCCACTTACCACAGGGGTGAATTTGGCCTGTTATATGTCAGTTTTATGGACCTTTTATAAAAATAGCTTATAATTATTCCAGCATGCTGATTTTATTTTATTTACCATATGTATTTATCCCATATAACATGACAGTACTGAAAGAATAATTATGCAGTGCACTGCATTATGCAGCGCATTGCTGCGAAACATCCACACTGCTCAGATTTTGTGAAGCATAAAACTTTCCCAGTTTTTATTATTACGGAATAATACTTTGCACCTATGCATTATGTATCATTGGAATGTCTTGCAGCTTTTGTACACTTTGATTAATGGAGACTTATATCACCCCGGGAAACTAAAGCACAAAAAGAGGTTAGGCATTCCTTATCAACATCAAAGTCATACAGCAAGTCAAAAGTAACTAGGAAAAGAACCCAGGGGTCCTGATTCATAGGCCTTGTCAACATAACTAAATTGGTTTCCAACAGATTTCTTAAATCGGGGTTTCCTTTGTGTGGACTGTTGTAATAATCAGGTCTACAATTTTACCTTAATTGTGAACTCAACTGTGAAAAGTGAGTAAGTCCATAGGAAATCAAAATAACCAATAACAACAAATGTTGATGGGAAAAGGTACAAAAGGGAGAGAGAAAGACTGATTTAGCCCAAACAAAAAGGCCTACTGATATAATTCAAGGACCGTGTTAAGATTATGCCTGGTAAATAAGAGTAGTGTGGAACCGAAAATCAATGAACCAAAACTGGTGTCAGAAACTTGGCCTAGTTGGTGGACAAAATAATGCAAGGATGGACTATTCCACCCATCAGTCCCTTTTGGGGTCCTTATAGAAAGACACTTTAGAGAAAAATCTGGGAATGAGATTTGCTATCATGTCTGCCACTCCATCTCCTGGGATCCCAAACCTTCTTCTTTCTAATCCGCAGAGATGTCCTGACCAAACTGGGCCAGAGAGAGAGGGACCTACATGACATCGTCCCTGACTGACTCCAACTAGCTCTGGCTGAATCCCAAACACCACCTGGGATGAAAAAGGACTGACCTTTGACAACAGCAGCTCTAGCCCGCAGCAGGTAACCTCTTTTCCCCAAAAGGACAGTTCTTACTGTCTTTGATATCATCTAAGAGACTATCAAACAAAGGCTTTTCCTTCTAAAAACTCTCTCCAGCTAAAGGGAAAGGGAACAAGGGATGCAGTTAAAATGAAACCCTTACTTAATACTTTACATTTCAGATGCTTTAACTGTTTTTCCATCTTTGCTGTATTTTTAATAAAAGATTCAAAAGATTTTTAATGGAGTGTTGGTACCATGGTACTAAGCAGGCTGAGGTCTCTGTATGCCAAACCCCAAACTTTGACTAACACAGTTTAATGTTGGACAGTGACAGGTTATGTTAACTCCATTGGTCCATTTATTCCATCTACATTAATACAACAGGACCCTCTCTTATTGTGGTGTAAGAGTGCCTTATATTGACATAGCTTACATTGGTAAGGAATGCACTTATGCTGAAGGCACTCAAACTGGAATAAGTGCACCCATCCCATGTGGTTGTATTAATTTAGTTAAGTTGGTACAATGGTCTTGTTGGTTCAATGGCCTTGAAAAGAAAGGCATAGTACAATACACTGACCACTATTAAATGCAGGGTACTTACTACCTATAAGAGTGCTCTAATATGAAAATTCTACTACCCTCTCGTGTCTACACATAACTTCTATGTGATAAAGGTCCTAATAGCATATTCTATTAATACTTCAGAGTAGCAGCCTCCCATTTATTAAGGGTGAAGGGCCTAATTCTTGTCTCTCTTACATTGCTTGTAAATCCAGAATAGCTTCACTGGAGTCATCAGTCAGGCTGGTGTGAGAGGAGAAATAGGCGCAGGGGGTTCAGAAAGCAGGTGATTCCAGAATACAAAAATTCTCTTTCAGCTGTACTTGTGGCACCCTAGAGACTAACGAATTTATTTGAGCATAAGCTTTCATGAGCTACAGCTCACTTCATCGGATGCATTCAGTGGAAAGTAAAGTGGGGAGATTTATATACACAGAGAACATGAAACAATGGGTGTTATCATACACACTGTAAGGAGAGTGATCACTGAATTAACTATTCAAGCCTAAGTTAATTGTATCCAGTTTGCAAATTAATTCCAATTCAGCAGTCTCTCGTTGGAGTCTGTTTTTGAAGTTTTTTTGTTGAAGAATAGACACTCCTAGGTCTGTAATCGAGTGACGAGAGAGATTGAAGTGTTTTCTGACTGGTTTTTGAATGTTATAATTCTGGACGTCTGATTTGTGTCCATTTATTCTTTTACGTAGAGACTGTCCAGTTTGACCATGTACATGGCAGAGGGGCAATTAACTTAGGCTTAAATAGAGACTGGGAGTGGATGGGTCATTTCCCCCCCACTGTTCCTCAGACGTTCTTGTCAACTGCTGGAAATGGCCCACCTTGATTATCACTACTAAAGGTTTTCTTTCCCCCCCTCCCACTGGTAATAGCTCATCTTACGTGATCACTCTCCTTACAGTGTGTATGATAACACCCATTGTTTCATGTTCTCTGTGTATATAAATCTCCCCCTTGTACTTTCCACTGAATGCATCCGATGAAGTGAGCTGTAGCTCACGAAAGCTTATGCTCAAATAAATTTGTTAGTCTATAAGGTGCCACAAGTACTCCTTTTCTTTTTGCGAATACAGACTAACATGGCTGCTACTCTGAAACATGTCTTTCAGCTGTGTACAAGTGATGTGAATTGTAAAAGAAAAAAAGCAGAGTAACAAAAGCCTACACCAGTTTTACAGATATACAGGCACAGAAAGCATGTGGTATTGGGCAAGTCAAATTAACCTAAATCCCAGTCATGTGCTCTCACCACTAAACCACCATTCCTGATGTTAAAAGCTGAATTTAGAACATACTGGAAAGCCAGAGCCTGGGCGAGGTGAGTGGGGAATGGAAGCATCCAGTACTTCCAGCCATCTTGCTAATGGGGGAAGCACTGCTATTAACTACACAAACCAGCTGCTCACCATCCTGACAGCTGGGACAGTCACAGATTTGGTGATGGCAGCAATGGGATATCAGGTAGATACAGGGGGAGAGCGTATTTGTATTTCTATCTGCAGAGCTGACTAATTAGGATCACACCTGTGATGGGGCTGAAGCAGTTTCTGAATCCTCAAAGGAAGCGGCACAAACCCTTAAGCTTTGCCTACTCTACCACCTTATGTTGGTATAACTACTTGTTTTGGGTGTGTAAAATCCACACCCCTTAGCGACACAGTTATTTCAACCTAACTCCAAGTGTAGACAGCACTTTGTCGGGACGTCTTCTCCTGTTGACATAGCTACCACGGGTGTTGGCTTCTAATTTTCACTGAGGGTGCTCAAGCCCCGCTCAGCTCTACACCCCTCCCCTTCTCCCAAAACCTCATTTCCGCACCACCTCTTTCCACCCCCGCTCCCATCCCACCCCACTTCTTCCCCACCCCATTCTGCCCCTTCCCCCAGGCATGCCCATCCCCGCTCCTCCCTCTCCCTCCCACCACCTCCTGCATGCCACTGAACAGCTGTTCCACAGCATGCAGGAAGCGCCAGGAGGGAGGAGGAGGAGTTGATTGGCCAGGGCTGCCAGTGGGCAGGAGTTGGAGGAGGGAGGGGAGCTTGGCTGCTGGTGGGTGCTAAGCACCTACTAATTTTTTTTTCCATGGGTGCTCCAGCCCTGGAGCACCCACGGAATCAGCGCCTATGATAGCTACTGCCTCTCGGAGAGGTGGAATACCTACACTGACGGAGAAGCTCTCCTGTCAGTGTACATAGCATCTTCACTAAGCTCTACAGTGGAGCAGCTGCACCACTGCAGTGCTATAAGTGTAGACAAGCCCTGAAATGCCTTTTACAGGGATCACGATGCTACTTTATTTGTTGCTTATGTAAGCAGAGTCAGGATGAGCTCTACCATCTGATGGCGAGTCATGGTGGGTTGTGGAAAAGAACTTCAGGGGCTGATCTCATTTGCATAGGCACACCCAACCTGCGTAGAGGGTCACTTTGGCTGCTGTAGGAGCCCCAGTTTCTCTGTTATTGGGGCAGGAATAAACTGTTATTATCCTAATTATTTGAATCAAGGACAGTGGAACTGTACTTGGCCTTTTGTTATGATGGAGGGACTCACCATCAACTATGCAGCACTTGCTAGGCAAGGGTCATGCTTTCCAAAAACCCAGTGACTACAGAGAGGCTGGGGACAGGTATTAATGTGTGGTGGTATGGGCTCCCTTGGTGAGGGTCTTACAGGCTAATTGTATTTCCTTCTCTCTCCACTGTGGAATATCAGAGCTGTGTGTGTGTATAAATTTCTCCTCTGTTTTTTCCACCAAATGCATCCGATGAAGTGAGCTGTAGCTCACGAAAGCTTATGCTCTAATAAATTTGTTAGTCTCTAAGGTGCCACAAGTACTCCTTTTCTTTTAGAGCTAATTTTGATTCTATTAGGAGTCAAATTACAGGCTGCTGAGCTGAATTCACTTTAGGCTAAGGGTGCACCAGCACTGATACAAGCTGAAATCACAAAAGAGTTAAACTTATTAAGTGCTGAAATCACCGTGTGTTGTGTTAAGTAATGGGGGAGTCTGAAGATATATGGCAGAGCAGTTTGTTGGATGCCTGGAGCAGCTCATGGGGGTGGTTGGCAGAGCGGAGCCCCATGGAGAGGTGGGGCAATCTGCTTTGGACCATGTAAGGTGCCCCTTACCCCCCCCCCATCTCCACCTAGGTTGGGAGGTAAAACTCTGCAGATAAACTTTTGAACTCTCGGGCTGCCCTGACTAGGGACAGAGACTTTTGGGTCATTGGACTTTTGGGACTTCGGGGCATGTCCTGTCCCTTGGGTTCTTGAGTCCAGCAACCCAATTTGCTTGGGGTGGGTGTTTTGCGCATAGGTTGTGTTATGAATCCTGTTGGTGGTGTTTCCCCAACATAATGCCACATTGTTTCTCTCTATTATTAAAAGGCTTTTTGCTACACTCAGACTCTGTGCTTGCGAGAGGGGAAGTATTGCCTCTTGGAGGCGCCCAGTTGGGGTGGTATATATTTGTCCCAGGTCACTGGGTGGGGGCTCGAGCTTGTTTTGCATTATGTTATTGGAATGGAACCCCTAGATACTGAACCCGGCCCTTGTTGCTGCCAACTCTGACGGGCAGAAGGGTTCCAAGCAAAGTTCTTGGAAGTGCTAAAGACCATAATAGTGCTTGCACTTAAATTAGTGTGTTCTATACCACTTCCCTTCCCTGCTGTGTCTGGGATGGGACAGTCGGCACCTAAGCTAAACATTTAGCACATATGACAGAAAGAGAGCGAATTAGAGACTCTGACTGTACCTCTCAGTCAGGGTGAAAAGCATAAGGTGGTTTATAAAATAATAACTGAAGATTTATGGCAAGTCTACACTAAAAAATTAAGTTGACCTAAGTAACATCGACGTTCAGTCACTGCAGTAATTGAATTGGTTTTACATGTCCATGCTCTGCTCCTAGTGTCAGCAGTGCTCATCCTTACCAGGAGCACTTGCACTGTTTTAACTGCATCAGGGACATTGCAGGATGGTTTCTGAAAGGCAGCAACAGTCAATATAGGCAAAGCACCGTCTACACTGACACTGCATCAACCTAACTACATTGACTTAAGCACCATGCCTCCTGCAGAGGTGAAGTTATTAAGTTGGTGTAGCAGGCAAGTTACAGTGGTGGGAACTATATTTTAGTGTAGACACTTACTGAGTTAGGGTAATGTAAGCTGCCTTACGTTGACTTAACTCTGTGGTGTAGACCTGTAGAAAAGATTCTCTTTGTGTTCTGTTTAGGTAAACAAAGTGAAGAGGGAAATGTCTCAGACATCACCAATCTGCCTATTTCTTTTCTTGCTTAAAAAAACCACAACGCAACATTGACACAAGAGGCAGGAACCCCTTTGCCATCAAATGGTGAAGAGAAACAATCCCTCTGCTCATTACTTCACTACTCACTGGAGGGAGTGACTGGCCGAGTCAACACTACCACGAGGTCTGTTATCCCATTGCCTCCCATTCAAACTCCCTCATGCAGGGACCAGACGGAGAAGCAGATGTTAAAAATCCTCACCTACAGTGAAATATTCAGTCAAACATTCTCAGTGAACAATGTCACTAAAGGGGGGTTTGATGAACAGAGCCTCAGATCAGAGACCATATGATTGGTTCAGGTGACTCATCCTCTTCTTCCCCTGCTTCCTTTGGCTTTTGGGGTGGTTGGGTTCCAATTCATGAAGACAATACAACAGCAAGGGCCAGCCCTGGGAGGACTCTAGATCAGAGGAGGCAGTACAAGTAGACAAGCCCTATTAGGAAATTGCTTTGCACAGCATTTTTTCTTCCCCGTAAAGCTGTCACAAATACTTGCTTTCTTTTTAGCAAACAGTGCCAGTGTGACTCAGTAAAAGAAACCCCACTTTCCCCATACAGGCATTTACATTGCAGGCCATAACGTCTCCTTTGTCCTCAGGGAGGGAAGGCATGAAATTCTTAATTTTTTTATACAGGGCCAAGAGTTTGCTAAGCACTTTACAGACAGAATGAAGGGAGGATTGCTGCCCCAAGCGCTTGCAATTTAAATATGTACACACATACACAGCCAAAATCTATTAGAAACAAGGAAGCTGTACCCAAGGGCAGGAACACCCCACCCCCTTCACCCCTCCTCCAACCCAGTGGAAGTCCTTGTCTGCAAAATCTGTGAAGTAGCCTTTTTGACATCAACACTGTTACATCAGGGATGAATTTCGTCTGGTATGTCTATCTCTCAGATTCCCTTCTGTAGCCATTATGGAAGGAAGACTGTAGAAGACTGGCTTACCTAATCCCTCAGCAGATGTACAGCTATGCCTCACTTTCCATGGAGTGAGTTTTCCTGGGCTGGTGTGTGGATTTGAGACTTTAGTCACAGTCCCCCACCTCTCCCTGCAGAGGCAATAAAAGTCCAAACAACACCACATGCTCCTTCAGCTCACCCTTGGAACAAATAGTTCCCTTGGCCCAGCCCAGATAAAGTCCTTCCCCATGATCACAGGGGCTCCCCTCCATACGGAAATTAGGACCCTCCCTCAATTCAAGGCTCCAGGCTGGGACATAAAGCCGCTGTTCCAATCTGCCTTGCCTCATAGTTCCCTGGGCCACTTCTTGCCAGCTCTCTGAAGACTTCTGCCAATTGCAGTCTCTCTACTAGCTCCCCCTCCACTGAGAACCACTGCAGGTCTCACTGCAGGCCCCCGGCTACTGGTGTTCCACAATTATTACTCTACCCCTTTGCACCCGCCTCTCCCACCCCCCGACATTCTGTCCCCACTTACCCTTCCTAAGGTCACTTATCCTTACAATACCGCCAACCTCAAGAGATCAAAGATCATGAGTTAGACCCCCAAAAATCATGAGATTGGCCAGAAATGTCATTTAAAAAAAAAAACAAAAACAAAAAACAGACTATTGTTATTTTTGGTCTTGATTTTTCACACACACACACACACACACACACACACACACACACACACACACCTTGCCCATTTGTGTGTGTGTGTGTGTGTGTGTGTGTGTGTGTGTGTGTGAGAGAGAGAATTAGTGTTGCCTACTCTCCCCAGTTTATTGGGTGAGGTGATTTCAGCTCCTGTTGCAGGAACTCACCCCCACATCTGCCCATCCCCTGTCCAGCAATAAATTCTGTCCCCAGCCTAGCCTCACCTCTTTTTCTCCTGTGACTCTTTACCCCCCTTTCCTGGGGCAGGGTGCATCAGGGTCTCCCCTCTTTCAGGCCAGGGTGGTGGCTCCAGAGGCTCTTCACCCACCTCTGCCCCTTCCCATGTGGGTGCTGCAGGGAGGCAGAGGAGCAGAGACACCATCCTGACCCCATTGCTCACAGGTAAGGAGGGGGAAGCATCACCTTCAGCTGTTGGGCTTTTGCTCCAACAGCTTCGGGTTGCTATGGGGAGAGAAGAAAGAGCTCTGCCTGCAGCAGATCTGGTTGGTTAGTCTCTCCCAGGAGGCAGGCAAACAACCAACCAACCAGAGGGCTCAAATTCACAAGAAGGCAGGAGCTTTAGGAAGCATTGCCAGATGGCTACAGACTCCAGCCCAGCCAAAATTCCCTCATTACCAAAAGGTTGGCAGTGGTACTGGTATGTTTTCCCCAGCACCACTCACCCTTCCTATAATGGCTTCCCCTCTCTTTCTACCCAGCTACCCCACATCAGCTATTGCAATGCATCTTTGGTGCCTTGTGAGACACTGGGTGAACAAGTATCAGAGGGGTAGCCGTGTTAGTCTGGATCTGTAAAAGCAGCAGAGAGTCCTGTGGACACCTTATAGACTAACAGACATATTGGAGCATCAGCTTTCGTGGGTGAATACCCACTTCGTCAGATGCATGTAGTGGAAAATTTCCAGAGGCAAGTATAAATATGCAAGCAAGAATCAGGCTAGGGATAACGAAGTTAGTTCCATCAGGGAGGATGAGGCCCTCTTCTAGTAATTGAGGTGTGAATACCAAGGGAGGAGAAACTGCTTTTATACTTGGCTAGCCATTCACAGTCTTTGTTTAATCCTGAGCTGATGGTGTCAAATTTGCAAACGAACTGAAGTTCAGCAGTTTCTCTTTGAAGTCTGGTCTTGAAGTTTTTCTGAGGCAGGATGGCTTCCTTTAAATCTACTATTGTGTGTCCAGGGAGATTGAAGTGTTCTCCTACAGGTTTTTGTATATTGCCATTCCTAATATCTGATTTGTGTCCATTTATCCTTTTACGTAGGGACTGTCCAGTTTGGCCGATGTACATAGCAGAGGGGCATTGCTGGCACATGATGGTGTAGGTTACATTGGTGGATGTGCAGGTGAATGAACTGGTGATGGTGTGGCGGATCTGGTTAGGTCCTGTGATGGTGTCGCTGGTGTAGATATGTGGGCAGAGTTGGCATCGAGGTTTGTTGTGTGGATTGGTTCCTGAGTTAGAGTTACTATGGTGCGGTGTGTCGTTACTGGTGAGAATATGCTTCAGGTTGGCAGGTTGTCTGTGGGCGAGGACCGGCCTGCCTCCCAAGGCCTGTGAAAGTAAAGGATCGTTGTCCAGGATGGGTTGTAGATCACTGACGATGTGTTGGGGAGGTTTTAGCTGAGGACTGTATGTGATGGTCAGTGGAGTTCTGTTGGTTTCTTTCTTGGGCTTGTCTCGCAGCAGGAGGCTTCTGGGTACAGGTCTGGCTCTGTTGATCTGTTTCCTTATTTCCTCGTGTGGGTATCATAGTTTTGAGAATGCTTGGTGAAGATCTTGTGGGAGTTGGTCTTTGTCTGAGGGATTGGAGCAAATGTGGTTGTATTTCAGCACTTGGCTGTAGACAATGGATCATGTGGTGTGTCCAGGATGGAAGCTGGAGGCATGAAGGTAGGCATAGCGGTTGGTGGGTTTTCAGTATAGAGTGGTGTTAATGTGACCATCACTTATTTGCACCGTGGTGTCTAGGAAGTGGACCTCCTGTGTAGATTGGTCCAGGCTGAGGTTGATGGTGGGGTGGAAGCTGTTGAAATCATGGTGGGAATTCTTCCAGGGTTTCCTTCCCATTGGTCCAGATGATGACGATGTCATCAATATAGTGTGAGTGGATGAGAGCTGAGGAAGCATTGTTCCAGGTCAGCCATAAAAATGTTGGCATATTGTGGGGCCATGCGAGTGCCCATAGTGGTGCCACTGGTCTGGAGGTATATATTGTCACCAAATTTGAAATAATGTGCATGAGGATAAAGTCACAGAGCTCAGCAATTAATTGTACTGTGGCATCATCAGGGATACTGTACCTGACAGCTTGTATTCCATCTGTGTGTGGGATGTTTGTGTAGAGAGCCTCTACATCCATGGTTGGGTGAACAATGAACTATCAAATTAAATTGCATTGTTAAGAGAAGGAAAGGACATTTGGACCCAAGAAGCTTGTGTATTATAAATTGTTTGTTGATGCAGGGAAAGATTATCACATTATCTCAGTTGTCAACAGCCAATTAAGCTCTAAGATACACTGGGGGCCCTTGCAATGATCATAACTGTCAGACAAATATTTCATAAGAATAAACAAATAGAATCATACAAAATGTTTTCCAGACACATTAAGCTTGGAAAAAACAGGTCTTTTAATTGTTTTAATCAAAGTTCTACCTATTGGCAGTTTGTAAATCATATTTTATGAGCTATGGCTTAGAAGAAAATATCATCACTATACAGCCTAATGTCAAGCTAGTCAGTGTCTTCTCTTATGTTTATCTTTAGTGTCCATAGGGCAGAAGGAAAGACACAGGGTTATACAGTCTCAATATGTCTAAATATGTCCATGAGCTCATTTCCAATAAGCCATAAACACTAGCAAACCATATACCTTGTACTGAGCCAAGTCACCATAGCGTAACATTGCAAAAGTGTCTTGCTAGAAAGGAAACCAGTAGCAAACAATATCTGGGGTGCATACCACCTCCTGCTTCAAATTGCCCTGCAAATATCAGCTCTCCCCTCTTGTATTCTGGTCAGTATTTGGAGAGCACTGTGCCATTCAAGTTCTGTAGCAAAATGGCTGAAATTCACATAGATGTGTGAGAGACAAGGTGAGAGGTAATATCTTTTATTATCATAGAATATCAGGGTTGGAAAAGACCTCAGGAGGTCATCTAGTCCAACCCCCTGCTCAAAGCAGGACCAATCCCCAACTAAATCAACTTCTGTTCACGAGAGAGCTCTGTGTAAGCTTGAAAGCTTGTTTCTCTCACCAACACAAACCGGTCCATTAAAAGATATTACCTCACCCACCTTGTCTCTCTCAGATCCTGGGACCAACACAGCTACAACTACACTGCCTAAATAGATTTGTTAACACTCATACTCTGAAACAGGTGACTATGGGTATGACCCTGTTCCCATTGACGTCAAAGGGAATTTTGCTATTGACTGACTTCAGTCAGAAGAGGGTTTGGCCTAGTGTCTCTAGCCTATCATTGTACTGCAGCTGACCTTTACATTATCCTTAGCCACTGGCAATATTGCATTTATGCATTTTCACATTTGCTTGTTATTCTTCATCAGTATATAGAGACACTGGCTATTTTAGCGAGACAGGAATGGGGTGGGAAAGGGGTTTAACTCTGGTTTACTTTGATTGCAAACTACACCATCTAGGAAATTCTCAGTTCCCACCACAGGCAAGAATGTATAAGCTTGATCTATGGTTGTTTGCATTATAGTGCAAAAAGTGCTGTCTTACAGATAGGACATATAACTGAGGTCCCAATAATACGTGATTAAAAATTTTCTGGCACTTTTCATCTGAGGGAGAGTATTAAGTCCAGGTGTCCTGACTAGATTCCAGTTGGATAATTACCTGTAATATTCCCTGCAAAAGCTCTGGAGCTCTTCTGTTTCTGTGCTCAGCTGTTTGTATTTGGCACTTTTCATCCATAGCTCTGCTTTACAAAGAAGTGGAAAAATCATCTCCCATTCCCATTTTACAAGAAGGAAATCTCAGTGTCCTATTTTTACAGGGAAGAACTCACATGCTAAATAAATGGAAAAGGTAGGAACAGAACCCTGGCTCACAGTTCGGTTAAACTAATGACCAAACCCTGTTGCCTCCCATTCAGTAGTACTATTGTACTCCATTTAAAAGACTCTGTATTGTACTTCCCTCTTGCAGAAGAGAGCAGAATGCTACTTTCTTGCAAGCCATCACCATAGCGCAGTTCCATGAGAAATCAATAGTGAGCAAAATGAAGCTCTCCCTGTTTATCGCACCTCCTCTTCCCCAAAGCTGAAAAGCATTCAATTTCATACAGCATTTTCTTTCTGGACAGATGTCTCATTCCCTTCATTTAATTATACATGAGATACTAGGAGAGGGAGATGTGATAAGTGTGCACTGTAGCATTTCATGTTCACGACGGGCAGTGGGTATGCCTACACAGCAACAGCTGTGCACATGCTAGTCTACCCAACATAAGTGGAATCTAGTTAGTGTAGGTAACAATCACAGTGAAGTCAGCATGACCCAGGCTTCAGAGCAGAGTACATACCGAGGGCCCATGCAGGGCTTGTACTACCCCTGCTGAAGCCCATACTGAACTGTTTTCATTGCTATTGTTATCTGTCCTAGCTAAATTCAAGATGGCTTGGTTTGAGCATGGTAGCCGATGCACATCTTTAGCATTTGTAGACATATTGTAAGAGAAAGGCTGGTGGCACCTGTTGACACTCTACAGAAAGTAAAAGAAAAAGTACCAATTCTGTGTATTGGTGGTCTATGTGCATTATAGGTTTCAGAGTAGCAGCCGTGTTAGTCTGTATTCGCAAAAAGAAAAGGAGTACTTGTGGCACCTTAGAGACTAACACATTTATTAGAGCATAAGCTTTCGTGAGCTACAGCTCACTTCATCGATGAAGTGAGCTGTAGCTCACGAAAGCTTATGCTCTAATAAATTTGTTAGTCTCTAAGGTGCCACAAGTACTCCTTTTCTTTATGTGCATTATAGTTTGCTATGGTAGGGTAGACATAACATCAGTCTAATATCAAATGTGTGTGTGTACTGGCAATATTTCCCTGTGAAATCTTATTGGCTTATTGCTGTAAAAAGAATAAAGTTACAATTCCCATGTCATAATGTTGTTAGATGAGGTTGCTGTTATTGCATTGAGAGAACTCTTATTGGGTGACAAACATTCCAAAGGGATGGATTAATGTCTTTAAACCTCTTAGCTGACACTGCATAGTCTGGTTACTACTGAAAAGACTCCACCAAGGATCAAGCAGTAAGGTGATTGAAAGGCAAATAAAGAATGACCATAATAAGCATCTCTTAAAGAGGTAAGCCTGAGAAACATTAACATGCCAGTTGCAAGCTTTACCTATCTGATTAACTGCACATTGATGCCGCCTTTTCTAAGAGTCTCCCCTGAAGTAAACAGAGAAGATGCGAACTTATTAAAATAACTTTTCCATAATGTGCCAAGTAATAATATAGCACTTAAACAAGGAATGTGATGCTTGTGAGAAAATGCTCCTCCTCCCCCTTAGAATTTAAATGTACTTTCATATGCTTGGTGAATCATTAACTCCAGGGGGAATGGTTCTCGCACATTAATTATACCCTCTGCTGTGCCAGAGTGCCTACCAATTGCAGTGGCAACCGTCTCATTTTGGAATTTTACAGTCAAAAGTGGAAAATGGATATTAATGTTCCTTCTGACCCTGTTCTGATTTGAATAAACCTTTTCGAGATGGGCAATTTTATCCCATTAAATAATGTTTGGTAATTATTCTATTTATAACATTACTATCCAATCACAAATGTCAAGGTTGCTATTACATCAAGGGGTTCTATTGACATTTCAAACCATGAGGCTACAGCTGGAGGGGTTGTTTGGAAGTCTTTAGAATCTCAAGCAGGTGTTAAATGATTTTAATTTCAAAAGTCATATTACATATTGTCATATTTCATATTACTTCCTAATGCATTTCCTTAATTGTACCATGCCAACATTCTTTGACTTATCTTAGTAACAAAATAAATTAGCACTTTACTCATAAGACCCTCAACACATTGTATAAGTGTTCAGAGCCTCAGTAAATCCCTGTGTGGTAAGCAGCATTATCCTCATTTCAGAGAGGGTATGTCTTGCTGAAGGTCACACAATGAGTGTGGTGGTGGAGCAGGGAAGAGAACTCAGGAAAACCATCTCCCAGCCCTTTGCTCCAACAACAAGGCAATATTACCTCTCATTCACAGAGGGAAATTTTGGCTTCCCGAGATACTATTGTTTTTGGACAATCCATGTAGGGAGGTGGTGAGAGCAGAAAGATACCTCTGGGGAACGGCCAGCCTAAGTAACGAAGTGAGACAAGAGAGCTGTAACATTTGGTCTAGTTCTCTTTGTTGGGCTTCTTGTGGGCTGGTATTTAGGGGCCTGTGACATATAGGAGATCTGGCTATATAATCCGGTGGTCCCTTCTGGCCTTAAACTCTATGAAAAGACAGTAAGGGACATCCCACACAGACTACAAAAAGCAAGTCAGCAGAAAGTCAAGGTGTCTGGATTGCTGGATCTACGAGGAAGCCAATTCTTTTCACTTGTTTAGTGTTTTTCATCAGAGGACCTCAGGTATTATAACGGTTGGCAAATATCCTCATGATACAGGTGGGGAAGCTAAGGCAAAAAGAGGAGAAAAGGTTTGCATAGTGACTGAGTTGGGAAGAGAGACTCGGTCTCCTCATCCCTAAGTCCCTGGCTCTTCTCACACCTAGCCTTTGTCTTTTTCATATTCCCACAGTAGTCTAGCAGCTGGTGAGAGACCCAGTGGTACCGTGCACTCTGGGGCACGAGGAATTCTCTTGTATTGTGTTGTTGCTAAGGGGGAGCAAAGGCTTCAATTGTCAGAAGCATTCACTAGTTTTGGGTGCCCACTTTGAGATGCCTAAAATTCAGGCTGGGCACTCAAAATTAGTGGATGCTTCTGACAGTATCAGCTTTAGTTTTCAAGTTCCTGCACACAAGAAATGTGAGTTTGGGTAAATGGTTCCTGTTTGGGCCAATCTCAGCAGCAGGCTCCATTGTGGGACTCTATTAGGCTAACAGAAATAGAGAGCAAATTAAATTAAGTACATTCTATTTAGCACTCAAATAATGCTTCTCCTGTTCAAAGTGCTTCACAAACATTATCCAATTACCCCTTATAACATAACAACTACCTGAGGCAGGCAAGTGCAGGAATAGGAAATTCCCTGAGACATGGAGGGCATACCAGTCCGATGACCCTGACCTTGTGTGTGGTGCTGTCCTCTATCTCCCAAGCAATATAACCTTGATCCTGAGTTTCCCCCACCCTTCACTGGGACAAGAGGGGGCAGCCGAGCTGACATTAACCCCTTGTTCACCAGGAAGCAGGCCCTGTCACAGGGCTAAACTCACCCCGATCTGAATACACCCAAACTTTGAGGAATCTTAAACCTTACAGCATATCTGAATTTTACAGCTAGGCCCATCTCAAATATAGTCTGATTCAATGGGAAGGTTTTCTCTGTGCAGCACCTATTAGCGTTAGAAGGAGTTAAGGCTCTGCTCCACAACTTGACTTAGAAATAAACCTATAGTAGCATTCTTTGATTGGAAAGAAAAACACATTCTTGTCACAAAAGCTATATTATGAATGGGCCACTAAAAACATAATTGTTACAACACTAATCCAAGCCCATGTTCAAAATCTGGCTCAGATAGAGCGGTTAATGATCTTGAACTTTTCCAGAGCTTGGGTCTGGAGTTTTGGTTCAGTTCCTTCAAGGGATGTGCTGTCTGCAGAATGTGGATCTGCATTTGATTTGAGCCAAAGTTTGGCTATGTTCAGCCCATCTGTAGCTTCACTGTTGTCAACTTCAAATGTTAAAAAATTCTGAGTCAAGCGCCAAACATGTTCCTCATGAGATTTTTTTCCCCTGTAAGACAATTAAGCAATTAAAAAATGTAATACACACTGGGTTCTTTTTAAAAAAGGAGTACTTGTGGCACCTTAGAGACTAACAAATTTATTTGAGCATAAGCTTTCGTGAGCTACAGCATCCAATGAAGTGAGCTGTAGCTCACGAAAGCTTATGCTCAAATAAATTTGTTAGTCTCTAAGGTGCCACAAGTACTCCTTTTCTTTTTGCGAATACAGACTAACATGGCTGCTACTCTGAAACCTGGGTTCTTTTTGTCTTTCTGCTGGTTTCTGAACTTTTAGAATACAGTTAGGTTAGGTTTTTCTTCGCAACCAAAAGAGCTGGAAACTATTTAAAAAAAAAAAGTGACAATGAAACCCAGGTTCTTCTGTAATCACTTGCCTCCAGAAGCTGGGCTTTAAGAAAAGCCACCAAATCTTATGACTCAGAAGGCTAGGACTAGAATGGGAAATATGGACAAACAGTAAGAACACCTGCTCTCAACACATGATCAGAAGTGGAATTCTAGGAATGTTGCAAGGGAGTTATAGTCCTCAAAAATCATAGCCCACTATTGCCAGACCCAAGAACCCACTAGCAGTGGGATAAGCCAGACTATTTGGAAGCTTCTCTAAAATGAACCAGCAAACTGAATTTCACCCATCAGTGATTAGGGGATAGATAGTGCTCCTCATAAAGCAATTAGGAGTTTGGCTATTGACTTCATCAGGTGCATTTTCAAAACAAATATTAAAGCAGAATTTTTTTTTTCAAGTCAGGCTCCACATTGTGTGGGCTACAAGTGTATACACCTGTATGTTTAAGTTGCATGCAGTTACCATGAATGCACATCAGAAGACTGCATATATGCACACTATACATGAAAGCGCATATTGCACACACTGGCTCTCATGAGGCATGCCCAACCAGAGTACCTTCCTCTGGCAGGCCACAGCCTAACAGGCACACCTGCTTCAGTTTTTCTCCTTCAGAATCCAGAAATAGTCCAAAGCATCTTCCCAAATATAAATACAGCCCTTGCAAGGTTTATTTAATATAAAAGAAAGCCCCAGGGCACACAAACAATAGCCCAGGTCTCATAGCCATAGTCCAGACAATACATCAAGTAGAGACAGAGCCCGCACACCACTTACCATGCCCCAGCTCTCTGGTACAGCTCCTGCATCCCTCACCTTCCTTCTCTGGCCCTGAGATCCATCAGGCAACTCCCTCTGCTTCAGCTCTCTTCCATTTTCTCTGGCCATAGCTCTCTGGCTCAGAAAGACAGTAGACTAGCTCTTAGCCCTTTTCAGCCTCCCAGCACTGCCTCAGAAAAATCAACCAGCTAGCCCCGCCACGGGTTTCCTAGTCCTCAGCTCTTTTCAACCTCCCAGCATAGGCTTTGACTATTGAAATTAGCAAGTCAGCCCCTCAACTGACTTCCTGATGATTTCTCCCTTCTTCTGGAGATGGTCTGCAGAGAGCTGTCTGTTTTCTGAAGACTCTGTAGTTCTCTCAGGTAGCTCACACCTTAATTTACCACTCTACCCTTCAACTTCCCTCTATCTCATCAGGTCTCTCCTATTTATATGGCCCAAGTGCCCTCTCTTAAATTCCACTTGGAATAAGCTGATGATTCACAGGTGCACAGGCCCTGCTCCCTTTTAAAAGACACTGATTGTATTGTCCATGCAATAGATGTCCATCATTTCTCACTATATTTCTCACATCATCAAGGATCTACAACCTATCCTGAAGGACGACCCATCACTCTCACAGATCTTGGGAGACGGGCCAGTCCTTGCTTACAGACAGCCCCCCAGTCTGAAGCAAATACTCACCAGCAACCACACACCACACAACAGAACCACTAACCCAGGAACCTATCCTTGCAACAAAGCCCGTTGCCAACTCTGTCCACATATCTATTGAGGGGATACCATCATAGGGCCTAATCACATCAGCCACACTATCAGAGGCTCGTTCACCTGCGCATCTACCAATGTGATAGATGCCATCATGTGCCAGCAATGCCCCTCTGCCATGTACATTGGCCAAACTGGACAGTCTCTAAGTAAAAGAATGAATGGACACAAATCAGACGTCAAGAATTATAACATTCAAAAACCAGTCGGAGAACACTTCAATCTCTCTGGTCACTCGATTACAGACCTAAGAGTGGCTATCCTTCAACAAAAAAGCTTCAAAAACAGACTCCAACGAGAGACTGCTGAATTGGAATTAATTTGCAAACTGGATACAATTAACTTAGGCTTGAATAGAGACTGGGAATGGATGAGTCATTACACAAAGTAAAACTATTTCCCTATGAAGAAAAGCAGTACTTGTGGCACGTTAGAGACTAACAAATTTTCCCATGTTATTTCTCCCCCCCCACCCCACCCCCCACTGTTCCTCAGATATTCTTGTTAACTGCTGGAAATAGCCTACCTTGCTTGTCACCATGAAAGGTTTTCCTCCTTCCCCCCACCCCCGCTGCTGGTGATGGCTTATCTTAAGTGATCACTCTCCTTACAGTGTGTATGATAAACCCCTTGTTTCATGTTCTCTGTTGTGTATATAAATCTCCCCTCTGTTTGTTCCACCAAATGCATCCGATGAAGTGAGCTGTAGCTCACGAAAGCTTATGCTCTAATAAATTTGTTGGTCTCTAAGGTGCCACAAGTACTCCTTTTCTTTTCATCATTTCTCAGTTATGCATGCAGTTACAGTAACTGATTAAAAATCAGCCTTAAATGTTTCCCTTGTTCATTTACAAACATTCTAAAGCTCAAGCCACTCCTTCTTTCAATGGTGAAACAAACATTCTTGCAGGCCCCCCAGGAATTATCTTGTGAATTCATTTTCTTGTTGCTCTGTCAAACCAGTCATGCATCATATTGAAAAATGCACTGCAAAATCTAAGTAATTCCTTCAGGTTAGGGTAGGACAGTACTGTTTTGGAGATGTGGTTTTCTGGAATGTAATTTTTATGTGATTTTAGGCATAATGAACAGCTTCTAGAGGAGAAAAGAGGCACAGGTTGTATCAGGACTCCTGGCTTCTTGGGGACTGGTCTGTCAGGTGAAATGGAAGTTTGCACACAGATATTTCATCCCAGCAAAAACTGAGTTTGCTTGACGGGGTTGTTCCTCAGTGAATATGCAAAAAGAGAAAATACACAGATAAATAGTTGGAAACGTAAAACTCCCTGGGGCACTTTATTTATTGGAACAGGGCAACAAAGAACTGAAGTTCTCATTAGATGCTAAAAGGACTCCAGGAGACACTAGCCCTTTACACTTCCAGGGCCTGATTCTTCTCTCACTCACACACATATAATCAATGGATTCATTCCCAATTTAAACTAGTGTAAAGGCCCCTAGTATCTCATGCTAGCAGAGCACTAGTGATTCTCAACTGTGATAGCACTGCAGGCTTTCCCAGTGGGGAGAGAAAACAGATCAGCAGCATAGGACCCTATGCCCAGGGCACAGTGCTGTATTCAGAATGGCATGCTCTAGGCCAGGTGCTACATTCATTCAGGCAGATTAGACTGAGAATTTCACATTTAAAGGCTATCAAAATGTTACTGCCATAAATGTATAATGCCCTAGCCTACCTCAAACCCCCATTGACTCTCTGCTCCACCACAGTACAGTAGCAATGAGGCAGGGCAGGAACTTAAAGCCAGGGAAAAGTGAGTTCTTGCAGCTAGCCCATGCAGCTGCCAGACTGAGATGGCTCAGCATGGCAGAGGAAACTGAGTCATGTATGCTGGCTGCAGCATTTGCAGATGGCAAGGTGACCATTGTGTACACAACTGCATGCAGTGTTCCTCACTCTCAGTGCCTCAGTGACGTTACATGACTTCTTGTTGTTCACTAAAGCTCCACTGAAATAAAATAATTATTGTTCAGATTCAATTCTAGTGTAATTCCCCTGAATTAAATGGAGTTACACCAGAGTTTAATTTGTCCCAATATTTTAGATCAGAATCCCTTCTGAGCCCGCCATGCCACCTGCTCACAACCCTCCTTGGAGCTGTGACTCCAGGGCTGAAAACTGTTGCCATAAGCATGTGTAGTTGCATATCTGCTTCACTTTGCTGTTTCATGGACTTTAAGGTCAGAAGGGACCATTGTGATCATCTAGTCTGATCTCCTGCACATTGCAGGCCACAGAACCTCATCCACCCACTCCTGTAATGAACCCCTAATCTCTGGCTGAGTTACTGAAGTCCTCAAATCATGGTTTAAAGACTTCAAGTTACCGATAATCCATCATTTACACTAGTTTAAACCTGCAAGCGACGCGTGCTCCATGCTGCAGAGGAAGGTGAAAAACTCCCAGGGTCTCTGCTAATCTGACCATGGGAAAATGCCTTCCCAACCCTAAATATGGTGGTTTGTTAGACCCTGAGCATGCGGGTGAGAAGCAAACATGATATCAAGGGTGGGCAGAGGAAGCACTAAGCAGAGGAGATTACTACACCAGCCTTAGCATGCTGAGCTATGCTATGCCCTTACCCCCAAACCTTTTGAGATCACATGTCAGGGGAGCCAGGGGTTCCTCGTGTAAACCAGCCCCATGTTGTGTACAGGCTATGCACACTTGTTAAGCCAAATGGATCTGGTGCAAAAAGAATTCATTTCCTGGACCAAAGCCTGAGCCTGAACAGGGAGTTTTCCAAAGGGCCTAGGAGTGGAGCAGAACCTTCCAGTAGCTCGCAGAGCTGAGACATGGTCACGCCTGCATCCCAGGGCACCTCCCCATGTCTGGGTCTCAGGATTTCTAAATGCTGGTTGATGTAGATGCTCGCAACAATGGGTACGAATCACAGTTCTGCCTCCCTAGACATCCAAAACAACAGGAGTTAAAACACCACCTCATCTGACAGAAAGGCAAGGAAATTCAGTGACCATTCCCCAAGCAATAGGAGATCCTATTCACTGAGCACATTAGCTAGCTGCATCAGCCTGCCCATGAATGGGGAGTCAGGAGCTGAGAATGAGTAATGTCAAGCTCAGCCACAATAGCATTACAAACAAAGAGACAATTCACTGAGCCTCATGAGCAGGGGACTTGCAACTCTCCCAGTCATAGTGTGGTACCAGTCTGAGCACAATGGCTCAGCAACATGAGGAGGGGTCAGCTTTGTTCTCTGTCCATTGTACAAGAGGCTGAACTCTCACGGATATGTCTCCTGCTGTTCTCTGCCCTCCCAGCACTGAAAGAGACCCTGTCAAAACTAGAGGGCCTAAGATGTAAGTCCCTCAAAAATTGCACATAGTATCTTTCAGGGGATTCATCCACATTGCAACAATAGTAATAATGCTCTGCACAGCAGTAGTGAGGGGAGCACTTCATGAGCAGGAAAGCCTGGCTTCCGAGCACCCCTGAGGCAGCAGTTACTGTCCCATGGAAGCATCAAGAGGTTAGTGGCTTCCCCAGGCCATGAAGAATCATAGAATCATAGAATCATAGAATATCAGGGTTGGAAGGGACCCCAGAAGGTCATCTAGTCCAACCCCCTGCTCAAAGCAGGACCAAGTCCCAGTTAAATCATCCCAGCTAGGGCTTTGTCAAGCCTGACCTTAAAAACCTCTAAGGAAGGAGATTCTACCACCTCCCTAGGTAACGCATTCCAGTGTTTCACCACCCTCTTAGTGAAAAAGTTTTTCCTAATATCCAATCTAAACCTCCCCCATTGCAACTTGAGACCATTACTCCTCGTTCTGTCATCTGCTACCATTGAGAACAGTCTAGAGCCATCCTCTTTGAAACCCCCTTTCAGGTAGTTGAAAGCAGCTATCAAATCCCCCCTCATTCTTCTCTTCTGCAGACTAAACAATCCCAGCTCCCTCAGCCTCTCCTCATAAGTCATGTGCTCTAGACCCCTAATCATTTTCGTTGCCCTTCGTTGTACTCTTTCCAATTTATCCACATCCTTCCTGTAGTGTGGGGCCCAAAACTGGACACAGTACTCCAGATGAGGCCTCACCAGTGTCGAATAGAGGGGAACGATCACGTCCCTCGATCTGCTCGCTATGCCCCTACTTATACAACCCAAAATGCCATTGGCCTTCTTGGCAACAAGGGCACACTGCTGACTCATATCCAGCTTCTCGTCCACTGTCACCCCTAGGTCCTTTTCCGCAGAACTGCTGCCGAGCCATTCGGTCCGTAGTCTGTAGCGGTGCATTGGATTCTTCCATCCTAAGTGCAGGACCCTGCATTTATCCTTATTGAACCTCATTAGATTTCTTTTGGCCCAATCCTCCAATTTGTCTAGGTCCTTCTGTATCCTATCCCTCCCCTCCAGCGTATCTACCACTCCTCCCAGTTTAGTATCATCCGCAAATTTGCTGAGAGTGCAATCCACACCATCCTCCAGATCATTTATGAAGATATTGAACAAAACGGGCCCCAGGACCGACCCCTGGGGCACTCCACTTGACACCGGCTGCCAACTAGACATGGAGCCATTGATCACTACCCGTTGAGCCCGACAATCTAGCCAGCTTTCTACCCACCTTATAGTGCATTCATCCAGCCCATACTTCCTTAACTTGCTGACAAGAATGCTGTGGGAGACCGTGTCAAAAGCTTTGCTAAAGTCAAGAAACAATACATCCACTGCTTTCCCTTCATCCACAGAACCAGTAATCTCATCATAAAAGGCGATTAGATTAGTCAGGCATGACCTTCCCTTGGTGAATCCATGCTGACTGTTCCTGATCACTTTCCTCTCCTCTAAGTGCTTCAGGATTGATTCTTTGAGGACCTGCTCCATGATTTTTCCAGGGACTGAGGTGAGGCTGACCGGCCTGTAGTTCCCAGGATCCTCCTTCTTCCCTTTTTTAAAGATGGGCACTACATTAGCCTTTTTCCAGTCATCCGGGACTTCCCCCGTTCGCCACGAGTTTTCAAAGATAATGGCCAAGGGCTCTGCAATCACAGCCGCCAATTCCTTCAGCACTCTCGGATGCAATTCGTCCGGCCCCATGGACTTGTGCACGTCCAGCTTTTCTAAATAGTCCCTAACCACCTCTATCTCTACAGAGGGCTGGCCATCTCTTCCCCATTTTGTGATGCCCAGCACAGCAGTCTGGGAGCTGACCTTGTTAGTGAAAACAGAGGCAAAAAAAGCATTGAGTACATTAGCTTTTTCCACATCCTCTGTCACTAGCTTGCCTCCCTCATTCAGTAAGGGGCCCACACTTTCCTTGGCTTTCTTCTTGTTGCCAACATACCTGAAGAAACCCTTCTTGTTACTCTTGACATCTCTTGCTAGCTGCAGCTCCAGGTGCGATTTGGCCCTCCTGATATCTTTCCTACATGCCCGAGCAATATTTTTATACTCTTCCCTGGTCATATGTCCAAGCTTCCACTTCTTGTAAGCTTCTTTTTTATGTTTAAGATCCGCTAGGATTTCACCATTAAGCCAAGCTGGTCGCCTGCCATATTTACTATTCTTTCGACTCATCGGGATGGTTTGTCCCTGTAACCTCAACAGGGATTCCTTGAAATACAGCCAGCTCTCCTGGACTCCCTTCCCTTTCATGTTAGTCCCCCAGGGGATCCTGGCCATCTGTTCCCTGAGGGAGTCAAAGTCTGCTTTCCTGAAGTCCAGGGTCCGTATCCTGCTGCTTACCTTTCTTCCCTGCGTCAGGATCCTGAACTCAACCAACTCATGGTCACTGCCTCCCAGATTCCCATCCACTTTTGCTTCCCCCACGAATTCTACCCGGTTTGTGAGCAGCAGGTCAAGAAAAGCGCTCCCCCTAGTTGGCTCCCCTAGCACTTGCACCAGGAAATTGTCCCCTACGCTTTCCAAAAACTTCCTGGATTGTCTATGCACCGCTGTATTGCTCTCCCAGCAGATATCAGGAAAATTAAAGTCACCCATGAGAATCAGGGCATGCGATCTAGTAGCTTCCGTGAGTTGCCGGAAGAAAGCCTCATCCACCTCATCCCCCTGGTCCGGTGGTCTATAGCAGACTCCCACCATGACATCACTCTTGTTGCACACACTTCTAAACTTAATCCAGAGACACTCAGGTTTTTCCACAGTTTCGTACCGGAGCTCTGAGCAGTCATACTGCTCCCTTACATACAGTGCTACTCCCCCACCTTTTCTGCCCTGCCTGTCCTTCCTGAACAGTTTATAACCATCCATGACTGTACTCCAGTCATGTGAGTTATCCCACCAAGTCTCTGTTATTCCAATCACGTCATAATTCCTTGACATCACCAGGACCTCCAGTTCTCCCTGCTTGTTTCCAAGGCTTTGTGCATTTGTATATAAGCACTTGAGATAACCTGTTGATCGCCCCTCATTCCCAGTATGAGGCAGGAGCCCTCCCCTCACAGACCTTCCTGCCTGTGCTTCCTCCCGGTATCCCGCTTTCCCACTTACCTCAGGGCTTTGGTCTCCTTCCCCCGGTGAACCTAGTTTAAAGCCCGCCTCACTAGGTTAGCCAGCCTGCTGGCAAAGATGTTCTTCCCTCTCTTCGTAAGATGGAGCCCGTCTCTGCCCAGCACTCCTCCTTCATGGAACACCATCCCATGGTCAAAGAATCCAAAGCCTTCTCTCCGACACCACCTGCGTAGCCATTCGTTGACCTCCATGATTCGACGGTCCCTACCCAGGCCTTTTCCTTCCACGGGGAGGATGGACGAGAACACCACTTGCGCCTCCAACTCCTTTATCCTTCTTCCCAGAGCCACATAGTCCGCAGTGATCCGCTCAAGGTCATTCTTGGCAGTATCATTGGTGCCCACGTGGAGAAGCAGGAAGGGGTAGCGATCCGAGGGCTTGATGAGTCTCGGCAGTCTCTCCGTCACATCACGAATCTTAGCCCCTGGCAAGCAGCAGACTTCTCGGTTTTCCCGGTCAGGGCGGCAGATAGATGACTCAGTCCCCCGGAGGAGAGAGTCCCCGACCACCACCACCCGCCTTCTCCTCTTGGGAGTGGTGGTCGTGGAACCCCCAACCTCAGGACATCGCATCTCATGCCTCCCAACCAGCGGAGTCTCCTTCTGCTTTCTCCCCCCAGACATATCATCTGGTCCACTCTCCGCATTGGTACCTGTGGAGAGAACATGAAAGCGGTTAGTTACCTGTGTCTGTGTTACTGGAACCCGGACATTCCGCTTACCTCTTCTGGAGGTCACATGTTGCCAAGCTTCTTCACTGGCCTCTTGGCTCCTCTGTGCAACCTGCTCTACATCTTTAGAGCTTTGTGCCCCTAGAAGGCTATCCTGAGTTTGGTCCAGAAAATCCTCAGTCTCTCGTATACAACGCAGGGTCGTTACCTGTTGCTCCAGACCTTCAATCTTCTCTTCCAATATGGAGACCAGCTTGCACTTTGTACAGACAAAGTCGCTTCTGTCCTGTGGAAGAAAGACAAACATGGCACATCCAGTGCAGGTCACAACAGCTGAATTCCCCCCTTCCATATCACCTACCTACTACGGAGCTTCCTCAGAGACGTTGGCAAGATGTAAGCCTCACTGGGCTCAGTCCAGGCGAACTCCCAGGCAAACTCCTGCTGTGAGCTGCTCTGCTGTCCCCGCTGCTCAGCTGGTTCGCGAGGCTCTGGCTATTTTTAAACAGCCAGGCTTCCCTGACGCAAACACACAGACACCCTAATGCCCGCCCCCTGCAGGCTAGCAGCCAATCAGACACTCACTCAGGCTCCCTCCCAGCAAACACACGCTCGGATACTTCCTCAGCAAGCAAACACACACACTCGGATACTTACCAGTCCCAGGCAAACTCCTGCTGTGAGCTGCTCTGCTGTCCCCGCTGCTCCGCTGGTTCGCTGCCGCTCAGCTGGTTCGCGAGGCTCCGGCTGGGGAGGTGGTGCTGGGAAGAGAATCTATTTAAGGTCTAAAGCTCATGCATCCAGATTCCCAGAGCCCTGCTCCTCAATGTAAATGTATCAGACACACTGTTTAGTGAGCACTGCATTGCATACATGCGCTGTTCCTTCTCAGGTAGCTCAGTGTCTCCATCCAAACATTGCTCTTGTACCTGGTCACAGCCAGAATACCCTGTGGTGATAGCAGGCCATGTGGCTATTCTCAGTTTATTCCTGCCGTTGGGGTTTACCTTTGCAGCGGGGCAGGAAGGTGGGTCATTAGAGATAGGCTCATCAGGGGAAGAATAGTTAAAAGGGAAATGTGGGAGGAAATTCAATGTGTGGAGAACTGAAAAAGGACAGAGTCTCCCTTATCTTCAGGGATACAGGCTTGGTGAGGAAGAATACAGCTGGACCCAACTCAAGGGACTGGGGCTGCTGAGCCTTTCTGGCTCAGCAAGGGGTCCCCAAACCTCTTGGTAGCACAGATCAGATCTTAACAGAGGGCCTGTCTCACATGCACCTTCCCTCCTATTTACAGTCATATGGACCTCTAGGGGAATCAAGTGCTTCTGGAGCTCCCCACACTGAAGTTTGAGGGCTGAAGCTGGTGCTGCAAACCCTGTTCTGGTGGCAGTGGTTTGCTATTTTAGGCAGAAGGATGGAGCTAACCTGTTTCTGACAGTTCCAAGGTGGGAAGCTGTGTCTCTCTCTTTAAGTGAAACTGGCTGAGGCTTTCCTTGGCATGATTTAATTAGAAGAAAATTGTTTGCAGTATAGAGGTACTTCTAAGTCACCTTCCTTTATGCACCTGCATGCAGGGTAACAACTAACACCCAGTAGCTGGGTTTGAAAGGGTACTGCTTAAGCAGAAGGTAAGAATGCTTTGGGTATAGATATGAGCACAACGGCTAATCTAGGAACATTAATCCCCCCCGCCTATCTGAAGCATATCATTCCTTGTGTTTTATGCTGAGTACCTGAAACCAGAGTTACTCCCCTCCCATGAAGTCCTTTAGTAACTAGGAAACCAGGCAGCTTATCTGGCTTCTAAGTCTTATATCTTCTGAGGGTGGGTCAGTAAGCATGTCTGGTTCCTGATAGGCTAAATTCCTGAATAGTGATTGGATCATGTGACACTGGGTGGGGGATAAGAGAGCTGGGAGGTTTCATTTCTTGTGTGTTAGTTGTTGGGTTTTGTGCTCTCTATGTTCCTACTGTCCCTTTTTTGAGTTTCTGTCTTCCTGGTTCTTTGGAAATTATTGAATTGTGACTTTTAAGTGTGCATATCAGACTTTTAGTTCTTGAGTGTGGCTCATTTTGTGAGGAAAATGTTCGGCTCTACCTTAAAGAATACCAGAAAAAAGTAAAACCTTTCTTGGGGCTCTCCAGATTCAGATGTCACTAGTTCCTACTGTTCTACATATGTTCCCTTGGTTGTTAAGCTACTGCAGAGTAAGACAGGGAGCCTAGCTGTGAATTGTTTCTTTTCAACACCCAAAGGACAGGCACTCTGAGTCAGAATAACCTTTAGTTTAGTTTGACAATAACACAGAACATGAATGAAGTCTTTGTAAGAAAGCACTTGCCTGCATCTATCTCCTCTATAAAAAAAAATGACAGGGAGTACTTGTGGCACCTTAGAGACTAACAAATTTATTTGGGCATAAGCTTTCATGGGCTAAAACCCATCTGATGAAGTGGGTTTTAGCCCCTGAAAGTTTATGCCCAAATAAATTTGTTAGTCTCTAAGGTGCCACAAGTACTCGTTGGTATTGTTGATACAGACTAACACGGCTACTACTCTGAAACCTATCTCCTCTATGAGTGCCCTCAGCAACAGATTGCAAAATGACACAGCAGAGAGCAGACCCCTCAGAAAAGCACTGCACAGAACAAAGCTATTTGCAGAGCTGAATACCACACTTCTGGAACCATCTGAAATCTGTGTTCTAAAAGCTCCTATCCACAGAGAGGAATCCCATGAAATTACTGTTTCTCTCCTGCTATAGTCTATAGAGGACACATTATAAGTTAGTTACATTTTGTGCAATAGGGTGGCTACTCTTGCTGAGGAATGATCTTCCCTAGATCCAGACACTGCTAGGACGGTCACACAGACTATGCTGCAATATTTGTACTCAAGTATCATTAAATATTGTCAATGAATGTATTAGCCTTTTTTCCTAACACACTTTACAGATTAATTGTAGGGCTCAGATGAGAGCACATTGATCATGCTGATTAATGAACTTCAGGATACATGAGGGATCTCTCAGCAATACAAAAACAGAAGAAGGATCAAGAAACATGGGAAGGATGAAATGTGAGAGGAGGAAGAAGGTGACATTCTTGGGAGAAAACTGGAGACAAAATGCATTTAATTTAATTTATGAAATTTATTCAAAAAATCACACCCTCAGTCACTGGCTGTAAATACATTCAAAATATGAGATCAGTTCACAAAAAAATTAATCTGTAACACCTCCTGCCTGCCCATAAGCAGAATTCTGCCCAATTGAACAACCATTCTCAAGCAAAAGGCTCGACACATAGCTAGATCTGGTGTATCCTTAAGGTAAATAACTTGGATTTTCCTATAACAATGGGGGAAATGAATTCCAGAGCTGCGGACACCTGGCCAGGTACCTCCCTCAAGGATTGAAAGCAAAAGGATCCCAGTGGATCTCGCCAGCCTTTGAGATGGTCCATGAGGAGATAGGCAAGTTTCAAAGGTAGCCAGGACACATACAGCATAGGGCTTTCTTGATGAAAATCAGCACCTTGACATGCACCCAAAACCAAAGCAGTTCAAAGAATCTGAAAAATTTAGATGTTCTTTTGCTCTGGACTACTAACAAACTTTTTAAACTGCAGGGGCTGGCCTTTGCCTTAGTACTCAGCAGGGGAAGGTGTCTTTGAGAGGTCCAAAGGAAGTTAATTAAGAAATTAGCTAGTTAACAAATCTGAGGAATTGTCCCAGATTGAGGTGTCAATAGAGGAGGTTTTGGAACAAATTGATAAATGAAACAGTAACAAGTCACCCTGACCAAATGGTATTCACCCAAGATTTGGCTCTAGATACAAACACTGTCAGTTAACAAAGCCCAACCTGGCGAGAAGATCATTGCTACCTACCCATCCTAAACGCTTCCAACCAGCTACCACAGAAAATGCTCCGTTAGTCTGGATCCTCCCCCTGACCATAGCTCTTATTGGTTTGCATTATATGCAAGTGACATAAAAACATAATGAGCTGTCTTAAGACAAGGCATAAACCCAACCCAACCCTATGCATGAGTTGGCAGTGCAAATCATAATCCACAATATAAAGTTCAGGCAAAGTGCTGAAACAGAGAAAAATCCAGGCAAATAAGCAAACTCACAGGCAGAAACTTTTGAGAAGGGAGAAAAAATCCCAAAGTTCTTGGAGTTTCTGCCCATATATAATTCCTTATCAGTAACCCTAAGTGTTCAGAAATCATGATCAAGTTACCCAAAACCATGAGTTTAGTTTCAAAATCACAAGATTAAAAAAAATCAGGGGAATTATTTGCCTTTGTTTTCCAAGCCACTAAGATCATGGTTTCAAGATTTTCTGTGCAACCATGAGGGGTAGAAAGGTCCTTTAAAAAAAATTAAAAAATGAAAGCTGAGATTCTCACCTAATCACTTGCCTCTGTGAGCTGGAGTTTTAAGATAAACATTAAATATTGGTTGGTTTGTGCTTGAAGAGGAGGAAGCTCACCTTGCACAGTCTATCAGGGTGAAAACTCATGAAGTCAGAATCACCAGCAAGAATAAATCATGAACCATATCTGAAAATAAGTTTATTGTAAATTCACTTCCTGCTGGATGGGAGGGGGAACCTCTGATCTGGTGTCAGAACCTTCCTCATTCAAAGGAGCCATGGCAACTGCTCCATGCATCCTCCAAGGGTCTCGCAATTGATGCAAGCTGCATGGTACTCTTGAAGTACTCCAAGCCCAGGGTCTTGCTGTTGTGAAGTTGGATCCCCTCTAACTTTACAACAATAAAATGGCCAGAAAGGGGCTCACTTTTACAGGTCTCATGCTGTGTCATTTCTTCCATCATTGTAAGTTTATTGAATTTTGTACAGGATGTATTCCTGTCCCAGGAGGCCATTTTCCAGCTTGACTGCACCAATAACTGGTAGCTTAGGAATGCCATTTATTATCAGAGATGGGCTTCAGCTCCCAAATTCAAATCTAGATCATGAAACACAGGGTCTGGGGTTTCTAGCCCATTATAAAAATAGGAAAATACAGATATGCATCTGTGCTGAGGTTTCAAGCTCCCACAGAGTTCATAAGATGTTTATATATGGAGGTTTTGTTCAGCCCATCTACTTATTAGAAGCTTTATTTCCAGGAGCATTTACAGTCAGAAGCACTGCTCAGAATTTGACTTTCCTTAGCGGGGCTGAGCTAAATGAACTGAGTTTTTTCCTTTAAGAAACAAGCTCAGTTCAGCAGAACACTTTTAAATGTAAAGGAGTACTTGTAGCACCTTACAGACTAACAAATTTTTGAGCATAAGCTTTCGTGAGCTGTAGCTCACAAAAGCTTATGCTCAAATAAATATGTAGCTCACGAAAGCTTATGCTCAAAAATTTGTTAGTCTCTAAGGTGCCACAAGTACTCCTTTTCTTTTTGCAAATACAGACTAACATGGCTGCTACTCTGAAACTTTTAAATGTGATTTATATCAGCAGAATTGGTTCCCAACCTTAACAATAAGAAAAATATGATTTCTAAGCTCCTTGGGGAAAAGACTGTGCCTTCATCTCTGCTCTGTACAAAGTTGTGCAGACTCACTGTGCTAAATAAGTAAGGATTTGTCTGGGGAGAAGCAGCTGGGAAGTGCAACAGAGTGGAATCCAATGGCACCTAGAGGAATGTGAACTGAGAAATAAGATCCGATGAAGTGAGCTGTAGCTCACGAAAGCTTATGCTCAAATAAATTTGTTAGTCTCTAAGGTGCCACAAGTACTCCTTTTCTTTTTGCAAATACAGACTAACACGGCTGCTACTCTGAAACCTGAGAAATAAGAGGATCTCTGTGTGCTATTACACTAATCAGAGTACATCGGGAGTAGCTCCTTACAGTTATTCTATATCCATGTCAGGACAAGGAAGAGCAGAATCAGGCCCATTGTGTATGTCTGTGGGCCTGGTCAGATCCACACACTGGACTGTTGTATGGCGTTAGGCTACTGTATAGATTTGACTACCATACATTCTTCTCATGGATCTGAGTAGAGTTGACTGTCTCCCTTTAGGGTGCAGGGTGAGCTGCAGGGTCTCCCAGTCTCTCTTTGCTTGACTTGTGAAACTAAAGATAGTAGAAAATGAGATTGCAGTGTCAAAGGAAAAGTCCATGTTTGAAGGGAGAACTAAAAGTTAAGTGTGATCCCTTTATTTCAGCAGCTTCTGTTGGCAATCCAACAAATTACATCCAGTGCTGACTCAGCACAGTATCCCACAGGCATGCACATCCCAGGAGGTACATTGTCGGGGCAGGGCTGGCAGGCTGACTCTGTCTGGTGGCTGAACAGAGGACTTTGCTCTCCAGCCAGCAACACTGAATACCCTTTTAAAAGAATAAAGATTAAAACAACAGCAAAAGACTTGTATTTTCCTGCCAGTCAGTGTCAGAGCTGCTCAACGTCCCTTAGTGCAGCAATATTACAGGCTGCTGCGCTAGCTGTGCAAGCAATCCACCAGAGGAACCCAAACCAGGCGGGAATTCTCTTTATAGCTTCAGGAAGACAAGCTGCTTTTACACTCCATTAAAAAATTCATAGCAACATGGATTATGCAAGAACCACCTCCAACAACAAAATCAGTTTCCTCTGCAGTTAAAAAGCTTGGGTTTAAATTTCCCTTAAATTAAATTATTTTCATGGTCATTATAAACTAAACCCATCTTGGTGGCTGATTTTATATTTTTAAATCACTGTTTGAAAAGAGAAAACGGCATTTCTGTGATTTGTCAATGTCTGAGTTCTTACGCGGGTTCTGAGGGTCTGTAGTACTCCCTGGGAACCTGTGCAAATATCAGATAAATAGTTTAGGCAGCACAATAATCAACAATTTCATTTCTTCTAAGGCTGACATTCAATTTTAACTCAGGAAGCTGGTCTGACCTCAGGCAGCTTTTTTACACAGCAGCTATATAATACTCTAATACTTATAATACTCTAATAATATATAATAATATAATTCTAATACTCATAATACTCTAAGTCCATAACGCACTTCACAAAGCAAGAGCTCTGTCACACCTAGAAGCTGCTTTTGGAGGAATGAAATGTTAAGAGAATATTTGTCTCTTTAAAATAAATCTCAGCTATAGATTTGATTAAAAATGTTTTCTGACAGCTGAGTGTCTAAACTACTCTATAATAGCTCTATTGTGGAGGGAGTTTGGTACAATGGTTAGCCCAAAGGATGGAGGTCCAGGGCACCTAGCTAATCTATCTGTTGAAGGATTTATATTGCTACCTGTCACCATAGTATCTGAGTGTCTTCCACATATAATCAATTCCACTAGTGAAGTCCCTAGACTTTATGAAGTCTCTGGCAGGTCTTCCTTTTTGGAGTAAAATTCTGCTGGGGTATTTTTTATTTGTTTGACTTTATTTGTTGGCCAGCCAGAACATATTACCCTTGTACCCCACAGTCTGCACTGGTTGCCAATCAACTTTGGGGTGGTGGTGGGGAGTCAAAGTATTCCTGCCCCAACGGCTTGTGTCCTGGTTATCTAGGAGATCAATAGCCTGACTGTCACAGAATCACAGAAGCGTAGGACTGGAAAGGACCTCAAGAGGTCGTCTAGTTCAGTCTCCTGCAGGGAGGCAGGACCAAGTATTACATAGATCATCCCTGACAGGTGTTTGTCTAACCTGCTCTTAAAAACTTCCCATGATGGAGATTCCATGACCTCTTTAGGTAATTACTTCCATTGCTTAACTACCCTTACAGGAAGTTTTTCCTAGTATCTAACCTAAATCTCCCTTGCTGCAATTTATGTCCATTACTTCTTGTCCTGTCCTCAGAGGTTAAGGAGAACAATTTATCACCCTGCTCTTTATAACATCTTTTTATGTACTTGAAGATATTATCATGTCTCTTTCTCAGTCTTCTCTTCTCCAGACTAAACAAACCCAGTTTTTTCAATCTTTCCTCGCAGGTCATATTTTCTAGACCTTTAATCATTTTTGTTGCTCTTCTCTGGACTTTCTCCAATTTGTCCATATCTTTCCCGAAGCATGCTTGCCATGACCTTGTGTAGCCATTGCACTAGCTCAAAGTGAGTGTAAAATTGTGTTTTAACACCCTGTTTGCACCATAAAAGGTGCAGGGCAACAGAGATGCAAGCCCTATCTCTTCCTGTCTGCTCCATCCCATTGGCATTCATCTGATATGCTTTTGCTGTATTTCCCCTAGGATTCAAGGGATCCAGGCTCATGGTGCTCCCTTTAGCTCATAGGTTCCCAAACTGTAGGTCATGACCCAAATGGTATCATGCCATCAGCAGATGGGGTTTGGGTCCAATGGGCCAGATTTGGCCAGAGAGATGATGCTGTCTGCCCCTGAAAGACTGCACCAGTAAGCAGCCATTGTGCTCTATAAAACAGCAGCCTCCACACAGCATGCTCTCTCAAGTACAGTGCACGTGAGGTCATGCTGTGTGGAGGCTGCCGTTTTATAGATCAAAATGGTGGCCCTTGGTGCGGCGTTTGTGGGACAGGTCCAGACACGTTCGGCAGTCTCCTGGTGCAGCGTTTGTGGGGCAGGTCCGGACACATTTGGCAGTCTCCTGGTGTGGCATTTGTGGGGCAGGTCCAGACACGTTCGGCAGTCTCCTGGTGTGGAGTTTGTGGCACACCTCTAGACACACTGGCTGTGCAAAGGTGGCTGTGTGGGTGCCAATTTAGCTATTTGTACCATCTCGCTGTACAATATCCAACTGAGGGACTTGCATGCATAAGATCCTTGTCTGTGGACAGCAGCCTCATCAACAGAGCATCCTCTTTGTTTGAACTGGTAGGAGCCTATGCTAGCCTTTTCTGAAATGGGACTCTGCAGTGGCTTGTATGCTCCTGAAGGCAGGGCCCATGTCTTGTTTTATGCCACCCTGAGTACCCTGCTGGGACCACCATTTCAGTAAACCTAATTACAGGCCCTTCTCAGAGCAGTCAACTCACCTGGAGATGGAGAATGAGAACCTTTCCGCGTGCATCATTTACAGAAGATTGTCAATGCTCCTTAGCTTGACCATGCCACAGTTCCTTTGGTCTTACATTTGGACTATGGTCTTTGTTCTTTTTTTAATTCATGTAGTGTAATTTTTTATTTATTTTATTTTATTTTATAGTCTATATAATAAAACAGAAAATATACACTACATAAATCCATGGTACACCACACCTTGAATTCTGCTTGCAGTTCTTGTCGCCCCATCTCCCAAAAGATATATTAGAATCGGAAAAGGTTCAGAAAAGGGCAAAAAGCTACACAGACAGGCTGATCCAGGTGCAAAGCTGTGCAGTGTGAGACAGTAGTTGGAAGGCTGCTGGATGCAGAGGAGTTAGGAATGTATCCACATGTACCTGAACCTAAACTCACTGCAAAGTGGAGATCCTCCTGTTCTGAGGAGGGTTACTTTTTGCGACCTAGGGCCCCAAATAATTAGCTTTTAAAAGCTATTGTGTGGGGAGGCAAGCCACTGTAAAGCTAGTCGGCTGTACCATGCCTGTGCAGACAGGCCTTAGTCTGAGGTATTGCTGTAGTGGCAGTGGCTGTAGTATCTGGGGATCAGTAGTTACATGCTTCTTATCTGTGATGTTATTTGCTCTCACTTCAAAACCTGTAAAGTGCCTCTAACCACGAGGGGACCTTGTAACTGACCAATGTTTGATTTGTAAATGGGTGACTGTACTGGTGCGAGTTAGGAACCATTGCTCCATGTAATGCTTTGTGGGGTGCTCCACACTTCCCCTCACAATCTGATGGAGACACCTCAGTGCTGGGCCCTACTGCAATGCTGTTGCTACCTTCTATTCTGCTGGGTGCCCTGTCGCTTGTTTCAGGCCTTAGGCTGCTCCACACCCTACACAGTAAGGTATATACGGTAACTCCGGATATAGGCAGCCTGAGGGATCTGTCACCCAGAAAGTGCAAGTGACCACTGACCCTGCTGGTGATTAAACCTGGAGTAAAGGAACTCTTGAGGCCCCTCCCGGCCCTCCATTTCTGTGATTCTATAGGGTTTCTAGTATCAGTGGAAATGGTTTATTGTCAGGACTGAACATTGGGGACCAAATTTAGCTCTGGTGTAATCAGCCACACGTCCCATTGACATCATTGGGGTTTTACCACAGCTGAATTTAGCTCATCACCTCGAGCCAGGAAGATCTGTTAGTTGCTAAATGCGTTTGGATGCTGAGCCACTGACATTGCAAGCTGAGGTCCTTTCCTTCGAAGCGCAGGGTCAGCTCGATCTGTGCTTACCGCTAAGCAGCGATACCAGCACCTCACAGCCTCCAGCATCTCACTAGGAAGTATCAGAATGCAGCACAGGATGGCCAGCCAGGTAGTGTGGGTTAGTTGGTGATACTCTGAGCTATGCAGATTGTGTAGTTCATTATTTCCAGTTCCAAAAGAGCCTTCTAAGACGTTTCACATAAACTGACAGCTAAGGGGACATTTCTGTCTCTATGCATCTGAAGACTCCAACTCCATCAAAACGGGAAAGCATTTTACACCCTAGTAAATGGTCCAGCTCTGGAATGAGTGGTGTATTAAGCCCCCAGGCATGAAAGAGCTGAAGCACCAGCTTTTGAGAAACTAGTAGGTTGTCTGCAGCTCAGCTCTGACAGAATCCTACTATCTTCCACCCCAATGACAGGTGAATGTCAAAAGATACGGAGTCTGACTTTGATGCTGATCAGCTTCTGAAAGCCGACCCTTATCCAAATTATTCTAACTTTGTGGGGCTGAAATTTGCAAGGAACTTTCCTGGTAACAAATTTTCTTATGAAATTTCTGTTACTTCCTGCTTCTGAGAAGTCTGGAATACCAACAGAATGATCTTTCCTGGGTATTTCTATGGTGGAGCCCCGAGGAGCAGAGCAGAGCTGAGTGAAAGTGAAAAATAATGATTAAAAGAAATAAAAACAAAGTTCACCACATACTTCCAAGTCTCCAGAAAGGTTCCATGTGGATGTGAGGTTTTGGCAAAGGTGGGAAGGAGGGGCAGAGACTCGGACACCTTTTACTCACTGACACATGGTTCTGAAAAGCAAGGTGTTGAGCGATATGGCCCTTACTAAACAATGCTCTATGAGATTTACTGGGATATCCCAGTATGTGTACCTTGTAGTTCAGATGTGGGAGTTGTAGAGAGAAGTGTTCTTAGCCCATCACATAACTCATTCTTCCTCTGCTACTTGTAAATTGCTTCACTTAAGTCTGATTCAGGACACTGAGTTGTCTCATACGTTAGGTTGTGTCACAGCAATGGGACCGCTTGCACTTCTGTTCCTTCTCTAGTCTGTGTGCATCCCCTCAGGTGTCAGCCTCATCCCCTCACTCGTCTTGGGATGGAATTTCATAATTTTCCCAGTGTTAGAATCAGAAATTATCTGGGTATCTTCACCCTTTTCTGGTGGGAGCTGGATGTACAGCTGTTCAAAGCAACATATTAGCTTATCCAAGTACCTGCAACAAAGACCCTCATGTAGATCTTTGCCAATCCCTGGAAGAGGAGGACACAAAAAGAAAACATCTCGTCAGCAGGCAGCATCTATGTGTCACACAACTGAAAAGGAAACTGGGCCCACAGTCCTCAGACCAGGCCTCAGAAGGGTTCCAGGCCAACATTCAGCATAGAAGAGCCAAATTCATATCAGAAGAATAACTGGGCATCAGTTTGGGAACTACCACGGCTTGGCACAAAATGAGCACAGTTGTCAGCTAACAGATTGTGAATGCCACAGGGAAGGAGGGAGCCCAAAGGCCAGGCTTTCAGAGAGTGTCAGAAGAGTTGCAGAACACATACCTGCTGTTCAACTCTGGTTTCAACCTCATATTCGCTTAATGGTACATCACAGTCAAAAGGAAGGTACGTGTAGGGACTGCGGCAGCGTGTGCTTTCCCTTCAGTGAGATGTGTGCCATGTGCCACAGAATGCTACTCTCTCCACTGCTTTCTTTTGCAAACTAGTATCTTGATGACAGATGGCTTGAAGGAGAGGCCAGAAAGGGAATTATAGAGTTTCTGGCCTTCTTATGGTATGTGACATTTTTATGTTACCCAGTCTCGTGGAATCCTCTTTTCAGATCACCTGGAGGGACTTTGGGCTTTCTGAGGAAACATCTAGTACGTGTTTCAGGATAGGCACATCTGAGCTAGGAAGATGGTAGGAAAGAGCCCTGCATAGGCAGAGAAGGTCACATAGACAAGATGACCAAACACATTTTTCCTCTCTATTTTTTATTGTATCATAGTTAGCCAAACACTTTGCTTGTCTCAGCTGCTGCCCTATGGCCCAGAGAGGATCAGACAATGGCCGCATATCTGGGGCAGGGGGTGGGGGTATCAACAAAGGTTTTGTGCAGAGAATGAAAATACCCCTGCCTTGCAGTGCGTCATTCTCTTTTCCTGTATTCATTAATGTGAGAGGGGGGAAAGACTCTACCCACAAGCCTATCAGCTACTTACTGAGGTTGAAATAGCTGTTTTTTCATTAAATGCTCAGTAATCAGCACAAGTGCCAAATTCCATTAAATACTTTTCAGAGTAGCAGCCGTGTTAGTCTGTATTCGCAAAAAGAAAAGGAATACTTGTGGCACCTTAGAGACTAACAAATTTATTTGAGCATAAGCTTTCGTGCGCTACAGCTATGAAGCGAGCTGTAGCTCATGAAAGCTTATGCTCAAATAAATTTGTTAGTCTCTAAGGTACCACAAGTACTCCTTTTTATTAAATACTTTGCTAGCACAAAGCCAAAGGTTCAACTATCAGGACAGCTTTTGCTTTAAATGCACATGTTTGCAACTTCCCAGGGGTGTGTGGCAATCCACTAAGCCCCTGCAGCATAGGGTGGGGAACTTGTTATTGTAGAGAAAAAACAAGAGAGAAGCACATGGAGTTTTCCTGTGAGATGAATTGTGGGGAGCTACAGGCCCTCTGTACACTGTACCTGTAGGTCACAACCTTTTCCCTCCTAGCCAGAAACTGCCCCTCCCTGCATCCTGTTTAGAGGTCACAACCCATGATTTGCCTACAGCTGAATATACAATTTGCAGCATGCCCTCCCCTGGCTTTGGTAGAACTGCAGTGCAGCAAGCCCCCATGATCACTGTGTTTGTATATTTTGACACCAATCATTTATATTACGGTGTAACCCTTCTGCCAGGTGGAGCCAGCAGCAACCAGGGCCAGGTTCAATATCTAGGGGTTCCTTTCCATTGATACAACACAGAATAAATTTGTTAGTCTCTAAGGTGCCACAAGTACTCCTTTTCTTTTTGCAAATACAGACTAACACGGCTGCTACTCTGAAACACAGACCTGGCTCGAGCCCCCACCCAGTAACCTGGGAAATTTACACACCATGCCTGGGTGCCTCTGAGAGGCAATATTTCCCCACTTGCAAGCAAAGAGCCTGAGTGTAGAAAAGAAATTTTTAATAAAAGGAGGGAAGTAACTCGGAGTTAATTTGGGAAAACACCACAAACAGGGTTCATAAATAATAAACTGTGAGTAAAACACCCACCCCAAGTAGGTTGACCAGTGTCCTTTTCTCCTCAGGTTCTTAAGTCCAGCAACCCAAAAGCCCCTTTCATATGCTGAACCCTTCTCTGCACCCCACTCACAGTTGCTGTCCTTGGTCAGTGCAGACCCAGAGTGCAGAGGTGCATCTTCAGAGTTCACCTCCCCCCGGGAGGGGTAAAGAGGCACATTACTCGCTCTGTTGCTTGGGCACTTCCTTGCCGCCCATCTCTGCTGGCTGCTCACTGGCTGCTCCTGCCGGCCGCCTGCTCACTGCTCTCACTGCACCTCTCCACCAGCTGCCCATCGCGCCTCTCCACTGGCGCCCTGCTGGCCGTCTGCTCACCACTCTCTCCGCGCCTCCCCACCAGCCACGCTGCTGGCTGCTCATCATGCCTCTCTGCCACACCAGCCACTCGTTCACCGGTTGACTGCCACCTGCCTCTCTGCTGTGACCTCTGCACATCAGTCTCTTAGTCATTTTCAGCTCTTTACAGGCTGGGCAAAAACACTGCCCCATCCCAAGTGATTTCAGCTCTGACTGATTTTTAGCTCTTAGTAGGTAGGGCAGAAACACAGTTCTACCACAACTGATTTCAGCTCTGATTGGGCATTTAACATAACAAAGAGGCTCCTAATGAAGCCTATTTAGCTCTATTCTTTGAACAGTGGGGAGGAACAGGTTAAATAAGTCTACGGAGGACCCTTGAAAGTATGCAGTCTCCTGGCTAGGGATACTTGTCCCCAACCCTCTTACTTTCACGGGGCTCTGACATTTGAGCCCCTGCTTAACAAGGTTGTTTCAACTGTGGGTGGCCCCCCTCTTTTGGGACAGGTTAAACACAGTCCTGCTTTCCTGTATTCCTACAATAATTACAAAATTAGTAACCATATTTCACTACGCTTCATTCAGTACAAGGTCATTTGTACCCAACACCAGAGAAAGTTGATCCTTTGATACAGCTGTATCAGTTAGCTACTTCACAGATGATGATCTAAACAACATGGGTTACTTCCCATCATTGGGATTCAGAGTCATCAGGCATTACTACCTGGGTTACATTTGGTACCTGTGCTGAAGGGACTGTCACTGGTCCATCTCTCCCACTCACATAGCCTGAAGCATGGTCGACACTACCAACTTCTGTTGGTATAACTACATCATGCAAGGATATGGAAATCCACACCCCTTAGCAACACAGCTTTACCCATCTAACCCCTGGTGCAGAGAGCACTATGTTGACGAGGAGGGCTTCTGCTGTTGACATAGCTACCACCTCTCGGGGAGGTGGATTAATGATGCTGAAAGGAGAAGCTCTCCTGTCAGCATAAGTAGCATCGTCACTAAGTGCTACAGTAGCACAGCTGTACTGGTGCAGCACTGTAAGTGTAGACAATCCCTGAACCTTTCTTTCCCCAGAAAAGTCCCTTCTCTCACCAGGATGCATGTGCCCCTGCTAAGGGCAGCCCCCTGCTTCCTTGCCTCAATGACTAGCTGTGGCTGGAAGGGTGGAGTGGGGGAAGGCTAGCAGGTCTACCTTCTATGCTTGACATGTCTTCCAGGTGCTGTGGGGTGAGGCTCATGTAAGTGCCCATCTCCTGGACAATAAACTGCTCCTGCCCTTTTAGCGAAGAACCTTTCTCCCTCTCTCTTACCTGACTGCACATGCAGATGGACATCAGGCCTATGGGAGAGCAGCCAAGGGGGACATGGAGTGTGCCCTGCCCATGTACAGAGAGGGCCAGGGCTGCAGACAACAGCACAGCTACTCAGAATGTGAGGAATTTGTGTGATATTCACATTCCCACAGCTGCTCCATGCTTCCCTGCTGAGTGGTCCCATCCTCCCTCCTCACACCTCAGGCACATCACTCAGGGTAAGCGCACCAGTGCTCAACTTACTTTCTTAGATGCTCACTTCAACAGGCCAGGTGAGCTGGCTGGGCCGGGTCCCTCAGCTAGCACAGCTTGACTAGAATTGGGAGTTTCCTTCTGGATTTGGAGGCAGAATTGTCCGGTGTGGAAGTGCTGGCTAAGGTTCAGTTCCAGTGGGATCTAATTTAATGGCTACAGAATAACTCTCTCCAGATAGTGCAGAAAACCCACCATTAGATCCAGATGACATGTTAATAAGCAGACAGAACCTTGTTTCAAAATAAAACATTACATTCATTACCCTAAAAGTCAAAGACAGACAACAGGTCCTGAAAGACGGTGAAACCTCATGTTTTCCCTGATTAAGACCTGAAACAAAATGTAACAGCTGTGGTTAAAAATACCTCATCTTTGCTGCCTTCCATTACATCAGGAAAAACTCTATATAGACTGAAATGGTCTTTACATAGCCCTGGTCTACACTAGGCATTGAGGTCGAATTTAGCAGCATTAAATTGATGTAACCCTGCACCCATCCACATGACGAAGCCCTTTTTTTTTGACTTAAAGGGCTCTTAAAATCTATTTCCTTACTCCACCCCCGACAAGGGGATTAGCGCTGAAATCGGTTTTCCTGCGTCGAATTTGGGGTACTGTGGATGCAATTAGATGGTATTGGCCTCCAGGAGCTATCCCAGAGTGCTCCATTGTGACCGCTCTGGACAGCACTTTCAACTCAGATGCACTGACCAGAGAGACAGGAAAAGGCCCGCGAACTTTTGAATTTCAATTTCCTGTTTGGCCAGTGTGGCAAGCTGCAGGTGACCATGCAGAGCTCATCAGCAGAGGTGACCATGATGGAGTCCCAGAATCGCAAAAGAGCTCCAGCATGGACTGAATGGGAGGTATGGGATCTGATCGCTGTATGGGGAGAGGAATCCGTGCTATCAGAACTATGTTTCAGTTTTTGAAATGCCAAAACATTTGTGAAAATCTCCCAGGGCATGAAGGACAGAGGCCATAACAGGGACCCGAAGCAGTGCTGCATGAAACTTAAGGAGCTGAGGCAAGCTTACCAGAAAACCAGAGAGGCGAACGGCCGCTCCGGGTCAGAGCCCCAAACATGCTGCTTCTATGATGAGCTGCATGCCATTTTAGGGGGTTCAGCCACCACTACCCCAGCCGTGTTGTTTGACTTCTTCAATGGAGATGGAGGCAACACGGAAGCAGCTTTTGGGGATGAGGAAGACGATGATGATGAGGTTGTAGATAGCTCACAACAAACAAGCGGAGAAACTGGTTTTCCCGACAGCCAGGAACTGATTCTCACCCTGGACCTGAAGCCAGTACCCCCCGAACCCACCCAAGGCTGCCTCCCAGATCCACCAGGCGGAGAAGGGACCTCTGGTGAGTGTACCTTTTAAAATACTATACAAGGTTTAAAACCCAGCATTTTTAAAGATTAATTTGCCCTGGCATTCGTGGCTCTCCTGGATAAACTCCCAAAGCCTTTGCAAAAGGTTTTTGGGGAGGGCAGCCTTATTCCATCCACCATGGTAGGACACTTTACCACTCCAGGCCAGTAGCACGTACTTGGGAATCATTGTAGAACAAAGCATTGCAGTTTATGTTTGCTGGCATTCAAACAACATCCGTTCTTTATCTCTCTGTGTTATCCTCAGGAGAGTGATATCATTCATGGTCACCTGGTTGAAATAGGGTGCTTTTCTTAAGGGGACATTCAGAGGTGCGCGTTCCTGCTGGGCTGTTTGCCTATGGCTGAACAGAAATGTTCCCCACTGTTAGCCACGCGGTGGGGAGGCAAAATGCGACCTTATAACGTAAGCACATGTGCTATGTATGTAATGTTAATAGCAAGGTTTACCGTGAAAGAGTGTACCCATTGTTCTATAAAATGTTTCTTTTTAAATACCACTGTCCCTTTTTTTTCTCCACCAGCTGCATGTGTTTCAAGGATCACAGGATCTTCTCCTTCCCAGAGGCTAGTGAAGATTAGAAGGCGAAAAAAACGCACTCACAATGAAATGTTCTCTGAGTTCATGCTGTCCTCCCACACTGATAGAGCACAGACGAATGCGTGGAAGCAGACAATGTCAGAGTGCAGGAAAGCACAAAATGACCGGAAGGAGAGGTGGAAGGCTGGAGAGAGGGCTGAAGCTGAAAGGTGGTGGCAGCGTGATGAGAGGAGACAGGATTCAATGCTGAGGCTGCTGGAGGATTAAACTAATATGCTCCAGCGTATGGTAGAGCTGCAGGAAAGGCAGCAGGAGCACAGACCACCGCTACAGCCCCTGTGTAACCAACCATCCTCCTCCCCAAGTTCCATAGCCTCCTCACCCAGACGCCCAAGAACAAGATGGGCGGGGCCTCCGGCCACCCAGCCACTCCACCCCAGAGGATTGCCCAAGTAACAGAAGGCTGGCATTCAATAAGTTTTAAACTGTGTGGCCTTGTCCTTCCCTCCTCCACCACCCCTCCTGGGCTACCTTGGTAATTATCCCCCTATTTGTGTGATGAATTAATAAAGAATGCATGAATGTGAAGCAACAATGACTTTATTGCCTCTAAGAAAAGGAGTACTTGTGGCACCTTAGAGACTAACAAATTTATTAGAGCATAAGCTTTCGTGAGCTACAGCTCACTTCATCGGATGCATTTGGTGGAAAAAACAGAGGAGAGATTTATATACACACACACAGAGAACATGAAACAATGGGTTTATCATACACACTGTAAGGAGAGTGATCACTTAAGATAAGCCATCACCAACAGCAGGGGGGGGAAGGAGGAAAACCTTTCATGGTGACAAGCAGGTAGGCTAATTCCAGCAGTTAACAAGAATATCAGAGGAACAGTGGGGGGTGGGGTGGGAGGGAGAAATACCATGGGGAAATAGTTTTACTTTGTGTAATGACTCATCCATTCCCAGTCTCTATTCAAGCCTAAGTTAATTGTATCCAGTTTGCAAATTAATTCCAATTCAGCAGTCTCTCGTTGGAGTCTGTTTTTGAAGCTTTTTTGTTGAAGTATAGCCACTCTTAGGTCTGTGATCGAGTGACCAGAGAGATTGAAGTGTTCTCCAACTGGTTTTTGAATGTTATAATTCTTGACGTCTGATTTGTGTCCATTCATTCTTTTACGTAGAGACTGTCCAGTTTGGCCAATGTACATGGCAGAGGGGCATTGCTGGCACATGATGGCATATATCACATTGGTAGATGCGCAGGTGAACGAGCCTCTGATAGTGTGGCTGATGTGATTAGGCCCTATGATGGTATCCCCTGAATAGATATGTGGACAGAGTTGGCAACGGGCTTTGTTGCAAGGATAGGTTCCTGGGTTAGTGGTTCTGTTGTGTGGTGTGTGGTTGCTGGTGAGTATTTGCTTCAGATTGGGGGGCTGTCTGTAAGCAAGGACTGGTCTGTCTCCCAAGCTCTGAGAGAGCGATGGCTCGTCCTTCAGGATAGGTTGTAGATCCTTGATGATGCGTTGGAGGGGTTTTAGTTGGGGGCTGAAGGTGATGGCTAGTGGCGTTCTGTTGTTTTCTTTGTTGGGCCTGTCCTGTAGTAGGTGACTTCTGGGTACTCTTTTGGCTCTGTCAATCTGTTTCTTCACTTCAGCAGGTGGGTACTGTAGTTGTAGGAATGCATGATAGAGATCTTGTAGGTGTTTGTCTCTGTCTGAGGGGTTGGAGCAAATGCGGTTATATCGTAGCGCTTGGCTGTAGACAATGGATCGAGTGGTATGATCTGGATGAAAGCTTGTGCCACACACTCTCAAGGAAACTGCGGAACCACCTGATCAACATCCTCTACAGCAAACAGGGAAAGATTAAGAATGAGCTCTCAAAACTGGATACTCTCATAAAGAACCAACCTTCCACACAAACTTCCTCGTGGCTGGACTTTACAAAAACTAGACAAGCCATTTACAAAACACACTTTGATTCTCTACAAAAGAAAAGGACACTAAGCTATCTAAACTACTATATGCCACAAGGGGCCACAACAATGGTTCCCGTAACCCACCCAGCAATATTGTTAATCTATCCAACTATACTCTTAGCCCAGCGGAAGAATCTGTCCTATCTCGGGGCCTCTCCTTTTGCCCCTCCACCCCCACGAACATGATACAGTTCTGTGGTGACCTAGAATCCTATTTTCGACGTCTCAGACTCAAGGAATATTTCCAACACACCTCTGACCAACATATTAACCCACAGAGACCTTCCTGCCAACACTACAAAAAGAAGGATTCTAGGTGGACTCCTCCTGAAGGTCGAAACAGCAGCCTGGATTTCTACATAGACTGCTTCCGCCGACGTGCACGAGCTGAAATTGTGGAAAAGCAGCATCGCTTACCCCATAACCTCAGCCATGCAGAACACAGTGCCATCCACAGCCTCAGAAACAACTCTGACATCATAATCAAAAAGGCTGACAAAGGAGGTGCTGTCGTCATCATGAATAAGAGTTCATAAAAAAGAAGCTTACAAGAAGTGGAAGGTTGGACATATGACCAGGGAAGAGTATAAAAATATTGCTTGGGCATGTAGGAAAGATATCAGGAGGGCCAAATCGCACCTGGAGCTGCAGCTAGCAAGAGATGTCAAGAGTAACAAGAAGGGTTTCTTCAGGTATGTTGGCAACAAGAAGAAAGCCAAGGAAAGTGTGGGCCCCTTACTGAATGAGGGAGGCAAGCTAGTGACAGAGGATGTGGAAAAAGCTAATGTACTCAATGCTTTTTTTGCCTCTGTTTTCACTAACAAGGTCAGCTCCCAGACTGCTGTGCTGGGCATCACAAAATGGGGAAGAGATGGCCAGCCCTCTGTAGAGATAGAGGTGGTTAGGGACTATTTAGAAAAGCTGGACGTGCACAAGTCCATGGGGCCGGACGAATTGCATCCGAGAGTGCTGAAGGAATTGGCGGCTGTGATTGCAGAGCCCTTGGCCATTATCTTTGAAAACTCGTGGCGAACGGGGGAAGTCCCGGATGACTGGAAAAAGGCTAATGTAGTGCCCATCTTTAAAAAAGGGAAGAAGGAGGATCCTGGGAACTACAGGCCAGTCAGCCTCACCTCAGTCCCTGGAAAAATCATGGAGCAGGTCCTCAAAGAATCAATCCTGAAGCACTTAGAGGAGAGGAAAGTGATCAGGAACAGTCAGCATGGATTCACCAAGGGAAGGTCATGCCTGACTAATCTAATCGCCTTTTATGATGAGATTACTGGTTCTGTGGATGAAGGGAAAGCAGTGGATGTATTGTTTCTTGACTTTAGCAAAGCTTTTGACACGGTCTCCCACAGCATTCTTGTCAGCAAGTTAAGGAAGTATGGGCCGGATGAATGCACTATAAGGTGGGTAGAAAGCTGGCTAGATTGTCGGGCTCAACGGGTAGTGATCAATGGCTCCATGTCTAGTTGGCAGCCGGTGTCAAGTGGAGTGCCCCAGGGGTCGGTCCTGGGGCCCGTTTTGTTCAATATCATAGAATCATAGAATCATAGAATATCAGGGTTGGAAGGGACCCCAGAAGGTCATCTAGTCCAACCCCCTGCTCAAAGCAGGACCAAGTCCCAGTTAAATCATCCAGCCAGGGCTTTGTCAAGCCTGACCTTAAAAACCTCTAAGGAAGGAGATTCTACCACCTCCCTAGGTAACGCATTCCAGTGTTTCACCACCCTCTTAGTGAAAAAGTTTTTCCTAATATCCAATCTAAACCTCCCCCATTGCAACTTGAGACCATTACTCCTCGTTCTGTCATCTGCTACCATTGAGAACAGTCTAGAGCCATCCTCTTTGAAACCCCCTTTCAGGTAGTTGAAAGCAGCTATCAAATCCCCCCTCATTCTTCTCTTCTGCAGACTAAACAATCCCAGCTCCCTCAGCCTCTCCTCATAAGTCATGTGCTCTAGACCCCTAATCATTTTCGTTGCCCTTCGTTGTACTCTTTCCAATTTATCCACATCCTTCCTGTAGTGTGGGGCCCAAAACTGGACACAGTACTCCAGATGAGGCCTCACCAGTGTCGAATAGAGGGGAACGATCACGTCCCTCAATCTGCTCGCTATGCCCCTACTTATACATCCCAAAATGCCATTGGCCTTCTTGGCAACAAGGGCACACTGCTGACTCATATCCAGCTTCTCGTCCACTGTCACCCCTAGGTCCTTTTCCGCAGAACTGCTGCCGAGCCATTCGGTCCCTAGTCTGTAGCGGTGCATTGGATTCTTCCATCCTAAGTGCAGGACCCTGCACTTATCCTTATTGAACCTCATTAGATTTCTTTTGGCCCAATCCTCCAATTTGTCTAGGTCCTTCTGTATCCTATCCCTCCCCTCCAGCGTATCTACCACTCCTCCCAGTTTAGTATCATCCGCAAATTTGCTGAGAGTGCAATCCACACCATCCTCCAGATCATTTATGATCTGGAGGATGGTGTGGATTGCACTCTCAGCAAATTTGCGGATGATACTAAACTGGGAGGAGTGGTAGATACGCTGGAGGGGAGGGATAGGATACAGAAGGACCTAGACAAATTGGAGGATTGGGCCAAAAGAAATCTAATGAGGTTCAATAAGGATAAGTGCAGGGTCCTGCACTTAGGATGGAAGAATCCAATGCACCGCTACAGACTAGGGACCGAATGGCTCGGCAGCAGTTCTGCGGAAAAGGACCTAGGGGTGACAGTGGACGAGAAGCTGGATATGAGTCAGCAGTGTGCCCTTGTTGCCAAGAAGGCCAATGGCATTTTGGGATGTATAAGTAGGGGCATAGCGAGCAGATCGAGGGACGTGATCGTTCCCCTCTATTCGACACTGGTGAGGCCTCATCTGGAGTACTGTGTCCAGTTTTGGGCCCCACACTACAAGAAGGATGTGGATAAATTGGAAAGAGTACAGCGAAGGGCAACAAAAATGATTAGGGGTCTAGAGCACATGACTTATGAGGAGAGGCTGAGGGAGCTGGGATTGTTTAGTCTGCAGAAGAGAAGAATGAGGGGGGGATTTGATAGCTGCTTTCAACTACCTGAAAGGGGGTTTCAAAGAGGATGGCTCTAGACTGTTCTCAATGGTAGCAGATGACAGAACGAGGAGTAATGGTCTCAAGTTGCAATGGGGGAGGTTTAGATTGGATATTAGGAAAAACTTTTTCACTAAGAGGGTGGTGAAACACTGAATGCGTTACCTAGGGAGGTGGTAGAATCTCCTTCCTTAGAGGTTTTTAAGGTCAGGCTTGACAAAGCCCTGGCTAGGATGATTTAACTGGGACTTGGTCCTGCTTTGAGCAGGGGGTTGGACTAGATGACCTTCTGGGGTCCCTTCCAACCCTGATATTCTATGATTCTATGAATAGGTCAGAGTATGAACAAGAGGCTACTAGGCAGCTCTCCAACACCACTTTCTACAAGCCATTACCCTCTGATCCCACTGAGAGTTACCAAAAGAAACTACAGCATTTGCTCAAGAAACTCCCTGAAAAAGCACAAAAACAAATCCGCACAGACACACCCCTGGAGCCAGGACCTGGGGTATTCTATCTGCTACCCAAGATCCATAAACCTGGAAATCCTGGACGCCCCATCATCTCAGGCATTGGCACCCTGACAGCAGGATTGTCTGGCTATGTAGACTCCCTCCTCAGGCCCTTCGTTACCAGCACTCCCAGCTATCTTCGAGACACCACCGATTTCCTGAGGAAACTACAGTCCATTGGTGATCTTCCTAAAAACACCATCCTAGCCACTATGGATGTAGAAGCCTCTACACCAACATTCCACACGAAGATGGACTACAAGCCGTCAGGAACAGTATCCCCGATACTGTCACGGCTAACCTTGTGGCAAAACTTTGTGACTTTGTCCTGACCCATAACTATTTCACATTTGGTGACAATGTATACCTTCAAATCAGCGGCACTGCGATGGGTACCCGCATGGCCCCACAGTATGCCAACATTTTTATGGCTGACTTAGAACAACGCTTCCTCCGCTCTCGTTCCCTAATGCCCCTACTCTACTTGCGCTACATTGATGACATCTTCATCATCTGGACCCATGGAAAAGAAGCTCTTGAGGAATTCCACCATGATTTCAACAATTTCCATCCCACCATCAACCTCAGCCTGGACCAGTCCACACAAGAGATCCACTTCCTGGACACTACGGTGCTAATAAGCGATGGTCACATAAACACCACCCTATATCGGAAACCTACTGACCGCTATTCCTACCTACATGCCTCTAGCTTTCATCCAGATCATACCACTCGATCCATTGTCTATAGCCAAGCGCTACGATATAACCGCATTTGCTCCAACCCCTCAGACAGAGACAAACACCTACAAGATCTCTATCATGCATTCCTACAACTACAGTACCCACCTGCTGAAGTGAAGAAACAGATTGACAGAGCCAGAAGAGTACCCAGAAGTCACCTACTACAGGACAGGCCCAACAAAGAAAACAACAGAACGCCACTAGCCATCACCTTCAGCCCCCAACTAAAACCCCTCCAACGCATCATCAAGCATCTACAACCTATCCTGAAGGACGAGCCATCGCTCTCTCAGATCTTGGGAGACAGACCAGTCCTTGCTTACAGACAGCCCCCAATCTGAAGCAAATACTCACCAGCAACCACACACCACACAACAGAACCACTAACCCAGGAACCTATCCTTGCAACAAAGCCCGTTGCCAACTCTGTCCACATATCTATTCAGGGGATACCATCATAGGGCCTAATCACATCAGCCACACTATCAGAGGCTCGTTCACCTGCACATCTACCAATGTGATATATGCCATCATGTGCCAGCAATGCCCCTCTGCCATGTACATTGGCCAAACTGGACAGTCTCTACGTAAAAGAATGAATGGACACAAATCAGACGTCAAGAATTATAACATTCAAAAACCAGTTGGAGAACACTTCAATCTCTCTGGTCACTCGATCACAGACCTAAGAGTGGCTATACTTCAACAAAAAAGCTTCAAAAACAGACTCCAACGAGAGACTGCTGAATTGGAATTAATTTGCAAACTGGATACAATTAACTTAGGCTTGAATAGAGACTGGGAATGGATGAGTCATTACACAAAGTAAACTATTTCCCCATGGTATTTCTCCCTCCCACCCCACCCCCCACTGTTCCTCTGATATTCTTGTTAACTGCTGGAATTAGCCTACCTTGCTTGTCACCATGAAAGGTTTTCCTCCTTTCCCCCCCTGCTGCTGGTGATGGCTTATCTTAAGTGATCACTCTCCTTACAGTGTGTATGATAAACCCATTGTTTCATGTTCTCTGTGTGCGTGTGTATATAAATCTCTCCTCTGTTTTTTCCACCAGATGCATCCGATGAAGTGAGCTGTAGCTCACGAAAGCTTATGCTCTAATAAATTTGTTAGTCTCTAAGGTGCCACAAGTACTCCTTTTCTTTTTGCGAATACAGACTAACACGGCTGCTACTCTGAAACCTGTAAACATAGTGATATCACTGTATTCATCTCTCTTTGAAATGTATAGCAAATCACCTACCAATAGTGGAAAACAGGCAATTGCCTTATGTTAATCCATGTAGCTAATTACTGGTGATGCTTAGAAAATAGGTTAACTTCAAAGTTTCTAGGATTCCTTCTTGTTCGCCTAAGGACTGCAAGCTGTCAAAAAAGACATGGAACTGTATAAAGATGTCTGGGGTCCTGATCCTGTCATCTCAGATCTGCTTGATGCTTCATGCAGGGGAAACTTAAGTCACAAGACTGAGATCTCCAGTCCTAATCTGGATCACCCTGAATATGAACATTGGACTATAATCTATGGACTAATTCTGAAAGAACTCTTTGCAATTATGATAGGTTTCAGAGTAGCAGCCGTGTTAGTCTGTATTTGCAAAAAGAAAAGGAGTACTTGTGGCACCTTAGAGCCTATCAAATTTATTAGAGCATAAGCTTTCGTGAGCTACAGCTCACTTCATCATAGAATCATAGAATCATAGAATATCAGGGTTGGAAGGGACCCCAGAAGGTCATCTAGTCCAACCCCCTGCTCAAAGCAGGACCAAGTCCCAGTTAAATCATCCCAGCCAGGGCTTTGTCAAGCCTGACCTTAAAAACCTCTAAGGAAGGAGATTCTACCACCTCCCTAGGTAACGCATTCCAGTGTTTCACCACCCTCTTAGTGAAAAAGTTTTTCCTAATATCCAATCTAAACCTCCCCCATTGCAACTTGAGACCATTACTCCTCGTTCTGTCATCTGCTACCATTGAGAACAGTCTAGAGCCATCCTCTTTGAAACCCCCTTTCAGGTAGTTGAAAGCAGCTATCAAATCCCCCCTCATTCTTCTCTTCTGCAGACTAAACAATCCCAGCTCCCTCAGCCTCTCCTCATAAGTCATGTGCTCTAGACCCCTAATCATTTTCGTTGCCCTTCGTTGTACTCTTTCCAATTATCCACATCCTTCCTGTAGTGTGGGGCCCAAAACTGGACACAGTACTCCAGATGAGGCCTCACCAGTGTCGAATAGAGGGGAACGATCACGTCCCTCGATCTGCTCGCTATGCCCCTACTTATACATCCCAAAATGCCATTGGCCTTCTTGGCAACAAGGGCACACTGCTGACTCATATCCAGCTTCTCGTCCACTGTCACCCCTAGGTCCTTTTCCGCAGAACTGCTGCCGAGCCATTCGGTCCCTAGTCTGTAGCGGTGCATTGGATTCTTCCATCCTAAGTGCAGGGTCCTGCACTTATCCTTATTGAACCTCATTAGATTTCTTTTGGCCCAATCCTCCAATTTGTCTAGGTCCTTCTGTATCCTATCCCTCCCCTCCAGCGTATCTACCACTCCTCCCAGTTTAGTATCATCCGCAAATTTGCTGAGAGTGCAATCCACACCATCCTCCAGATCATTTATGAAGATATTGAACAAAACGGGCCCCAGGACCGACCCCTGGGGCACTCCACTTGACACCGGCTGCCAACTAGACATGGAGCCATTGATCACTACGACCCCTGGGGCACTCCACTTGACACCGGCTGCCAACTAGACATGGAGCCATTGATCACTACCCGTTGAGCCCGACAATCTAGCCAGCTTTCTACCCACCTTATAGTGCATTCATCCAGCCCATACTTCCTTAACTTGCTGACAAGAATGCTGTGGGAGACCGTGTCAAAAGCTTTGCTAAAGTCAAGAAACAATACATCCACTGCTTTCCCTTCATCCACAGAACCAGTAATCTCATCATAAAAGGCGATTAGATTAGTCAGGCATGACCTTCCCTTGGTGAATCCATGCTGACTGTTCCTGATCACTTTCCTCTCCTCTAAGTGCTTCAGGATTGATTCTTTGAGGACCTGCTCCATGATTTTTCCAGGGACTGAGGTGAGGCTGACTGGCCTGTAGTTCCCAGGATCCTCCTTCTTCCCTTTTTAAAGATGGGCACTACATTAGCCTTTTTCCAGTCATCCGGGACTTCCCCCGTTCGCCACGAGTTTTTCAAAGATAATGGCCAGATGCATTATAAATCTTACCATCTCTACTATTAATCTGATCTCAGAACTGTACTCATATCTGTATGTGTACTGATCTTTTAACCAGTACTCTGTCTCTTTCTTTTAATAAATTTTAATTTAGTTAATAAGAATTGGCTGTAAGCGAGTATTTGGGTAAGATCTGAATTATTCATTAACTTGGGAGGTGATGTGTCCGATCCTTTGGGAGTGGTAGAATTTTTTTATATGATGAATAAGATTTCCAGTAATCCTCGTCCTATTTTACCTGGGTGTCTGGGTGGAGGCCTAAGGCTGGTTGCTTTAAGGGAACTGTGTTATTGGCTTCTGGGCAACCAGTGAGATATCATAGAAGCTGTTTTGTGCTGGTTTGGTAAATCTAAGTGTTGGAATATCCACCAGTTTTGGGGATTATTTGCCCCATTCTTTGCAATTCGCCCTAATTGAGTGACCTCAGTGCAGCTCCCTGAGGATCCTGATCACAGATGGCCTACATTCTTTGTTCCTACATGGATATGTTCCTCTCCCCGCACTTGCCTTCCTGGGTTACTCTGGGGCAGGCAACACTCCCGTGTGCTGGGTGCCTGATGTTGAACAGTAAAGGCGAGTTCGAGTCCTCCCAGTGGTGATGGTGGGTAGGTGTGGATCTGCTAGCCACCCCTCTGCTGCAGCCCTTTTACTTACAAAGGAAATGAAGCTTGGTGGTATCTCCACCTAGCTGGGTCCTGCACACGCTCACTGCATGCCTTGGGAAGCCTCCAGGAGTACACCTGAGCTAAGCTATGCATGGTCTAACCCAAAAGTACCAATTATAACCAATATACAAACAATGTACAAACACCCCTTTACTTAGCCATCTAGAAAAACATGATATAAAGACTGACATTAACAGAAATGTCACAACCACTTTAAAATCAGCAGGGGCAATGTCAATAAATCATTTAATAAATGCAGTGTACAGAAGTAAACAGAGCTTACCCAACTCCCATTTACACTGGCACCAATTACCCCACTCCTGAGCGTGCAATCCTATGACTGCAGAGTTGTGAGTGTGTGTGAAGATCTCAAAGCTGGGGCCAGCGCTCCGTTGGTCCAGCTGAGACAACACGGGGCAGGGCGATTCTACTGTGGGATCTTTCTATGCCACTCAGCCCCTCTGGAGATGGGAGTTGTTCTTCCCAGAGGCCAGGAACATGGCTCCTGGCTAGACGACAAGGCTGCTTCGTCTCTTCTTAGCTCAGGCACCCCCTTACAGTCTTGTCACTGTCCCCTTCCCCTGTAAGCACTTTCCCAACCACACAGGAGGTGGTTACTCCCACTGCCTGAGCTGCAGGCCCACCTCATTCAGCTGTGCTCAGCTGGGCTCAGCAGCAGTCTCTGCCCCTCTGCTGACAACCCCCCCGCATGGCTCCATGGCTCCCCGCCTGCGCGATGCCCCTGCAGACTCTCAGCAGCCTCGGACAGAGCGCCACAAGCGGCCTGAGGTCCCTCTGCCCAACTCTCATGCTCCCACACACCAGGGAGCCCGCTGCACGCTGCCTCTGTATCCAGAACAAGGGTCCCTTGCCCCGGAACGCAGAAGTGCTCTCTCTTCCCCCAAGGCATCATGGGAGCTGTCACATCTGAGGGTGAACTGCAGCATCCCAGCCGGAACACTCCCAATTAAGTTTCCGAGGCCCCGCTAATAGAGGGGCCTACATATACATTTCGATGCATTAAAAGGAATATTGTTGACCATTGCACCCAGCTTACAAGTGAGCCAGATTGCTCTGTGTTAGTGACCTGACCTCTGCAGGCCCAATCTTTGGGTCGGCTGCAAAATTGGGAGCTTCAACTTTTCCCCTTTTCTGTTTCCTCAGCACAGATACCACCATCCCCCCTGGGGAACCTGGCCTGGGAACTGATGAGGCCAATGTGTTCTGGCCAGCATTGAGCGCAGCAAGGGCACTAGCTGCACCACAGATTCTTTGCAGTGGTGGAATTCACATTTGCCATTCAGATCAGCCCACTGGTTCAGAAATTGTGCCTTTAGCATTGTTAATATTGATGCTCTAGGAAGGGAGCCTGCCTCAGGCCCCCAACAAACCATCTGACAAACTACGGGTATGCACAGGTACGTTTGGGGGGTGAGGTGGGCTTCCTACCTGACATGGCTCTTGTTTCTCCCTTCCCCACAGCAAACAGCACGCACCCTGAAATCCTGAGAGTCATTACTCATTTTAACTCAGCCTATAGCGCTCTCAGTGCTCTTGGCAGCCAGGAAATTGCTCAGCCCTCAGAACCCACCCACACTGACTGGCTGCGACCCCGGCTGTGAACGATTAATGCATACTGGCAAGCATTCAGATTACAGAGAGCGGGCAGGATTCCCTGGCTAGTGCAGGAGAACCCCATCCCAAAACACAGACCTCCACTAAGCTCTGCTTGGTCATCACAGCCTCCCTCTGGGCCCTACTGGATCAACCAAGGTCCATTCCCCAGGTGAGACGAGTGAGAGACTTTGTGCTCCAATCACTTCCTGAAACAGATCAATGCTTGGGTCAGGAAGTCATGCTGCAATTACAATGGTTGTAGGGATGGTTCTCCCTCGTTGACCAATTTTGAAATCAGATGGGATGTTTTTCTAAAAGCTCTGCTCTAGGAATGACTGTGGGACGTTTTCCTGGCCTGGGGCTGTACAGGAGGTCAGACTAGATGATACACTGGTCCCTTCTTCTTCACTCAGCACACAGTCAAGCTGTGGAACTCCCTGCCTGAGGAGGTTGTGAGGGCTAGGACTATAACAGGGTTTAAAAGAGAACTGGATAAATTCATGGAGGTTAAGTCTATTAATGGGCTATTAGCCAGGTCGGGTAAGGAATGGTGTCCCCGCCTCTGTTTGTCAGAGGGTAGAGATGGTGGCAGGAGAGAGATCACTTGATTATTAACCTGTTAGGTTCACTCCCTCTGGGGCACCTGGCATTGGCCAATTGTGGGCAGAATAGGAGACTGGGCTGGACGGACCTTTGGTCTTGACCCTGTATGGCCAATTCTTATGTTCTTCTGGCCTTGGGAATCGTGTGTCTATAGCCAGATCAAGCCATCACATCAGTAATATGCTCCTGTATGCGCTGAATTGGCCCAGTGGCTGGAATCCCACTAAACCAACGGGTCCTAAGCTGGTCACACCAAGTGCTGCATTGGCAAGCTTGCCAGGAGCCCAGGATATAAGGCAAATATGCATATAAATGTTCATAACTGTAAAATAATAACTAAAAATGCACATGACCATGCCTGCATACACTTGCATTTCTCCTTGGCAGAGGCATAGAAATCGCTTGTTTGAATTCATCAACAATAAATACAAAGCAGTGCACATGCATCCCTTGTTACTGTTTCAAACAGAGCCATTTACTGTTTCAAACAGAGCCATGGTCTGGTCCAGTTTATAGATCTCACATGCGACATGGTGGGGTACCCCAGCACTAAGGCACGGACTTATTCACAGCTATTGAGTCTAAGGGGAGATGCCCTTTGAATTGCTGAACCTGTCTATTACAAGCCACCTTCTCTGCTGTGTTCCATTCATATCTAAGAGCGCATTATCTGGCTCTGAGCCCCTGTAATCAGAACCTTGAGAACATATCTGTCCTACCTTGTAGATAGTTCTGTGTCTTTAGGAAGGCTCCTTCCTTTCCTCATTGAAACAAACACACTACAAATGAGGACAGAGTGCTTTGTTCACAATGTAGTGTCACCTTTTTTTAGCTGAATGTGGGATAATTCAACAACCAGAGTTTTGAACACCTTCTTTGAACTTATTTTTAAAAGTGTCTCCTCTTCACCATTAAAATACTGACTTGCTGACCCCTTAAGCACTGCCAATGCTTGGTTAGGATCAACAATCCTTTTTAGGGGAAATGTGAGCCAGAGATCTCAATTTAACATGCTAATTGATTCAAACATAGTTAATTACTGAATTAGTCTGGCATTCTCATGGATGCTGTTTCTAGGGGGCTTCTGCCCAAACCTACACTTATGAGTGTATAATGGGCATCCTACTCCTCCCCCCCAATGCACATAGGTGTGGCCCACTGCTACATCCCCAGAATACCAGACAGTCCGGTACTTCCAAGGATGGCGTAGGCCTATTCCTGCCGGCGTGACCTTGCCCCTGCTGGCATGCCCTCACACATACAGTGCCCACGGAGGTGCCATTTTGAAGAGCACCAGGCCTGATTCAGGGAGATGTCTCCTGACCCAGACCAAGTCAGAGAGAAGGACCCAGATGACATCACAATTTCCACCAGCTTCAGCTAAATCCCAGCCAGCACCTGGCATGTCTCATTTCCTTCAAATCCTCCCCCCCCCCCCCCCGCGAGGTTCTTTCTCTCTTCTCTTCCTTTTGCCTTCTGTTTAATAAGAGTCTAGCTTTGCCTGCCAAGACTGTATATTTTGTAATGTTTCTATAAGCCTGTGACCAGAGAGATGAGTTCAAAGAAATGCCCTAACAGTAGGCTCCTGATACAAGTTTACCAGGTCTCCGAGCGACTCTTACACTATTGTGCTGTGGCTGTTTCTCAGCAGTGAGGATGCAAACGAGAGTTGAGACCCGAGACAGATAGCTGCATTTCCTATCTTTGTTGTCCTTTCTCTCTCCTTTATGCTGTGCATTGTCTTTGTCTTTTAGTGGAAAATGGGATCAGACTTCTTCAGCAACAACAGCTCCAACCCATCTCAACTAACTTCTTTCGATGACCACATCGACTGTCACCCTATCTGAAAGAGCGTCAGGCAAGGTGTCTTTCCTTATAAAATTCTCTGCAACTAAAGGGAAAGTAAACATGGTTAAAATAAAGGCCCTTATTTAATACTTTACATTTCAAATGCTTTAACTGCTTTTCCTTCTTTCTATAGCTTTAATAAAAGGTTAAAAAGTTGTTGAAAGGAGTGTTTGCCATGGTACTAATGAGGCTGAAGTCGCGGATGCCAACCCCGAACCTTATTGAAACCTGTTTAATGTTGGACAGTTCAGGGTCCTGGTAACATCTTTGATACTCTGGGCCCACTTATTCCATCAAATTAATGCAACATTTTTGGTGTCCCGGATTAGGCTCACAGGCTCAATTCTATAGCTTTTTAATGGTACAGCTCTCATTGAAGTCATAGTGGGCATTTTACACAGACTAAGACCTAGATGTCTGGGTCTAAAGTAGTCACTATGTGTGAGTCCGGTATTTGTCATGAGATAGAGTAGACTGGTTACTTACTATAGTCAGAGTCTTAAAGAGCCCAACTTGGAATTTAGAAGACCACAGAAACCTATTACAATTCAACAAGCTGTGTAAAGTGGCAGTGTGCACATGTCCCTCTGGTACCAAACCTGCAGAACTCAGGTGTTAACGTTGGGCCAAGTACAGATGTCAGCCCTCTCACCTTAAATATCAAAAAACAAAAAGCTGGAGCCTGTGGACTTTATCACCATTAGTTTAATGTTAATCAAGACAAAGGATATTTTGATCACTTCCTCTTTCTACTTGCTACAGTACTTACAACAGTGCAACAAATCCTCTCTCTCCAATTTTCTCTAAGAAAATTAACTCGCAGTTACATTTTGCTCACCTCCCACACTTCAAAAATGTAACACTCAGCACTCCTCTGAGAAAGGCTTTTTTTGTTGCTGGTGTTGATTTTTATGGATGTATTTTGTCTGTTTTTTTTTTTACAGTACAAAATAATGTTTCTAAGTAAGGCTGCGATGTTGGCAATTTTTTTAGTAATTCATGGCAGAGATGTGGGGGAAAATGTATAAGTCACAGAAGAGGAGGGGGTGGGAGATCGAGCCCACCCCACAACAGTGGCTCCTGTCCTGCGCAGCAAGCCTTGGCTCCCTACTCCCAGCCTTGTGACCTGACACACGAGGTCTCAGTGCCATTCAGGTATGGCCCTTCTGCACTTTTGTAGAGGGATACAGAGGGATCAATGGGCCAAACCTGAGTGTCACACCATGGATTAGGTTGCAACGTCACTCAGGTTGGAGGCCTAGTAAAATGTGGTTTTTACAGCCATTTCCAATATTCATGGACTTATTCAAATTCCATGATTTCTGTGATCACTGTGACCTCTATGACAAAATCGTAGCCTTATGTTCTCAGTCAGTAAACATAATAAACATCATGGATATTAAACTGCCCTTAGAAGTTTATTCCTTTTTTTATTGATTTTCTACTAAAGATCATATCCAAACTACTTAGCTAGACAAATGTTTCAGCTCCCATAACTCCGCAGTGTAATTATTACTCTTATTATGTACGGTTTGTATTGCGTAGGCCTAGAAGACCCAATCAGATCAGAGCCCCATTGTGCAAGGCACTGTTCAATCTGTGGTAAGAAGGTGATGTAACTCTGAGGTCCCCAGTGAAAAAATGACATTCATCGTCAAGGTGAATGTAACTGTTGGTTCTGAATGATCCTGCAAAATACAGGAACTGGTTCTCATATACGGAAATGGGTCAGTGCTGCTGCTGCACTACATTACGTCAACACTAGTGCAATTCCTCCGAGGCAGGAATTGTCAAAGCTGGTGTAACTTGGTCAGCGGAAACTAGACTGAAAATCCCTTCAGAGCAATTGTAAATTCAATGAGGAGTGTAACTTGGCATCTGATTTTGGAAAAAAAAAGGAATATTTGAAATAAATAGTACAGAGCTGGGTCCCTACAATATACATAAACATATTCCTGCCTACGAAAGGTCCCATGCAACAATTACTGCCTTTTAAATTACATTCAAATGTTTAAATTAACCTTTTAGATCTAAATTATGGTACCTTGAAATCAGCTAAAAAGATACAAAAGTGACTAATGGGAAATTTGTACAACATGCCCTTTGAAATTAACCTCCCACCGTGGCAGCCTAGCGACGAGATGCCTCAGTAAATGTAGATCCGATCTGAAAAAGCAGCAGGCAAGTGCGTCATGATTTGCACGCGCAGCCACCAGTAGTAATCCATGGGGTGGTAGCGGGTGTAGGGGAGGACGACGTCAGTGCATGGGTGATGCTGTTGATGACTGGCGAGGTGTCTGGTGAGCCACTGTTGCAGTAACTCTCCATCTTGGTGATTTGCTCATCCAAGTACTTCCTACCGTAGTCTTTGCGCACAGTTTCTGGAAGCTCCTTCCACATTTTCTCTGCTATGGCTTTAATTCGCTCAGGGGTGTACAGATTGGTGGCCCCTATGAAGTTCCCAGGTTCCACCACACAGATCTTCACTCCTTGGGGGTGCATCTCGTACCGCAGGCAATCGGAGAAGGCTTCCACCCCAAACTTAGTGATGCAGTACGATTCGAGCAGGGCTGCCCATCCGACCCATCATGCTGCTGATATTCACCACACGACCTAGGAAGGTGCCAGGTAAATCACAGGGACATCAGCAGAAGGAATGAGCACTACCTACTCAACACATTCGATTGACTTCAGAGCCTGTTCTGATGCTCCTGAAATCTCCTGAGCCTTGGGCATTTTTTCTAGTTAGGTGGGAGTACTGTGTGTAATCACTGTGACTGTGTGCAAATGGGATAACAAGTGCATGCCAATTGCTAATTGGGTAATCAGCAAACCAGGGACCAAAGGCTACTCAGCCAGTGAAGCTGATATGCCAGTGCAGAGAGGGACCTAGGACAGCTGATGGAAGCAAAGGCACTCAGTGCAGATTTCCTGAGAAATACAGGGCTGAGACCAGTTTCCTCATAGTTCCTTGGGTTCCTCCCAGTTCCAAGTCCCCAGCCCTTGCCCTTTTGCCCAGAAGCTAATCTCACCCCCCCCAAGGGAGGAGAATGGTCAGAGATTATCCCTGTGCTGGGATAATGAATTTCTGTCTCATGTTTTTGTTCAGTTTGCTGAACCAGAGGGTCTGTCCGGATTTTCCCTGGGAGGGTGTGGCAGTGCAGCTGTGTTATCAGTCGAACAGGTATGTGGCTGCACAGAGATGCACAGTCCAGTTGCACAATGTGTTTAAAGGATGCTTAGTGCCAGTTGTATCCCTATTCATTTTTGTTGCCAAAGGCACGGCAGCAGTATGAGTGTATAGCAAAGTGCGCCAGTCGTTACAAGACAGCATATAGGCTGCAGCATATAGAGAGATTGGAGGTTCATCAGCAAAGAGCTAGATCTGTCTGAGTAGAAAACAGCTGCCAACCCACTGGAAGGGATGAGGGTGTTTTGCAATCTGCCCCTCTGCCTGAAATACCTTGGAGATCATTCCTTTGTTTCCATAACTGGCCATCAGTCACAACCCTTTCAGAAACGGTGTTTCAGCCACATGGACTGGCAGGACAGAGCTAATCGCCAGAGCTGGCAGGACTCTAGGTGTTTTCTGAGCACCAGCCTGGGCATGCTGAGTTAGCAATATGAACACAGGAAAACAGCCTGCTCCCAGCAACAACCTTAGAAACCAGAGGCAACCCACCAACTTCAGTGGAGTGGCTCCGAGTTTCTGAGTCAGTAATCGAGAGCACAGTTTGGCCCTTTCGTAGTGTATGAAAATATGAACAGGAGCAGTTAGGAGCCAAGTCATCCCCTGGGCATCTAGGAAACCTGTCGCCAGGCTGCACCGAAAGGCCTCGAGGGCTGCTGACCACTGATTACAAGCGCAGTCTGAAGAAAGATTTAATTCTGTTGGTGGCTCTAACTGTGGGTTGTTGCAGTGCAGGATGGGCACGTGCCCATGGGAAGCTGCACAGTGCTCTCGACAGCCACCCGCCTGCCATGGATTTACATTGTTCTCCAGGAGGCAGATTTAAATAGCAAGTTAGAACTGACACAAAGTTACATTCTCTAAATTCAGCTCCTCCTACTGCCCTTCTGCATCCGGCTGGTCACCGTCTCGGGGAGGAGCAAACAAACCTGCCAGCTGCAAGGCGCTCGTGGGCGTGTGCTGATTCCCACACAGCGACGCTGTTGGCATAGCTGCTCCCGGAGCAGCACAGGGTAATGCAACCACCCACATACCCGCATTCCTGCGCCTGCCCAGGGCCGAGAACCACGAGCAGGAACCGGGAGCAGAACTCTGCGGCCGAAGTCAGCCTCATCCGGCATGTCTGACAAATGCAAAGACTGCAGAGGAGGAGACAGCTGCAGGACATGCCCTTAGACTCTGACCTTCAGAACGTCAGAGTTCTGGTTCACCAGCACTTCATGCAGGGTGACGGCGAGGCACTAAGCAGAGGCTGGGACAAGGAGCTGGGCCAATCCTGTCCGGTGGGAATTAAGGGTGCTCGGCAGCAGGCCTTTATGTAACTCTCAGACCACATGAATGGCTGTCCTCAAAGCCCCTGACACCAGCCTGAGTTCGTACAATAGTGAGGATAAAAGGTGCAGGGCGACGCAGGCTGCCAGGAGGAGACTTCCTGAGGACATGGGGGGCTTGGTGTCTGCCTCCAGGCAGCGAGCGGAGCAGCCAAAGGGTCCTTGCTGGTTGGCAGCAACAAGTGCTATGAGCACATCTCTGCTGGGCTAGCAGGCTGGGCCCATCCCAGCGAGGTGCAGCCCTGGAGGACTCTTTTCCCTCGATGGCATTGCTCTGATGCCCCTGGTCTGGGGTTGTGCCTAGAGGCCATTTGGAAACCTCGGCTAGTGCCATTTAATTGGATGTTGTAATTTCCTGCACCATCTGTCTCTCACTGCTGTTAATGTAACACCCCAGACACAGCAGTCATACCTGTAGTGGGCTTTGAGGTTAAGAAGAGTTGTAATTTAATAGCTTAGCTGGCTCACTATGGGACTTTCTTCCCCTTTCCTCTCTTTGCAAAATCCATGTGAACCCCAGGTTTGTGATCTTTAGTTTAGAAACCCCACTGCTGGAAGCTCCGCGCTCACTATGACGAGCCACCTGACACTAACAATCCCCATGTCAGCAGCTCTGCTCCGCACTCACTAGGACGAGCCAGCAACACTAACAGTCCCCATGTCAGCGGCTCCGCACTCACTAGGATGAGCCACCTGACACTAACAATCCCCATGTCAGCAGTCTCTCCGCACTCACTAGGATGAGCAGCCAACACTAACAGTCCCCGTGTCAGCCGCTCCGCACTCACTAGGATGAGCAGCCAACACTAACAGTCCCCGTGTCAGCCGCTCCGCACTCACTAGGATGAGCAGCCAACACTAACAGTCCCGTGTCAGCCGCTCCGCACTCATAGGACGAGCAGCCAACACTAACAGTCTCCGTGTCAGCCGCTCCGCACTCACTAGGACGAGCCACCTGACACTAACAATCCCCATGTCAGCAGCTGTCTCCGCACTCACTAGGACGAGCCACCTGACACTAACAATCCCCATGTCAGCAGCTGTCTCCGCCTCACTAGGACAGCCACCTGACACTAACAATCCCCATGTCAGCAGCTGTCTCCGCGCTCACTAGGACGAGCCACCTGACACTAACAATCCCCATGTCAGCAGCTGTCTCCGCGCTCACTAGGACGAGCCACCTGACACTAACAATCCCCATGTCAGCAGCTGTCTCCGCGCTCACTAGGACGAGCCACCTGACACTAACAATCCCCATGTCAGCAGCTGTCTCCGCGCTCACTAGGACGAGCCACCTGACACTAACAATCCCCATGTCAGCAGCTTCTCCGCACTCACTAGGATGAGCACCAACACTAACAGTCCCCGTGCAGCCGCTCCGCACTCACTAGGATGAGCAGCCAACACTAACAGTCCCTGTGTCAGCCGCTCCGCACTCACTAGGATGAGCAGCCAACACTAACAGTCCCGTGTCAGCCGCTCCGCACTCACTAGGATGAGCAGCCAACACTAACAGTCCCTGTGTCAGCCGCTCCGCACTCATTAGGACGAGCCAGCCAACACTAACAGTCTCCGTGTCAGCCGCTCCGCACTCACTAGGACGAGCCACCTGACACTAACAATCCCCATGTCAGCAGCTGTCTCCGCACTCACTAGGACGAGCCACCTGACACTAACAATCCCCATGTCAGCAGCTGTCTCCGCGCTCACTAGGACGAGCCACCTGACACTAACAATCCCCATGTCAGCAGCTGTCTCCGCGCTCACTAGGACGAGCCACCTGACACTAACAATCCCCATGTCAGCAGCTGTCTCCGCGCTCACTAGGACGAGCCACCTGACACTAACAATCCCCATGTCAGCAGCTGTCTCCGCGCTCACTAGGACAAGCCACCTGACACTAACAATCCCCATGTCAGCAGCTCTGCTCCGCACTCACTATGACGAGCCAGCAACACTAACAGTCCCCGTATCGGCTGCTCCGCACTCACTATGACTAGCCACCCTACAATAACAAACCCAGGGCCATCTGAGATGCAGCAGGAAACAATTTCCCTGATGCCACTGTAGCTTCTCCAGGCCAGCAAGCAGAGCCAGTTTATTTACAGAAGGGCAACTCGGGAGGTGCTTTTAGCCACATATCTACCATGTCCAGCAACTCCAAAGCAGTTAAAAGGAGTTATGAAACCCGTCCGGTGATGGACTAAAACGGATGGACAATAATATAGAACCCTGCCCTGCGGGGGAAAGTCACTAGCAGACTGTTTGGGCGCTTCTCTGTTGCCCTTCACTGAGTGGCGTTCTTTCACACCCACTGTATCCAGGTGTGAATACTGCTCTTCTCAGCCGGTAGCATTTCACACATCCCTCACACCAGGAACAGGACAATGAGAATCGGCCCTTCATCCACTAACACCCAGAGAAGCAGGAGAGCAGGGTTACAAACATGCTTGGGGGATGCTAACATGCAGGAAATCACTCACCTTTGGCCCTCCGGATTAGAGGGAGGAAAGCCTTGGTGGTTCGGATCGTCCCCCACAGATTCACTTCAGCTACCTCCTTGTACGTCTCCATGCTGGTGAACTCTACTTCTCCAAACGTGGAGATCCCAGCATTGTTAACAAGCCCCCAAAGCCCTGAAGATTAAATCCAGCATGAAAAATCACCACTTTGCAATTAATGACAGAATCCTGGGAAAGGGCTTTCTAATGGATTATCGAATCATATCGTGCAGCTTTTAATTACAATAATACCAAGGTCTGATAGCACTTTTCATCTGTGGCTCTCACAGCACTGTACAGAGGAGGTCAGCATCATTTCCCCCATTTCATAGGTGGGGAAACTGAGGCATAGAGTCATGATATGATTTTCCCAAGATCACCCAGCAGGCCAGTGGCAGAGCCAAGAATAAACCCAGGTCTCCTGAGTTTCAGACTATCCACTAGGCCTCACTGCCTTCTCATCATAACCCATAAAGATGAATTCCAGAGTGGAAAGAACCCAAATCTGTGCTCACCTAACTGAGCAGACCATCGTCACAATCTGTTCAGCAACACCTAACTCAGAGAGCATTACCCAAATGCATCCGATGAAGTGAGCTGTAGCTCACGAAAGCTTATGCTCTAATAAATTTGTTAGTCTCTAAGGTGCCACCGGTACTCCTTTTCTTTTTGCGAAATCATGTTAATGAAATTCTAAATGAAATAAATACAGAATCTCAGCCATATCTAAACTTTCCTCCTTCTTTATCAGATTAAAACTTAGGAAAAAAAATCCTGTCTCCAAATGCAAACAAGAACTGGAGAGATCTAGCAGAGACAATGGAGTGTTGTCTGGAGTTAGTTACGTGCCGCAGTGCAGGCATACAAGGAAAGAGACACTGGAAAAGAAAATGCCAAACTGAAACTGTCTCTGCAAATCCAAATGTATCATAGCTAGATTGGGCTGAAATGTCATGAGATCATCACAGAGCATTAGTTCTCATACAACACATAGCTGCCCATATTTCCTGTGGCCTGCAATACTGTAAGAACCTAACAGTACTTTGGTGCTTCCACTCAGGAGGTGCAGAGATCCTGAAAATGACTGAAAGGAGAAAGATCAAAGTTTGAGATCTGGATGCAGATTCAGAGTGTCTTTTCCTCAGATCTCCATGTTATCTTCATGGTGAAATAAGACCCAAGTAATCACATTACAGGGCACAATGCAGATCTGTGCCACTTTATTTCATAACCCGAGAAACATTCTTTGTGAATTGGACTAAAAAGAAACTACATCCAAAAGCAAAAGCCACACATCCTCTTCATAAAGGGCTTGTCTGCACTAGAGCTTTGCACCGCAAAGTTGTTAACCAATTTGTAAAGGCTAGTATGAACACTCCCCCAAGCCCTAAGGTAACGACAAACTTTTGTAGTCTGGAACAAACATGTAGGAAGTGTCCAGACTAGCTTTTACAAATGGATTAACTGCCTCAAAGTAACTGTCAATCCGCTAATTTGAGCTAAAAACTCTAGTGCTGACATAAAAGCCAGAAGGTTTGCAATGCTGGGGGAGGGGAGTGTGCGATGTGTGCACATCTCTCCTGACTCTGTCTTTTGTTCTTCCTAGGAAAAAGAAGAGGAAACTGACCACTGCTGTTCTCGTCTTCAGTGATTAATGAATGACTAGAGGAGGAATGTGACATAATTTGAACCAACTTGATACAGGAATCTACCTGCCATCAAAGACTATTGCCAAGTCCCATGACATGGCTTCGCTTTGTTGTCTAGTAAAAGCCAAATGCTACCTGCTGATTGGGTGTTTGACAGAGCCCATGTTCTGGGAACTAAGCCACGGAGGGCAAACTCCTAATCTGCAGCTGAGAATTTTGGGCTGTTGGATGTTTAGACATGTACTTAATCACAGTAATGTTTATTTTATACGAATTACGGAACAATTAGTCTCTGGCTTCCTCTGTATTACTTCAGTTAGAGCCTTACTCTTCCCCGTGGCAGTTCTCTGCTACCAGGGCTGAATTAAGGACATTCTTTAGGGGAAGGAAATTGCCGGTTATCAAAGTGTTCCTAACATTCCATCAGATGCCCGTGGGCAGCTGAGGCTTTCACAGAGCAGAAGCTCAAGTGCTGTCCTCTCCTCACAGTGAGGTGTTTCCGGTGAGTACATGTCTTTCTCACTCAGGCTGAAGACAAGTCAATTCTGGCCTCCCCGCCGGAGCCTGTACAATCTGAGAAAGCGTTAACGCTTTGCAGGAAACTTCCCAGAGGGGCTCTCCGTTTCTATGAATTATTTGCTTAGCTGATGTGGTCTTCTAAAAAAAAATGGTCTCTAATCTTCAGTCGTCCAGATGTGGCCTCACGATTGCCCTTCTGGGTTTACAAGAGAGCAGTATTGCATCCACTACTGGCCCAGCTCAGCACATGAATATGGAAAGGGAATCAATTAATGATCCTCCTCCCCAGGCCTCTGCTGCCTCTGAATGGGGCTAATTATGCCTGTTAATTAATTTATTGCAGCTTGTAAAGTAATAAACAAAACATAATTAGCACCCATCTTCAATTCTTCTCACCAACACAGGTCCCAGTCCTGCATGCCTTGAGCATCCAGAACTGTTGTGGATTTTAATGGCCTCAGTGGGAGTTCTGGGTTCATGAGGCCTTTAGGACTGGTTCCACTAACTAGTTAATGTTCACAGTGCCCTCGTGCAGAAGGCAAGCCTCAATGTCTGCATTGGGCAAATGAGACACAGCCTCAGCGGATGATTTGCCGTACGAGTCAGACCTGAGACTAGGACTCAGAAATTCCTCCCTCTCCCAATAGGGCATGGCCATGTTCCCCCTCCACCCACCCTCTCTCCCTCCCTGTAAAGTGAACACCACAAAGACACAATGGTCTGATATAGCAAATGAACAGTGCAAAACAAAACTGCTGGCAGTCTCGGGATGGACAGCTCCAGAGACTGAGGGTTCGCTCCTGCTAGGGTGGAGCACTCTGGCCCCAATCTAGCAAAGCACTTAAACTGGTGCTTAACTTTAAGCAGATGAGTGGAGCCCCACTGGCTGCTGTTTATTCTGGGAATGGAGCAGACTTCACTGGTACAAGCATCCCCACACTGTCCTGGGTGCTTCAGCAGTGATCTTCCAGGACAACCAACTTTGGAAGCGAGTTCTCTCTCTACGTCTCCAATGGCACTGCCAAGGAGGGTACCAATGCTGACAGGATTACTTTGCGATGTGGTCACCTCTCTGTTTGAATCTGGGTGGAGACCCACCAAACAAACATGAGGTGGTAGCAGCTTTCAGCTATACACACAGCCAATCTGGACTAGATTCCAATGGGCAGCTTGCAGGTGGGAGATGTGAGTTCTGCTCCCCAGATTCGCTATGTGACCTGAGGCAGGTCATTTAACCTACCTGTAAAACAAGGCTAATGACACTCGCTCCCTAGGATGTGGGTAGGTTTGTGAGGCACTGGGAGAACAGAGACACAGCAGCACAAAGTGCCGTTATTACAACCCTGCAGACAAAGCCCCCTCGGCTTCCAGGAGGCCTGGTTGATGAAGTGAATCCAGACAGAACATGAGGAAACTTCTCCAGCCTCACAGTGGGGTTTATAACAGGGGCAGATTATCATAGGTGGTTCCATGCCAACCTCTCCCCTAGTTTACTAAGAGGCTGAGCTCTGGCATGGCACCACCTGGTGCACAAAGCGTGCATGGCACCAGTCCTGCTGATAACACAAGCAGGTTTTCCATTCAGGATGAAGAAAGATTTGGCTCATCAAAACTCAAGGCCAGCACCCAGCTGGAGCCTGGCCCCGGGTGTGAACCGGTGCCCTGCCGCCGCTGGAGCCAGGCCCCGCTGGTGTGAACCGGTGCCCTGCCGCCGCTGGAGCCAGGCCCCGCTGATGTGAACCGGTGCCCTGCCGCCGCTGGAGCCAGGCCCCGCTGATGTGAACCGGTGCCCTGCCGCCGCTGGAGCCAGGCCCTGCTGATGTGAACCGGTGCCCTGCCGCCGCTGGAGCCAGGCCCCGCTGATGTGAACCGTGCCCTGCCGCCGCTGGAGCCAGGCCCCGCTGATGTGAACCGTGCCCTGCCGCCGCTGGAGCCAGGCCCCGCTGGTGTGAACCGGTGCCCTGCCGCCGCTGGAGCCAGGCCCCGCTGGTGTGAACCGGTGCCCTGCCGCCGCTGGAGCCAGGCCCCGCTGGTGTGAACCGGTGCCCTGCCGCCGCTGGAGCCAGGCCCCGCTGGTGTGAACCGGTGCCCTGCCGCCGCTGGAGCCAGGCCCCGCTGGTGTGAACCGGTGCCCTGCCGCCGCTGGAGCCAGGCCCCGCTGGTGTGAACCGGTGCCCTGCCGCCGCTGGAATTTTGGGGGGATTTTTTGAAAGCCTGAAAAGGGGGTTTCAGGATGAGGTACCTGTTGAGTATGGGTCGTAGTTGTTTGATGGTACCCCATATGGGTTCCAGTGAGGAGTGGTAGGGGACAACTAGGGTTGTGAGGTCAGAGGGGTTTTATTTCTGTACTGAAGCAGGTTCTCTTGGGATCTTTGGGCGGCCTGTTCCAGGATACAATTCACTGCATGGATACCACTTGGCACTCCAACATCATCAATTTATCAGCACTACACCACACCGGTGCTGAATTATCTGACCCAGGGGCTGAATTTCTGACCCACTACAGACCCTGGTATCATCTAACATTCGGAGGACTAGAATCCCGGTAGCCCTGCCTAAAAGATTCTCTCTCAACGATCATGAGATCACCCGCACTTACCATGCCCATACTGAAAGGCATAAGAAAAGAGTCATCTGCCTGGACACCCTACACTCTTGATCATTACATTGACTGCTTCAGGGAAAACATTGACTGTGAAACCCTAACAAACACCATATCCACACAATCTCTCCACCGCTGGGAGGGTAGCTATAAAGCCCCTGAAATCCAACCACCAGAGAGCAACCAAACCAGCGGGCAAAGGGGCCACCATCGTAGTCCTCAATCATGATGACTATGCTAATGAGGCCAAACGACAACTCTTCAGATAGCACCTGCTCTACAGAACTCAGTGAAGACTCCACACCAGAATTCACCCAGAAATATAAGGATATCATCAAATTCTTCCCCAGACAACTCCCAAAGAAATTCTACAATCTCATCCCCCACAAGCCCACCATGGGGACCTTCTGCATGCTTCCCAAGACACACAAACAAGGGAGCCCAGGCAGGCCCATAATTTTTCTAGGCCCTAAAAATCAAGATTTGAATAAAGAGACCATTGGAATAAGACATAAATCTAATCTATAACTCACTAACACCCCCCCAATAAAACACAAAGCTGCCTCCTTCCCACTTCCTTTCCCCCCATGACTGGAGAGGTGTTAACAGGCTACTTCCCCTGAAACTGGTCCTTTGAAATACGTGTTAACTCCTTATGCTAAACAATCTGTTCCACCTTGTGTATAGCTGTGACAGCTGAGTACATTTTCCAGATCTGAGGGAGAGCTCTGTGTAAGCTCAAAGGCTTGTCTCTCTCCCGCAACAGAAGTTGGTCCCATAAAAGATATTACCTCCCCCACCTTGTCTCCCTCATAATCCCCAGTACACATACAAAATGATGGGGTCTAAATTAGCTTTTGCCGCTCAAGAAAGAGAGCTTGGCATCATTGTGGATAGTTCTCTGAAAACAGCCAAAAAAAGCAAACAGAATGTTGGGAATCATTAGGAAAGGGAATATATAAGACAGAAAATATCATATTGACCCTATATAAATCCATGGTACGCCCACATCTTGAATACTGTGTACAGATGTGGTCGCCCATCTCAAAAAAGATATACTGGAATTGGAAAAGGTTCAATAAAGGGCAACAAAAATGATGAGGGGTCTGAAACAGCTGCCATATGAGGAGAGATTAAGAAGACTGGGACTTCTCAGCTTGGAAAAGAGACGACTGAGGGGGATGATCAAGATCTATAAAGTCATGACTGGTGTGGAGAAAGTGAATAAGGACGTGTTATTTGCCCCTTCGCATAAGAATCAGTAGTTACCCAATTAAATATATAGACATCAGTTTTAAAACAAACATGAGGAAGTACTTCTTCACACAATGCACAGTCAACCTGTGGAACTCATTGTCAGGAAATGTTGTGGAGGACAAAAGTATAATTAGGTTAAAAAAAATTAGCTATGTTCATGGAGGACAGGTCCATCAATGGCTGTTAGCCAAGACGGTCAGGGACACCCCCACCCCCATGCTCTGGGTGTCATTAGACTTCTGACTGCCAGAAGCTGGGAATGGGCGACAGGGGATGGATCACTTGATAATTGCCCTGTTCTGTTCATTCCCTCTGAAGCACCTGGCACCAGCCGCTGTTTGAAGACAGGATACTGGGCTGGATGGACTATTGGTCTGGCCCAGTATGGTCGTTCTAAATCATGTTGTGGATATAGCCCTAAGTTTACCCTCACAGGCAATTTGCACCAGCATCCTCCCACTGGGAGTTTCACCAAATGGGGGATGTTCTCCCTTATGCTGGGGCTCCATGGCAGACCTCCAGGGGAGACTGTGAGATACACACATCCCCTGGCCATTCTGGATCACTCACTTTTGGGGCTGTGCTGGCCAACTGTTCCCAGCTCCTGAAGGGAAAGTGGGAGGTTTCAGATGCTTTGCTCTCCCCTCCTGCAGGACTTTCCTCAGTGGGCCCCATGTGCTGGACTGCACTGGTGTAGCCCAGGGCCAAAGCTCTGTAGTAGGAGAGTGTAGAAAGCCAGTGGGAGACACTGTTTAACTGGGAGAGTGCGGGAGAGGGGGTGAGTAACTGAGATAGCAGCTGGCACCCAGCTGATTCTTAACACATATTTCAAAATGTAATTCCTGTTCAAACCATATCCTGCTGTCTACATTGCTTCAGGTGGCTCCTGTCCCACTGGGATGCTCCAGAAGATTCCCTGCTGTGCCTGGCACTGCAGGACCTGCTGAAGCATGAAAGAGGCTTATAAAGGCTCTGGCTGCATGCTGCAGCAGCTCGTGCTGAAGCATCAGAGCAGAGCTGGAGGTGGGCAGCACGACTCCCATGGGGCCTGAGCCATGTGGGGCACTCAGCACACTCCTGGAAAGGCTCACATTTGGATAGGTGAGGCTACTTTTAATCTTTGTGACAGAGAGTCTCATAGTGATCTGGGGGTCTGGATGGGAGCCTGCTCAGCACTGCTGCTGCTTGAAGCTTTATCCCCTTCACACACAGCTTTTGGAGCCTGCCCTGAAAATCACTTGAGGCTCAAGCCAAGAGAGCTCCTTCCGTGTAAATCTGTGACACAAAACCCAATGAACAACCTCCCCCTTTCTGGGGGTCCTTCAAACTGGCACCCATACGCTCCACCGCTCGGTCAATCTCTTGACTGTTGCAGACATTGAGCTGGATAGTTCTCATTCGCTCACTCTTCATATTGTCCAGTTCTTGAGAACCTGCTTTTCCTTGGTCCTAGGCAGAGGAAAGAAATCAGTTTACATCTGTTTGGGACTTGTGTGAAGTTTGTGAAAGAAGAAAAGGGCTAAGGCAGCCGCTAAAAGAAAACCATGAGAGTTCAGTGGGCGGTTACTGGATGGCTGGCTTGCCCCTGCAGCTCTGGGGTGGAGGGGAAAGCTCTTTCCATAAGGAGGGAGTTACTCTCCCTGGAAGAATATCCCTCTGGGAGACCCTCCCCTGACCATTAGCCCTGGCTGCTGAGTCTCCCACTGAATCTGCTTTGAAGAACTGCTCCTTTCTGAGGGAAAGAGAGAGTGCGAGATGTTACTTCCACATGACTCAGACTTATGGGGCTTGGGTAATGCCCCACACTGAGAGCAAAAGGGGGCTGGGTCCCTCCTTCCTTTGGGCAAGTAACTCAGCTGAGTTGAGTTGAGACTTGCTCTTTAAGATTCACGTTCGGCTGGAAAACGATAACATATCGTGTGCAGAAAATCACCCAGCAGCGAGAGTGGCTGTAAGCTTAACACAAACCCGTCCTTAATCACAGAATCAGGGCTGGAAGGGCAATGGGGCATCTAGTCCAGCCCCTTATAATGTGTGGGCATCTCTGCACCCTTCTTTCTTATAAGCCACTGGCTATGCAGGGTTCTCGCACACAGAGGTGAACGTGCAGATCAGAGGTGCTTGTGGCCCTGCTACTGCTCAGGATGGTGCCTCGAGGCCAAAGAACCTGGCTGTCCCTCTCTCTCTCTCAGCAGTTTTCCCAGAACAGATAGACCGTGGAAGAGGCTCTCCCCAGGGCCGACTCCTGATCACTCCCTCCCTGTTCCTATCTCCCCTCCTTGGTACCTTTCTTCTCAGCTGAACATGCCCAATCCCCTCAGTGGGTCCTTTCAGAATTTACATCCTAACCCCTTCACCATGTTTACTGCCCTTCTCTCCAGCTGATCCAGGCCAGCCGGCAGCAGGACACTCCAAACTGATGACACTGCTCCAGAGATCACCCATGGGCACATCCCCTTGGCTGCATTTACTCTCACTGCATCCTTTTATTACACACCTCTTTCCCAGCAAGCTCACTCTCATCAATATGTCTGCTCCGAGCGGTTCCCCCAGCGGTGTGGAAATGTGGGCAGTGTTCACGTATCCACCTGGACTCTCATTCGGTCATGTTTTACACTGTATTCTAAGCTCTCTCTGCTCTTGCCTCCTGTCCCCCAGCACACGCTGCAGCTCCTCCCTCTCCACATGGTGTCAGCAGCACGGTTTGGACCTGATGCTGAGAGGTGGCCGTGAGTTTCACAGGCTCATCCCTTCTCAGGACCAGTCCCTTGACTGGCAAGACAGCACTAGCTACAGGACAGCGCTGGCCATTGCACAGATCCCTTGGTGCCGATGGTGAAAGTCTGGCTTGAAAAAGCCTTGTGTCCTCTCCTCATTGCGAGAAACTCCCTCTGCCTCAGCTCCACAACATGTCATCAGGAAACAGTTCTCTTTTTCTTCTGCACAAGCCAGTCACACAGCTCGTCCCTTGTGTGACAGCAGCTGAGCTCCGGTCTCCTTCCTGCTGTACCCTCTCTAGCTGGCTCTGCATTAGTTCCCTGCTGGTTAGCATTAATATGCAAGCACTTTAGGGCTCTTCTCTTCTGACCTTTTACAACTGATTTGGCAAAATATCCCTGAGAGAATAAAACTGCCCTCACTCTCCTCTCTAGACTTGTAGATGAGAGAGCTGGGAGAGACCTGTCAGAGCACCCAGCCCACAATGCTGGGGCAGGCCAGTTTCTGTGGCACATTCTCCAGTGCTTTGTACTGTCTAGTTCTAAATAGCCCAAGTGACAGAGCTTCCCCTGCTTCCCTGGGCAGGCTATCCACCGCCTACGTTCTCCCTGAGACTGAGGGTTGGCCTCTACTTGGAAGTGATATCAACATAAACTACACCGGTCATGGGCGTGAAAACCCCAGATCCCTGATGGATGTAGCTATTCCGTGCTTCCATCAACACAGGGAGGTGGTGTTCCTGCACCAACAGAACAACCCCTTCCATCGGTGTAGGCTGTGTCTACACTACGGGGCTATGCCGACACAGCAATGCTGATAGTCTCCATAGGGCAGACATACCCTCAGCCTACCTTTCCCCTAGCTTGGAGCCCACTCAACCAGAAGGCTGATCCTCCCATCTGTCCAATCCCAACATCTCACTGTGTTGGCAGAATGATGGCCGCAGATCCCTAAGTCCCTGCGCTTCTGCTTCTTCCAAGGATTCTCCTGAAGGCTCCTCCTTTCCCAGGCCTCATCTGCTCTGGTTCGTGGTAGGATTTCTCTGGAGTTCATTAACTCACATCTCCGATGTCTTGTCTATTCTCTTCTCCATCTTTCCTTGGCATGTCTCTCCTGTTCCAGTGTGGGCAGTGTTAGTAGTGATTAGTATTTGTCCTTATAAGAAGGCATCATGTGCTTGATTCACACAGAAACATTCTGCAGAGATGCATATGAAAATGCAGGACGTTTAGACCCATGTGTGGCTTTTTGGATTGCTTGTTTTGATTGTGATTGGAAAGACAGCTTAGTGCAGACGTTGGTTGCTTGCTCAAACACAGGTGGTGCTGAGGTCAGTGTGTAGGCCAAAAAGGTCAAACAACACACAAACAGCACATCTAGAGATGCCAGGAAGAAGTCACAAAATGCAAGCATCCAAATTCCTCACAATCAGAAGACAGGGCCAGAAGAAGAAAGAGAAGACAAGTGAAACAAAAAATACCTCTCCCTGCCCCCATGGCAAACCTTGGAAAAGCTGGGAAATCAACTCCGAGAGAAGAAAATCCTGCAGCCCAGGTTCAGTGGGGTGGGTCACAATGACCATGTCACCAAGTGATGGAGGTACTGGCCAGGACTACACAGAGAAACAGGCATCTTTTGTGAGAATCCAGTTCCCACTGCACAGCCCCCAGGCCTCTGTGCCACAGCTACTTCTAGAGATACTCTTCAGCATCGTAAGGTCTCCTGGGCACTTCACCACTGCCCCTTCTCCCTCCCACGGCTACAGAGCTACCTTGGCAGGCCCAGATTCTTCCGTCCCCCCACCTAACATGTTGAGCTAAACCCCACATTGACCAGTGCTGAGAAAGGGACAAAGGGTGGGATCCTGATGGCCAGGGTGGAGAACAAGCAGTGGCCAGGGGACACAAGGATGTAGTGCTGCTCCTCTGGAAAGGAGCAGAGTTACTTGTGCTGATCGCAGACGCCCTTGCCAGCAGACTATGCCCTTTTGGGGATACGGTGCATTGGCTGGCGCGGTACTCTGTTTCCATCTCCTAGTGCCCTCTGGAGCAGTATCCAGACATCCTGCCCTCTGGTATGTGGAGAGGAGATGCTGTCTATGCCATTTTCCCCATTGCATGCTGGCTCTACAGGGGCAAGATTTCAGCCCCGGATCTGAACCCTGCTGCTATCTTTCTGTTTCCCGGTTACACTCCAGTGCCCCTGGGCTATGACTTGGTGGCCCCATCAGCCTGGTCATGGTGGCCCTGCAGTGCAGCATTTTATCTTCGAGCCCTGGGAGTCTCCTGTGCCATCCTATAGGCCTCTCAATAAACTGTTCACATGCTCATTTGCTACCCCATTCCCTTGGCTACTACTCACCCCCAACAACGCCATAAGGCCTGAGCACGTGAGAGCAAAGCAAGCAAGGACTCCATGACACTCCTGGCAGCTGTGTAGATATCAGAGAGGTCCAATGGAGACAGATATGTTGCTGGAAAAATGCCTTCTTCATCTTGTGTCATCTGGCTCCTATAACTATCAACCAAAGAGGTGAAATAAGGCTGCTGCAGGGTGATGCTTGCTTGGATCCAAGCTGCTATTATCTTTGGCAAGGAATCAAAATGTTTGGAAGCACCTGGTTGTGAAATGATGCGTTTATAGAACCATGGTGGTAGATCCTCAGCTGCTTACTTGGTTTCCACTCATTCCTCATTCAAGACAAAATTCTCCCTGACTGCAGTTTGAGTTTCCCTGTGTAAAAATCAAGCAAGGAGCTCAGGGTTTGACCCCCATAGAAGTTTTTGACTAATTAAAAAGTAGCACCAGATGTTCATTGCACACGCTCTATTCATTTGCATATAGAGGAGGCCGGGGAAAAACATTGTCAATCAAACCTATGGCCTTGAAGTGCAGCTATACTCTGCAAAGTATACTCTGAAGTATTGCATTCATTTTCCATCAATCACTTCTAGATCAATTCACTTAATTTACATACTTCTTATTCCCACCTCTAGAAATTCTACCTGGGATCTGAAAACTGTGCTGGGTTTCTTTCTGCCTCTAAGATCATCACCAGTATAATCATTCTGTAATCAGAAGTTTGCTCAGTTTTGCTAATGATGCTTGAGGCATGAATCAAATTCAGGTCTCTCTCCCATAGTCCTGCAGAACCAGTACAGCTAACAACAGAAACTTGGATTAGTCCATAATGTCAGGATTTGACTTGAAGACTCACTGGGAGCAGATCTGCTGAGTAGGCTTTTGCCATTGTCACAGTCACTTTTCTGCAGATAACCCCCCTGAAGGCCTGTTGGCAGCACTTGCTATGGTCTCACTCTTTGAAGAACACACGAAGGGGAGTCTAGCAGAAAGTGCTATATTTAATTCCTGAGGGGGAGGCATTATGTGGAAAACGCTCTGCCGAGCATTGGAAGCTATTGGAGCCTCTTGTAGCTTCCAGAGCCACTGCCAGGCAGTTCAGGCCCAAAACATGGCTTATGTGGAAATTGTCACAGGCCAAGGGTTTCCAAAGTGACAGAGATTGCAGGTGCCCAGCTTGAGACACCATAAAGGATCCTGAGTTTCAGACAGTGCAGATCACCCACCCTCTGAACATCCGCCCCTTTAAGGTCTCTCCGGTTGGCAGCTAAAAACCAAGGCCCCCAAAATTACTAGTTGCTTCTCAACATTTTGGCCAGATCTGCCCAGGTGCTGATGTTCATTCTACATCTCTTTCATTTTTAGTATCAGAGGGGTAGCCATGTTAGTCTGTATCCACAAAAACAACAAGGAGTCCAGTGGCACTTAAAAGACTAAGTGATTTATTTGGGCATAAGGTTTCAAGGGTAAAACCCCACCACTGAAGAAGTATTTCACCCACAAAAGCTTATGCCCAAATAAATCTGTTAGTCTTTACGGTGCCACCAGACTCCTCGTTGTTTTAATCTTTAGCTCTGCAACAGACTACTCTGACAGACCATAATGTTCATCTTTTATTGCAAAGCTCAGTAGAAATACTCAGAAAACAAGCGGCCACTGTTCTGTCCTTCAGGTAGTTTTAAAACAAGCAACAGTTTCCATGGACCTACAGTACTCTTATGTTCTTTTGCTGCAGAGCCAGTAGAGGGAGCTGGAGTTAATAAATAAACCCCTTTTCCAGAGCTGCACTACCACAATTGACAGAGATGCTGAAAAACAAATTTCCTTCATTTGAAACAATGCAGGAGGGGGAAAAAATTATACAATTAAAAAAAATAAATGAAAAGGCAAAAACGAGGCAATTATATTAAAAACATTCTAAAAGTACCTGGCAGTGTCTCTTTGAAGCAAATAATTTGGACGTGGGCACAGTTACAGCTGATACATGCTTTAAAATAGGCAAACCACTCTTTGGCATCCTACTGAGAACAAAGTATGTTCTCACAGGAAACTGGTTGGCTTTGCTGCCATCCAGCAAAGGAAACCATTCCAGGGCCTCACGCTGACACAGTGGTCTGAATTCTGGCCTGTCTTACACCCCATTGAAACTCTCACTGTAATAAACAGGGAAATCAGGACAGAATTTGACTAAAATACCTAGGAATTGACTTCACTTCCATCAGTACTACTGCCTTCACTTGAGTCACTCCTGATTTACACTGGGGATTAGATGTACCTCTGATTCTGGAAAATAGTAAATTTGCACCATGTGTCATCTAGTCACCAGAGGGTCGGGGGGTGGGTGAACTAATATATCAAAATACACTTTAAATAAATAGGCTTTATCAGATTAGGTCCAAAGACCCAGCCCGGAATTGACTCCAACATTCTGATTTGAGACAGTCCCAAGTCACTGTGTCCAGTTTTTAGGTTCTGGCCCATTTTTAAATTGGCTCAGAGCAATAACATTTGGATCTGAATTCAGATGTGTAATTCCCCCAGATCTCAGGATGGGTAGCTCTGGGGTTCTGGTCCAGGCCCATCTCTGATTCTCATGGAAGTGAAACAAATGCTTGTGTCATTTCCTGGTGTGACACCCACGGATCGGAAATTGTGCAGTGTGTTACAATGCACGTGCGTTAGATGAAGGACCAAGCTCTTTTACTTCCCTACCTTAAACAGGCAGCCAGCAAAGACAATGAAGCCTTTGGAGTGCAGGTGTTTGGCTAAAGAGAACCCAAATCCTGAGTCACAGCCAGTAATGAGCACAGCTTTGCTACCAATCTGTAAAACGAGATAAAATAAATAAAACATATTGAAAGAGAATGTTTGAAACAAGTGAATTGCAGAGCAGGGATAAAACCCATATATGAGGTTAGAGGCATCCTCTCCCAGGGATGTCCTCCCAACTGTGGGCCAGTTGGTGGAATCTGGCACATCCCAAAGGCACCAAATATTAGCTCTTCACAAATTTCTGTGAGAGGCAGGGATTAACGTCACCCCAGACCGGGAGAATGGCTCAGCATCCAATGGTGATAGGCTCTAGCAGAACAGAGACCAGACAACCCCTACAGCAGTTCACATACATCTAGAAATAATGCCTGAAAATACGATAAAGAGTTACCAACAAAGCTCAGATGCTTTCCAAACCTTGAACTCCCTTGCTGTATTCAGGGTTAGCTGAACCGCGCAGGAATGAATAAATGCAATATGCAAACATGAATTTACAGCGGGAGAAATATGTCAATGTGATTAAAGAAAGGTTGTAGTTTAATCCTACTCACTGCTTGTTTCCTGTGGCCAACCTATAACACACAACCCCTCTAGTTACAGGTTTCAGAGTAGCAGCTGTGTTAGTCTGTATCCGCAAAAAGAACAGGAGGATTTGTGGCACCTTCGAGACTAACAAACTTATTTGAGCATAAGCTTTCGTGAGCTACAGCTCACTTCTTCAGATGCATTCAGTGAAAAATACAGTGGGGAGATTTACATTCACAGAGAACATGAAACAACGGGTGTTACCATACTCACTATAAGGAGAGTGATCTATAAGGTGAGCTATTACCAGCAGGAGAGCGCGGGGGGGGGGGGGGAGAACCCTTTTGTAGTGATCATCAAGGTGGCCCATTTCCAGCAGTTGACAAGAACATTTGAGGAACGGGGGGGAGGGGCGGAAATAAACATGGGGAAATAGTTTTACTTTGTTTAATGACCCATCCACTCCCAGTCTCTATTCAAGCCTAAGTTAATTGTATCCAGTTTGCAAATTAATTCCAATTCAGCAGTCTCTAGTTGGAGTCTGTTTCTGAAGTTTTTTTGTTGAAGAATTGCAACTTTTAGGTCTGTAATCGAGTGACCAAATACGCTCACATATATCACATTGGGACTGACAGAGCCAGAAGAGTACCCAGAAGTCACCTACTACAGGACAGGCCCAACAAAGAAAACAACAGAACGCCACTAGCCATCACCTTCAGCCCGCAACTAAAACCTCTCCATCATCAAAGGATCTACAGCCTATCCTGAAGGACGACCCATCACTCTCATAGATCTTGGGAGACAGGCCAGTCCTTGCTTACAGACAGCCCCCCAACCTGAAGCAAATACTCACCAGCAACCACACACCACACAACAGAACCACTAACCCAGGAACCTATCCTTGCAACAAAGCCCGTTGCCAATTGTGTCCACATATCTATTCAGGGGACACCATCATAGGGCCTAATCACATCAGCCACGCTATCAGAGACTAATTCACCTGCACATCTACCAATATGATATATGCCATCATGTACCAGCAATGCCTCTCTGCCATGTACATTGGTCAAACTGGACAGTCTCTATGTAAAAGAATGAATGGACACAAATCAGACGTCAAGAATTATTCAAAAACCAGATGGAGAACACTTCAATCTCTTTGTCACTCGATTACAGACCTAAATGTGGCAATTCTTCAACAAAAAAACTTCAAAAACAGACTCCAACGAGAGACTGCTGAATTGGAATTAATTTTCAAACTGGATACAATTAACTTAGGCTTGAATAAAGACTGGGAGTGGATGGGTCATTACACAAAGTAAAACTATTTCCCCATGTTTATTCCCCCCGCCGTTCCTTAGATGTTCTTGTCAACTGCTGGAAATGGGCCACCTTGATGATCACTAAAAAAGGGTTCTCCCCCCCATCCCCACTGGTAATAGCTCACCTTACCTGATCACTCTCCTTACAGTGGGTATGGTAACACCCATTGTTTCATGTTCTCTGTGTATATAAATCTCCTCACTGTATTTTCCACTGAATACATCCGATGAAGTGAGCTGTAGCTCATGAAAGTTTATGCTCAAATCAATTTGTTAGTCTCTAAGGTGCCACAAGTCCTCCTTTCCTCTAGTTACAATTTCAGCAGATCTCATAAGCTAAGCAGAATCTGACTGATTTAATATTTGGATGGGAAACCAGTTGGTTAATAAAGATATTATTTTGCCTAGCTATTTTTCATTATGAAGGTCAAAAAGGGAAAGTTAATATTCACTTCTCCTCCTAAGAACATTGAATGCCTAGAGGTCAGTGGTGGAGGATGTTCAAATCCCTGTAAGTGGTGCGTGAAGTGCTCTGACATCCTTTAGGAGCAAAGGAATTGACTCCGCCATTTTGATTAGATATATGCCCAGGCCACTGTGTCCAGGTTTGATGTGCTGGCCCAATTTGCGCCAGGCATTACACATAGAGAGGGTGCTGCTATCGGTACCATTAGTTAAGAACCATTTACCGTGGCCTCTGTTCAAAACTAGACACTTGGCTTCCCCCAGGGCACACTGGGGTTGAGCGACAATGGCATTAGTTAGTCCGACCGAACTCTCCGCAAGATTCCGTCAGCCACTTGGGGTTGGAGCAGCATCTGTGATTAATGCAGCCAGGAATTATTATAGTGTCAGGCCTGTGCCATGTGCAAATGCGGGAGGGTACAAGCAGCTTTCCCTTCCCTATGCCTGGCCACAAGCATACCGGGGAGCACAGCCCTTCTGGTGCTCCAGCAGATAGACACTAGCTGTCGGGAAGGAGATGAGGAGGGATGGGGCCATGCCCCTGATCAGCTAACAGTGCTATTTGTGTACCAAGGGGGGAGCACACGATACCTTCACTAAAGTGAGTGTGGGGGAGGGTACTGCTCAGCCAGCACACCCCAATGATTCCCAGGAGGTATTTGGGCAGGCTGATCTCGCTGTGCTCCTGAGGACTCCAGCAGGTGCATGGCTGCCCACCACTCAGGGCACAGGACAGAATCTGACTCTTAATTAACTGTAATTTACAGCGATACAAATAATTGTGCCTGGTATGGCCCTGGAGATTTTCTGTCAGAAAACACATTTTAAACACTGGCCCGTGGTGAGGGCTTGGGAGATGCACTGTGCACATGGAAAAATGCTACTTGGCATTTGCATGGCACTTTCATCCCAAAGTGCTTCACAGACCAAAATGCTCCCAGGCCCTGAAATCCAGACACCAGGGCACCCAGCACAGTAGGAAGGTGGAACTGTGACCAAGGACACTATCTATGGCAGGTCCCAAGACCAGAGCGTGTGAGCGATGCACAATCCTTGAAGTGCTGTATCCTCACCACAAGTGCTATTATTACCAAAAGTCAGTGGGCTCAGTACCAGAGTAACTGGGTCTGTGTTATACAGGTGGTCAGACTAACTGACGTAATGGTGCTGTCTGGCCTTAAAATCAAGGAAAGAATTTCACACATAGGGATGTGAAAGACTAAGTGACTTGCCCAAGGTCACCTAGGAAGCAAGTGGCAGAGCCGAGAACTGAACCTAGGTCTTCTGAGTCCCAGGCTAGCACCCTAACCACTGGGCAATGTGTCCGCTGTAAATCCCTGTTCTTCCTCAAAGTGCCACAGAACATATGGTCAGGTTTCGGAGTAGCATATTGTGGAGCTACACCAATTTCCACCAGCAAAGAATTCAGCCCCTAAAATCCACTCACAGAGGGCAGGATTATTGTATACAGTCCTGTATACAGTGTATAAACTTCCCTAGAGAGGAGCTTTCCATCTGGTAAGTGAGTTCATAATGTAGTGGAAAAAACACTGGTATGGGTGTTCAATTCCCCCATTAACAGCATGTGCTCTTCTCCGCCAATGGACACTACACACTAGGAAAGAATGTGGAATATGCTGGAGTGGTCCAACACTGGCTCTATAGTGCAGATCAGAGAGGAGAATTTTGTCACAAGGTTTCTATCTTTGTGTTAAAAATCCTAGCTTGTCAGAGACTGCTGTTTTAAAGTGCTGTCACACTCACCTGATCTATTTCACTTGCATAAGAACGTCTGCCACTTGGAGTCAAGAAAGGAAAGGAAAATCCTTGCGCAGGCCTGCAAGAGAAACGAGAACAATCAGACACAGAATCTCTCCCAGCCACCAACCTTGAAACCCCGGCAAGAGCCACAAAGAGATAATTTAGTTTTGCTCCTGTCCATGGCATAGGATGTAATCTAGAGGGCTTGGTCTGCAAATCTCCCTATACCTATTTCTTCTCCACTGCGTCAAGCATTTTTTCCCAAAAGACTTGATGCTATTCCCAGTAGCTGAAGCTGCCAGGATACAACTACTGAACCTTATAAAACAGCACTAATCTAACGCACACAAATACACCCAAACATGAAATAGACAGTACACAGAAAGCAGGTTTAGTAGCAATCATTCCACAGTCCAATAAAACTCACTGTTAGGAGACGGTCTGTGATATTCAGCTGAAGGCTTGGCTACGCTTGCGAGTTACAGCACAATAAAGGAGCCCCGGGCGCCCTAGCTCACTACCCGCCCACACTGGCAAGGCACGTAGTACACTCTGACTCCGCGGCTACAGCGCTGCTGTGTGAGTGGAATAACGTTTGCTGCGCCCCTGCTGGAGCGCCACAGCGCCAGTGTGGATGAGGTCTTGCATTACTGCGCTCTGATCAGCCTCCAGGAACGTCCCATAATTCCCTTAAGTCAAGTGGCCATTCTTGTCATTGTTTTGGAATCAGAATGCGGATATGCCCTTTGAAAGCTCCATTTCTGAAAACCAGCTGCTTATCTGCTTCAAGACAAAGCAACCATTAGTGTGGAATGCTGTGAGAGAGAAGGGGTGGCGGGGGTGGGGAGGGGGGTCTGCTGCTGTCTGAACTTACAAGACAGTATGCTGACATGCTCTCAGCCCCCTAAAACCCACCTCTCTCTCTCCCCTCACATACACACAACACACTCTGTCACACTCCACCCCACTCCCATTTGAAAAGCACGTTGCAGTCACTTGCATGGTGGGATAGCTGCCCATAATGCACTGCGCCCAATGCCGCTGCAAGGGCCGCAAATGTGGCCACACTAGTGCGCTTGAAGCCGTCAGCGTGGACAGACTGCAGCACTTTCCCTACTGCACTCTCCAAAGGCTGGTTTAACTCAAAGCATTCTACATCTGCAAGTGTTGTCATGCCCTTAAAATTTCCCTTACTCAGTTCTACCTCATTACCCTTAATTACAGCCCCTCCCATCCCCTAAATAACACCTCTCTTGTCCTGGCGTCTGCACCAATCAGACACTCTTATGGAGGTTTCAGAGTAGCAGCCGTGTTAGTCTGTATTCGCAAAAAGAAAAGGAGTACTTGTGGCACCTTAGAGACTAACAAATTTATTAGAGCATAAGCTTTCGTGAGCTCAGCTGAAGTGAGCTGTAGCTCACGAAAGCTTATGCTCTAATAAATTTGTTAGTCTCTAAGGTGCCACAAGTACTCCTTTTCTTTTTACTCTTATGGAGTTCTAATCAAAACTTTATATTAAATTATATAACTTTTTACTCTTATGGAGTTCTCACATCCCCTCTTATAATAACTAAAAGCTTGTGTGGCTTTGAGCCATGCCTGCCATACAGGTTACAATCCCCTCTGTACAGTTTATCTCCAGACATACTGCATTTCCAAATGCAGTGTGGCATGGAAGAGATGGTGCTTTCCACGGAACGAGCATCCATTAGGAAAGCTGTGTGACTGGCAACAACTCACTAGCTTAGCTCTTCCCTCAACTTACAATGATCGTTTAAAGCCAAGGCTCAATCAAACCATGAGAGCAATCCAAGTTCCTTACCCAAGCAATCATCTCTCCTTGGGGGCTGTGTCAGTTTCTTTGTTTCCTTCACTCACTATTATTGCTGCCTCTGGGCTGCATCTTGTTACAGTCTCCTGTTCTCTCCCCTTGGCTCCCTGCAAGTATTTCAGCTTCCCTCTAAAAAGAAAAGGAGTACTTGTGGCACCTTAGAGACTAACAAAGTATTTGAGCATAAGCTTTCATGAGCTACAGCTCACTTCATCGTATGCATCCAATGAAGTGAGCTGTAGCTCACAAAGCTTATGCTCAAATACATTTGTTAGTCTCTAAGGTGCCATAAGTATTATTTTCTTTGTGAATACAGACTAACATAGCTGCTACTCTGAAAGCTTCCCTCTGTGCTTCATTAGCTATGAAGACCCTGGCTGGGTCTCTCATACACTTTTCCCCAGGGAGCAGTGCTCTCTCTCTCTCATAAATTGGTTCAGCTACTTGCAAGCAGATTCTCATCAGATGCCAGAGGTCCCCTCAAACAATGCGTGTGACGCTGCTGCACTTTGTACAAAGATCTACACATACTCAGCTTCTTCAGCTGCATCTAGGGCTGGATGGAGCTGTGACAGGAAAGGGGCTACAAATCAGATGGGTAAGGTGGAAACCTCTCCTAGTTGGACAGAACTGATATTGGCAAGTTTGACCAATCGGGTTACTACAGTTCACCTGCCATTCCACAGGCCAGCTCCTTCTCTACCTCAGCTGCAGTGTCAAAAGCCCTGTGTCCGCTTGAAATAGCGGAAGCCAAGCGTGAAGAGGGTTAATTGCTGCGGAGGTCAGGCGCAGGTCACAAACTGGCTGTATCTAAGAATACTGAACTGAGATCCTGGCCTGGGGCTTTAATTTCTCTAGCTAAACCTTTATGTATTCTAGAAGCTCACAACCTTTTCATAATGTTCATCTTAGTTGTATGGAACACTTTTATTTTTCAAAGTCATCTTTCTTTTGCTATTTACTTAATACACACTGATTGACTGTTGTCCCTGTGCTGTTTGCAGAGCAGAGCAATCTTTTGCAGATTACTGTGAATTGGTCTACAATACTTCTCACTTAAAGTCATCCCAGGGAATGCCTTACTGCTAAATGATGAACTAGCATTTGGCTGAGCTCTCAAGGGTTAACACACTGTTAATGTAGCAAAAAGAAAAGGAGTACTTGTGGCACCTTAGAGACTAACAATTTATTAGAGCATAAGCTTTCGTGAGCTACAGCTCACTTCATCGGATGCATTTGGTGGAAAAAACAGAGGGAGATTTATATACACACACACAGAGACATGAAACAATGGGTTTATCATACACCTGTAAGAGAGTGATCACTTAAGATAAGCCATCACCCACAGCAGGGGGGGAAAAGGAAAACCTTCCATGGTGACAAGCAGGTAGGCTAATTCCAGCAGTTAACAAGAATATCAGAGGATCAGTGGGGGGTGGGGTGGGGGGAGAAATACCATGGGAAATAGTTTTACTTTGTGTAATGACTCATCCATTCCCAGTCTCTATTCAAGCCTAAGTTAATTGTATCCAGTTTGCAAATTAATTCCAATTCAGCAGTCTCTCGTTGGAGTCTGTTTTTGAAGCTTTTTTGTTGAAGTATAGCCACTCTTAGGTCTGTTATCGAGTGACCAAGAGATTGAAGTGTTCTCCAACTGGTTTTTGAATGTTATAATTCTTGACGTCTGATTTGTGTCCATTCATTCTTTTACGTAGAGACTGTCCAGTTTGGCCAATGTACATGGCAGAGGGGCATTGCTGGCACATGATGGCATATATCACATTGGTAGATGCGCAGGTGAACGAGCCTCTGATAGTGTGGCTGATGTGATTAGGCCCTATGATGGTATCCCCTGAATAGATATGTGGACAGAGTTGGCAACGGGCTTTGTTGCAAGGATAGGTTCCTGGGTTAGTGGTTCTGTTGTGTGGTGTGTGGTTGCTGGTGAGTATTTGCTTCAGATTGGGGGCTGTCTGTAAGCAAGGACTGGTCTATCTCCCAAGATCTGAGAGCGATGGCTCGTCCTCAGGATAGGTTGTAGATCCTTGATGATGCGTTGGAGAGTTTTAGTTGGGGGCTGAAGGTGATGGCTAGTGGCGTTCTGTTGTTTCTTTGTTGGGCCTGTCCTGTAGTAGGTGACTTCTGGGTACTCTTCTGGCTCTGTCAATCTGTTTCTTCACTTCAGCAGGTGGGTATTGTAGTTGTAGGATTGCATGATAGAGATCTTGTAGGTGTTTGTCTCTGTCTGAGGGGTTGGAGCAAATGCGGTTATATCGTAGCGCTTGGCTGTAGACAATGGATCGAGTGGTATGATCTGGATGAAAGCTAGAGGCATGTAGGTAGGAATAGCGGTCAGTAGGTTTCCGATATAGGTGGTGTTTATGTGACCATCGCTTATTAGCACCGTAGTGTCCAGGAAGTGGATCTCTTGTGTGGACTGGTCAGGCTGAGGTTGATGGTGGGATGGAATTGTTGAAATCATGGTGGAATTCCTCAAGAGCTTCTTTGCCATGGGTCCAGATGATGAGATGTCATCAATGTAGCACAAGTAGAGTAGGGGCATTAGGGGACGAGAGCTGAGGAAGCGTTGTTCTAAGTCAGCCATAAAAATGTTGGCATACTGTGGGGCCATGCGGGTACCCATCGCAGTGCCGCTGATTTGAAGGTATACATTGTCACCAAATGTGAAATAGTTATGGGTCAGGACAAAGTCACAAGTTTGCCACCAGGTTAGCCGTGACAGTATCGGGGATACTGTTCCTGACGGCTTGTAGTCCATCTTTGTGTGGATGTTGGTGTAGAGGCTTCTACATCCATAGTGGCTAGGATGGTGTTTTTAGGAAGATCACCAATGGACTGTAGTTTCCTCAGGAAATCGGTGGTGTCTCGAAATAGCTGGGAGTGCTGGTAACGAAGGGCCTGAGGAGGGAGTCTACATAGCCAGACAATCCTGCTGTCAGGGTGCCAATGCCTGAGATGATGGGGCGTCCAGGATTTCCAGGTTTATGGATCTTGGGTAGCAGATAGAATACCCCAGGTCGGGGCTCCAGGGGTGTGTCTGTGCGGATTTGTTCTTGTGCTTTTTCAGGGAGTTTCTTGAGCAAATGCTGTTTTCTTTTGCTAACTCTCAGTGGGATCAGAGGGTAATGGCTTGTAGAAAGTGGTGTTGGAGAGCTGCCTAGTAGCCTCTTGTTCATACTCCGACCTATTCATGATGACGACAGCACCTCCTTTGTCAGCCTTTTTGATTATGATGTCAGAGTTGTTTCTGAGGCTGTGGATGGCACTGTGTTCTGCATGGCTGAGGTTATGGGGTAAGCGATGCTGCTTTTCCACAATTTCAGCTCGTGCACGTCGGCGGAAGCAGTCTATGTAGAAATCCAGGCTGCTGTTTCGACCTTCAGGAGGAGTCCACCCAGAATCCTTCTTTTTGTAGTGTTGGCAGGAAGGTCTCTGTGAGTTAATATGTTGGTCAGTGGTGTGTTGGAAATATTCCTTGAGTCTGAGACGTCGAAAATAGGATTCTAGGTCACCACAGAACTGTATCATGTTCGTGGGGGTGGAGGGGCAAAAGGAGAGGCCCCGAGATAGGACAGATTCTTCCGCTGGGCTAAGAGTATAGTTGGATAGATTAACAATATTGCTGGGTGGGTTACGGGAACCATTGTTGTGGCCCCTTGTGGCATATAGTAGTTTAGATAGCTTAGTGTCCTTTTTCTTTTGTAGAGAATCAAAGTGTGTTTTGTAAATGGCTTGTCTAGTTTTTGTAAAGTCCAGCCACGAGGAAGTTTGTGTGGAAGGTTGGTTCTTTATGAGAGTATCCAGTTTTGAGAGCTCATTCTTAATCTTTCCCTGTTTGCTGTAGAGGATGTTAATCAGGTGTTTCCGCAGTTTCCTTGAGAGTGTGTGGCACAAGCTGTCAGCATAGTCTGTGTGGTATGTAGATTGTAATGGATTTTTTACCTTCAGTCCTTTTGGTATGATGTCCATCTGTTTGCATTTGGAGAGGAAGATGATGTCTGTCTGTATCTGTGCGAGTTTTTTCGCTATACTTCAACAAAAAAGCTTCAAAAACAGACTCCAACGAGAGACTGCTGAATTGGAATTAATTTGCAAACTGGATACAATTAACTTAGGCTTGAATAGAGACTGGGAATGGATGAGTCATTACACAAAGTAAAACTATTTCCCCATGGTATTTCTCCCCCCCACCCCACCCCCCACTGTTCCTCTGATATTCTTGTTAACTGCTGGAATTAGCCTACCTGCTTGTCACCATGGAAGGTTTTCCTCCTCCCCCCCCCCCCCCCCCCCCCCCCGCTGTGGGTGATGGCTTATCTTAAGTGATCACTCTCCCTACAGTGTGTATGATAAACCCATTGTTTCATGTTCTCTGTGTGTGTATATAAATCTCTCCTCTCTATTTTCCACCAAATGCATCCGATGAAGTGAGCTGTAGCTCACGAAAGCTTATGCTCTAATAAATTTGTTAGTCTCTAAGGTGCCACAAGTACTCCTTTTCTTTTTGCGAATATAGACTAACAGGGCTGCTACTCTGAAACCTGTTAATGTAGCCTCACACTCTACCCTGTGTGAGAGAGAGAGAGACCGCATTGCCCCTTTAACACTGTTTAGTTGCTGATCGATTAGGGAACATGCTCGTTTAAAGCTGCACAATGCTCCCTTAGAACGTTGTGGCAGTCGCCTGCTTTGTCCACTGCTTGCAGGAAGAGCAGCCCATTGGAGCTAGCTGGTGGGGGCTTGGAGCTAGGGTGGACCAGCAGCTCCCCATCAGCTCCCCGCCCACTAAGTTCCCTGTGTGGCAGCTGCTAGCTGGTTACCAATTGCCAGCAGTTCAGCTGACCCTCCCCCCACTGCCATGTACTGCTCCTGGCCTCTGCCTTGGAGCTGCTCCTGGTTACTGTGCGAGGCGGGGGGAAGAGGGACTAATGTCAGGGTGTCTCCCCCCCCCGCTCCTGCACCCCACTTACCCCTTCTCCATATAGAGCAGGGTGCGGACACGACCGGGCTCAGGACAGAGGGAGCTTGCTGGCCGCAGCTGCTCTCTCAACTTGCTGATCTACTTAAAAAGGCAAAGTACTTAGAGTGGTGTCAGCGTACTTAAAGGGACAGTGCGTGTGTCTCTCTCTCTCTCTCACACAGGGTAGAGCGTGAGGCTACATTAACAATGTGTTAACCCTTGAGAGCTCAGCCAAATGCTAGTTCATCATTTAGCAGTAAGGCATTCCCTGGGAAATATCCCACCTCAACCAAGCTTCACACTCATCATTGCTATATACAGTATTAAATTGTTTGTTTAAAACTTATACTCTGTGTGTGTGTGTGTGTATATATGTAGAGTTTTGTCTGGTGAAAAAAATTTCCCTGGAACCTAACCCACTCATTTACATTAATTCTTAGGGGGAAATTGGATTCACTTAACATCGTTTTGCTTAAAGTCGCATTTTTCAGGAACAGAATGACAACGGTAAGTGAGGAGTTACTGTATCTTGTTTTGTGGGTAGCCAAGTGAAATGAAGGTCAGTTGCTGATCAGTACTGATGCCAGCAAAGGAAAGTCCCAGCAAATGTGCATGACGCTAGGCCTCTTAACGTGCTTTTATGGTGTGAAGCAGGTTTAATCGCCCTTATACAACAACTGAATTCTAGCGAGCACATCAGAGACCTTTGACTCTACAGTGAACTGAGAGTTATGGAATTTAATTTGTCCTCTTTAATATATTATCTTTGATTAATTTATCTGTATGCAAATCTCAGACAGAATTGTCATGATTCAAGTGTGCAAAATGTTATCCCCTTGCGTTAAAGCATTGACTATGCAACAGCACTTCCATTCATGTCAATGGTGAGACTTCCATTGCAGCTCTGGCTAGCAATCCGTGTGTGCTTTAGAACATGCAGAGTAGAGAAACAAGGTGTGCATTTAGGAAACAGAAATGTATTGTGAACAAAGGTGACCGTAGCCCCACTGGACTCCTCCTGGGTGCAGGTGTCTGCCTGGGTGGAGCTGACTGCAGTATCTGGACAGTTTCATGCTGTTTGTACAAGAAATCTCTATAAAGTTTTTCAGTCTTCAGTGTTTAAAACTGTCACCTCCATGAGCCATCTGCAAAGTCATTAGTTACCAATGCCAAAGCTTCCAATGTTTTTTAGGGTCCAATCCCACACTCTTCACTCAGGCAACCCCCCACCCGCAAAGTCCAAGGCCCTCTGACATCAGTAGCTACTGCATTCATCCGATGAAGTGAGCTGTAGCTCACGAAAGCTTATGCTCAAATAAATTTGTTAGTCTCTAAGGTGCCACAAGTACTCCTTTTCTTTTTGCGAATACAGACTAACACGGCTGCTACTCTGAAACTTATCATTTTTGCTGCCCGTTTTTTAATCTTTTCCAATTCCAATATATTTTTTGAGATGGGGTGACCATATCTGCATGCAGTATTCAAGGTGTTGGTGTACCATGGATTTGTATAGAGGCAATATGATATCTTCTGTCTTATTATCATTGCTTTCTTAACGATTCCCAGTTCTGTTCAGTTTTTGACTGCCACTGAACACTGAGTGGATGTTTTCAGAGAACTATCCACAATGACTCCAAGATCTCTTTCTTGAGTGGTAACAGCCAATTTAGACCCCATCATTTTATATCTATAGCCAGGATTAATTAACTTTCCAGGTATGCTGTAAAGTACTTCTTTTTTCATGAAGAAGAGCTCGGAATCTCATTTCTCTCACCAACAGAAGCTGGTCCAATAAAAGATATTCCCTCCCCGAACTGGTCTCTCATTTTTCTTGAACATTCAGGGCTTGATCCAAGCCCATTGAAGTCAGTGGCAAGACTCTCATTGACTTCAGCCAGCTTTGGATCTGGCCCTGGTGGGAGGTGGATGAGGAACAGTTGATATAGTCAGCTGTGGGCACATTAGAGTTAATATTACTGTGACAGGTAAATATCGTGCATTATGAATTTGGAGGAGGACTTGGTTGTGTGTCAGTCCTCATGCCCTGATTCTATTGTTATAAAGACAGGTTTCAGAGTAGCAGCCGTGTTAGTCTGTATTTGCAAAAAGAAAAGGAGTACTTGTGGCACCTTAGAGACTAACAAATTTATTAGAGCATAAGCTGTGTATGAAGTGAGCTGTAGCTCACGAAAGCTTATGCTCTAATAAATTTGTTAGTCTCTAAGGTGCCACAAGTACTCCTTTTCTTATTGTTATAAAATACATTTTAGTTGTTGTAAAAGTGCCAAGAGGAAAGGACAGAGATTTCAGTGTAAATCTAAATAATTACATAAAAAAATATGTGAGTTCTAACACCAGTTCTTGTTATTTAACTAGAGTTGGAAAGATTCTTCATAACATTTAAGTCCTTTTTCAGGGCCTGATCCTGCAAACATTTGCTACTAAACATTGTCCCATTGATCTTAAAGGACTATTCACGGCAGTGAGCGCTATGCTTGGTCAGAAATGTTAGCTAGAATTGGCCCCAAAAGTGAGCAAATGCAGCCATTTTTTACACTATAATTTAAAATGAAATTCTGCCAGGCTAGAAACATCTGACTTTATTATCCAACACCTGTCTTTATTTATAAATCAGTAACATATTTAGACAGCATTTATGGGAATCAGGAGCTTAGACTCCAACCTAATTTTACAATTTGCTTTCTCCATTCAAATTCCTGAATTTCAGACCAAACCCTGCAGTCTTAGCCCAAGCCAGTTCTCACTGCGAGTCCGATTCTGGACTCATTTATTCCAGAACAAGTCCTGTAAAGTGAGGGGAGTTACTCTGAATTTAGACCAGTCAAACTCAGATCAGACTCTAGGTCCGAATTAAGAGGGTGTTTTGTCTGAGCCAGGATTATAGATCTATATGGTTAATCTTCTGCTTGCATTTAAAGAGAAACAACTTCATTACTTTGCCCAGGACATCTTCATAAACAATCCCCTCCCTCCCTTCCAAATTTCTCTGTTGTTTTATTTGGTTCAGTACCTGTTTAATAGAGTCACAGAAATACATTACAGCTGACGAACTGGGACTAACTCTTACAGACGCAACTGGTCCCTACTCACGCAAATAACTAATCCCATTGATGAAGGAGCAACGTTGGAGCCTTGATGTGTGTGTCATGCTAGCCCTCACACTCCCTCATGCCCCCCAGGTTCCTTACCTGAGACCATTTCCAATGTCCCTGAAATTCAGAGTTTTCACAGATAAAAGTGACAGAGGCCGGGATATCCTGGTAGCCAGCATCATTGCAATCCACAAACTGTACCAACAGCAAGCTCTTTCCCCTTTAGCTCTGAAACACAAAAAAGCACCTCTCCTTTATTTGCTCTGTACTTTTATAGTCATGCTGACTCCTAGTATTTTAACAATAAAATGAAGTCCAAAGTAGGCTCATCTTTTCCCCCCTCCACCCCACACAGAGAGATAAATAGCTCAAGTAATATCTATCAGTTTAAACTACTTTTTTTTTAAGCAAAGGGGTTTAAGCAAACAGAAAAGCAATGGATCATTTTACAAAAAAATCTCCATTTTCATTGATTTATTGCTTCCTGCATTTCTCTGCATTTTCTTAAACATTTAGAAAAAATTTAAATTAATTCCTCAAGTAACATAGTTTTAAGTCAGCTGTCTGAATACTTTACTGTTTTAATGTCAATCCAGTGTACTCAGCAAAGTTAAATCCTATATTTTCAAAACATTCCCTGGGCTTTAATGCCAGTGGTAGCCAGTTGGCTAAAAAAAAATGTGTGTGCAGCTCTTTGAAATGTAATGCCCCAAATGGTAATACACATCCAAGCCCAGGAAGTCACTGAAAAGGGTATTCTAAAAACGAAAACTGCACAAATGCAGGAGATAAGAACAAGGGGCTTTCCAAGAGTGAATCAGTTTTGTATAAAACAAAATCTGATCTAAATTTTCTCCTAAAACCTGAATCAAACCTTTTTTCTTTTAAGCTGGAAAATACTGGTTCATTTTTAATGTGTGTGTAGATAGATAGATATTTTATTTTACGCTTTTATTGCACTTCTGGGGTCTGTCTGGAAACAGAGGTTGGCCAGAAATGAGAACATTCCAAGAAAAGTTGGAGGGCTGTTGTGAGGGCCTTTACAGTTTGGTCAGAAGAGGGAAATACTGGAAATGTTGCAAAAAAGCCTGTTCTCTTGAAAGTTTGTGCTAGACAGCTTTACAAACTGAGGTTTGCCGGGTTCCAATAAGCATCTGAACTTTGGGGTTCTCGTACAGATCAAAGGTTCCTTCATTGCTCAGGTCTGTTCTGCCACCAATACTCAGGTGAGAAGATTAATGCATGAAGGTGAGAAGATTAATGCACGAAACTGACGGGCAATACATTTAGAAGAAAGGAGAGGAATGCCTTCTGTGGTCAGACAGTGGAGATACAGTGGCATGGGGGTGAGCAGCACTACTAATGCTGTCTAGATTTTTTAAAAAAATCCAAGAACATTTTATGACCATTCATAAAATCTGCATCTATGGAAGCAGAGATAATGATAACGAGGGTAATAAACTCTCAGGCTTCAGGGTATGAGCGTTTTGTGTAGAAGAATTTTAGCTCTATGTACATCATTGCACAACTGCCAAAGTGCAGAGCAGATGGATTTCAGCCCAGGTCACAGGGAGCCTGCGTGTCATGGGAAGGTTGCGAAGGAAGGGAAGATGATTGGGGTTTTCTCCCCTAATTTGTACTTGCTACTTCCAATGCTGTCCATCCCACCCCTTTCCATGGGTGGGAGAGCAGCTTCTGCCCATACTCTGCACTCCCCACTTGGTGTCATCTGTCTGCCCCACGCAGCCAGAGCCAGGAACAGTTGTTACATTAAACAGTGCGCTCTCTGGAATGACAGCTACCTCCCCTCTCTCCTCATGTGTCTCAGGAGAGTTAGCTGTGTTCCTGATGGTAATAAGGAGGGAAGAAGGTTATGGTGCATTCCCATTTGACTGGGAAAGGGGGCTGGTGTCTCCCAGTCGATTTCCTCTTCCTTGCTTCTCTTCCCGCTCTGCCCCTCCCTGTTACATCTGCTCTTCCTCCCATCCTCACCCCGACTGTATAGACACACTCAACTCCCCATTGTATCTGCTCTGCCCCGCTCCCATCCTCTGTTCTCTCTGCCTTCCCACCACTAAATCTGCTCTGCTCCTTCGCTGGAATCTGCTGTTCCCCTCTCCTCACCCTTGGTTGCCCTACCTGTCTCTCCCAACCCCCTCTCTGCTCTTCTCCAGGCCTGCTCACGCCCACAGGCTCCCTGCACTAGGGAGTGCCATGTGAAACGTACAATACTAGCTTGCCGACGCTCATATTGTTAATGGAGAGTGACCAGTCCAGTAAAACCTGCTTTGGAGCACAGCACGCAGGAGACAACAGTCTGTAGGTCTGAGCAGCAGGCCAGAGCCTGGCCAGGAAATGAGGACTCAATCCTGTGCGGTGCTGAGCACTCCAGAGGGATTAGCTGGGCAGTAGATACTAGAGCAGATGCGCCATTGGTCCCATGTGATATTGCAAATCCCATGTGCCTGCTCGAGATTTTTGTACCCAAGTCCCCTTGCAGTTAATTGCAGCTAGTTGTAAACCTGTTGTATTGATGGGAGAATAGCTTTAGAGCTGTTTCCAGGAGCAGCAAAGGGGTTCTCATTGAATGGGAGCTGCAGTGAGCCCAGAGAAATTGCAGGGTGATGCCCTAGTCCAGCAAGGGTGACTTTGCACCATGCATTGCGCTGTCAGGGCTTGGCCACATCAGCATCGTGACACAAACACGCCAGGCTGGTTCAGACTGGTTTGCCAAAGTCACAGCTGCAAAGGCCCGAGCCCCGCCTCCCCAAGGCAGGTTTCGATGCTGCTGTATCTGCTCCAAAGCCAGGTACCGTGGAGGGGGCAGGTCGGGGGCAGGCTTCCAATGTTCTTTGCTTAGCTTGTTATTTTCACTTTTACAAACACTGCAAAGCCGCTGGCTGCCGCACTGCAAAGTCCCTGACTGACCCTCCCCCCGATCTGTCCTAGTCATAGCTCCCGTGCGCGACCCCTCCCACCCCTCGGGTGCCCGCTCTGTAGGCAGGAGAATGTCTCTTCTCCAGTCTCTGCTGGGCCCAACCAGCCCGAGGCCCTCAGTGGGAAGAGGTGACACCTGGGTGCCTCAGGGAGGGGAGCGGGTTGAGGAGAAACAGGATGATTAGCTTGTCCCCCCTCCTCTTCACTCCCCCCCTACAGTATCTGTCCCCTCATTACTTCCCTCCTTGTACACCATGCCCCCCACCCCCGTTATGTTCCCCCTCACGGGGCTCCCCGGTCTCCACTTGTGTCTCTCCCTGCAAACTAGATGAACTGTGCTCCCAGGAACCCAGGTCTCCCCTGCCCCTGGGGCTTGGAGAGCTGCACACACACAATCAGGAGCCCCACAGGAAAGGGCGGATGGGTTGAGCCCACATCTGGGAGCCCTAGGCATTCTAGCCAGAGCTGCGTCGGCTCTGTGGTGAGTGTGAGCCCCTAGGGAACCATGGCTCTGCAGGGGCACATCACAGCCCCTCCCCCAGCTATAATCTGATCTCTCTCCACAAACCCACACCCTTGTTCTGAAATTACTGCTCCCCATAAGGGAGTTACTCCTTTGTCTCAGAGGCCTGCACTGGTAGTGTCCAATGCCAGCTGATGCCCCTGGCGGGGGGAGGGAGGCGGTCATTATACCAGCATGCTGAATTTAGGGTCTTGCTAACTAAGAGCTTTCCAGCGAGGCTTGGTTGTTCTTGAACCAGGCCTATGTTAAAGCAATGGCAGGCTGCATTTATTCTGTCTCCCTCCTTTGCTCGCTGTCACACGGAGGAGGAAGGGCGATGGGAGGAAGATGACTACTTTCCTCTTTCTGCTTTCCCTCTTCCAAAGGTGCTGGGAGCAAAAAGCAGGGATCCCAGCACTCCACTTACTCAGTGCCTCTCCCCAGGATGGACAGGTTTAAATCCAAGTGATTTTAAATCACTGATTTCAATAATGATTTAAATCAAGAAGCAGGAAATCCTTCATTGAAGTAACTGATTTTAACCTTGTTTTGCATTTGTATGTTTTAGTTCTGTTCCTAAACATTCTCATTGGTTGGTAATCATTAAAATGTGTAAAAACAGGAGTACTTGTGGCACCTTAGAGACTAACAAATTTATTTGAGCATAATGTGACAGGGTCAGACCAGATGGCTACAGGAGAGTGATTTTTTTTTTTAATGCAGGAAATTGCAGATCAGTTTTATTGCATATGCTGTACATAGTATATTAAACATTTAGATCAAGACAAAACACTTTCCAATATAACCCCTCTATACAACACTTTAAGCAAAACTATACATTTAGTCTATGCATTTTAGCCCTTCCAATATTTGAAATTCCAGGATTTTCATTGCTGTCACACTCAGAACTCTGTCTCCCTCACCTGTACATTTAATATGAAGTCTTCTCTGCTGAAATAAGCTCAAAATTCCAGTAATTAGAGCACCATAATGGTGGCTTAATACACGTGGATCAGTGAAACATTGTGCGTTTCTTATGTGCGTATCTTACAGCTTCATTTACTACTGCACTGGGCAGATATATTAGCCCCAGGTTAAGTAGGTCCCTTTTCCCTGGGTAAGGTAACAGGGAAGGTTCCAGAACAATCAGGAACCTTCTGGAGACAATTAAGACTGACAGGCTGATTAGAACAACTGCAGCCAATCAAGAAGCTGCTAGAATCAATTAAGGCAGGCTAATCAGGGCACCTGGGTTTAAAAAGGAGCTCACTTCAGTTTGTGGTGTGCCTGTGAGGAGCTAAGAGTGGGAACGTGGACTGTTGGAGGACTGAGGAGTACAAGCATGATCAGACACCAGGAGGAAGGTCCTATGGTGAGGATAAAGAAGGTGTTGGGAGGAGGCCATGGGGAAGTAGCCCAGGGAGTTGTAGCTGTCACACAGCTGTTCCAGGAGGCACTCTAGACAGCTGCGTTCCACAGGGCCCTGGGCTGGAACCTGGAGTAGAAGGCGGGCCCAAGTTCCCTCCAAACCTCCCAATTCCTAGTCAGACACAGGAGGAGTCGACCTGGATTGTGGGTTCATGAAAATGGCCAAACTGAGGGCTGCTATGAAGCTCCAAGGCGAGCAAATCTGCCAATAAGCGCAAGACCCACCAAGGTAGAGGAGGCACTTTGTCACAATATATACACAGAGAACATGAAACAATGGGTGTTATCATACACGCTATAATGAGAGTGATCAGGTAAGGTGAGCTATTACCAGCAGGAGAGAAAACCAAAAAACCTTTTGTAGTGATAATCAACATGGGCCATTTCCAGCAGTTGACAAGAACGTGTGAGGAACAGTAGGGCGGAAAAATAAACATGGGGAAATTTTTAGTTTGTGTAATGACACATCCACTTCCAGTCATTATTCAAGCCTAATTTAATCGTGTTCCGTTTGCAAATTAATTCCAATTCAGCAGTCTTTCCCCCCCCCCCCACTGTTCCTCACATGTTCTTATCAACTGCTGGAAATGGCCCATTTTGATTATCACTACAAAAGGTTGGTTGTGTTTTTTTTCCTCTCCTGCTGGTAATAGCTCACCTTACCTGATGACTCTCATTATAGCGTGTATGATAATACCCATTGTTTCATGTTCTCTGTGTGTGTGTATCTCTCTCTTTCTACTGTATTTTCCACTGCATCATCCGATGAAGTGGGTTTTAGCCCATGAAAGCTTATGCTCAAATAAATTTGTTAGCCTCTAAGGTGCCACAAGTACTCCTGTTCTTTTGAGGATAGACTAACACGGCTGCTACTCTGAAACCTGTCATTAAAATGTGTGGATTTCCAAATAAATAGAGCCTTTACACAACATTTTGTACTTCCTTTTGCTAGCCAAGAGGATGAATTACATCTGTATACAGAGAGCTAAGCAATTATATATCTTGATATACTTTTTTCAGATTAATTTTTTACTTTTTTATTATGTTAGAAATTGGTGAATGACACATTTCTGATTTCCTAGATGGTAATTGTTTACTTGGGATTTGTGTCAAGCTGTCCTGGAAACTGAAATTCAATTAAAAATGTAGAAAAACAGCTTTTTTATTAAAAAATTATCTTAAATGGCCTTCAATACACGAGAAAAAAAATGTTTTGCATTTAAAATTAACTGATTTATTAAAGGAAATAGTCATGGTAGCTAGAGAACTGACTGTTTCTTGACACCATGGGCCACACTATCAATGGAATTTAGATGCCTAAAGACGCACACTGGTACCTACTGGGATTTTCAAAAGCACATAAGCAAGTTCAGTGCCTAAATCCCATTGGAATCAATGGGACTGGAAATCAAAGGGGTTAGGCACCTAACCACAGGTGCTTCTGAAAATCCACTAGGTGCTTGTCTGTATCCTTAAGTGCTCAAATCCCTATGATGATCTGGCCCCACACGCTTCAAGGTTTTTAGAGATCTAGTCCTCTCCCACCCTGTCTTTATTCAAAGATGAGATGAGGAAAACAAGATTTCCTATGTTTTTTTTTTTCAATTCCCCATCAGTTTCTCAACGTTCAATGAATTAGTCCAAATGAAGAAACTATTTCTTCTGCACCTGATAGCTAAATTAAAACCAAAAGTAATTCAGGCAAATTCATTTCTGCACAAGAGAAACTGAAAGTACTTGTATTTGGAAAAATGTGAATACCAGTACTCGCACTCCTGGAAAAAATTGAATATAATATAGGAACTTAATGCAGTGATGACATTGTGACATATTGAAAAGGCTTGAGTAGACCTCAAAAGTTAAAGATGTTTCCCTCTCATTCTATATACAAGTAAAAATGCAGCACCCTTTAACTCATTCAAATTTAAAGAAGGCTTATTGATGTAGCATATTTTAGTCCCTGCTCTAAAAACTTAGACAGGGAGGGTATTAAACACACCAGATAAACCCGTATCAATGGAAGGGCTCCTCTGCTCTATTAGGATCACTGTGTATTTAGTTAGCAGAATCTCAGCTACATTGATGTATGTTTCTGTATTGCTAGACATAGGTATATATTTACCAGTGGCTTTTTTTAAGTCCCTAACTACATAGAGATCCAGGATTACTCTGAAGAAGCCTTTGCAGCCATGAAAATGTGGATGGAAGATGCATTCTCTGCCTAATTAATATCTTACTGTTTGTTTATATAAAGGGTTAGATTCTCAGCTGAGTCCAAGTTTCTGTGTCAGGAGGCTGGTGGCAGCTTTCCGGATGCATACCACCAAGCCCTGGTGTAAATCAGAGCTGCTGAGAAGCACCTGTAATTTATGCCACAGGTCTCTGAGTGATGGGATGCCAGTGAAGGGCTGAACCCACAGAACTCCATTCTGCTACTCCCTTCCTTCCCCAGCACAACCTGACACACCTTCCCCCTATACCAGGCACGGGGAGATTGTGGTAACAGCCACCTCCTGGACCAGCAGAGCTAAGCCATCAAAGAGCTCCCCTGTGTGGGGGGTTCTCCATGTGCCAGTTTGTCAACTTTGTTCTGCTCAAGTAGCACAAAATGGACTTAGCAAACCAGAGTCCAGCACTAAGAATGTTTGCACTGGTTGCACCTTAGCGTAGATGTGCAGCAGTGGTGCAAAGCCCCAGTGCCAACGTGCAGCAGTGGTGCAAAGCCCTAATGCAGCTGCGCAGCACTGGTGCAAAGCCCCAGTGTAGATTGAGATGTTCAGGCCAGACGGGACCATTATGATCATCTTGTCTGACTTCCTCCATTACACAGGCAAGCAGACCTCACTCTGTAACTTCTGCAGCAAGCCCATAACTTCTGACTGAACATGTCTAACAGAAACACACCCAGTCTTGATTTAAAGACTTCAAATGATGGAGAATCCACCACAGCCCTAGGTACATTGTTCTAGTAGTCAATTACCTCAGTATAAAAAATGTGCACTTTATTTCCAGTCTGAAATAAACTTCTAGCTGCAGTTTCCAACCATTGGATCTTGTTAGGCCTTTTTCTTCTAGATGAAAGAGCCCTCTGCCATCAGAAATCTCTTCCCAGGTAGGTAGGTGTAGACTGTGATCAAGTCCCCTCTTAAACAACTCTTGGATAAACTAAATAGATCGAGCTTCTTACGTCTCTCAGATCAGGTAGGTTTTCTAGAACTGGAATCATTTTTGTAGCTCTTTTACTATTTTCAACATGATTTTTGAAGTGTGGACACCAAAACTGGACACACTAGTCCAGTAATGATCTTGCCAGTGCTGTTACAGAGGTAATAGCACATCCCTACTTCTGCTTATACACCCAGGATCGCACTAACCTTCTTATGTACTGGACTCATGCTCACTGGCTATCTGTCGTGACCTCTACGTCCTTGTTGGTGTCACTGCATTCCAGGATACTTGCTCTGACCTACATTCTTTGTTCCTATGCAGATTTGGCTATATTAAAACACATGTTGTTCAAATGAACCACCTTACCAAGAGTCCAGGTCAGTCTGTATAACTGACCTGACCCCATGAATATTGCCATACCACCAATTTGTGTGTCATCTGCAAATTTTACTAGTAGTGATTTCTTATGTTCTACCAGGTCAGTGATAATAGTTGACTGCATTGGTTGGGCAGGGTTTACACCAGTGCAATTATCCCAGTTTCAGATTAGGGGAAATCTCATTGGTGCAGTGTATTTACAGTGGGGGTTTGCACAAGTTCAGTTGCACCAAGGCAGCTATTCTCACGCAAAAAATCCCTAATGTATACGGAACAGACGGGGCATGTCTACACTTACCCAGGATCAACACCACGGTGATCAATGCAGGTCTAAAGACCCACAAAATTGACCGCAGATTGCTCTCCCGTCAACCCAGGGTGGTGTAACACACAGTAAGTTGATCTAAGCTATGTTGCGTAACTTAGGTTGACTTACCTCTGTAGTTTAGACAAGGCCTGGAACAGAAATTGTGTGAAAGTGTAGCAGTGACTGTTAGATTTACAGCACCAAGTCACCTGAAGAAGCAGTGAAAACCTGGGCCCCTTTTCTTCAGTTGTAAACTTGGTTCATACAGGAAACCCAGTGCTGTCTAGGGGCTAGTTAAGGAGACAGACCTGAATTCCATTCCCAGCTTCATCAATGACTTGGTGTCTGATCTTGAGCAAATCAATACACATTTCTGTGCTTCAGTTTACCCGTCTATGAAATAGGGTCAATAAACTTCCCAATTTCACAGATGCTTATGGGGAGGTTTAATTAGTAAATATTAATAAAGATCCTGGTAGGAGAATGCTATGTATCACATTAATTGTTTTGTGAGAAGGGTGAAAAATGGTCAAAATGGCAAAAATAATTACATATTCATAAACTAACAACATTTAACAGGTTCAGGTTGTGTAGGTTTTTTTTTTTAATTTAACAAAATGAGGGAAATCATTAGAAGATCTATTTAAAAGTACTGTATCAAAGAGGATAATAATATAAATTAAACCTCATCCATTTAGGGCCAGGGTCTGCCCTTGATGCTTGCCACTATTTCCCATTTGAAAAAAAGTCTCGTCTCGTGCATAAAGTTACCCACGACACAGGGCTGGTGTCCTACTCTTACACTAACCCTTGCACTACATCCACTGGGCCTGATTCTCCACCCCCTGGCGTAGTCGTCTCCCTGCACAAGGTGGGTATTAACCATGGCTGCTGGTGTGAGTAAGGGGGAATTCTGGTGTGGCAGCATTTTTCCTCTCCCTAACACAGGTATAAATGAAGGCAATGGGAGACATCAGTGGGTTTTGTTTGGATCAGCACCAGTCCCTTGGCATCCGACTCTCTGGTTCCAGGACACACTGCAGCGATCTGGTCTGGGCTGGCTACACACCCCAAGCACCCAGCACAGGGCTCAGACAAAGCAGAGTCTTTTAAACCTGCCCAGCCACATTTCAGCACAAGCAGCATCCTGAGCGCACACCCTGGGCTGGCAAGGGGCCAGGCTGAGCCAGCCCTCGGCATCTGATGAGGTGACGTGCCAGCCTCAGAGCTGCATCAGCAGCCTATCGGAGCAGGGGCGTGGGCATGGAGACAGCCTGTGCCTCGCAAGGAGGTGCCCTTGCTTGCGTGTGTCTCTACATCACCCTGCCAGGGACCACGCAAGTGATGCCAGCCCGCCAGTCGCCAAGGACATCAGCCAGCTCCCTCCGCACGCCTCTCGCAGGCCAGCTCGCTGCCAGAGCGGGACACAGGTGGCATCGCCCTGTCTGACCTTCATTTATCCACCAGGCCAGACCTGGAAAGTCCCCCAGCGCCTGTGTGTCTCTCTGTGCGGTGTGCGTGCGTGTGTGTGTCTCGCTGTGCGGTGTGCACGCGTGTGTGTGTGTGTGTCTCTCTCTCTCTGTGTGCACGCGTGTGTCTCTGTGCGGTCTGCGTGTGTGTGTGTGTCTCTCTCTCTCTGTGTGCACGCGTGTGTCTCTGTGCGGTGTGCGTGCGTGTGTGTGTCTCGCTGTGCGGTGTGCACGCGTGTGTGTGTGTGTCTCTCTCTCTCTGTGTGCACGCGTGTGTCTCTGTGCGGTGTGCGTGTGTGGTCTCTGTGTGCGCGTGTGTCTCTCTCTGTGCGGTGTGCGTGTGTGTGTCTCTGTGTGTGCACGTGTCTCTCTCTCTGTGCGCGTGTCTCCCTGTGTCTTTGTGTCCGTCTCCCCGCGGGGCGGCCGCACTCAATCCCTTGCCGGCAGCAGCGGCTCGGTGCTGGCGGAAGCGGCGCCCGTCTCCCGGCCCGTCCCTGCCCGGCGCGTCCCGCGGCGCTCGGACGCTGCTGCCGCTCCCGGCCCGCGCCCGCCGACGCGGAGTTACCTGCAGGAGCCGCGTGTCCGCGATGCTCGGCCGGCGCCGGCGACTCTGCAACCGCCTTCCCGCCGCGGGCCGAGGGGGCCGGCCGGGAAGTGACGTCACTGCGCCCCCGCCCCGCCCCCGCCCCGCGCCGCAGCCAGGCGGGCCCCGCCGCTGGCCCCGGCCCCGGCCCCGGCCCCGCCGCTCCCGCCGGCTCCCCGGCTGCTCTGCTGGGCCTGGGCGGCGCCCGGCTGCTGGGGCTGCTCCGAGCGCTGCGGCCCCGAGCCGCCCTCCCCGTGAGTACCCGCCGCCAACCCCGACCCGCACCCCCTGCTCCGCCAGCCTGCTCCGCTTCCAGCCCCGCACCCCCTGCTCCGCCCCCAGCCCGACCCGCACCCCCTGCTCCGCCAGCCTGCCCCGCTTCCAGCCCCGCACCCCCTGCTCCGCCCCCAGCCCGACCCGCACCCCCTGCTCCGCCAGCCTGCTCCGCTTCCAGCCCCGCACCCCCTGCTCCGCCCCCAGCCCGACCCGCACCCCCTGCTCCGCCAGCCTGCTCCGCTTCCAGCCCGAGCCGCACCCCCTGCCCCGCGCCCCGCTTCCAGCCCCGCCCCGCGCCCCCTGTCCTGCCGCCAGCCCTGCACCCCCTGCTCTGCTGCCAGCTCCGCGCTGCCAGCCCCGCACCCCCTGCTCCGCCCCCAGCCAGCCCCCCTGTCCCGCACCCTGCCGCCAGCCAGCCCGCCGCCCCTCCTGCCCTGCTGGCAGCCCCCACCCCCTGCCCCGCACCCCGCTGCCAGCCCCGCACCCCGCCGCCAGCCAGCCTCCCCAACCCGCCACTAGCCCCGCACCCCCTGCCCCGCACCCTGCTGCTAGCCCCATGCCTCCAGCCAGCCCCACACCCCATGCCCTGACCCCCGGCAGCCAGCCCCGTACCCCCTGCCAGCCAGCCCCACCCGCTGCTAGCTCCGTACAGCCAGCCCCGGCCCGACCCGCCACCCCCCTGCACCCCTGCCCTGCAGTCCTCCGCCAGCCAGCCCTGCCGTCAGTCCCGCTGCCAGCCAGCCTCGACCCCCAGCAGCCAGCCCCACACCGCCCACCTTCTGCTAGCCCCACACCCACTGGTGCCATGCAGTTTCCGGGCAGTAATCCTGCACACCTGCTTCAGTGGGGGCAGGGACCCACACATGTGCATACCCCCAGGGAGTAGCTGAGACCCACACATGTGAAACAGAGCTCATTTCTAGTTCAGGCCCATCTTTTAAAAAAAAAACTTTAGGAGAAACAGTGCAGGGAAGGGTGAAAACTGAAGGGCAAGACCAAGGAATCCCTCACAGTAACTCCACCTTCCTTCTCTGCCCTTCCCTGTTCTTTCCTTTCCTTTCCTCTCAAGGTTCACTTCCATTAACCTTTTATTTGTGTCTTTCAATCTTAAACAAAACCTAAAGAGGCTAAACTGACACAGAAAAGCTACTTTAACCTGACTTTTCTCTCACACCAGCATAAATCAGGAGGAACTCCACTAATAGCAGTGGTATTATGATTCACATATTCCAAGGCCAGAAGGGACCATTGTGATCATCTAGTCAGACTTCCTGGATAACACAGGCCATAGAACTTCCCCCACAGTAATTCCTAGAGCAGATTTCAGAGGCTCTTGTTTAGCCCTGGCTGTACTTGTCAGGAGAAGATGTGGGACACGCAGCCACCATTTGAAATAACTGTGCTACCCTCGCAAGGAACACTGCATTTCAGGGGTCTTTGAGATACATGTACTAACCACCTCCTAAGTGTCAGTCGCAGTATTAAAGGGCAGTTGGAATCATTCCCCAGGATCCGACCGTGCAGAGAAATCTGGCTGTTTGCAGCTGACACCAAGCAAATTGTCACCAAATTTCTAAGATTTTCCTCAGCTCCTAATGGGTACTGCTTTATTCATGCTGCTGTTCTTGGCTTCTGCAGCGTATGGCCGGATTCCCTAGCTGCTGAAACTAATGGGAGCCCTGCCATTGACTTCAATGGCAGTAGGACCCGGCCTCTGAGTTCTGTCTAGCGCGCCTGACAGCAGCAGTAACGCAGCTGTCTCCAGGATTCCGACCAGAAACGCACCACCGCCAAACAGAGCATTCGCTCTTTGCAGCTCTGCGCAGAGTCTTGGCCTTGCTGTCAGACTGTTCTGTGCTGGTCCTGGAATTACACAGAACAGCATTTGGACGAGCTGGTGGGATTGAGCAGAGCATTTCTATTACCACTGAGTACAGATGTACTCTAGTTATGTGGGAGAGGGGCCTTCCAATATTTCCCTTCCCAGCTGCCTATAGGGCCCCGAGTGCCCCGGGCCACAGCCCCTCCCCAATCCGAGGGACCTGAAATGTAAAGCACCTTGGCCACAGGCTGGAAGTGCCATTGGGCAGGAAGTCCCAAGAGCTTGTTAGAATCATAGAAGATCAGGGTGGGAAGAGACCTCAGGAGGTCATCTAGTCCAACCCCCTGCTCAAACAGGACCAATCCCCAACTAAATCATCCCAGCCAGGGCTTTGTCAAGCTGGGCCTTAAAAACCTCTAAGGAAGGAGATTCCACCACCTTCCTAGGTGACGCATTCCAGTGCTTCACTACCCTCCTAGTGAAAAAGGTTTTCCTAATATCTTTCCTCCTCACACAACTCACTCCAGTGCTCTCACAGTTGCCCTGGGCTGCCCTTTACAGCCCATGAAGAGAGCGGCTGAAGGTCTCTCCACTTCCAGGAGGACCCAGGTCAGGGCACTGGGCAGGGATGCAGTCCTGCTCAGGGTGCAGCTACCACAGCTGTTAGCACTTCACACAGCACAACAATGTACATTTTTCTTGTATTTGTCCATTAGCTGCAGCCTTTTAGTGCAACTTACATTGCAGTGACCACAGAACTTCCCTTACGTGCTACGCTCCAGCCTAGAGGGGATGTTTCTTTATTTATAGCCACATTCTAACCTCAGTTATGAAAGCGCTGACACAGCGCTAATGATTTCCACTCGAGTAAAGGAAGGATCATCTCAGCAGCTAGCTCAGGAAGCGGTTAATCGTGGAGAGCAGAACTCTATGAACCGAAAGAGAGATTTGAAATCCCACGGAGTGGAGCTCTGTCCCCCTGATTTTGGAGTTGACGCTAATATGAAGCAACCCAGATGTTAATTCCAGTAACATCCCTTCCACCATAGTGCCTGATGACTTTACTCTTTGTCTTCCACCCACTAGCAGAGTAGAACTGATGAAAACTGAGCCTATGCAACGACGGTTTTCCTTTGGTGCTTCCTGGGTTTCGCAGAACTATATTAAGGAGATATTTGCATACCAGGCCCATGAGATGCGTGTGTGAACTTGTTCCCACGCAGAGTCTGTATTTGCACTGTGTGGTGCCTATGGGGGAGGAATTTGGTGATCTCAGTTCAAGGTCCAGAAAACCCCCACCTCAATTGCCCGAGTTAGTGAAACTACTATCTTCAGCAGACAGACCAAGGAATGGTGAGCACAGAAGCCTAAATTGCTCTCTCATGCCTAACAGCTGGGCCAAACTGGGGTAAATCAAAGAGGATCAGGTCCCTAGGCTGAAATTCTGGCCCCACTGAACCAATGGCAAAATGCCCTTTTACTGCATTGTAGCCAAGACTTCATCTCTAGTGGTTTAGTTAGCAAGTTCTCGTGTGCAGCACTGCCTGGTCTGTTAGCAATTATAAAGATTCATTGGCTGGATTCAAACAGATAGCATTACAAGATGAACTATCCCTCTGAGCCCAGGTTCTCGCCCCATGCATATACCAATTTAAGGTGTAGTGATGTAAAAAAGTACACATATAATATAGATACCAAATCTAATCTGGCAGCTGCTTGGAATAAAGAAGATTTAGCAGAAATGCTATTGTGGACATTACAAATATGGGACACTTTAGTTAAACAGAAAAGGAGTACTTGTGGCACCTTGGAGACTAACAAATTTATTCGAGCATAAGCTTTCGTGAGCTACAGCTCACTTCATCAGATGCATTCAGAGGAAAATACAGTAGCTCACGAAAGCTTATGCTCAGATAAATTTGTTAGTCTCTAAGGTGCCACAAGTACTCCTTTTCTTTTTGAGAATACAGACTAACACGGCTGCTACTCTGAAACCTGTCAATGTGCAACAGCAGTCAAAAAGCTAACAATGTTAGGAACCATTGGGAAAGGGATAGATAATAAAAGACAGAAAACATAATAATGCTATTATGTAAATCCACACCTTGAATAGTGGGTGCAGTTCTGGTCACCTTGTCTCCAAAAGACAGATTAGAATTGGAAAAAGTTCAAAGAAGGAAGGATTCGTGGAACGGCTTCTGTATGAGAAGAGAATAAAAAGGCTGGGACTGTTCAGCTTGGAAAAGAGACGATTAAGGGGGGAGAGGACAGAGGTTTTAAAATCACGGCTGGTGTGGAGAACGTGGCTAGGGAAATGTTATTTACCCCTTCACATCACACACGAACCAGGGGCCTCCCAATGAAATTAACAGACTGCAGGTTTAAAAGAAACATAAGGAAGTACTTCTTCACACAGCACACAGTCAACCCGTGGAACTCATTGCCAAGGGAAGTTGTGAAGACTGAAAGTATAACTGGGTTCAAAAAAAATTAGCTATGTTCATGGAGGATAGGTCCATCAGTGGCTATTTGCCAAGATGGTCAGGGATGCATCCCCATGCTCTGGGTGTCCCTAAACCTCTCACTGCTCCAATCACCAACTGTTAGAAGCTAGGGTTGGACAACAGGGTGGATCTCTCAATAAATTGCCATGTTCTGTTCATTCCTTCTGAAGCACCTTGCACAGTCCACTTTGTCAGAAGACAGGATACTGGACTAGAGGGCTATTGGTCTGACCCAGTATGGTCATTCTTGTGTTCTTATGTACAGATGTACCTGAAGCGTCAATATTTGGAAGAATTTTTTGAAATCTGTCAACTCTTGTAATAAGTGGGGAAAGATGTCTGGGATGCTGCAAAACTGAGCACTCTCTCACACAACTAAGACCTCAATTTTGCTTAACAGACTCGTAGTGAAAATAATGGAAACAATTATTTTTTAAATTTTTTTTTGCAGTACTGTAAAATTAGAAATTGGTAGAAGAAAAAAGTAAACCTAGCAACTGGCACAGAATTGCAGACCTGATGTCCCACTTTTGAAATTAAATGTCTTTGGTTTGCTTGTAAGCTTTGACAAATGTGCTAAATTCTGCTCTCCCAGACAGCACCACGGTAGTCTGGAGGGGGAGACGGGGGGTATGTGAAAGTGCGTCTTTTGCTTATGTAGTGACTCAAACTCTATACTTGGTCTTGCTGCCACTGGAATTGCTCCCTCACATTGTATCTCTCTGCTGTCTGATAATCTCCTTCCCCTCTAGTTCTTGTTCTCTGCCACCTCCTCAGTCTCCCTGCTCCTCCAACGTTTCCCTGACCCCACCCCTTTTATTCTGTTTCTAAACTGTAGACCCCAGTGGAGGTGGCCATCTTCCCCAAAGACAGCTGGGGAGATGGTAGTCATCTGTACCTCACTGCTATCTCCAGAGGCTGTAGGAAAAGGCTGTCTTAACTGGAGGCAGTTGTGGCTTCAATCAGTTGAAAGTAAGGGGAGGTAGATGGTCCAGAACACTAGCCTATGACTTTGGAACTGTGGGTTCAAGTCCCGCTTTGCCACAGACTTCCTGTGTGCCCTTGGAGGCAGGTCACTTACTCCAGTGTGTTTAATATATTAAAGATCTGGGAAAGGGATGAGCAGGGAGGTAGCAAAATTTGCAGATAACTCAAAGTTAGTTAGGATAAGAGACGTCTGTGAGGACTTCAGAGACCTAAACAAGCTAGGTGAGTGGGCAACACAATGGCAAATTAATTTTAATTTTGACAAAGGCAAAGTAATGAAAATTGGAGGGAAAAAATTAATCCTGCCACTCTCATGGTTCTAAATAAACTTTCTCAACTTGTCAGAGGGTGGCTGGCCGGCCCCTTTAAGGGAAAATGGGGCCTCAGTTTAACCTGTGACAAGATCAGCTCACTTCCTGGCTTAGGTCATATGATTAACTCAGGCCAGGCCTGGGGAGATTAGGGAGGAAAGGACAAGAGTCCTGGGATAGTCACTGCAGAAAGGAGCTTGAGTGGGAGCCTAAGACTCCAGCTAGGTGGGGTTAGGAGTGCTACGCATGACAGAAGCCTCAGAAAACATTGACCTGGGGTTAGGCCCTGAAAGGCCAGTGTGTGTAAGGACTAAATAAAATGGACCCCAGAGGGGAAGAGTTTTAATTACCATGGGACTGTGATGTGGAGTTCTTAAGGGGACTTGAGCAGAAGAAGAAACCGAGGCAGAGCACTGCAGAGAAAGGGACCTGGGCATTATTACGGATAGCTCAGTGAAGACTTCTCAATACGCAGCTATTGCCAACAATCAAACAAGATGCTAGGATGCATGAAGAGTGGGATGCTGAATAATACTGAGACGATTTTAATACCTTTATTTAAATCAGTGGTGTGTCCTCAGCTGTAAGACTGTGCATAGAACTGGCCACCCCATTTCAGAAGGGATAGTGCAGAACTAGATGGGCTGAGAGGCGGGCAACAAGACCTATCGGGGGCCTGGAAAAACTCTGGTACAAAGAGAGATTGAAAGGACTGTGGCTGCTGTGGTAGAAAGGAGATGAGTAAGAAGGACGTGATCAAAACTGTGTAGAATGATGAGTTGCCCAGAGAAGGGAGATCAGGAGCTGGTTTTCCTGTCTCACAGCACAAGCACAAGGGGACATTCAATTAAATGGAATGGTGGGCAAATCAAAACCGATAAATTGAAACACTTTGTGATTAAACACAACATGGTTAAATGTGGAACTCATTGCCCTAAGAAGTCATTGAGGCCAAGGATTTAAGATTCAAAAAAGGACTGGGCATTTATGGATATCAAGAATATGCAGACTTATAATTAATGATGCAAATCCTGTAGAAGGGACGTCAAACCTCGCTCCTCAGAGCTTAAGACTGTCTCTAATGATTAGAGATCAGGATGAGCCGTAATGTTGGAGGCAGATTATCCCACATCTGCTGCTGTGGGGTTCTTACAGCTTCCTCCACAGCATCTGGTGCAGGCCCCTGTCAGAGGGAAGATATTGAACTAGATGGACTCCGGGTCTGATCGAGGTTGGCGATACCTGTGTTCCTCAGTGAAGAGAAATACACTGACATTTTTAGGAAACTAAAGACCCGCCACTTTTACATATTGAACTTGTCAGAAAATGTATAAAATAGGCCTCTCTGCCTTTGCTGCCAGGAGCCCACAGACCCCAATCCTCACGGCATTTTCATGCAGTATGTGCAAAGTCCCCAGGAGGAGAACCCAGCCCATGCTCTGCTAACCACGGCCAAGAGGAGTACATCTGATATGTGCCAGTGAGATCAGTGGATCTGGCTGAATACACAGAGGGACATGGGTGTTGGAACTTGGCGTGCTGGGGGTTCCGCCGCACCCCATGGCTTGAAGTGGTTTCCATCATAGACAGGGTTCACAGTTTGGTCCAATGGCTCTCCACACCCCCACTATACACGTTGTTCCAGCCCCCCTACAAAGGGAGCAGACCTCCTAAGCAAACAGAGATTCTTTTCACACAAACTTCTCAAAGCAGCACCACCCTGTTACTTGCTAATTCGTATTATCAAGAACATTAGAAAAATCAGCAACTCAGAGGGGGGCTCAGCATTCAGCAGAGGAATGTTACCAGACTCTGGATCGTCTCTCAGTAGTTAGAATCCAGATTGGTTCATATTTTGTGAAGTTGCCTCAGTATTATGGTACATTTGAAACGGTTCCATTACTGACAGGTTTCAGAGTAGCAGCCGCGTTAGTCTGTATTCGCAAAAAAAAAGGAGGACTTGTGGCACCTTAGAGACTAACAAATTTATTAGAGCATAAGCTTTCGTGAGCTACAGCTCACTTCATCGGATGCATTGAATGAAGTGCATCCAATGAAGTGAGCTGTAGCTCAAGAAAGCTTATGCTCAAATAAATTTGGTTCCATTACTAGGACAGAATCCCTTAAGTGCCTGGTAAAGCAGTGTGAAATTAAGCGTTTGTTGCTGGAACAGACAAAGTTCAGTATTGTAACTGCTTGTTTTGAACTTAAAATGAATCCATACTGCACCAGATAATGAGGGTGTCAAGGATGAGTTCACAGGGAATAGGACCTTGAAAAACAAATGACAGAGTGAGAGGGAATAGGAAAAAGTCTAGATGAGTATGTGTGGGTGCTCAAATTATCTGGAAAGGCTGAGGTTATCCAGCTACTTTGCTTAACTTTGCCTCTGTTGCAATCAGTGGATCTAATTTTGAGCGTGTGTGTGGAAATTGTACAGCTTATTTTAAAGAAAATCAGACCCTTTTTGGAAAAAAAGTAAACTGTAAATGTGTTGATGTAGGTGCAGATTTAAGTGAATATTTATTGTAATGACAGTTTTCAGAGTAGCAGCCGCGTTAGTCTGTATTCGCAAAAAGAAAAGAAGTACTTGTGGCACCTTAGAGACTAACACATTTATTTGAGCATAAGCTTTCGTGAGCTACAGCTCACTTCATCGGATGCATTCAGTGGAAAATACAGTGGGGATGATTTATATACACAGAGAACATGAAACAATGGATGTTATACACACTGTAAGGAGAGTGATCACTTAAGATGAGCTATTACCAGCAGGAGGAGGGGTGGGGAGGAAGAAAACCTTTTGTAGTGATAATCAAGGTGGGCCATTTCCAGCAGTTGACAAGAACGTCTGAGGAACGGGGGAGGGGCAGGGGAATAACATGGGGAAATTGTTTTACTTTGTGTAATGACCCATCCAGTCCCAATCTCTATTCAAGCCTAAATTAATTGTATCCAGTTTGCAAATTAATTCCAATTCAGCAGTCTCTCATTGGAGTCTGTTTTTGAAGTTTTTTCGTTGAAGAATAGCCACAGACTAACACGGCTGCTACTCTGAAACCCACTATTACTGAAATATTCCTTTCTCATTTTTACCATATAATTATAAAATAAATCAATTGGAATATAACTATTTTACTTACATTTCAGTGTATAGTATATAGAACAGTATAAACAAGCCATTGTATGAAATTTTAGTTTGTACTGACTTTACTAGTGCTTTTTATGGAGCCTGTTGTAAAACTAGGCAAATATCTAGATGAGTTGATGTACTCCCTGGAAGAGCTCTGTGTACCCCCCGGGATACATGTATCCCTGGTTGAGAGCCACTGCCTTACAGAACTGTAGGAACTGGAGATGGAAAAGACCGGTTAGGTCTAATCTAGCCTGCCCCTCACAGAGCAGGTAGCTTATCCCCCTTCAGTATAGTGGGGTTCTTTAGAGATGGAGACTGCCCACAGTCTGATCATGGTCTTGCAGGCCAGGCATCCCTCTTGCCCTTGGATAATGTACCCACCAATCACATGCCAGAGGATAACAAAGCTAGCGATGGGATCATGAGATCACTAGCTTCTCCCTTAATGACAGGGCACCTACTAAAGTGACACCATTCCTGGGACCCAGTTTTGCAGCTGCTCCATACAAGCAGCTCCTTTGGTGTCAATTGTTTCATTACTGGCAAGTAGGATAATAATAATGCTATTGGCAAGTTTTATATGTTAAATCTATTCCATAGATTTTCCCCAGAGACAGACATCGTTAAGAAGTTTCAGAGTAGCAGCCGTGTTAGTCTGTATCCGCAAAAAGACAGGAGTTCTTGTGGCACCTTAGAGACTAACAAATTTATTTGAGCATAAGCTTTCGTGGGTTACAGCTCACTTCATCATGCGTAGAATGGAACATATAGTAAGAAGAGATATATATATACAGAGAACATGAAAAGGTGGAAGTTGCCACTTCTTAGACTTTAACTTGGTCTTGAATAGGGATTGGGAGTGGCTAGGTCATTACACAAATTGAATCTATTTCCCCACGTTAAATATCCTCACGCCTTCTTGTCAACTGTCTGATATGGGCCATCTTGATTATCACTACAAAAGTTTTTTTTTCTTCTGCTGATAATAGCTCATCTTAATTAGCCTTTTAGAGTTGGTATGGCAACTTCCACCTTTTCATGTGCTCTGTATGTATATACACCTCTACCCTGATATAACGCGGTCCTTGGGAGCCAAAAAATCTTACCGCATTATAGGTGAAGCTGCATTATATCGAACTTGCTTGGCCTCGAGCATTTCCGTTAATAGTCACTTCCCGCCCCCGACTGACCCCTCAGAACTCCCAACCCATCCAACTCCCCTCTCCTTGTCCCCTGACTACCCCCTCCAGAGACCCCCAGCCCCTAACCTACCCTCCCAAAACCCCACCCCCTATCTAAGACCCGCTGCTCCTGGTCCCCGATCGCTCCCTCCAGAGACCCCCCCCCCCCCTGCCCCCTGACTGCCCCGACCTCCTATCACACCCCTGCCCCCTGACAGGCCTCCCCAGGACTCCTACGCCCTATCCAACGCTTCATCCCCTGACCACCCCGCCCCAGAACCTCCAAACCATCCAACTCTCCCTGTCCCCTGACCGCCCCCTGACATCCTCTGCCCCTTATCAAACCCCTCGGCCCCGGCCCAGCACCCTTAACATGCCACTGAGAGCAGCGTGTCGGAGTGAGACGCGCTGATCCACCGGAGCACGCAGCCCTGACCCCCAGAGCGCTGCTTTACCGCATTATGTCCGAATTCGTGTTATATTGGGTCGCGTTATATCATGGTAGAGGTGTATATCTTCTTACTATATGTTCCATTCTATGCATCTGATGAAGTGGACTGTAGCCCACAAAAGCTTATGCTCAAATAAATTTGTTAGTCTCTAAAGTGCCACAAGTACTCTTGTTCTTTTATCGTTAACAAGGGTTCATTAAAGTGCTTTCATTTGCTTTGTTTCATTTCTTGCTTATTTTGTTACTGGAGGAAGCAAAACAGCTGCCCAGCTCTAAAACCTAATGAGCTAATGAATCTCAGTCTGACACAGTCCACTCCTCTTTCTATGCATCTTCATTTGTTTTCCTCAGCTGATCTGTGCCCTGGAAAGTTTTGCTGATAGGGGACCCGATTACGATAAATTGTGACTCGTTTTGTTCCATCTTGCCTGGCTCCAGAATAGCCATGGAAATGACAAGAACTGGCCATCCTCTCTCTGTTCAGTTCCTGAACTTTCTGGGGAAACTGGATACAATTAACAATACATTTAAAACTGGATACAATTAACTTAGGCTTGAATAGAGACTGGGAGTGGATGAGTCATTAAATAAAGCAAAACTATTTCCCCATGTTATTTCACCCCCCACTGTTCCTCAGACGTTCTTGTTAACTGCTGGAAATGGCCCACCTTGATTATCACCACAAAAGGTTTTCCTCCTTCCCCCCTCCTTCCTGCTGGTAATATCTCATCTTAAGTGATCACTCTACTTACAGTGTGTATGATAAAACCCATTGTTTCATGTTCTCTGTGTGTGTATATAAATCTCCCCACTGTATTTTCCACCGAATGCATCTGATGAAGTGAGCTGTAGCTCACGAAAGCTTATGCTCAAATAAATTTGTTAGTCTCTAAGGTGCCACAAGTACTCCTTTTCTTTTTCTGGGGAGAGGGATGAGCCATTCTGATGCCAGGGAGGGAGAATTGAGGAGTGTAGTGTTAGAGGTGAATAGAGATGGCCAGGATAAGCTTCCACAGAGCGATTCATACTGGGGCTGACCCATTGTCAGTGAGAACAGAATCAAGCCTTGTATATTTAAATTCTCATTTCCCTTTCATCCTTCATATCATGGTTTGTGCCTGCAACTTGCTTCAAGCACAGCTTAAATTTAAGATCATTACTCTCTTTAAATGAGCTTGTAAAAGCAATGACACCTCCCGACGTGTAGAAAGAGCCAAGCGACCAGCTTGGCTTAACAGTGAATCCTTGCTGATCTTAAACATAAAAAAGAAGCTTACAAGAAGTGAAAGATGGGACAAATGACCCCAGGGAGGAGTATAAAAATATTGCTCAGGCATGCAGGAGTGAAATCAGGAAGGCCAAATCACACTTGGAGTTGCAGATAGTAAGAGATGTTAAGAGTAACAAGAAGGGTTTCTTCAGGTATGTTAGCAACAAGAAGAAAGTCAAGGAAAGCGTGGGCCCCTTACTGAATGAGGGAGGCAACCTAGTGACAGAGGATGTAGAAAAAGCTAATGTACTCAATGCTTTTTTTGCCTCTGTCTTCACGAACAAGGTCAGCTCCCAGACTGCTGCACTGGGCATCACAGCATGGGGAGAAGGTGACCAGCCCTCTGTGGGAACAAAGTGGTTCAGGACTATTTAGAAAAGCTGGACGAGCACAAGTCCATAGGGCCGGATGCACGGCGTCTGAGAGTGCTAAAGGAGTTGGCGGATGTGATTGCAAAGCCATTGGCCATTATCTTTGAAACTCATGGCGATCGGGGGAAGTCCCGGATGACTGGAAAAAGGCTAATGTTGTGCCCATCTTTAAAAAAGAGAAGGAGGAGGATCCTGGGAACTACAGGCCAGTCAGCCTCACCTCAGTCCCTGGAAAAATCATGGAGGAGGTCTTCAAGGAATCAATTCTGAAGCACTTAGAGGAGAAGAAAGTGAACCTGGACCAGTCCACACAAGAGATCCACTTCCTGGACACTACGGTGCTAATACGCGATGGTCACATAAACACCACCCTATATCGGAAACCTACTGACCGCTATTCCTACCTACATGCCTCTAGCTTTCATCCAGATCACACCACACGATCCATTGTCTACAGCCAAGCTCTACGATACAACCGCATTTGCTCCAACCCCCAGACAAAGACAAACACCTACAAGATCTCTATCATGCATTCTCACAACTACAATACCCACCTGCTGAAGTGAAGAAACAGACTGACAAAGCCAGAAGAGTACCCAGAAGTCACCTACTACAGGACAGGCCCAACAAGAAAACAACAGAACGCCACTAGCCATCACCTTCAGCCCCCAACTAAAACCTCTCCAACGCATCATCAAGGATCTACAACCTATCCTGAAGGACGACCCATCACTCTCACAGATCTTGGGAGACAGGCCAGTCCTTGCTTACAGACAGCCCCCCAATCTGAAGCAAATACTCACCAGCAACCACACACCACACAACAGAACCACTAACCCAGGAACCTATCCTTGCAACAAAGCCCATTGCCAACTCTGTCCACATATCTATTCAGGGGACACCATCATAGGGCCTAATCACATCAGCCACACTATCAGAGGCTCGTTCACCTGCGCATCTACCAATGTGATAGATGCCATCATGTGCCAGCAATGCCCCTCTGCCATGTACATTGGTCAAACTGGACAGTCTCTACGTAAAAGAATAAATGGACACAAATCAGACGTCAAGAATTATAACATTCAAAAACCAGTCGGAGAACACTTCAATCTCTCCAGTCACTCGATTACAGACCTAAGAGTGGTAATTCTTCAACAAAAAAACCTTCAAAAACAGACTCCAACGAGAGACTGCTGAATTGGAATTAATTTGCAAATTGGATACAATTAACTTAGGCTTGAATAGAGACTGGGAATGGATGAGTCATTACACAAAGTAAAACTATTTCCCCATGTTATTTCTCCCCCACCCCCCATCGTTCCTCAGATGTTCTTGTTAATTGCTGGAAATGGCCCATCTTGCTTGTCATCATGAAAGGTTTTCCTCCTCCTCCCACCCCCCCCACCCCCGCTGCTGGTGATGGCTCAGCTTAAGTGATCACTCTCCTTACAGTGTGTATGATAAAACCCATTGTTTCATGTTCTCTGTGTGTGTATATCAATCTCCCCTCTATATTTTCCACCAAATGTATCCGATGAAGTGAGCTGTAGCTCACAAAAGCATATGCTCAAATAAATGTGTTAGTCTCTAAGGTGCCACGAGTACTCCTTTTCTTTTTTCTAAAATATCATTAAGGAAAATATTCCACAGAAATGATCAAACAATTAGAAAACCTGACCTATGAAGAAAGGTTAAAATACTGGGCATGTTTAGTCTTGAGAAAAGCACACTGGGGGTGGGGGGGGGATTGGATAACTGTCCTCAGATATGTTGAGGGCTCTTGTACAGGACAGTGATCAGTTGCTTTCCATGTCCACTGAAGGTAGGACAAGAAGTGATGGGCTTAATCAGCAGCAAGGGAGATTTAGATTAGATACTAGAAAAACTTTCTAATTACAGAGGTAGTTAAGCTCTAGAAGAGGCTTCCAAGGGAGGTTGTGGAATCCCCATCACTGGGGGGTTTTAAGGACAGGTTGGATATACACCTGACAAGGTTGGTCTAGGTTTATTTGGTCCTTCCTCAGTGCAGGGGCTGGACTAGGTGACTTCTCAAGGGCCCTTCCAGACCTACATTTTTATGATTCTATCTTTCCTATATTTCAGCAATAACTGAGCAGTTGTTTCCATTTTGAACATGTGAATAAGAATTCACAGGTCTGTTAATACACTAAACGCAGGTTAATCTTTGTGAGTCGTTCTTATTATTTTAGTTTTCCACTTGCTCCTCACATGTACATGAGCAACTTTTGTGTCCATCCTGATGGGGAGCAATAACAGTACCACCTAGCTCTTATATATCATTTTTTTATCCATCGAGCTCAAGCAACCTAAGTAGCATTATACCCATTTTTTCAGGTGAGGAAACTGAGGCACAGCAATGCGTAACTTGTCCACGGTCACCCAGCAGGGCAGAGGCAGGGCTGTGAATAGACCCCAGGTTTCCCAAGTCCCAGTCCTCTGCTCCTCCCAACTGCTGTGTCCAGCCAACTGGATGAGTTTGAATATGTTTTGTGGAATCTTAGTGTCATCTTCTCTTTTGCTGGTGTCTGAAATTTTGCTGCCTTCTCTATGTTGATTTACTTTTCAAAAAGGGAACTGTTGTCAGTGTCATTGTAACATAAATAATCTGGTTTTCTTGTTAGAATGGAAGCATGTATTATGGGTTGTACAGTGCATTTTCAAGAGAGAGCTCATTGCATTTCTGGACAAAAATGCCCACGTTCTGATCTCATTTACACTGGTGTAAACCAGGAGAAAGTCAATGGTGTTAGATTGGTGTAAAATCAGTGTGACAGCAGAGTCAGGCCCATTGTGCCTTGCAGCTGGTGGTGTCATTTACAGCTGTGCACAGTATGTGTGAAATGCTGCCTATGATATAAATGTGTAGAGGGTTTTGAGTCTGGTAATGTCTCACACTCACTGTGCATGAGTGTAAATGGAAGTGCAAGGGGTGGGGTAGAATCAGGACAACTTCAAAACAACTTGGGGCTTGTTGACATATGGTGTAGCCAATATCTCTACCAAAATACTATTGACTTGTGCTAAGCCTGCTCGTGGGGTTGCGAGCTGCACCGGTGCTATGTATTGTAATTTTAATGGGCTTCTGCAGCATTGTAATAGCTCTTGCTATCACAGAGTGTATCCACTCGCTCTAAACTGTTGGCTTCCCCTGCACAGGTTGACGGGAAGGCAGTGCTAATAACCGGCTGTGACAAAGGCTTTGGACATGCTTTGGCAAAGGAGCTGCATGCACAGGGATTCACTGTCTTTGCTGGCTGTTTGCTGATGGTGAGTACTACGTTAAGTTAACTCTGTTAGAGGTTGTGAAGGGCACATTTTAAAGGGACAGTAACATGCTGATTTGAAGCCTGTGATCAATGAAAATGTCTCTGCATTTTAAAAAAATTCAAATTAAACATATTTTTTCTTAGACTTCCACATTTCTTGCTTAGCCTTGCAGAGTCAAAGCAGCTAGCTGTGGAAAAGCCCTAACAGACTATCAAATCAATAGATCTTTCAGCCAAGAAAACCACCCCACTCGAATCTCTTATTAGAGACATCATCGACAGAAGCAAATAGATGCAATGCCAGGTGGAACACTTTCAGGAACTCTGTTCATGTTAAACCACTGTTTCTGAAGTAGCTCTAAATGAGATCTCTAGATTACCCAAGATCTTGATATAGGACCGTCTGTAAAGTCAGTCACCTCCCAGCACCAGGAATGGCTACAGGAAAAGATGGAATTCCATCTGAAGTACAGAAGAAAGGAGGACAGGTGTCAGACTCGCTGGGCGGCCAGTTGAGACAGGAGCTGGAACAGGAGCTGGCTAGCATGGAAGCAGGCAAAGGCAGGAGCAGGTTGCAACAGGATCAAGGGCTGGATGGAGTAGAAGCAGTCTGTCAGAATTAATAGGCAATGGGTGTGTTCCCGGCCTGGTAGTGATGTTGAGCAGACTGGAGAGACTGCTTCCCTTAGGAACCTGTATATCTGTCTTGGAATCAGCTGGGTGGGTCCTCACCTGTGGATTGGCTGAACCCTGGTTGGATGTGTGGGGCCTATCATGGGATGCTTCTGATGACTCATCACACTGTCTCAGGGATTACTCATCAGGCTTCAGCAGGCTCAGAGGTAACTCCGGTTTAGGAAGGCTCAGGCCAAAGGTAGCTGGTCACACATCAGACTGTACATAGTTTAAGCACAATGTCTTGCTTTCCTGCCTGAGGGCAGGAGGACCACAAGACATGAAGGACGCCAACATCGTCATGCTGAACAAAAACAAAGGAGATTGGAGTGATTTCAGTGGTTGCAAAGGAATCTCTCTCTTTAGTGTTGTTGGCAAGGCATTTGTATGGGTCGTTCTCAGAAGACTGCAAGTTCTTGCTGAACGTGTATATCCAGAGAGCCAGTGAGGCTTCTGTCCTGACAGATCAACTATCAACATGGTCTTGAGGCTGAGGCAACTGCAAGAAAAGTGTCAAGAACAAGGAAAATCTCTCTACGTTGACTTCATAAATCTAACAAAGGCTTTGAACTGATCAGCAGAAAGGGCCTTTTCCGAGTACTAGAGAGGATTGGTTGGCTCCCAGTCCTCCTCAGTCTGATTCTTATCTTTCCATGATGGCATGAAGGCTACAATCCAGTGTAACAGTGATCAATCTGACAGCTTTGAAATCTGCAGGGGTGTCAGACGGGGATGTGTTTGGGCACCAACACTATGATATAGTCTTCTCTCTCCTTGATCATGCTTTCTCATCTAGTACCAAGGCAGTACATTCCCATACAAGATCAGATGGGAACGTCTTCAACATCACACACCTTAAGAGCAAAAGGCAAAGTCAAACGCATGCTGATAAGATAATTTTTTTTTTTTTGTTGCTCAGGAATTCGATTTATTAACCACTCATGATATTGTAACATGACACACAATATCTGAACTCAACGCCGTGTCTGTTGAGAGAGACGGCTGCCATGTGTTTATTTGTGTTACTGTAGTGCCTAGGAGTCCTAGTTATGGACCAGAACCTCATTGCACTAGGTGTTGTACAAAAACAAAACAAAGTGGCAGCCCCTGCCCCAAGAAGCTTACAGCCTCAGTATAAGACAAATGACAACAGGATACAGATAGATGGAGGAGGAGACGTATACAATGAAAGAATATTGCTTGGCATGACAGGCAGTGAGCCCTGCACACCAGCAGCCTAACCAATGGCATGTTTTTTGTAGGCACCCCAGCAAAGTGGGGCACGGAGGGGATTTGAAGGGGATAGTGAGTTAGCTAGTGATATTATCATTGTCCTACTCACCGTCCTCTGCCTCTGTGTGCCCCTCACTTGTTCTGCCATATCAGTGTAGACTGTAAGTTCCTGGGCAGCGGCCAGAGCTCTTGTGAACTCTGCTTGGTTGGCGGGAGAGGCCACGTAGCATATTTGGGGTGTTGAAAAGCAACGCAGGGAGAGACTTTCAGAGCTTCAGACAACTCAGGGCAAATGTGCGGCCAGCAGGCCACTCTCCTCCCCCTCCCGCCACCCCCAGCTTTAAGCCAGGGCTGTGGTTAGCTTAAGTGTCTCCAACAATTGTAGCTGTAGTGGTATCCACAGGCACTGACTTTCTTCTTTCCAGGTGGGTGATCCACTCCTGCTCTGCCCTGAGGCCCCGTCCCCACTCTGCCCTTCCCCCAAGGCCCCACCCTCACTCCGCCTCTTCCTGCCCCCGCTCCACCCCTCCACCCACAGCCTGCTGTCGAACAGCTGATAGGTGGGTGCTGAGCACCCACTATTTTTTCCATGGGTCCTCCAGCCCTGGAGCACACATGGAGCCTGCACCTATGGTGATATCCCCTGGGCACATATGGGTCTCTCAGGAAGCTGGATCCCAAACGCTCTAGGGTCACTGGCAGTGAGTACAGAGTATGGAGCCCCAGAGCAATATGCTACCAGAAAGGCAGGCAGCACTTGCTGCTCTGACTTCATCTTCCAAACAGCCCCCTGGGGTAGCCCAAGTGCAATAGGCCTGGGGAATGACATGGCGTGTCTATTTCCATGGGCCAAGCCTAGAGGAAAATTAAAAAAAGAGCAACTGGGAGGGCCAAGTCAATTCAGGTTTTGATATAACAATTGAAGATTTTACTAATAACAGATGAAACGAAATGCAGGAATTTTTATATATTTTTTTACTTTTCTGTGTTCCTTAAGATAATTTAAAGCTGACTAGGAAATATTTGAAGGTGGCCATTGTATCCAGGTGTTTGGATGGCTGGAGACCACAGCTGTACTCCCAGAAACCCCCGCAGTACAGTTCGAATATAACCCACCTGGCTGCCCAGTGTCAGTGAAGGTTACGTTCTGTCATTGCACCAGAAAGGAAAGTTGGCCAGGCCAGACACCCCAGCTGACATATTCCATAACCTGGCAGAAGAAAGTCCTGTTGGACTACTGCCGTTGTGTGAAAGTTTCCATCGAAAGGCTCTGTAAATCCTCTCTTACTAGCGTCATGCGGTGCTTTGAGCTGGCACGTTGCTGCTGCATCACTTTTCACTGCAGTGTGCTCGGGCTTGGGATGGGAGCAGCAGGTGGAAGGATGGAGCGAATGTGGAATCATTGTTTACAGGGAGGGCTATTTCAGGAGATTTGCACACCAGTGGAGAGCAGAGAGGGCATTTGAGGGCAAATAAATGAACTAAGTTGACCCCACAGTCAGCCTGACTATCTCGAGTTCTGTATGACCAGTTCGGTCATTTTCAGAAGCAAGGAAATTTCACCTCTTGGTCACAAGTTAAAACCTGACCCCAACTGGGTATTGGCCTAGGAGGCAGAGTGGTCCAGTGCAGGATTTCTCAGTCTTTTAGGTTGGTGATGCCTCCTTTAAAGTAAAAATTGTCATCACCCCCACCATTCCTTACACTTACTATACAAGTAAAAATAAGAAATGTCTCATTGATAACAGTGCTAAGCCTACAGAACTTATGGATGTGTTTCTAGATGTTGAGAGCAAATACTTGACCTTGAAGGGAAAAGGTATGCAGGGAGTGGGGCAGCAAGTTGTTTTTTTTTTTTTTTTTTTTTTTGCTTTAGAGATTGTTATAAATTTTTCAACCCCTTGCAACATCCACAGCCCACGTCCCTTGCTTGCCTTTCGTGACCCCTTGGGGTTGTGGTCCATTGGTTGTCTAGTAGTTAGAGCTGGGGTCATGGAATCAGGAAACGTAGGGTCGATGCCCAGTGGTATCATGGGCCTGCTGCATGACTTTGAGCAAGTTACACCACTCTGTGACTCAGTTTCCCATATGTACAAAGAATGTAATAATACCCATCCTTGTAAAGTGCTTTGAGATCCTTGGAGGAAAGGTCATATGGAAGCATCACTATCACCTGTCTGTTTTGTGGCTTGCTGTTGGTTGCTTTATCAGAGCACAGGGTTTTTATTCTTGTTTCCCTGATGCTGTCACTTTCCAGAAACTTTACAGTCACTGAAAGGTCTCCACTGTCCCTTCAGCAATGGACGGTTGTGGGGTCACATTACAAGGGAGCCATACCCCATATCTGCTACTTCTCACAGCTCCCGCAGTGCATTTTGGCCCCCGTGGTAGTTAGCAGGGCGCAAGTCATTAAACACTTCCTTTCCAGTTCTGTTTATAGGCCATAGCTCCAGATTGTCCTTTTGAGACAAATGGGCACAGCTGTTTTAAATTTCAGCACTTCCTCTGTGGGTTCCTCAAACAACAGGGATATGGCAGAGCAGCCTCTTGACTTCATGTGAGGCGGCAGTGAGGGCGTGGTACAGGAATGGTGAATGGAGCCCCTCAGAGAATAGCAGCCCGGGCAGGGAGCAGGTGACCAAGGCTGTGGGACCTGTTTGACGCTGGTGGAAGTTGGGAGCACCTGGCACTCCCTGAGGTCAGGCCCTTCTGTAGTAAGATGCTGGTCTTCAGCATTTCTTCCGAATCTGCATTAATGGGCAACATTTGTGAAAACTCCCTGGTAATGGGCTTTGGGCTAAGGAGCTAATTCAGACTAAACTATCACAAGTAATCTGATTCCAATAAGAATGGAAACATCCTGCATCAGAGCTGGTGCTAGAGCCGTGTGAAGAGTCAATCCTCTAGTTCTCCCATGGCATCTTGGAAGCAGCACTGATTCCTGGGCTACTCCCAATAAAACTTGCCACAACCACCCAGGCCTCCCCACCCCACCTGCCCCACGACTCTGCTCCATGGGCCTCATGGTGACCCCCCTGTCCCTCCCTGTGACACTGCAGTCCATGGGCCTTCTGGTGACACCACCCCGCTCCATTCTGTGATACTGCACTCCACAGGGTCCTGGTGACCCCCCCCTTCCCACCCTGCCCTGCGACACTGCACTACACGGGCCTCCTGGTGACCTCCCCTGTCCCGCCCTGTGACACCGCCCTCCACAGGCCTCCTGGTGACCCATCCGCCTTGCCCGGTGATGTTCCACGGGCCTCCCCGCAATCCACCCACCCTGCCCAGTGACACTGTGCTTCACAGGCCTCCCTCTGCATCGCCTGCCCTACATCATGACACCATGCTACAAGGACTTCCCTGTGCCCTTCCCACCTCACGATGCTGCGCCCCCCTGTGCATCCCCTCCCCATGACACTCCACAGGCCTCCCCATGCCCTGCCCATCCCGTGACATGACCCCACTAGGGCATCGCTGAGACCTGCCTGCCCCATGACATGACCCCATGCCACATGGGCCTTGCTGTGACTGGCCTGACCCACATCATGATCCGTGTCAAGACTGAATGGGCACTTCCCATCCGCAGAGAGAGGAGAGAACTGAAGGAAAGAATGAAGAGACTTGCCCACATGGAGGGGAAAGTTTACTCTGCTGCTGGCCCCCAAGCACCGGAGCAGCCCCGAGCAGAGGGGGTGGCGAGGGCTGCGCTGTGAAGGGCTGTGATGACACAAGCAGGCAGGGCAGAGCAAAGTCAACTTCAGTGAAAGGCGCCTGTGGTGAACAGCTGGCTGCAGGCCCAGAGCTGAGCAGCTGCAGCAAGGGGGAGGGTGAGCTTCCCAAGGGCAGGGGGAGGGAAGTGTGGAGGACATGGCTGTACCAGGTTAGCCACCCAGGAATAGCAGCGAAACGGGCACTAGCCACCACACTAAACTTTACTGTACACAAAGTGTAGCCTGCCTTCAACAGTCGGCCAAGATGTGTGACGGGACGCTTCACTCAGTGCCACCTAGTGACTACATGTTATAAGGCAGTTTAAGCTTCCCATCACATCTCCCCCCTTTTGGCCTTTTCTGTATTTTAACAACTTTAAAACTCTAAAACTGTTTTTTTTTCCAAACTAACTTTTTGAATTTCAATACATGTCTGTGTGTTACTCCTCCCCGAATCGTACTGGTTCTTTATATAGCCACAATGGGTAACATCTTGGCGACTAGGCTGTCTTTCCCTTGCAGTGGCTGGCCTGGCAGGTTCGGAGTAGATTCATCTTCCTCTTCCTTGTTCTGCATCTTGTTCTCAGTTGATTATTGAGTCTCAGGAACAAACTGAAGATGTCAACAGTTTCTGCTGAACTCCCCGCCATCTGTCTCAATGGTATGTGACCTGGACGCTGCATTCTTTTTCTTTACAACAACTTGAGTTCTCCATCCTCTTCCTTCATGGCCATCAGGTTCCAGATCAGGCAATTCTAAGTGACATTTTCTAAGTGAAAATGTTCATAACCAGTTTTTGCGTTTTGATCTAATTCAGCCACTCCTCTCACTAGCCACTTTGGGGCTTGATTTTTTTTCCAGGTTGGAACAGTAGACCCGAGTTGCCTTCCCATTAGGAGCTGGGCGGGGCTATGCCCAGTAGTTACTATTGGTGTTGGCCTGTACCTGGGAAGAGCAAGGAATGGATCTTCCTGCTTCAGTATTTCATCACTGTCTGTACTGCCCTCTCAGTTTCTCCATTTGCTTGTGGGTAATGCGGGCTGCTAGTGGTGTGTTCAAAGTCATACTTTGTTTGGAATGACGTAAATTCAGCTGCAGTGAATTGTGGTCTGTTGACTAGCAATAATTGTTCTGGAATACCAGAATGGACAAATGTGCTCTTTAATTTCTTGGTAACACTGCAACACGTTGAATCTTTCAAAATATTATTTCAATATATCTAGAAAAATAATCCATTTCAACTAGGTCATGATGTCCTCTGAATATGCATCAATCTGCTCCTAGCCTCCTCCAGGGGCTGTCTGGTAAAGGTGTTGGAGAGACAGGTGAGGGAAGTAATACCTTTCATTGGACCAACTTCTGCTGGTGAAAGATGCAAGCTTTTGAGCTACATAGAGCTCTTCTCCAGGTCTGGGAAAGTTGGTAGAGATATTGTTACCAGAGATTCTTTGCGTTATGTTGGTTTGTTAGTTCTGCAGTGTTCACATGAAGACATTTATTCTTCATGTCCTTGCTGATTTCAGGCCACCACACTGACTGACTGGCTCATTCATGGCATTTAGCTAGTCCTTGATGTCCTGGATAGGTGAGGTCTAGAATTTCTCCTCTCAAAGCATTTTGGATGATAGTACAGTCACCTTTAATCATTAGGCCATTGGACTTGATTAATTGTCTGCGTACAGCAAAGCAGTCTCTTGTCACAGCCATTGTGTTCTTCAGATACTAGGACCACCTTGCCCAAATGTAGCTAAAAACTTCTTGACATTGCTCTTTGTAGCGGGTATAGTTTCCTGCCTGACACTTGTTTGTAAGTTCCCACAGCATCTACAAAAGCCTTTACATCATCTTCTAACCCACAGATATTTGAGTGCAATATGGGGCTCCATGACAATGTGTCTGCTGTTACCAGATTTTTTACCAGGAGTATATTCAGCAATTGGGTTAAATTGCATGAGCCTATTCAAAAGACATTGGCATCTCATTGATACTTGATAAAGGCCTTTTCTGTTGATAAGGGTTAGAAGAGATTTATGGGCGGTTATCAGTTTAAAGGAACGTAATCCACGCAGATATCTGTAGGAGTTCTCACATGCTCATAAACGTGCCAAGGCACTCCTTTTTCAATCGGTGCATATTTTTTTTGAATGCAGTTGGTTTCCACTCAGACCCACATACCTGCAACAGTACACCACCAAGGACGTAGCTACTGGCATTGGCAGTGATCATTGTGTGTTTGTTTGCATTGTTGAACATTGAAACTGGCCCTCATAAACTGGATGTATTGCACCTTACTAGTTCATTCAAGGATTTTATCACTGTAGAAAGGTCTTGCAGGTATTAGCCAAAATAATTTACCATCCCCATTAAGCATCTCAGTTCTGGAACAAATGCATTCAATTCTCTAATTGCTTTTACTTTCTCAGAGCCAAGACTAATTCCATCTTTGTTTATTATCTGTCCCCAAAATTCATTTTGGTGTAGGTGGAAAACATACTTTTCTTTATTTAGCTTGAGTCCAGCCTCACTGATTAAGCTCAGAACTTTACTGAGGGCTTTGTCTTGTTTTCCACTGATGACCCATATACTAAAATTTTGTCCATAAAAATGACAACCTCATTTATGTTCCTTAGCCGCTCTGCCATCTTTCTTTGGAAAATGTCAGGAATTCTGGTAATCCCAAAATGTAATCTTTGAAAGCACAATTTCCCAAGTTGTGTAATGAATGTAGTCAGTGTAGCACTCTCTTAGAAACCACTTGAGGCATCAAGCTTGGAGAACACAGTAGCACCTGCCATGTCAGGGAGAGAGTCTCTGAGTGCTGGAAGGATATATTTTTCTCTTGTTACTGCTTCAATAAGTCTTTTAAGATCCATGCAAGTTCATATTTTTCCCTATAACAGGTACCATCAGTGCAGACCATGCAGTTGGCTCAGAGTTTTTCTTGATTATGTCACTTTTTTCCATTCTCTTTAACTCCATTTCTACTTTATGAAGTAATGGGATAGGAATTCTGTGGGACATATATATGCTATGTGGTTCAGCAGCATTTCTACTGCATCCCCTTTTAAAAAATCCAGTACACCAAATAGTCTGTCTCCTTCTTCCATCTTTCTCACTCCACCCATCATGGCAACCACATTGAAACAGAGGAGATTGTCAGTCTTTGATCACATCAAGTAACATTAAAGCTTTGTTTTGTGACAGGGTCGGGCCAGATGGCTACAGGAGAGTAATAGAAGGCAGATATATTAGCCCCAGGCTCAATAGGTCCCTTTTTCCTGGGTAAGGTAACAGGGAAGGTTCCAGAACAATCAGGAATCTTCCGGAGACAATTAAGACAGGCTGATTAGAACACCTGCAGCCAATCAAGAAGGTACTAGAATCAGTTAAGGCAGGCTAATCAGGGCACCTGGGTTTTAAAAAGGAGCTCACTTCAGTTTGTGGCATGCGTGCGAGGAGCTGGGAGCAAGAGGCGCTAGGAGCTGAGAGTGAGAACGCGGACTGTTGGAGGACTGAGGTGTACAAGCATTATCAGACACCAGGAGGAAGGTCCTATGGTGAGGATAAAGAAGGTGTTGGGAGGAGGCCATGGGGAAGTAGCCCAGGGAGTTGTAGCTGTCGCACAGCTGTTCCAGGAGGCACTCTAAACAGCTGCGTTCCACAGGGCCCTGGGCTGGAACCCGGAGTAGAGGGCTGGCCCGGGTTCCCCCCAGATCCTCCTAACTCCTGGTCAGACACAGGAGGAGTCAACCTGGACTGTGGGTTCAGAAAAACGGCCAAGCTGAGGGCTGCCGTGAAGCTTCAAGGTGAGCAAATCTGCCAATAAGCGCAAGACCCACCAAGGTAGAGCAGGAACTTTGTCACAACTGGTGTTAGCAGTGGGATTTGGTGTCCACAGCGTGGCGGAAGGAGGAGAGTGTTTGGAAGGAAGGAAGGAAAAAAAAAAAGGGAAGAGGGTCTATTTTTATTTTTTTTCACCACAATAGAGGAGGTCGTGTGGGCACTGATACAAGCCACAGGTGCCCAGCAGGAGGCTACCCGTGTTCAGGCAGCCGCCCAACAGGAGGCCGTGCGGCTGCAGCAAGAGACTAATCACCTGCTGATGGACCAGTCTGCTCAAGACCGGGCTATGTTGCGGAAACTGGTAAACCAGGTAAAGGCCCTTCTAGAGCTGAACCACGGTCCTGATGGGACGCAGATCATGCGGGCCAGCAATGCTGCAGAAAATAACGCGGGAGGATGATGTAGAGGCATACCTCCTGGCCTTTGAGAGGACAGCCCTGCGGGAGGCTTGTCCCCGAGAACAGTGGTCTGGCATCCTCGCTCCATTCCTGTGTGGGGAGGCCCAGAAGGCCTACTATGATTTGCCTGAAGAGGCTGCGGCAGACTATCCCCAGCTGAAAGCAGAGATCCTGGCCAGATCTGGGGTAACGACCGCAGTGCGGGCCCAGCGATATCATGAGTGGAGAAACCAGGAAAACAAAACCCTGCAGTCCCAATTATATGACTTCATCCATCTCGCACAAAAGTGGTTACGAACTGAGTCCCGTAGTCCGAAGGAGATACTAGAGGTTCTGGTCATCAACCAGTACATGAGAAGACTACCGCCAGACCTTCGCACCTGGGTAAGCCAGAACAAACCCTCCACCTACAACGAGGTTGTCGCGCTGGTAGAAAGGCGAAGGATGGCGAGGGAGCTGACCCAACCAGTTAAGGAAGAAGCACGCTGGGTTAAACTAGCAGCACCAAGCCCTAGAGCTCGGGTGACTGGGCCACCAGGAGAACCCAGGGGGAAAAAGAATGGGGCTGAAAGCTCACCAGAAGCCACAAAGAGTCAGAGCACTGAGGGGGAAGAGGATCGTGATGTTAGACTACCCAAACCAAGAGACCGGGGAATGCCTAGGGCTCCGTACAGATGTTATGCCTGCGGGGAGAGGGGACACATAGCTGCACAGTGTCCCAATGCCAAGGAGCCTATGCAGTGTAATCTGGGGAACTGGGCAGACCCATGCTCCCTAAACCACCTTGTGGGGGTCTCACTAACCCTACATATGTACACCAGACCAGTGAAGCTAAATGGGGTAGAGACCACAGCACTGGTTGATTCGGGGAGTGCTATCACACTTATCTCGGGTCACGCTTATCTTATCAGCTGCTGTGGGCTAAGCGTACGAGGATAACATGCGTCCATGGGACAGTTGGTTATTACCCCACCATCCCAGTAAAAATCGAGATTCAGGGGAACACTCCTGAGGTAACAGCAGGTGTAGTCCCTAAACTCCCATATCCAGTGCTCATAGGGAGGGACTTCCCAGGGTTTGGAGACTTACTCCCAGTAGGGGAATTGGAGAAAGGGGAAAGCCCTGAAAGTAGTGAGGCATCCACAGTAGACTGTCAACCCCCAACCTTCTCTGAAATATCCCCAGATTTGTTCACCACTCCCAGACAGCGTAGAAAGACGAAAAGGGAAAGGAGGGCAGCTAAGGCCTTGGGAACCCGAATACTGACCCAAAGCCAGAGGGTCGCTCTCGTAGGTAGGCGGACCCGAGCAGCTGAAAAGAAGGCCATCCAGGAGGGAGACGCACCCGAGTCGGACCCACACCCGAACGCCTTTGAACCAGGAGAGGCAACAGAGACTGGCCCCCATGATCTCAGGAAGATTAGCCCGGGAGAGGAAATAATGAAACAAACGAGTCTATCCAAAATTGGCCCTGGCCGAATCGGAAAAAGCAAGTCTGGGCATTCCTGGGTGTGATGGGGTACTACCAACGATTTATTCCCCATTTTGCTACCAGGGTGAGTCCCCTGACAGGCCTGATAAAAGCCTGGGGTTCAGACATGGTGAAGTGGACAGATGCCGCAGAGAAAACATTCATGGATCTACAGACAGACGAAAAGGGAAAGGAGGAGGAGATCTACAGACAGCCCTCTGCAGTAACCCCGTGCTTATAGCCCCAGACTTTACAAACAGATGCATCTGAAGTAGGATTGGGAGCTGTCCTATCGCAGATGGTTGGAGATGAAGAACACCTAATTCTCTACCTCAGCAGGAAACTCCTCCCGAGAGAGCAGAAGTATGCCGTGGTTGAAAGAGAGTGCCTAGCTGTGAAATGGGCCATGGAAACACTACATTATTACCTTCTGGGACGACGGTTTACCCTTGTGACCGACCATGCACCCCTCCAGTGGAGGCAGCGAAATAAAGAGAAGAACGCAAGGGTGACTAGATGGTTCCTGTCCCTACAACCTTTCCAATTAACCATACAACACCGGGCTGGAAGCCAGCATGGCAATGCAGATGGCTTGTCACGAGTACACTGCCTGACGTCCCAAGTTGCTCAACCCTGTAGTGTTGAGCAGAGGGGAGGGATATGTGACAGGGTCAGGCCAGATAGCTATAGGAGAGTAATAGAAGGCAGATATTAGCTCCAGGCTAAGTAGGTCCCTTTTTCCTGGGTAAGGTAACAGGGAAGGTTCCAGAACAATCAGGAACCTTCTGGAGACAATTAAGACAGGCTGATTAGAACACCTGCAGCCCATCAAGAAGGTACTAGAATCAATTAAGGCAGGCTAATCAGGGCACCTGGGTTTTAAAAAGAAGCTCACTTCAGTTGTGGTGTGCGTGTGAGGAGCTGGGAGCAAGAGGCACTAGGAGCTGAGAGTGAGAACGCGGACTGTTGGAGGACCAAGGTTTACAAGCATCATCAGACACCAGGAGGAAGGTCCTATGGTGAGGATAAAGAAGGTGGGGAGGAGGCCATGGGGAAGTAGCCCAGGGAGTTGTAGCTGTCGCACAGCTGTTCCAGGAGGCACTCTAGACAGCTGCGTTCCACAGGGCCCTGGGCTGGAACCAGGAGTAGAGGGCAGGCCTGGGTTCCCCCCAAACCTCCCAACTCCTGGTCAGACACAGGAGGAGTCAACCTGGACTGTGGGTTCAGAAAAACGGCCAAGCTGAGGGCTGCCATGAAGCTCCAAGGCGAGCAAATCCGTCAATAAGCACAAGACCCACCAAGGTAGAGCAGGAACTTTGTCACACTTCATAGGTTGTTTCTGTGAAAAATTGTCCAGTGCTGCCAAAGTACCTGGGGGTTATTTAGGACAGTATCTGCTGGTTTCAGCTCTAGGAGAGGTTGAAGGTGATTAGAAAGCCCTTCTGGTATGACGGTTGCATCCACACCTGAATCTATTTTAAAATTAAGCCCTTGCCTCTATTCAGTTTCACCTTCCAGGCTGGCTCTGTGTCATTACATGTGACTGAGCCCAGAAAAAGGGTCTCTTGACTCTCAGTGCTCACTTCCTGTACTGCCTGTGTACAGCAGGGTGATGGGATATGCAGACCCCACACTGGACAACATGGGGTTAATGAGCTAGTGTGGGCTCAGGTGTCGCTTCCCCACAGCAGGTTGAGAAATGACAGGTTCGGAGGGAGATGAAGAGGGAGAACCCAGCTCAGTTGATGGCAGACCTGGGAGGAGAGCAGACCTTCAGTCCTCGGCTGCTGAAGAGAGGGCAGACTGGAGGCAGAGCTCCCCAGCTGACTGCTGCCCAATGGCCCCTTCCTGAGGGGAGGGAGGGTCAGATGCTGACTCACCTTGAGAGGAAACCACTGCCTTCTATTACCTGCAAATGCAGGTTAGGGCCCTTGACTGATGAGTGTCCTCTGAAGAAAGAGAGCCTTGACCCAGCTTTGGGATGAACATCTGTGTTAATTCCCCTTGTTTTGGTTCATTAACTACCCCGAAGAGGAGAGACTTTAAAGTGACCTGGCTGGCGGTCCAAGTCGCAGGAAGAGGCAGATGACCACAGTATTGGAATGACCATCAGCAGAAGGTACATGATGTGGAGAGAATTGCTATGCCACGCCCAGCCAAAAGAAGGCACTAGTTGAGAGTCAACCCCTTCATGGGCAGATGGTGGCAAAATGTCCAGTTTTTGTGCATTTATGGCATTTGGCTCCTTTGGGTGGACAGTCACCTCTTGGATTGTGACTTTTCCCACATCATATGCAACAATTGTAATAAATCTTCAAAGCGCCAGACATTGCCTTTGAGGATTTATTGAATTGCTTTTTACAGCTGTGCTAATCTCCTGTCGTCACTCTGTAAGTCACTTTCTCTAGGTCTCTTTCTGGAAGCCTCTGGTCTCTATTTTGATTTTTAGTCCTCTCCAATTGTCTTGTCATTTCTGTTGCTGTTTGAAGGGTTACAATCATAGGAAGGGACCTCAAGAGGTCTTCCAGTCCCTGCACTCATGGCAGGACTAAGTATTATCTAGACTAGTATGACCTAGAAATCTCTCTTCATTTGCAGTTTCTCTGTTAGTCTGTTGCTAAAATGCCAGGCACTACTGTCTGTAGTCTGCTCTTCCCTTTTATCCTCAAAATCACAATTTTCTGCCATGTCGTACAAGCCTCCTATAAAAGATTCCACAGCCTCCCCAGTGTTTGAACATGCTGGTAGAAACACACTTGCTCATAAACCACATTAGGTTGAGGTATAAAATGCTCATCAAACTTAGCCAGCCCCCACAGAGTAATTGTTCTTGTGGCTCTCCTCTCCAAAGGCCAAGGATTGAAAGACATATTCAGCTTCCCTGCCCATGGTACAGATGAGAGAACTAGCTTTCCCCTCCCTTCCAATCCTCGTTGTGGAGTTTAGTTGTAAAGCAAAAACGTGCAAAGTGCTCCGTCCGGTTGGGCCAGTCAGACAGTCTGTTGAAGCTGAATCTCTCTGGAGTGGGGACCTTTAGTGTTTTGACAAAATTCTGCAGTTTCTGTTGTTATCTTCTAACCCCATATTGTGTTAGTCACACACACACAGAGGCAAGATGGGTGCTAGTCACAACAGTTTTATTGTTTAAAAAAAAAAAAAAAGTGTTGACTGCCTCCGTCACTCAGCAAAGATGGGCTGCACTATGCTTCATACGCTACTACCTTGTGACTAAATATTTCCCCAGACCCAAAGAAAAGCTCTGGGATGCTCAAAAGCTTGTGCCTTCCACCCACAGAAGTTGGTCCAATAAAAGATATCACTCCTTCACTTTGTGTCTGTCACACATTATAATGCAGTTTAGACTTCCCCTCCCAGCCTGAAAGCACAGAAGCCGTAAAAAGAACAAATGAAACAAATAGCTGGCGAAGGGGTAGAAGTAGTGTCTGCTGGGTGATGGAGAAGCTGCTGTCGGAATCCGGGCACCGAGCCCAGACTCTGCTGATAAATCAACACGGCGACATGGACAAGGTTTTGTGGGCACTTTAATTTAGCATGAGGACCTGTCTGCAAGAGGGATGAGTCTCTTGTATGGTTCCTCCCAGGCACCAGGGGAGAAAAGGAGGCAGATGGCACACTGGGAACACCAGGTCTGCACGCTTCCCTCCCTGTTTTGTACCTAATGTGCTCTTGGACGACCTCTTCTCCCCCCCCCGAGATCCGAGGGGACATCATGGTGCAGAGTCAGGAGCAGCGAGAGTCAGTGACACACCCAGGAGACAACTCCGAGGAGACACTGGGAGTAGGAAGCACAGAGCAGAACCCTGGGGGGATACGGTGAGACACCCCAACAGTCATGGGAAGCATGCCTTGCCTGAGCACTCCCGCAGCCCTCCCAGAGCTCACATCGCCCCAGAGGGGTAAAGAAGAGGTGAACCATGGAGGGGCAGGGTCAGCCCTGCAGTGGGCAGCCATGTCAGACAGTTATTCTGATGCTTATTTGATAAAAATAGACCTTCCAAATCAGTATACTCTCTCGTCACTGAGTGATTTGCAGGAGTTTAGGGCAGTAACTGATCCTTCTTGGCCGAAGAAGAAAATTCTTGTTTTAGATGAGAAATAACAATGAGCGACACTGTTTTTTCAAGTCATTGACCAATGGCTGTTTGGCAGAAGTACTGGAAATGTGTTTTTTTATTTTAGTAAGGGCTGAGGGGGGAGAAAACTTACTTAGGGAGCCCTGGTTCTTAGCACTCTGAGCTAACAAGAAGTGCCTTGCGCCCAGATACAGTAAGTCTCTGTTCGTGAGCTGGATTGGCTTCACTTCGTTCACTGTGAAGCAGCTGAAAAGCTCTTTGTATGATCAAAAGCTAAGTTTTAACAACGTTCTCCCAAGATACAGTGAGCAGCAGTGTACCGCAATTTGCTTTAAAGGGAGCATAACATTGTGATGCTGACACAATGCCTACCAAAATGCCAACATCACGCTTTGGGAGGTTTCCTTTCATGTACATAGAAAGGTATGAGAAGTGCTGTCGTGTCTTGTGTCCAGTCACCCAGGAAGTTCACTGCTTCATCCTGGTTTCTGTGATGCCTGGAAACATTTAAGTTTTAAAAGGAAATGTTGTGGGACCAGATCCTGATTTCAGTTACACTGGTGTAACACTGGAGTAACTCCACATTGAAGTTAATGGAGTTACCCCATCTGTATCAGCACGATGTGACGGAGAGACTGCCGAGACTCATCAAGCCCTCAGATTGCTACCCCTTCCTGCTTCTCCATGTGGGCACTAATGATGCTGCCAAGAATGACCTTGAGCGGATCACTGCAGATTACATCGCTCTGGGAAGAAGGATAAAGGAGTTTGAGTGGTTTTCTCATCCATCCTCCCCATGGAAGGAAAAGGCCTGGGTAGAGACCGTTGAATTGTGGAAGTCAATGAATGGCTACGCAGGTGGTGTCGGAGAGAAGGCTTTGAATTCTTTGACCATGGGATGGTGTTCCAAGAAGGAGGAGTGCTAGACAGAGACGGGCTCCACCTAACGAAGAGAGGGAAGAGCATCTTCGCAAGCCGGCTGGCTAACCTAGTGAGGAGGGCTTTAAACTAGGTTCAGGGGGAAGGAGACCGAAGTCCTGAGGTAAGTGGGGAAGTGGGATACCGGGAGGAAGCATGAGCAGGAGCGCGCGAGAAGGCAGGGCTCCTGCCTCATACTGAGAAAGAGGGACGATCAGCGAGTTATCTCAAGTGCCTATACACAAATGCAAGGAGCCTGGGAAACAAGCGGGGAGAACTGGAAGTCCTGGCACAATCAAGGAATTATGATGTGATTGGAATAACAGAGACTTGGTGGGATAACTCACATGACTGGGGTACTTCATGGATGGATATAAACTGTTCAGGAAGGACAGGCAGGCAGAAAAGGTGGGGGAATTGCATTGTATGTAAGTGAGCCAGTATGATGCTCACGAGCAAGCATGGAAACTGCAGAAAAATCTGAGAGTCTCTGCATTAAGTTTGGAAGTGTGAGCACCAAGGGTGATGTCATGGTGGGAGTTTGCTATAAACCACCGGAACCAGGGGGATGAGGTGGATGAGGCTTTCTTCAGAACTTTTGGAAGTTACTAGTCACAGGTCCTGGTTCTCATGGGAGACTTCAATCACCCTGATATCTGCTGGGAGAGCAATACAGCAGTTGCACCAGACAATCCAGAAGTTTTTGGAAAGCGTAGGGGACAATTTCCTGGTACAAGTGCTGGAGGAACCAACTAGGGCAGAGCTCTTCTTGACCTGTGCTCACAAACCGGGAAGAATAGTAGGGGAAGCAAAAGTGGATGGGAACCTGGGAGGCAGTGACCATGAGATGGTCGAGTTCAGGATCCTGAAACAGGAAGAAAGGAGAGCAGCAGAATATGGACCCCTGGACTTCAGAAAGCAGACTTTGACAAACCTCAGGAACTGATGGGAAGGATCCCCTGGGAGAATAACATGAGGGGGAAAGGAGTCCAGGAGAGTGGCTGTATTTAAAGAATCCTTATGAGGTTACAGGACAAACCACCCTGATGTGTAGAAAGAATAGCAATATGGCAGGCGAACAGCTTGGCTTAACAGTGAAATCCTTGCTGATCTTAAACACAAAGAAGAAGCTTACAGGAAGTGGAAGATTGGACAAATGACCAGGGAAGAGTATAAAGACATTGCTCGGGCATGCAGGAGTGAAATGAGGAAGGCCAAATCACACCTGAGTTGCAGCTAGCAAGAGATGTTAAGAGAAACAAGAAGGATTTCTTCAGGTACATTAGCAACAAGAAGAAAGTCAAGGAAAGTGTGGGCCCCTCACTGAATGAGGAGGCAACCTGGTGACAGAGGATGTGGAAAAAGCTAATGTACTCAGTGCTTTTTTTGCCTCTGTCTTCACGAACAAGGTCAGCTCCCAGACTACTGCACTGGGCAGCACAGCATGGGGAGAAGGTGACCAGCCCTCTGTGAGAAAGAAGTGGTTCGGGGACTATTAGAAAAGCTGGACGAGCACAAGTCCATGGGGCGGATGCGCTGCATCCGATGAGTGCTAAAGGAGTTGGCGGATGTGATTGCAGAGCCATTGGCCATTATTTTTGAAAACTCATGGCAATCGGGGGAAGTCCCGGATGACTGGAAAATGCTAATGTAGTGCCATCTTTAAAAGGGAAGGAGGAGGATCCTGGGAACTACAGGCCAGTCAGCCTCACCTCAGTCCCTGGAAAATCATGGAGCAGGTTCTCAAGGAATCAATCTGAAGCACTTAGAGGAGAAGAAAGTGATCAGGAACAGTCAGCATGGATTCATCAAGGGCAAGTCATGCCTGACTAATCTAATTGCCTTCTACATCGAGATAACTGGCTCTGTGGATGAGGGGGAAAGCAGTGGATGTGTTGTTCTTTGACTTTAGCAAAGCTTTTTGACACAGTCTCCCACAGTATTTTTGCCAGCAAGTTTAAAGACGTATGGGCTGCATGAATGGACTGTAAGATGGATAGAAAGTTGGCTAGATTGTCGGGCTCAACAGGTAGTGATCAATGGCTCTATGTCTAGTTTGGCAGCGGTATCAAGTGGAGTGCCCCAAGGGCTGGTTTTGTTCAATATCTTCATAAATGATCTGGAGGATGGCGTGGATTGCACCCTCAGCAAGTTTGCAGATGACACTAAACTGGGAGGAGAGGTAGATACGCTGGTGGGTAGGGATAGGATACAGAGGGTCCTAGACAAATTAGAGGATTAGGCCAAAGAAATATGATGAGGTTCAACAAGGACAAGTGCAGAGTCCTGCACTTAGGACGGAAGAATCCCATGCACCGCTACAGACTAGGGACCCAATGGCTCGGCAGCAGTTCTGCAGAAAAGGACGAGAAGCTGGATATGAGTCAAGAGTGTGCCGTTGTTGCCAAGAAGGCCAATGGCATTTTGAGATGTATAAGTAGGGACATTGCCAGCACATCAAGGGATGTGATCGTTCCCCTCTATTTGACATTGGTGAGGCCTCATCTGGAGTACTGTGTCCAGTTTTGGCCCCCACACTACAAGAAGGATGTGGAAAAATTGGAAAGAGTCCAGCGGAGGGCAACAAAATGATTAGGGGACTGGAACACGACTTATGAGGAGAGGCTGAGGGAACTGGGATTGTTTAGTTTGCAGAAGAGAAGAATGAGGGGGGATTTCAACTACCTGAAAGGGGGTTCCAAAGAGGATGGATCTAGACTGGTATCAGATGACAGAACAAGGAATAATGGTCTCAAGTTGCAGTGTGGGAGGTTTAGGTTGGATATTAGGAAAACTTTTTCACTAGGAAGGTGGTGAAACACTGGAATGCGTTAGCTAGGGATGGTGGTGGAATCTCCTTCCTTAGAAGTTTTTAAGGCCTGGCTTGACAGAGCCTGGCTGGGATGATTAGTTGTTGTTCCTGCTTTGAGCAGGGGGTTGGACTAGATACCTCCTGAGGTCCCTTTCAACCCTGATATTCTATGATTCTATGATTGAGATGGGAAGTTGGGCCATTCTGACTAACGACATGACCCTTTTGCTTAGCTGAAGAAGTTGTCAGAGGAAGGTACTTTTGAACTGTACACCTTGCAGGAGACAGGTAATCTGCAACACCAATAAAAGCAACTAAGTAAATATGCAATATTTACTTCAGCCTTCCTGCAAAGGCAGTCGAGACGGTACCTGTGGGGTAAGACAGGCAATCTCCCCACCTACTGTAACATGATGTGGGACTATACTTGCCTTGTCTTGTTTACCCACAATAAATGGAAGCTAGTATGCAAGTACAGGAGAAATCAGATCAATCAGAAGTGCATCTGAAGAAGTGAGGTTTTTACCCACAAAAGCTTATGCTCAAATAAATCTGTTAGTCTTTAAGGTGCCACCGGACTCCTTGTTGTATTTGACTAATAGCAGCCCATCAAAATGCAAATGTCTCCTCCCTGATAAGGTTGATGATAAGAAGGGGAGGAAATGGTGACCTAAATATCAGCTCCAAGATACCTGGATTTTCCTGGAGTCCATGGCTGAGCTAAGGTAAATTGAATGCCACCTTTAGAAGTGTTTGGTTTTTGTTCTGTTTTTCATTCCTTCCCCACCCACAAAAAGACCTTAAGCCAACTCCCAAATCCTGCCCACTTTGCCTGGCAATGACCAGGTTCAATTTGGAATTTGGTCTCAAATATAAGGTTTTTTTTTGTTTTTTGTTTTTTTTTTTTAAACAAAAAACAACGCAGCAACAAATACAAAACACACACAGCAACAAAACAAAAGTAACCCCAACAAAACTAAGCACCTAAGAATGGTTTCCATTATTCTATTTAAAATTCCAGGGAAAATATTGTCCCTCAACTTTCACTTCAGTGCTTGCAAACTAAATATTGCAGCTTTGTGCTATTGCATGAGATCCTGAAAGTAAAACTGGTCAAGAAACTGGTCATAAAGAAAAGTGGAGTTGACCTCATTATTCAGGATGGAGTAAGCTTTTGTTCTGATGTCCTTACCCAGCGTTTCCCCTTCCCATCTGCTGTGAACCAGGTGTCTGACTGGCTGCTCTCCCCAGAGAGGTGACTGCATCTCCCTGATACTTCCATTACTATGCCTCCTGATCTCTTTTGTAAAAAATGCAAATTGTTATACAGAAGGTTCACCTGTCAGTGTTTTATACCTTTCCTTTCTTATAGCACTAGACTGTTTGCTCTCAGACTCAGCCAGCAAGGAATTGCCTTTGGCATTGTAGTCTTGCATTTGCTTCTGAAGAGAATGAAAGAATACATTTAATTAGAATGGGTAGGAATTTTGAGAGTGAGCTATTCAGAGGAGCTGCCAGAAAAGCCTTTACTCTCAAGCCCAGAAAATCTGGACTTCTGTGATCCTTTTGAAAATGTTGGCTCTGTTACCCACAGAGCACTGACACTGGTCAGCACTTACATAGCTCTCTACACCCTCCAAGTGCGGGGCAAACAATAACCAATGAATCCACCTGTGAGGCAGGGAGAAACAGAGTCAGTCTATTTGCTGGGTGGGGAAATTGAGACAGAAATGGGAGGTAAATTCCCAAAGGTTGGACTCGCATTGTGTGATTGCATGGGCCATCTGGGGGCCACCTCTGTATGTGCATTTCCAACAGTGCAAGCCTGTGTCCTTGGGCGTGGGGTTAGATTACTGCTGTTCTGTCTGAGCAGGACATCTGTTTCCTTTCTCTCTTGGGCAGGGTGAGAATGGAGATGGCGCCAGGGAGCTGGAGAGCATGAAATCAGATCGCATGAAAGTGCTGCAGCTAAATGTGTGCAGTGACCAGGAAGTGGCTCAGGCTGTAGAGTTTGTGAAGAACAATCTGAAGGAGCCGGAGAAAGGTAGTGGGGATAACATTACAGGCTGGGGGAGCCTGTGCTCTCAGGCCAATTGCCTTTTCAATTCACTTACATGAACCCTTGTTAAGGAGGAATTACCCCACTAGGGCAGAGTTAAGGTTATCCGAGTGGCTTAGTAATGGATCTGAGTGTTGTGTGGGAGGCATTTCCTGGCTTTAGTTTTTTGTTGTCCCATTCTGGAAGGTGCAAAGGGGAGCTGGACTGTTGCATGACAGCAGATACACGCTGGCAGACAGCAGCCACCTCTTACCATAGGCACCAACTTCCCCTCTGCCCCCGGCCCCATCCCCAATCCACCGCTTCCACGAGGCCCTGCCCCTATTCCAACTCCTTCCCCAAATCCTCACCTCAGCCCTGCCTCTTCCCCGCCTCCTCTTCTGAGTGCTCCACGTTCCTGCTCCTCCCCCTCCCTCCCAGAGTGTGCTAATGCTGCCAAACACCTGTTTGGCAGTGGCTGGGCAGGAAGCGCTGGAAGGTAGGTGGAGGAGCGGGGATGTGGCATGCTCAGGGGAGAAGGAAGAGGTGGGACAAGGGGTAAGGGGAGCTTGGCTAATTTTTCCCCATGGGTGCTCCAGCCCCGGAGCACCCATGGAGTCGGCACCTATGCCTCTTATTACGAATGGCCTGGCTCCTGCTTGATTTGAAGAAAGTTACTACTCGGCAACACTGCAGGTAACCAGGCTGGCAGTGGGAAATGGAGCTTGAAATGGGACCTCCCTGTGCCTCTCCATCTCTCCCCTCTGTATCTGAGCCTGCTTCGGGGAGTTTGTGAGGGTTCTTGGCCCCAGTGGATCACACTGTGCCTGCTCCTCTGTATTCATAGAGCCTGATCGGCCACCCACATGGGAGTAAACCAGCCACCAGCCTCAGACCAGGACTGATGATAAACACATCACATGTCAGGGTAGTGAGCATCTCCTCACAGCTTTCTGTCCAGGGACATCCTCACAGGTGCACTTGGGGGTTTTCTCCATCCAAGAGGTGGGATAGGGCCAGGAGTAGCTTTTTCCTTGCTCATGGCAGGTGTTAAGGTGCTGGGCACATTAAAAGTGTGGCAGAAAGATAGTCCCAAACTTCATTCAAAGTACACAACAGGGTCCTTAATCCCTACATGAATGATGCTATTAAATATAAGGAAGAAATAACCAGAAGTCAGTTCCCACCTCCTCCCCTGAATGTGCCTTCTCTGTGCACAATTCTGTCCTTCCTGCACAACCATTCCACACCTGCCCTGTCTCATCAGATTCCTCTCCACACCTCCCCAAGCTTTTCACGCAGAGCACATTAGCAACAGCGGTGGCTCAGAGCTGTGCTGTACAGAATGAGAGCTTTCAGGCAAACCTCACTGTTGTTTCTCAGACAGTGGCAATGAGATAAAAGTCTGGTTCCTAGCAGGGATGGGCACAGGATCTCTTGTGTACTTCTTCGTCTGATAGGTGGGCAGTCCCTCCTTCATAGAGATTTATGTAGTCGCTCACTGCCATAGGCATGCTCGTGGCAGCTCCCTCTCACTGACATCTTGGGGCAGAGCCATGGGGGCCTGCTGGGATCAAGACTTCAGGGCAACACCATGTCTGGGAGATTGTGGTCCAAGGTCATTTTTGCTGGCTATAAGCGTGGCCTCCAAAACCAAAGGGAGCATATTGCCCTTCTGAACATTAACGGAGTTATACCTGTGACAAGACTGAATTCTGCTTGGGCAAGAGATGTGCCTATGTATACAATGCTAAACACCACACCATGGCTCTTGGTGGCAAGCCCAACACAACACAAGACAGCTGGGCAAAAGTAACACATGCCCATAGAAACAGTGGCTAGCTTTGTGTTAAGTTCCAACCCAACCTTCTTGACAAAACCAGGGGGCACAGAATCAGAGTGATGCTGTGTCCATTTAGAATCTAAATTTTTACTGAAAATACAGTTCAGAATTTTACTCCTGGGGGAATTCTGCACCATTGCACATACAAAGAATTTATGTTCCCTGCAGATTTCTTTGCTTCACCACAGAAAAATGACTCTCTGAAGAGGAAGCAAAGGGAAGCCACAAGAGCAGTTATGTGACCCTCCCCCCGCAGAATGTTTTGGGTGCCCAGGGCAGCTGGCAGAGAGGTAAATCACTGTGGGGTAGGAGGCGGGACTGGGGAAGACCTGGCTGGTGGCTCCGACCCTGCGCCAGGCTGAGCTGCTAGTCCCAGCTGGGCTGGGGAGAACGGGACTTCCTCTTCCCCTGCACAGCATCTGGGGCTGGGTCAGACCCACCCCCAGATTTCTCTCCCGGCTGCAGGAAGCTCTGCTTCCCCCTCCCCCTCAGACTTCCTGCACCCATTGCTCCTCAGCTGCAGGGGGAGGGATTCCTGTAGAGGGAGTTGCTCCCCATCCACCCAACACCCATTCATCCAGACCCCCTCATACCCAGATCCTCTCACTGAGCCTCACTCTCCTGATAAGCCCCATTCCCCTTGCACCTGGACCACCCCAATGAGCCAGGTGCACCTGGATCCCTATCTTACTGAGCCCCAACCAGCTACATCTGGATCCTCACCCCACTGAGCCCCACTCCCCCAGCATCTGAATCCCCCACCCAGACCACCCTGCTGAGCTCTATCCCTCCTACACCCAGCCTCCCCCACCACTGAGCCCCAACCACCTTCACCTGGACCCCCCTGCAGAGTCCGATTACCGTTACACCCAGAAACCCCCAACAAGCCCCTGTGCATCCAGATCCCCCCTGCACCCAGATTCCCCACTGAGCTGCCCGCACCCAGGTTTCCCCACACAGAGCCCTCTCAACCCACACCTGGATCCTCCCACATTAAGCCCCTCCACACTTGGATCCTGTCTTGCTGAGCCTGCCTGCCCACACAGAGGGGCAGGGCCCTGGGGTGTTTCTGGGGCAGGCTGGATCCTTGCGCTGTGTCAGGGTTGGGTGCAGCCTCACGGCTGAATCCGTGTCCCAGGGGTGAGCTGCACAGTGATCTCCCACCTCTGTGCAGCCACTGGCCTGCGCTCTCCAGTGCCATGCTGGAGCCTCCACATTTATTTATATGTATATATAATATAATATATATATTTATATTTTATATTTATATTTAAGGAATCAATTCTGAAGCACTTAGAGGAGAAGAAAGTGATCAGGAACAGTCAGCATGGATTCACCAAGGGAAGGTCATGCCTGACTAATCTAATCGCCTTTTATGATGAGATTACTGGTTCTGTGGATGAAGGGAAAGCAGTGGATGTATTGTTTCTTGACTTTAGCAAAGCTTTTGACACGGTCTCCCACAGCATTCTTGTCAGCAAGTTAAGGAAGTATGGGCCGGATGAATGCACTATAAGGTGGGTAGAAAGCTGGCTAGATTGTCGGGCTCAACGGGTAGTGATCAATGGCTCCATGTCTAGTTGGCAGCCGGTGTCAAGTGGAGTGCCCCAGGGGTCGGTCCTGGGGCCCGTTTTGTTCAATATCTTCATAAATGATCTGGAGGATGGTGTGGATTGCACTCTCAGCAAATTTGCGGATGATACTAAACTGGGAGGAGTGGTAGATACGCTGGAGGGGAGGGATAGGATACAGAAGGACCTAGACAAATTGGAGGATTGGGCCAAAAGAAATCTAATGAGGTTCAATAAGGATAAGTGCAGGGTCCTGCACTTAGGATGGAAGAATCCAATGCACCGCTACAGACTAGGGACCGAATGGCTCGGCAGCAGTTCTGCGGAAAAGGACCTAGGGGTGACAGTGGACGAGAAGCTGGATATGAGTCAGCAGTGTGCCCTTGTTGCCAAGAAGGCCAATGGCATTTTGGGATGTATAAGTAGGGGCATAGCGAGCAGATCGAGGGACGTGATCGTTCCCCTCTATTCGACACTGGTGAGGCCTCATCTGGAGTACTGTGTCCAGTTTTGGGTCCCACACTACAAGAAGGATGTGGATAAATTGGAAAGAGTACAGCGAAGGGCAACAAAAATGATTAGGGGTCTAGAGCACATGACTTATGAGGAGAGGCTGAGGGAGCTGGGATTGTTTAGTCTGCAGAAGAGAAGAATGAGGGGGATTTGATAGCTGCTTTCAACTACCTGAAAGGGGGTTTCAAAGAGGATGGCTCTAGACTGTTCTCAATGGTAGCAGATGACAGAACGAGGAGTAATGGTCTCAAGTTGCAATGGGGGAGGTTTAGATTGGATATTAGGAAAAACTTTTTCACTAAGAGGGTGGTGAAACACTGGAATGCGTTACCTAGGGAGGTGGTAGAATCTCCTTCCTTAGAGGTTTTAAGGTCAGGCTTGACAAAGCCCTGGCTAGGATGATTTAACTGGGACTTGGTCCTGCTTTGAGCAGGGGGTTGGACTAGATGACCTTCTGGGGTCCCTTCCAACCCAGATATTCTATGATTCTATGATTCTATTTGACAAATAAAATTTTCAGAATTTTAAAATATTGTGTGCAGAATTTTAAATTTTTTGGTGCAGAATGCTCTCAGGAGTAGAATTTGTTCCAAAACACACAGAAAGCAAAGCATTCCAGACAGAGTGTCTGGGCTTTGAGATGCTAAACTCTTTGGGGTGGGTAGTGTCTCTATTTCTCTTTGGTCTTGGGCCACACCCACCAGTGTTGACACTAAACAAATAATAATGATAATGCTCTTTAAACATGTGCCAGATGACTATCAAAGTTCTGTTACAGACTACTATGATATGATTGACTAATGATGGAATCTCATAAAGGATTAACTACTTTAATTAGCTTTTTCATAAATGGTTCTAAATGTACTAAATTTATTATACAGGCTCTGGTTACAGAGAGACCTGTTCCAGGACATGGCAGGGAGCCAAGAACTCTTGTGCCAAAGCTCTGCTGTAAGCCCTGTTCCCTCTCTGGCCTCGGGGAAGTCATGACAAACTCATTCAATACAAGTCTCTGCCGAACTCTCTGACTTCTGTGAAATTACACCAGGGATTAATCAGGCACTCTGTGTCCTAATACCGTAGTACTCTTATAATTATTTATTATCTGTGGGTGCTACCCCAACACATACCCTTATCAGGATCGGGGCCTCATTTTGCTGGGTGCTGCTCAAACATAATTTAAGATAGTCTCTTCCCCAAGGACTTTACAGTCTACAATAAGGACAACGCTTAACAGGTGAGTGTGTAACACAGGGAGAACGTGTCTGGGGGATGGGAGCAGTATGTGTAGCAGAAATAGAGACATAGCGTTGCCTGGATTAGCTATGTTTATAATTTACAATCTTCAATTACAAATAATTGTATGTACACGGACACCAAAATAAATGAACAGAGGTTTCAGTGGCTCTTCCAACAGCCACGGTTGGCTGGGCAGAGGAGCCTGTTCATTATGTGGTAGGACAGGTGAGCAGATAAGTATAATGGGGACCCTGATAATGACGGCCCTACCACAACAGAAATAATAATAAATACATGACTAAATAACTGATCAGAATTTTGCAGTGTCTGATCCTTGTTTTCCTATTGTTTCCTCTGTCATTATCGTTAGTTATTACTTACATCACACCATATGGATATAAACAGGACTTTAGAAGAAAGACAGAGTCCTTACTCTGAAGAACGTAAAATCTAAGGTCTCAATCCTGCAGACAATCCTAAAGACAACCCTGTCTTTAGTGCAAACGAATGAGGTTCTGCTGTAGTAAGGATTGAAAGTAGCTAAATTGTGGGCTGGTTACGAGTTGCTGCCCTCTGCAAACACCGGAGAAAGAACTTGAATGGCAGAACCCTGCAGAGGTGCCACGGTTAAGTCAGGACTTTCAAAAGTGGCCTCTGATGTTTCAGGTGCCCATCTTGAGCCCGTTTATTCAGAGGTACTGAGCATCCTCATTCCCCCACAAGTAGGTGAGACCCATGGCTGCTCAGCCCCTCTGGAAATCAGACTCCAGGTTAGGCTCCCCAAATCAAATGTTATCCTTCATCTTCTCTGGCTTGAGGAGGACACTGTGCCACTGCTAGAGAGGCAGCCACTCCAGGGGAGCTCTTGCCTATTTCTCTCTTTTTGTACTCTTCAGTCAAACACCAGCCAGAGTGGACCATGGTTAGTGGGACAGATACAGGTCCATCCCAGCCTCAGGAGAGCCAACAACATGACAGCAAGCAACATTCCTGAGGGTCAGGTGCTGGCCCCTCACTAACTTTCCTGGTGCTTTGAGCCAATGCCTTGATGCTCTTCTGTCTCTCCAGTTTAGGAATGTAAAATGTTAACCGGTGAGCATTTGTCTTACCGGTTAACCCGCCTTAATGTTAACCCCGACGCCGGCTGGAGCAGCCCCAGCCATACCGACTGGCTCTTTAATCGGTTAACAATTTAAATGAAATATTTTTAATCGTTTAAACGATTAACTTTTAAAACAATATTTACGTCTCTACTCCTGTTCTTCCCATGTTACTGAAGCCCACTGCAGTGTTGTTGGTGTATTTCACTGTCCTAGATGAAAATGTCCTGTTTTTTCCAGCAGGTTGTTTTACCCTGAGAGAAGATGAAATCCCAGAAGAGCTGTTTCTCCCTGAGGGAACCCCCACTTAAACCCTTTAACCCTTTTGTTTATTGTCAGGTCTCTGGGGCTTGGTAAATAACGCTGGAGTATCAGCCTTCGGAGAGGTGGAATTCACAAGCATAGACAAGTACAAGGAGGTGGCTGACATCAACTTGTGGGGAACTGTCAGAGTGACCAAGGCTTTCCTGCCCCTTGTTCGAAGAGCTAAAGGTACAGATGGCATCTGGCATGGCTGCAGTCGGAGAGAAGCTTTGCAAAGCAACAGGGAAAAGCCACTAGAAACCATCTCAAGTTCTGCCTTCAATGACACCTGTGCAAGCCCCTGAGGCTGTACAGGCTTGAGGGAGAGCAGTATTTGGCTGTAATATGAGCACTTTGCAGATCTATAGCAAATCACCTTGTGTAACTCCTGTCATTGAGGGGACCCGAGCTATAGCAAGGATGATAAATGAGGTTATAACAATATCTATGCACAGAGCCATTTTAGATGCTTCCCAAAAAGCCAGTCCAGCTAAACATGCCAGTGAGGTAATAAATATGAGGAAATCTGAAGGACTCTTGGAGGCAGTAGGCGGATGCAAGCCCAGCCTCCTGCTCTGGGAAGGGAGACACAAACACACAAGAGGTGACACTGAGAAGTTTTTTCCAAGTATCATTTATATTGTGTGCTGCTAAATATATCCCAGCTGCCCTATAAGTAACTGCCCAGCCAAGTTTATATGTTGTTGTTCCTGTTCCGTTGTCATGGTGAAGGTGCATACAGAGTGTGAACGACAGTGTAGAAACGAAGTGTGCCACTCTGCTCCATGTGGCTCTAACATTTCAAGCCCCGAAGCTTGGCCCCATAAAACTCCTTATTACTGCAATAGTAGAGAGGATTTTCAGGGTCAGTTCAGCTAATGTAGCTGAACATGTGGCTGCAGGCTCCCCAGTGCACTGCCCCCTGCTCCCCCAGGAGCTGGATGAAACACTAGAGGAGGTTTACTGCTCCTGCTCCCAGCCCTACTGGAGTACAAACCACTTTGCGCTGACTGAGCACTGTGGTGAGTATGGACTGTCCCTGTGGGATCAGGATGTTTCCCCTTTATCACAGCTGCAGCAGGGCTGCAATCACAGCTCCCTCCCCTCCTGTTTAACAGGAAAGCTCCATCCCTCTCCCATCACTCTCCACACATGCACGCCCCAGTTCCAGACACAGACCAATATGTGAATTGGCTCCAGAGAAACCTCCCCTGCACTGGCGTGTGTATGTGTGTATGGGGTGGGGGGGAGGGGAGGAGAGAGAAGGCCACCCAGAGAGTCCTGAGGCTCCCAGCTTTGGGCCCCAAATGCTCCTGAGCTAGCCCTGTCTGAGGTTTTGCTCAATATTCATTATTACCTGGAAATGGTAATGGATTGCAGCTCTTTGGTGAGTTTATGGAATGGATGGAGCGGCCGTGGCCCTCGGAAATCCCCATCCACGTGCCCATAACAAATATGGCTGCCTCATCTTCTGTCCCCTGCTCCTCCTTGGCTAACACCCAGCTAGCAAATACAAAGTGAGTATCAGCGGAATTATTCCTGGTGTGGAGGTGGAAAGGGGCAAGTTCTTCCAGGCACAGGAAGGAGAGGGGGTAGACTGAGAAGATGACCGGTGATGAGATTAACCATGTTTGTGGTGGGGAGCCCTGACGACAGCGTGATTTCTGGAAGTCAGTCAGCAGCCAGGGCTGAGGGAGAGAATGTGTCAGTAGCATGAGGATCAAAGGAGGGTGCTTGCTGCCATGTCTTGGCTTAGGAGCCCCTTATCCTCCAGCACAGAGTTTATGTTGTCTGGAGATTATTCCCTGAACAGGTTATCCTGTCACCAGTCTATTCAGGCGTCCATCCTGCCTAGCCCAGAACAGAGGCTACCAATTTCCTTTTCCTGTCTCTGTCCACTCCAGGTCGTGTGGTGAACATCACCAGCATGTTAGGGCAGATGGCCAGCCCTTCCCGCTCCTCCTATTGCGTTTCCAAGTTTGGCGTGGCAGCCTTCTCCGACTGCCTCCGGCAGGAAATGTACCACTGGGGTGTCCATGTCATCCTCATTGAACCCAGCAACTTTGTAGCTGCTACTGGCATTCTGACACGTGAGAGCATCGAAGCCCAAGCAGAGGAGCTGTGGAGAGGAGCCAGCAAAACTGTCCGGGAAGACTATGGGAAACCTTATTCACACAGCAGATAACCCTGATGAAGACCTTCATTAACAGCGGCCTGAGGGACATGTCACTCGTCCTGAACGACATCACGGATGCGCTCACTTCCAAGTACCCTTACACCCGGTACAATCCCATGGAGGCCCACTGGCGCGTGAGGCTGCACGTCATGACTCACCTGCCCACCGCACTTGCAGACTGGCTGTATATTTACTGAGCCACACTTTAAATAACTGGCCTGACAGCACCCACTCCCTGTGTGTATTCGGATCTTAAAATTGATCAGTGGTATTTAGAGACGGACCAGCTCCAGAACACCACGTCTCTCTGCACGAGGTGGTTTGGGCAGGGTCAGGGCTTCGGCCCACGTCTGGGTTGTGGAACACTGAGAAAAGACTGGTTCTGGCCCCTTCCTACTCCTCACTCGGTCATACTCCCTGCTGCTCCAAGGGCTTTTCCACTGCGCTGTAGAGGTGGCAGGGGAAGGTTTGTTATAATGGGACAAATCTGTTCCTGGTGTAATGAGGCCAGCTGAGCTCCCTCCAGCATGGATTTCTCTCATTAATGGGATCTTGCCAAGGTCAGGCTGGTTGTGGCAATGCTCGTAGATATCTCAAAGAAAAGAGCTAAAATGGGAAACAAAAGCAGCGTTTTCCATTAGATCAGAACTAGGTCAGTCACAACTTCTCTGCTCCCCACCCTCGTGATATTGCTGAGTCACACGACTCCACAGCCGTCTCTAGGGAAAACAGCAGCATGACCTCTAAATGGCTTAATTATGCAGGGTCAAGTTAGGAAAAAACTAGACGGCTCCGCAAGTGCAAAATCTCAGTAGAGAGAGGCCGTCCTCTCCAGACACTGTAACCAGGGAGCTGACGGAGCTACTACTAGAGCCAGGGCCCAGATGTGGGCTGGGAGGGAGCACGTCTAAAGGGGTTTGGAACCTTCCCTAACTCTCTTATTGGCTGCTGGAGTGACAGGCCCTGAGACCAGGGCTTAGATAGCTCTAGAAATGCCCCTTTGTGGGCAGACTTTCAGCGCTGGAAGACAAACAGGCACTTGGCTTCTGGCCCAGTTTTGGAATAAAACCACATTGGGGCTGCCCCAGCAGCTGCTCTCATCTGGCACAGCTGCTCCTGCCCCTCCGCCCCAAAGACACCAGTTGTTCCTACTGAGAATCTCCCGCCCAGATCCACTGCCCTGGGGATGGGCCAGGCAGATTGTCACATCCCATCCATTGTGACAGAGTTCATGGATCCTGCCGTAGCTTGGCTCACTGGAGCCCATGGAGAAAGCCATGCTGACCAAGCCAGCAGCGTGGAGATTTATGGGTTAGTAATCCCTGTCAGGGGCTTGAGCATCTCAGCTGTGCGCCTGGCTGAGTGAAGGTTCTCATGCAGCTGGGCCTCCTTAGTGTTCACTAGAGGGCTGGATGAGGGCCCTCAGCGGGAGAAGCAAGGGTTTGCTGATCAGAAGTCAGGACAGGGCGCTCTGGAGGTGGGTGGTGCTTCCTGGGAGCTTGGCTGGCGGTTCGGTGTTGAGGTCGTTAACTCTGTGAAGGGCTGTAGCCAGGGACTATGCCATTCAGGTCTGTTGGTTAAACAAGAACCCCTGTAGGAAACAGCAGAGAGGGATTGCTGATGTTGCTTATTCCAGGGTGTCCTGTGAGCACTTCCTGAGCATGCAGCCCCCAGCCCTACTGCTGTCCTGGACCCCCTCTGGGTTGAGAGGGTAGGGATGCCACGATCACTGGATGCTCAGTGTGCTGGGGAGAATGAGTTGGAGTGGGGGAGGTTCAGTCCATCTCCCAGTGGGTGGGTGTCCCCAGCACAAATAGCATCCTCATGGCTGGTACTAACTGGCCCCCCTTTGGCCCTGCCTAGCCTGCCTTCTCAACAACCCCCAGACACCCACACTGAATAAGAACCATCCCCACAGGACACTGAAATACCTGGATAGTCTGAATACAAAGCCCTGAGTGGATGCTGCAAGGGGCACCATTTCTTTCTTTTTATTAATATTTCACAATGAAATGGCAATATGACAATAAGTGTCTCCTCAGAAACCTTTCTGGTATTTCTGCAGCTAATGAGAGTAGATGTGTCTGGTGGCTAAGGGACGGGGCCTGTTGTTCGTAGCATCGGGGTGCTTTGTCTTTGCTAGTGCTGGAGTTGCTCAGCACCTCGCCCCTTCTCTAAGGAGTGGCTGCTTGTAAGACCATGATCTGATTCCCGGCACTGCTGGTCAGGTTGGGGATCGATCGTCCAACTTCAGCACAGGTATACAGCACACATGCTCCCTGCTGCTGCTGTTTGTTCTGTTTCAAACTGATGTGAGATAAAAGTGAATTTCAAACCAGTTTTCAGAGTAGCAGCCGTGTTAGTCTGTATTCGCAAAAAGAAAAGGAGGTCTTGTAGCACCTTAGAGACTAACAAATTTTTTTGACCATAAGCTTTCGTGAGCTACAGCTCACTTCATCGGATGCATTCGATGGAAAACCAGTTTGTCACTCATCCCAACCCTGCCCTCCTACATGAGTTACAGCATTTTATAGAACACAGATTGTACCTGTGGCTGGAATCCAAATCCAGTTGTAAATGCTGTTTGATGTCGTGAAACCTCTTGAGAGTAAGGGAGGCTTCACATGGAGCTTGTGTGGAGAGGGCATGTGTTATAAATAAGGATTGGAAACTCTGGGCTGTAGGGCTATTTTCCATTGCAGATCACAAGTGTACAGAGAATGTCAGGGATGCAGGATGCCTGTTACTGGAAAAGATAAGATACCCTGGTGTTAAGCTACAGCATTGCACGTCTGCTGTCCTCTGTATCCTTTGTGTCACCTGCATTGTGAAATTCTGGGAACACTAAGTACCACTTGATTACACAGAAGGGAAAATAAAGGAAATTTATAGAGAACATGTTTTTTCCAATTCTTGTATTTTTTACATTTTCTCTTTTTCTCTGTGGACTCTGTCACAGATCAGGGCGTCTCTGGTCCAGCACAGCAGCCGCTCCCAGCTCCTCAGCCGCCACCTCTCTTAGGTGGAGACCTGTGTCTCTCCCCCTACTGAGCTGCACAGCTCCCTGCCTCCACTGTGAATTCCCCAGCAGTCAGACTGCCTGAGCTGACTGCTTTGCCTTCCCCCTCAGAGGCTCTCAACAGCATAATTATCCATAGGTGTAAGTTACTGGGCAGCCCTTTCTAAACAAGGGCATGCTTGGGGTGAAAGCAGGACAAACAAAACACTGAAAACAATAAAAGAACCTGTACGCATGCTGAAGAGCTTACCAGTGATCACCCCAGCACCGGCTCTGGTAGGAATCAGTCCTTCAAATCCCACACCGGGGTCTTCCTGTGGGGACAGGTTCAGAACAAGCACCCCCACGAGTAGGTCAAGTCCCTTCAACCCTCCTGCCCAGAAAGGAGTGGGGCCCCTGCCTTGTCTAGAAGGGCCTGTCCGGGTGCTGGATCAGAAAGCAAGCCCTAAGTCACTTTAGAATTTAGATGCAGCCTATTAACCGACAGAGAATGTACTTTTGGATAATCTAGAGCAGTGGTCTCCAAACTGGGGTGCGCGAGATGATCCTAGGGGGTGCGCGCCAGATGGCACTCTGCCGTTTTTTTTTTCTTTGGTGGCAGCTCTGCACATCCACGGCTGGTGTTCCCCTCTGGCGGCCTGCCTGTGGCTGGTCTTCCGGTTTTCTTCCGTGGGTGGCGCGTCTGCGGCAGGTCTTCTGGTCTTCGCCCTGCAGGTGCATAAGTCAAAAAGTTTGGAGACCGCTGATCTAGAGAATCCAGTTGGAACCAGTATCTGTGAGCCTTTTCAGGCAGTGGTGCCTGGCAGTTGTTATAACGTGAGTGAATTTGCCCCCCACTGTTTTTAGTTCCTGGAGACCCGAGGGCTTGCTCCCTCATGGAATTACAGACAATCCCTGGCCCACAATGACACACACATTTAACTCAATAAGATTTGTCCAGGATGTTGCCAGGTCTATCACAGGTCTGCAGCACTTACTTACCTGAGTAGCCCATTGGAGTAAAGGGATTCAGATAAGTAAGGGCTCCAGGACTGAGTTTTATGTGGCTTTTAAAATCATAGGAGTTCATATTCTGTCATTGAAACAGACCTGCTCTCTATGGTGCCAATAGGGAGGGAAGGATGAAGAGGTAAGTAGCCTGCACTGGTAGCGTGGCTGTCAGCTACCACACACGCCCCATGCACTGAACAAATGCTGCTATAGCTCAGCGCCATTGAGGCTCTTGACCAGGGATCTCAAACTCAAATGACCATGAGGGCCATATGAGGACTAGTACATTGGCCCGAGGGCCGCACCACTGATCACCCTGTCCCGCCCCCACTCCACCCCTTCATAGAATCATAGAATCATAGAATATCAGGGTTGGAAGGGACCCCAGAAGGTCATCTAGTCCAACCCCCTGCTCAAAGCAGGACCAAGTCCCAGTTAAATCATCCCAGCCAGGGCTTTGTCAAGCCTGACCTTAAAAACCTCTAAGGAAGGAGATTCTACCACCTCCCTAGGTAACGCATTCCAGTGTTTCACCACCCTCTTAGTGAAAAAGTTTTTCCTAATATCCAATCTAAACCTCCCCCATTGCAACTTGAGACCATTACTCCTCGTTCTGTCATCTGCTACCATTGAGAACAGTCTAGAGCCATCCTCTTTGAAACCCCCTTTCAGGTAGTTGAAAGCAGCTATCAAATCCCCCCTCATTCTTCTCTTCTGCAGACTAAACAATCCCAGCTCCCTCAGCCTCTCCTCATAAGTCATGTGCTCTAGACCCCTAATCATTTTCGTTGCCCTTCGTTGTACTCTTTCCAATTTATCCACATCCTTCCTGTAGTGTGGGGCCCAAAACTGGACACAGTACTCCAGATGAGGCCTCACCAGTGTCGAATAGAGGGGAACGATCACGTCCCTCGATCTGCTCGCTATGCCCCTACTTATACATCCCAAAATGCCATTGGCCTTCTTGGCAACAAGGGCACACTGCTGACTCATATCCAGCTTCTCGTCCACTGTCACCCCTAGGTCCTTTTCCGCAGAACTGCTGCCGAGCCATTCGGTCCCTAGTCTGTAGCGGTGCATTGGATTCTTCCATCCTAAGTGCAGGACCCTGCACTTATCCTTATTGAACCTCATTAGATTTCTTTTGGCCCAATCCTCCAATTTGTCTAGGTCCTTCTGTATCCTATCCCTCCCCTCCAGCGTATCTACCACTCCTCCCAGTTTAGTATCATCCGCAAATTTGCTGAGAGTGCAATCCACACCATCCTCCAGATCATTTATGAAGATATTGAACAAAACGGGCCCCAGGACCGACCCCTGGGGCACTCCACTTGACACCGGCTGCCAACTAGACATGGAGCCATTGATCACTACCCGTTGAGCCCGACAATCTAGCCAGCTTTCTACCCACCTTATAGTGCATTCATCCAGCCCATACTTCCTTAACTTGCTGACAAGAATGCTGTGGGAGACCGTGTCAAAAGCTTTGCTAAAGTCAAGAAACAATACATCCACTGCTTTCCCTTCATCCACAGAACCAGTAATCTCATCATAAAAGGCGATTAGATTAGTCAGGCATGACCTTCCCTTGGTGAATCCATGCTGACTGTTCCTGATCACTTTCCTCTCCTCTAAGTGCTTCAGGATTGATTCTTTGAGGACCTGCTCCATGATTTTTCCAGGGACTGAGGTGAGGCTGACTGGCCTGTAGTTCCCAGGATCCTCCTTCTTCCCTTTTTTAAAGATGGGCACTACATTAGCCTTTTTCCAGTCATCCGGGACTTCCCCCGTTCGCCACGAGTTTTCAAAGATAATGGCCAAGGGCTCTGCAATCACAGCCGCCAATTCCTTCAGCACTCTCGGATGCAATTCGTCCGGCCCCATGGACTTGTGCACGTCCAGCTTTTCTAAATAGTCCCTAACCACCTCTATCTCTACAGAGGGCTGGCCATCTCTTCCCCATTTTGTGTTGCCCAGCACAGCAGTCTGGGAGCTGACCTTGTTAGTGAAAACAGAGGCAAAAAAAGCATTGTGTACATTAGCTTTTTCCACATCCTCTGTCACTAGCTTGCCTCCCTCATTCAGTAAGGGGCCCACACTTTCCTTGGCTTTCTTCTTGTTGCCAACATACCTGAAGAAACCCTTCTTGTTACTCTTGACATCTCTTGCTAGCTGCAGCTCCAGGTGCGATTTGGCCCTCCTGATATCTTTCCTACATGCCCGAGCAATATTTTTATACTCTTCCCTGGTCATATGTCCAACCTTCCACTTCTTGTAAGCTTCTTTTTTATGTTTAAGATCCGCTAGGATTTCACCATTAAGCCAAGCTGGTCGCCTGCCATATTTACTATTCTTTCGACTCATCGGGATGGTTTGTCCCTGTAACCTCAACAGGGATTCCTTGAAATACAGCCAGCTCTCCTGGACTCCCTTCCCTTTCATGTTAGTCCCCCAGGGGATCCTGGCCATCTGTTCCCTGAGGGAGTCAAAGTCTGCTTTCCTGAAGTCCAGGGTCCGTATCCTGCTGCTTACCTTTCTTCCCTGCGTCAGGATCCTGAACTCAACCAACTCATGGTCACTGCCTCCCAGATTCCCATCCACTTTTGCTTCCCCCACTAATTCTACCCGGTTTGTGAGCAGCAGGTCAAGAAAAGCGCTCCCCCTAGTTGGCTCCCCTAGCACTTGCACCAGGAAATTGTCCCCTACGCTTTCCAAAAACTTCCTGGATTGTCTATGCACCGCTGTATTGCTCTCCCAGCAGATATCAGGAAAATTAAAGTCACCCATGAGAATCAGGGCATGCGATCTAGTAGCTTCCGTGAGTTGCCGGAAGAAAGCCTCATCCACCTCATCCCCCTGGTCCGGTGGTCTATAGCAGACTCCCACCATGACATCACTCTTCTGTGAGGCCCTCCCCCACCTCTTCCCACCCCTTCCCTGCCCCCATTCCAACCCCTTCCCTGAAATCTCTGCCCCCTCGGGGTTCAGGGTGCGGCAGGGGGCTCAGGGCAGGGGATCAGGGTGGGGTGCAGCAGAGGGCTCAGGGCAGGGGGTTGGGTGTGTGGGGGGTGGGCTCTGGCTGGGGGTGCAGGCTTGGATGGGGCGGGGTGTGGGCTCTGGCTGGGGGTGCAGGCTTGGATGGGGATGAGGGGTGTGCGGTGCAGGAGGGGGCTCCGGCCTGGGGCCAAGGGGTTTGGGGTGCAGGAGGGGGTGTGGGCTCTGGTTGGGGGTGTGGGCTCTGGGATGGGGCTGGGGATGAGGGGTTTGGGGTGCAGGAGGGGACTCCGGGTTGGGGCTGGGGTGCGGGGGGATGAGGACTCCAGCTGGGGGTGTGGGCTCTGGGGTGAGGGACAGGGGGTTGTGATGCGGGATCCCAGTGGCTTCGAGGAAGTAGTAGCCAGGTTCTTGTGGCCTCTAGGCGCATGGGTGGCTGGGCGGCTCTGCGCGGGGTGCACTGCCTTTTTGTCTTCAGGTGCTGACCTCCAGAGCTCCCATTGGTCACAGTTCTCGGCCGATAGCTGCGGAGCCGGCACTGAGGGGGGGGAGTGTGCAGAGCCTCCCAGTCCCTGGCCACCCCAGTGCTTAGGGGCCACAGGAACCTGAGGGTCGCTTCCGGGACCAGCGCAGAGCAAGGGCAGGTAGGGAGCCTGCCTTAGCCCTGGCCCCCCACTGCACTGCTGACCAGACTTTTAACGGCCCAGTCGGCAATGCTGACCAGAGCCGCCAGGTTCCCTTTTCAACCAGGCGTTCCAGTTGAAAACCAGACACCTGGCAACCCTATTTCCATGTTGCAATTTTCTCAAAGCACCGCCATTCAAGCTGACTGCTGGTGCGCATTCACAGCACTGCTTGTCGGCTTAGCGTTCTGCAGACAATGACACACACACAGAGCTATTGGGCCAGATAGAATTATCCTCTTTTCAGAGATGGAGAATTGAAATTCAAAAGGTACGTGACTTGCCCAAGGTGGCAGTGGGAGCTGGCGTCACTGCTAGGATTAGAACTCATGAACTTCTGGGTCCCCAGCCTGTCCTTGGACTGCTGCTGCATGCCTCTTCTCCGCCCCTTTAAGAACTCTCAGATGAGATGTCAATCACCAGTATCTCTTCCTGTTGGGGTGAAAGCTCTGTGCAGACAACTCCCAGCACTGAAAGGCTCAAACTTGCGGTTCTGGAATAGCAAGTATCAGATAAATACTTCTTTATTAACAGTGGAGGGAGTTACGTGAACTGTGAGCAGGCAGGGGATGGCCAAGGTGGCCCAAGTGTTCCTTTCCAGTGCTGGGTTCATGATTCTGTTGGTAGTCACAGTATGCCATGAAGTTAAACTTTTGTTCTTATTACGAGGCTCATGGCTGTGCCTCCTCACGTATGGTGGCAGTGACTGACAGTTCTTTCTGAACGTGGGAGTAAGTAATTGTTATGTATGCAGACTGTCATGGGTATGATAAGGAAGTTACAAGCTACAGTCAAATGGAAGTGCCATTGTGTTCACTTAACTTACATGTACAAATATCCCATTGTGTGCACCCAGTTTTCTCATTTGATGCACACATGAGCACTTGGACACATAATTGGTCCTGTGCACATGCAAACACCAGATCTGGGTATGCTTACTGGGCACTTCCATGGGCGACTAGGTATGTGCAAAGGTGTGTTCGCTGTTGGATGTGCTGCACTTTGAAAATCTGGCTCCATACCTTTACTTTTTAGAGTTCACCAGACGGTGACTTGTTTGCCTTTGTCACCAACTGGAGCCAGGCACCAAGCTGTGGAAGCCAAAAAATCCTTGTAGTTCTTATTGAATCTGCTCTTTATATTTCTGCTAGGTATCTGAGTAGCACAGGGGTTGGTATGTTTCTGATCTGAATTCCTAATGCCACTTCTTGGAATTAAAAGGAGTTTTGCAATTTACACTGACTTTATAATGAAAAAGTGAAATACGAATAGAAGGGTCAGATCTAAAGAACTGGACAGAGATGAAAGCAGGACAGGAAAATAATGGGGATACCAAGGGTTATAATAGCAATAGCATGAGAACAGTAGTGGCTGTTATAGGATCAACTGTAGGTAACATAAAGACGCTAAAGCAGTGGTTCTCAACCAGGGGCACGTGTACCCCTGGGGGTAATCAGAGGCCTTCCAAGGGGGACATCAGCTCAGCTAGATATTTACCTTGTTTTACAACAGGCTACATAAAAAGCACCAGCGAAGTCAGTACAAACTAACATTTCATACAGACACTGACTTGTTTATACTGCTCTCTATACTATACACTGACATGTAAGTACAAAGTTTATATTCCAATTGATTTATTTTATCATATGGTAATGAGAAAAAAAACAATTTTTCAGTAATAGCATGCTGTGACACTTTTGTATTTTTATGTCTGATTTTGTAAGTTTTTAAGTGAGGTGAAATTTGGGGGTATACAAGACAAATCAGGCTCTGGAAAGGTTGAGAACCTCTGCAGTAAAGAGACCCCTGTAGATGCAAACATGGAAGCTCACTGGATATAGACAATCTATTGAAGGTTAATGGAAAGTGAAGCAATTACAGGAGCTGGCCATTTGTTTCAGTCTCTGGTTATTAAATGCAAACACAGTATAAAAAAGAATTCATTCCTAACCAGCTTGAATCACTGCAGCTGTAAAGATACAGGCTCTCGTGAATATTTTCGCAGTAAACTTTTCATACCAGATAAGAAAATACTTAACCAACTGCAGAGAAATAAGAGTTTAAAGCAGGTGGGTAGAGCTGACTGGCCTTTTGCCATCTCCTAAGCCAGAGCAGGTTAGTTAGACCTGCCCTCGTCTACAAATAAATCAGTTACTTTCCTGTTAGGCTGCAATGTTTTTTAATCCACCTTGGTTTGTTAAGGAAATCTGAGTGCTATTTACACAGCTGCAATTTCTCTATGTTCTTTCCCAATTTTTAATCAGAGTGTGTGAGAAGAAAGTGACTTCCTCAGCATGGGCTCTACCAATTTTGCCGTCCCAAGCAGTTGCCGCTGAATTGCCGCCATCACAACAGCAGTGGAGCTGCCACCCAAAAGCTGCTGCGGCGGGAAAAGCGACGTAGCTGCTGCCGAATTGCTGCTGCGGGACACAGACTGCCGCCCCATTCTAATTGCCACCCCAAGCACCTACTTGGAAAGCTGGTGCCTGGAGCCAGCCCTGTTCCTCAGAAATCTCTTGCAGACAGAGGGCAAAAATCCCTAAAATGGGTCAGAGAAACTAAGTTTCTTTTGGATGAGGCAGAAAACTGAGGTCATGGTGACCTGTGGTTATTAGAGCCCATGAAACATCTTGCAAGCAGAGGTGAGTTGGCCAAGTGTCTTGGCCAAATTCCAGTTGTGTAGTTGCTGGTTATCTGCATTCCCCTGCTGTTTTCAGCTGGATGCTGGATACGTCTGAGCCATTGTGGTATTTATCATTTCCTAAATGCACTCCCTAAACTGTTGTACAGGAAAAATGCTGTTTCACTTTGAGAAGTGGTTCCCCATGATGGTGGAGCATTTGCTGATACTCATTAACTTGTGCATCCCGATATTCCCCCACACACATGAGTCGCATCATGGCAGTCTCTGATCAGGCTCTGTTGGCAGGGCACATTTTTCTCCCATGGGTTGCTGTAACCCCGATGGCACAGTGACCAGTCCAATTCTGCTGTCGGTCTGGCAGCTCTTGTCTTGCCTTAGTTTGTCAGGATGAGTATTTTGTATTTAAATATGTAACTCATCATAACTTCAAAATGGGTGAGTTTGGCTAATGGACCACATTGAAACGTGTCACGGTGGGCAGCTGTGCCTGTTTGCGGTGGTGCTGAGCTTTGCCCCATGTGCACACTCTAAATGTTTAAGGTGCCCTGTGTCAGTCTGAGCCTGACCATGCTTCTGTGCTGTGACAGCACACATCAAAGGCACTTTCTGCAGCAGCCACAGCAGCACACGTGGAGGCCAATTCTGCCCTCCAGCAGCGAACAAACCTACCACTGGGAGCAGGATGTGGCCTTTGGGAGGAAACATTGTCTCTCCCTCCCCGCAGAGCATCTGTGCTGCTTTAGGGCCTGACTCCTCATTGGAGCAAGAGCTGCAGGGGTGGGCCCTGGTTTCTCTACCTAGCAGTAACACAAATACACACAGAGCTGGAGGGGACCAGGTGAATGAAAATTCCTTGAGTTTTCCTCGCAGAGTTCCTGCCAAACCCTGCTACTGGGGGATTCTGACCCCAAACCTCACAGATCTCCTAGGCTGCAGGAAAGCACAGGGCTAACTGTGCAGAGGTTCCTTGCCTCCCATCTGTCCGTGGGGTCCCACCAGTCCAGGGTGGCGCAACCCTGAAGGAGCTGGGCTGCCAGAGATTCCCCATGGACCATATTAGCTGCTCAGTGCACAGGGGCCCATGGAACTAGACCAACTTTTCCAGGTAGTCCATGTAGAGCTCTAGGGAGGACTAATGCACATCCTCTGCCCCCCCTCACGAATGTTGCTCTGTGGAGAGCACCCCTATCTCCCCTTTCTGCTCACCTTCTGGGAAAGGTGCCTCCCAGAATCTTTAACAGGGAGCAGGGTGCACTCTTAATAGCCTCAGGTTTTGTCTGAACAAAACAAAATTCCAAACAGCAGCTGTGATTCCAGTCATAACTCCAGCACTTCCCAGAGTGAAATAACAAGTAATACCAAAGGACACAAGGAATCAGAATGCACAGGGGAGAAAATATGTGTTCAGAAGAGATGTAAACAAAGATTGTGAGCACAGGAGGCTCTTCTAGGTGTCTGGAACTGCAAAGGAAGTGGCTTGTGGCAGGCTGATGACATGGTTTCTATTTCTAGACACTTGCATCAAAGTACTGAGAGAGACAGCAGACAAACAGCAGCTGTGGCTGCCCTTCTCCATAATCTTGTAGTGTAGTTTCATTTTTTCAGTGAGAATTAGGACAATGGTGATTGTAAATTATGTAAAGTTATTGGGAGTCACCAGATGGTGGTGATACAGACAGTGCTATTTCTTACTTATTTTAACATGTAGGCATTAGAATGGGAGAAATGCTTATTGTCAGCTATGATGCACATCCTCTTAGAAGCTCAGAATATAATCAATCAAAATAGTTCCCTGTTTTGTGTCTGTCTCTCTGCATTGTTCTTGGGTTATACCTGTGCAAGCAAACAAAACATAGCGGTGCCAAAATAGTAGCAAGTGCTGCTGTGTTCCATTGTCTACAGGGCTTCAACTAAGATTGAAATTGAGGTCTCAATAAATGGCAGGATTTGTGGACTACAGTCATACAGTGGCTGAATCTCTATTACCCATCTGTGTGCCTAGTACCACCTATTGATTCATACATCTTTGACAGGCATGGTAACATACTCTTGTAATGTCTGAGATTCTCGGGATACAGCATGAGGAGTGTGTTTTGAGTTATAACATCCTGGGCCTTGGCTCGCTAGCGTGTGGGAGAGATGCTTGGGATGTGCCTGCTCGTAGCAGCAGCACTATGGGGCACCAAAGCAGAATGCTCAAAGACCATCTAACCTATGACACCCCTGGCATACTCTCTCTCCTCCAATACCGGGGTGCAGCCCCACTCCCTGCATGGAGATTAGCATTGTGCATTTATGTCCTTTGGCAAAGCTTGCTCGCTGCAGGGTCCCCCAAGCCCACAGCTCTCTGACCCTGCTGTGCTTGTTGTCTCAGCAGTTTAACATACAGAGCTCGCTGCATCTTCCTCTGTGTAAATATTTGATGTGGCAGCTACAGTATGCACCAGAAACTCAGTCAGCCAAGGTGCCAAAATGAACATCAGCTCCAAGGCTGTGGATATTGGCACCGTCCCTTCTGTGCAAGTTAAACGGGGTTGAAATGAACCTCTTGGGCCTCTGTGTTCACAACCACCCACTGCAAGGTGTGCTGTCCAGGAGAGGAGGGGAGGAACAGCAGTAAAAACCTGGCCCCATTGGGTATGCAGGCAGCAGGAGGTGTCTCAGGTGAGAGGAAGGGTCCTGCCCATGGCTGAGCCAGCCTGAGTCTGTGATCACATGTTCTGCTCACCTGGACTGCACAGACCCCTGGTTCATCCTGCCCCTTCCCTTACACCAGTGATTTAAAGCAGAGCCCCTACTGCTTGGAGATCTTGCCTAGCTCAGGGAGCATTAGAGCTTACATCTGCTGTGGGCCAGTCCCCTCTGCTGGCTTTCCTTGCTCTCTCACATCAGACACAGGCTGTTTATCTTCACCGTCACGGCCTGTCCCCACCCTACTGATCATCTCTCACTCGCTATCCATGTATCAGCTTCTAACTCCCAGCAGCCCATGAAGTCAGCCACTGTTGACCACCTGTTTAATTTTCGAACAGGCACCTTCATGCTTTTTTCCATGCTGCTCCTCATGCCTGGGAGGAGCTCATAAATAGCCGCAAAGCTATCTCACCCTCCTCCAAATCCCTCCTCAAAACTCTCCTTTGCTGTGATGGCCACAAAAAACGTGACAGCAGTGACCACAGCCCATCATGCTGATCTGTATTTCCGTGGGTCCTTGGACTCCCCCATCTGTCTGTATCTGTCTGCTGTCTCTTGTCTTATAGTTAGATTGCACATTCTTTGCAGCAGGGATCGTCTTTGTTCTATGTTTGCACCATGCCTAGCACAATGGAGTCCTCCTGGTCCAGGACTGAGAGCTCTGAGGTTCTTTGATAACACAGATAATTAATGATACATTTTGTCCATTAAATAGAGTGGCTGTTTATTTAAAATAAAGAAAAGTGCCTACATCAGACTTCATTGGTTGATGCTGCCAAATTGGAGGGAAATCAGAGAAGAGCAAAAAAAATTAGAGAGAGACTGACTTGTAAGGAAAGGCTAAAAGAATGAAATGTGTCCAAATGATGGTGATGGGAGGGTTGTAATAAACATCTCTCTGTAGGTGAAGGGAGCAAAACAATCATGGGAAGGAGAATGGGGGAACCAAGGGGGTAGGAGAAGGATGGAATTAAACCCAAGCCAAATAACAAAAATCCGACTTTGAATGAATCTGAGGAAAAACTCAGTAAGATGTGTGGTATCTGGCTGTGCAGTGGTCTTCCAAGGGACATGTTGGAAACCTCACTACACTGCTTGGGACAGTTAAAACTCAGCTGGACAAAGCATTCAGGAATCCATACAAATTCTTCTTTGGCAGGGGGTGGACTATCGGCTTGGTCTTGCAACAAGCTGACCACTCTGGATGCCCTTAAATGCCTAGTTAATTGTAAGCCCATAAATAGCCCCATTGAAGTCAAACTTTAAAACTTTTTAATCAAATGATTCTTCTGAAAATAGTAGATAAATAAATCCACTTGATGTGACTTTAAACCAAAGCTTAATTATATGTCATAAAGCCTAGCGTGATGGTGATACTGGGCTCAGATTCAGATCTGTTCTGCTGTGTACATCTCAAGAGACTCTTGTGTAAGTCAGTGCAGTTACTCCAGGGTTGCACTGGTGTCAAGGAGAGCAGAATGCACAGACTGAAGGAGATGTGACTATCCCAGATCATTCTAGCTTCAGCTCTTGTACTCTGAACTGCTAACGTGTAACTCCCTCTACTGGCGGCTCCGCTACAATTCAGTATACGTGGGAGTCTTCATGAGCAGTAGACACCAAGCGTTAGACTACGGGCCAGATCCCAAAACACCTGTGCATAGAGCATGCATGAGGTCCTGCAGTGACTGTGCAGAGCCAGGCCCTATGCTGTATTCAGAGCAGTCTGGAGGCTGCTGTAAATTAGGCCACACCGCAATAGCCACAAGAGGCTGAGAACACAGCTGAGTCTGCATAGTGCAGGAACGCCCCAGCCACACCTACTTTCCATTCTCCCTGGCAGCAGGAAGGGTGTCTGCTGTCAGAGCCCTTCAGTTGGCTCCAGGCCACTGCAGAGCACCTGTACATGGAACTGATCCTCCTGGGAGGAGCAAGCCAGCTTTATGGCTGGAGTCAGTCAGGGGGTGCAGCGCTGCCAACCCAAGTGCCCAAAGGGTACGTTTACTCAACTGGCTCGGGCTGCGGGACTGTAAGATTTCTGTGTAGGCAGCCTGAGTCCGAGCTCTGGGAGCCCATAACCCTTTGAGCCTGAGTCAGCTAATCTGGGCCAGCTGTGGCCGTGCGTCGGGCCTTTTATTCCAGTGTGGACATAGCCAAACAGCACAAGACTGGCTTTAAAACTGAGATTTTTTTAAACTAAGAAATGTTGGGTGGTTTTTATTTGCTTTCTGGGTTTTGATCCTTTTTGTCTTTCCATTGTAAATCACGCAGTCCCACCTTTCTGGGTCAGATGTCCAGATATGTGTGTTCAACTTTTTGCTGCAACCACCACAGCTAGAAACTTACTTTTAAAAAATGCAAGCTGAGATTCTCACCTAATGTCTTGACTAAAGGAGCTGGGGATTTTAGAAAAATTGCACATACCACAACAATTAATAACATAGGTCTTGCCCCATCTCCAGATGCTTCACAGGGAATGAATAGAACAGGATAACTTTGAGTGATCCATCCCCTCTCATCCAGTCCCAGCTTCTGGCAATTGGAAGTTTAGGGACACCCGGAGCATGGGGTCATATCCCTGACCATCTTGGCTAATAGCCATTGATGGACCTAACCTCCATGAACTTACCTAATTATTTTTTTAACCCAGCTATACTTTTGGCCTTCATAACATCCCCTGGCAATGAATTCCACAAGTTGACTGTGTGTTATATGAAGAAGTACTTCCTTTTGTTTGTTTTAAACCTGCTGCCTATTAATTTCATTGAGTAACCCCTGGCTCTTGTGTCATGAGAAGGGGTAAATAACCTCTCTTCATGGTGAAAACTGACGGTTTATTCCTACCCTTTGTTTCCTATCTTTTAACCAGTTACTGATCCATTAGAGGATCTTTCCTCTTATCCCATGACTGTTTAGTTTGCTTAAGAGCCTTTGGTGAGGGATTTTGTTAAAGGTTTTCTGAAAGTCCAAGTAAACTATATCCACTGGATCAGCTTTGTCCACATATTTATTGACCCCCCCCCAAAGAATTCTAATAGATTGGTGAGGCATGATTTCAATTTATAAAAGCCATGTTGACTTTTCCCCAGCATATTGTGTTTATCTACGTGTCTGATCATTCTGTTTGTTACTATAGTTTAAACCATTTTGCCTGGTACAGAAGTTAGGCTTACTGGCCCCTAATTGTCAGGATCACCTCTGGAACCTTTTTTTAAAAATAGGCATTACATTAGCTACCCTCTAGTCATCTGGTACAGAGGCTGATTTGAATGATAGTTGTTCTGCGATTTAATATTTGAGTTCCTTTAGAACTCTAGGGTGAATACCATCTGGTGATTATTACTGTTTAATTTACCAATTCATTCCAAAATCTCCTCTACTGACATCTCAATCTGGGACACGTCCTCAGATTTGTCACCTAAAAAGAATGTCTCAGGTGTGGGAATCTCCCCTATATCCTCTGCAATGAAGACTGATGCAAATAATTCATTTAGCTTCTCAGCAACAGCTTTGTCTTCCTGGAGCGCTCCTTTGGCCCCTTTTCTACCCAGTTGCCCTGCTCACTGTTTGGCAGGCTTCCTGCTTCTGATAGACTTAAAAAACATTTTGCTATTACTTTTTGTGTCCTTAGGTATATGCTCTTCAAATTCTTTCTTAGCCTGCTTTATTACGCTTTTACATTTGACTTGCCAGAATTTATGCTCCTTTATATTTTCCTCAGTAGGATTTGTTTTCCAATTTTTAAAGGATGCTTTTTTGCCTTTAACTGCCTCTTTCACTCTGCATCTTTGGTCTTCTTACTGTTTATTTGTTTGTAATTGTGGGGTATGCATTTAGTTTGAGCCTCTAATATGGTGTTTTTAAATAGTCTCCATGCAATTTGCAGGCATTTCACCCTTGTGACTGCTTCTTTTAATTTCCATTTAACTTGCTTTTTTATTTTTGTATAGTTAAGGGAATTTAAACTATGCACATTGATAACCAACACCACTATATACTCGCATTGCTGCAACCCTTCTCTCTTCCCCCAGTATTCAGTACCTTCCCTTGTGAAGTCTTGATAAAGGGCCCGATCCTGCAAACCTGTGCTCATGGGGTTATTTATGTGAATAAGGGGGTTGCAGAAGTGGCCCCTTTGCACCCAATTCTACTCCCATTTCAGTCAGTAGGAAAGTTTCCACTGACTTCAGTAAGAGCATGATGTGCCCTGGTGCTACTACATGGCCAGAAAGGGTTAATCTCTGCTATCCTGCAGTACACTACCTTTAATGCAGTGACTGCAGATTTTTACACAGATGTAAATGTGGCCTTTGGTCTCTTTCTTGCATAAAAGGCATCATGTACCCTATGTCAGCATGTAAATAACAATAAAATCCTGCCTGGCTATGTGAAGTTTCCACATCCACAGCTCTGGCAAATAAGGTTTGAGTTTAACCCTGTAATGATGGCTGTGATGATCTAAACATTCCTGTGACTATCTTGTGCCATCCAGAACTGGCTTCCTACTCCATTTTCTACCAATCAAACTCAGGCCTGCAGAGCATCACAAGAGGTAGTAATCTATCTACAGCTGAAACCACACAAGCAAACCAGGAAAAGCAGCATTTGCTTATTTCTCAAATCCTATTCTGAACTGGTACAGCTAGGAGCACAATTTATGATGCTAATTATCAGGCATTTCCATTCTGTTGGGGGTGTTCTTCATTCACAATGATCTGGAAAAGTTCAGGATGTTTATGTGTCACTAGGTAGCATCAACCCATGCTTGGATGAGTTATTAGTGGAGAGATGGGCCTAAAGTGATCACAGATCTACTTCTTCCTCCTTAAAACTCTCCCCTCCTGTCAGCTTATTCATAGATACTAAGGTCAGAAGGGACCATTCTGATCATCTAGTCCGACCTCCTGCACAGCGCAGGCCACAGATTCTCACCCACCCACTCCTACGAAAAACCTCACCTATGTCTGAGCTATTGAAGTCCTTAAATCATGGTTTAAAGACTTCAAGGAGCAGAGAAGCCTCCCTCAAGTCACCCATGCCCCATGCTACAGAGGAAGGCGAAAAACCTCCAGGGCCTCTCCAATCTCCCTGGAGGAAAATTCCTTCCCGACCCCAAATATGGCGATCAGCTAAACCCTGAGCATATGGGAAAGATTCACCAGCCAGATACCCAGGAAAGAATTTTCTATAGTAACTCAGATCACATCCATCTAATATCCCATCTCAGGGGATTAGTCCTATTTACCCTGAATATTTAAAGATCAATTAATTACCAAAATCCCATTATCCCATCATACCATCTCCTCCATAAACTTATCGAGTAGATCTTAAAACCAGATAGATCTTTTGCCCCCACTGCTTCCCTTGGAAGGCTATTCCAAAACTTCACTCCTCTGATGGTTAGAAACCTTCGTCTAATTTCAAGTCTAAACTTCCTGGTGGCCAGTTTATACCCATTTGTTCTTGTGTCCACATTGGTGCTGAGCTGAAATAATTCCTCTCCCTCTCCTATATTTATCCCTCTGATATATTTATAGAGAGCAATCATATCTCCCCTCAACCTTCTTTTAGTTAGGCTAAACAAGCCAAGCTCCTTAAGTCTCCTTTCATAAGACAAGTTTTCCATTCCTCGGATCATCCTAGTAGCCCTTCTCTGTACCTGCTCCAGTTTGAATTCATCCTTTTTAAACATGGGAGACCAGAACTGCACACAGTATTCTAGGTGAGGTCTCACCAGTGCCTTGTATAACGGTACTAAAACCTCCTTATCCCTACTGGAAATGCCTCTCCTGATGCATCCCAAAACCGCATTAGCTTTTTTCACAGCCATATCACATTGGCAGCTCATAGTCATCCTATGATCAACCAATACTCCAAGGTCCTTCTCCTCTTCCGTTACTTCTAATTGATGCGTCCCCAACTTATAACTAAAATTCTTGTTGTTAATCCCTAAATGCATAACCTTACACTTCTCACTATTAAATTTCATCCTATTACTATTACTCCAGTTTACAAGGTCATCCAGATCCTCCCGTATAATATCCCGATCCTTCTCTGAATTGGCAATACCTCCCAGCTTTGTATCATCTGCAAACTTTATTAGCACACTCCCACTTTTTGTGCCAAGGTCAGTAATAAAAAGATTAAATAAGATTGGTCCCAAAACCGATCCCTGAGGAACTCCACTGGTAACCTCCCTCCAACCTGACAGTTCTCCTTTCAGTAGGACCCGTTGCAGTCTCCCCTTTAACCAATTCCTTATCCACCTTTTGATGTTCGTATCGATCCCCATCTTCTCCAATTTAACTAATAATTCCCCATGTGGCACGGTATCAAATGCCTTACTGAAATCTAGGTAAATTAGATCCACTGCATTTCCTTTATCTAAAAAGATCTGTTCTTTTTTGAAAAAGGAGATTAGGTAGGTTTGGCACGATCTACCTTTTGTAAAACCATGTTGTATTTTGTCCCATTTACCATTGACTTCAATGTCCTTAACTAATTTCTCCTTTGAAATTTTTTCCAGGACCTTGCATACTACAGATGTCAAACTAACTGGCCTGTAGTTACCCGGATCACTTTTTTTTCCTTTCTTAAAAATAGGAACTATATTAGCAATTCTCCAATCATTCGGTACTACTCCTGAGGTTACGGATTCATTAAAAATTCTTGCTAATGGGCTTGCAATTTCAGGTGCCAATTCCTTTAATATTCTTGGATGAAGATTATCTGGGCCCCCGATTTAGTCCCATTAAGCTGTTTGAGTTTCGCTTCTACCTCCGATATGGTCATATCTACCTCCATATCCTCATTCCCATTTGTCATGCTACCATTATCCCTAAGATCCTCTTTAGCCTTATTAAAGACTGAGGCAAAGTATTTGTTTAGCTATTGGGCCATGCCTAGATTATCTTTAACCTCCACTCCATCCTCAGTGTTTAGCGGCCCCACTTCTTCTTTCTTAGTTTTCTTCTTATTTATATGGCTATAGAACCTTTTACTATTGGTTTTAATTCCCTTTGCAAGGTCCAACTCTACTCGACTTTTAGCCTCTCTCACTTTATCCCTACATGTTCTGACCTCAATTAGGTAGCTTTCCTTGCTGATCCCTCCCATCTTCCACTCCCTGTATGCTTTCTGCCTTTTCTTAATCACCTCTCTAAGAAGCTTGCTCATCCAGCTTGGTCTACAACTCCTTCCTATGAATTTTTTCCCCTTTCTTGGGATACAGGCTTCTGATAGCTTCTGCAGTTTTGATTTAAAGTAATCCCAGGCCTCCTCTACCTTTAGATCCACAAGTTCTTCAGTCCAATCCACTTCCCTAACTAATTTCCTTAATTTTTGAAAGTCAGCCCTTTTGAAATCAAAAACCCTAGTTGCAGATTTATTTTTGTTAATCCTTCCATTTAGTTTGAACTGAATTAGCTCATGATCACTTGAGCCAAGATTGTCCCCTACAACCATTTCTTCTATGAGGTCCTCGCTACTCACCAAAATTAAATCTAAAATGGCATCCCCTCTAGTCGGTTCAGCAACTACTTGATGAAGGAATCCATCAGCTATCGCATCTAGGAAAATCTGAGCCCTATTATTATTACTAGCACTGGTCCTCCAGTCTATATCTGGGAAGTTAAAGTCTCCCATGATCACGCAGTTTCCATTAGTATTTACTTCATTAAAAACATTAAAAAGGGCTCTAGCCATATCCAGATTAGATCCCGGAGGTCTATAGCACACCCCAAGCACTGTCGTAGGAGAGGCTTTACCAGTTTTCTTTCCCAATGTAATTTTTGCCCAGGCGGACTCTGTCTTATCCATTGCATCGCTTCTTATTTCTTTACATTCTGTCTCATCATTGATATACAATGCTACTCCACCCCCTTTACCTTTGTTTCTGTCTTTCCTAAAGAGCACATACCCTTCAATACCTGTAGTCCAGTCATGACTACTATTCAACTGTGTTTCTGTTATCCCTATAATATCTGGTTTCACTTCCTGCACCAGTAGCTCTAGTTCCTCCATTTTGTTACCTAGGCTCCTCGCACTGGTGTATAAACATCTTAATTTTTGCTGTTTGGCCTCGCTCACATTTTGTACCCTATTAGGCACAGTCATTCTACAGCCAGTATAACCTATTAGACTAGTATCCACACCACCCCCGCTCCTTATATACACATTCTCCTACCCACGGCTGTATCCTTTCTTACTTCGTCTTCTTCCCTCTCAATGCTAAAATCTGGCGTGGAGATTACCTGGACATCTCCCAATCACCTCCCCCTAATTCCTAGTTTAAAGCTCTCTTTATCCGTTGTGCCAGCCTTGATCCTAGAAGTCTATTTCCTTCCCTACTCAGATGAAGTCCATCCTGAGAGAACTGTCCTCTGTCCGTGAATGCCTCCCAGTGGCCATACATCCCAAAGCCCTCCTTATAGCACCACTGCCTAAGCCATCTGTTGACAGTCATAATCTTGTCACACCTTTGTTGCCCTTCTCTAGGAACAGGCAGGATCCCGCTAAAGATCACTTGAGCCTCAATTTCCTTAAGCGTCTTCCCCAGCCTAGCATAGTCTCCCTTAATACTTTCCAGCGAGAATCTAGCCGTATCATTTGTTCCCACATGAAGGATAATTAGGGGATTCTTTCCCGCTCCCTTTAGGATCCTTTTCAACCTCGGGTCTACATCCCGTATCTTAGCACCCAGAAGACAGCACACCCTTCTATTCGCTGGATCAGCTCTAGTTACAGGCCTGTCTATTCTTCTCAATAAAGAGTCCCCGATCACATAGACCTGCCTTTTGCTGGTGACGGTGCTATTCTCCAGTCTCTCTCCTGTTCCCTCTGGCTGCAAGTTCTTTCCATTCCTATTTTCCCTTATAATCCTCTTCAACCCATCCTGTATCCTCCTGGGGCTCATATTTGGTGTAGTCTCCCTTGACTCTTCTGCTTTTCCTATAGGACTAGCCTCTCTTCTCTTCTTCCTTACCCTTCCACCTTCAACAAGTACCTGCTGAACCCCTTCTTCATTTTCCAACTCTGCAAACCTGTTCCTAAGCTCAATTTCTCCTTCACTAGCTCATCTTTTCCTCTGCCTGGTTCTTTTAGTCACATGCTTCCACTGACCACTTTCCTCACCCAGTCTCCGCTCAAAATTCCCCAGCCCTGCTTCCATCCGTGAGTCTGAGCTTTTCCCTTCAGATACCTCATATCTTTGCTCCATCATCTGCTCAAACCCCTTCCTAAACTCAACGAGACTTTCCACCTGCATCTCCAAACCTCGGATCTTTTCCTCCATCAGCTCTATCAGACGGCATTTCATGCAGACAAAACTCTTACCGGTTCCCCCCTCCAGGATCATGTACATACCACAGCTTCCACATCCAGTCATCCTCAGTGTGTCTTCCACTACAGGAGTCACTCCCACAGCTGCCTCTGTATTTGTCATCGCCTTCCCACCTAAATCCTGTTAATCTGGGAAACACAAGTCACACCAAAAAGACCACCCCCCCAGCAAAAGCAAACACCAAACAAGCACCACAATACAAACTCCCCTTTCAAACTGCCACTCAAACTCCCCTGTTTACAGCTCTGTTTGCTAGCTCCTTATGACCAATTGGCAGCGAGTAGGCAGGTGGTGCGATGAGACTGCTGCTTATCGTGGATAACTTGTTGCTCATGTCAGTTACCTCATCTTCCCTCTTTCCGCCACCCCTACTCCCTATTTGTTTATCTCATCTACCTGTTGTGTCTGATTAGAATTATAGAATCATAGAATATCAGGGTTGGAAGGGACCTCAGGAGGTCATCTAGTCCAACCCCCTGCTCAAAGCAGGACCAATCCCCAACTAAATCATCCCAGCCAGGGCTTTGTCAAGCCTGACCTTAAAAACCTCTAAGGAAGGAGATTCCACCACCTCCCTAGCTAACGCATTCCAGTGTTTCACCACCCTCCTAGTGAAAAAGTTTTTCCTAATATCCAACCTAAACCTCCCACACTGCAACTTGAGACCATTATTCCTTGTTCTGTCATCTGATACCAGTCTAGATCCATCCTCTTTGGAACCCCCTTTCAGGTAGTTGATATCGCCCCTCATTCTTCTCTTCTGCAAACTAAACAATCCCAGTTCCCTCAGCCTCTCCTCATAAGTCGTGTTCCAGTCCCCTAATCATTTTTGTTGCCCTCCGCTGGACTCTTTCCAATTTTTCCACATCCTTCTTGTAGTGTGGGGGCCAAAACTGGACACAGTACTCCAGATGAGGCCTCACCAATGTCAAGTAGAGGGGAACGATCACATCCCTTGATGTGCTGGCAATGTCCCTACTTATACATCTCAAAATGCCATTGGCCTTCTTGGCAACAACGGCACACTCTTGACTCATATCCAGCTTCTCGTCCTTTTCTGCAAAACGGCTGCCTAACCATTCGGTCCCTAGTCTGTAGCGGTGCATGGGATTCTTCCATCCTAATTTCAGGACTCTGCACTTGTCCTTGTTGAACCTCATCATATTTCTTTTGGCCCAATCCTCTAATTTGTCTAGGACCCTCTGTATCCTATCCCTACCCACCAGCGTATCTACCTCTCTTCCCAGTTTAGTGTCATCTGCAAACTTGCTGAGGGTGCAATCCACACCTTCCTCCAGATCAATTCATTTTGTTCAATGAAGATATTGAACAAAACTGGCCCCAGGACTGACCCTTGGGGCACTCTGCTTGATACCAGCTGCCAACTAGACATGGAGCCATTGATCACTGTTGAACCCGTTGAACCCGATGATCTAGCCAGCTTTGTATCCACTTCATAGTCCATTCATCCAGCCCATACTTCTTTAACTTGCTGGCAAGAATATCATGGGAGACTGTATCAAAAGCTTTGCTTAAGTCAAGGAATAACATGTCCACTGCTTTCCCCTCACCCACAGAGCCAGTTTTCTCATCATAGAAGACAATTAAGTTAGTCAGGCATGACTTGCCCTTGGTGAATCCATGCTGACTGTTCCTGATCACTTTCCACTTCTCTAAGTGCTTCAGAATTGATTCCTTGAGGACCTGCTCCATGATTTTTCCAGGGACTGAGGTGAGGCTGACTGGCCTGTAGTTCCCAGGATCCTCCTTCTTCCCTTTCAAGACTACTGGCTCATTGTGGCTGACCTTTTATTGTATGCCTATGCAGTACCTAGCGTAATGAGGCCTTGATTCTTGATTGGTTCCCCTGGATGGTAATATAATATAGATAATACAAATGATGACCTCATAATGTCTTGAGTGACATCACCCCTGAAGCAATGATGTCACATTGCAGAAGCAAGCACTTTTTTCTCAAGATTCCACAGCCGAGAAGCTCTGTGCCAATCTATTCAGCAAGGTGCTCCTCCCAGTGGCTTTCTAGGAGTAAGTCACAAGCCCAGTATGGGATCTGGGCTGAATTTTGGGATGGGAAATAGTGAAGATCCCGTATAGGCTACACATGCCATACAATGGAGGCAGGAAAGCCCTGGTAGGGGCTATTTGGGATCAAACCCAAAAAGGAGGGGTTGGGGGAAGGCTGTTTAGAAGGTAGATAGGTCCCCTGGTGATGTTGGCCTTGACTGGAGTGATGAAATGGTTCAGATTTTGGGATAAATTGCTACATACACCTTGTCTTGTGTTCACCATCCTCCTTTTTCCGCAGAGGAAGTGAGCTGAGCAGTGCCTGCAGAGAGAATGCTTCGGTTGATCTGGACTAGACTGAGTGCCAGCAGGTGGAGGCAGCTTTGGGCACAAGCTCTGGCTACGCCTCACTTCAGGTAGAGTAAACAGAGCTCAATTTATTAGTAAAGCTGGCGGATTTGAAATCTTTATACTGTGACTTGAGGAGTTCAGTAAATCAGCCAGAGGTGAAGGGTCCATTACAGCAGTGGGTGGGTGAGGTTCTGTGGCCTGCCGCGTGCAGGAGGCCAGACTAGATCATGATGCTCCCATCAGGCCATAACGTCTATGAGCCTCTGTCCTTGTGCCATACCTAAAACGCAGTAACTCCCTTCGTCGAGCCTGAGCCCGGGGGCAGCGCCAGGGATTCTTCACCCCCTCTTGCCCTTTCCAGCACAGCTGGGCAGGGATGGAGAGGAGATGAGGAGGGAGCAGGCTGACCCAGTGATGAGCTGCAAAAATCTTAACAGGTTACCTGCTCACCCCACAAGTGGGTCATTGCCCACCCCCACCCCCCAGGACTCCTGCCCCATCCAACCCCCCCGCTTTCCTTGACGCCCCCTCCCCAGGACTCCTGCCCCATCCACCCCCCTCCCATGTCCCCTGACTGCCCCCAGAACCAGGCAGGAGGGTCTTGTAGGCCACCGTAGTGGGCCACCTAAGAGCCAGAGGGACCTACTGGGGGCAAGGTGGGGAGTCCCGGTGGTGCTTACCTGGGGCAGCTCCCAGGAAGCATCCAGCAGGTCCCTCTGGCTCCTAGGGGTGGGATAGCGTAGCTGGGGGGGAGCAGGGGGAGTGGCCGCTCCCCCACTGATCACATCAAAAGTGGTGCCTTAGGTGCCGACTCCCTGGGTGCTCCGGAGCTCACCTCCGCTCCGCCTCCTCCCCTGAACACATCGCCCCGCTCTGCTTCTCTGCCCCCCCAGCTTCCCGCGAATTAGCTGTTCGGCGGGAAGCCGGGGGGGCTGAGAAGCAGGTGGTGGCTTCCTGCTCAGGCCGAGGGTGGCGGAGGTGAGCTGGGGTAGGAAGCGGTTCCCCTGCGCCCTCCCGGGTTACCTGGTGCGGCGCAGGCGGCCCTCCTCGCGCCCCCCGCCTCAGCTCCCCTCCGCTCCGCCTCCCTGGGCCGCAGTGCGAAGCCACCGCCTGCTTCTCAGCCCCCCCAGCTTCCCGCGCGAACAGCTGATTCGCGGAAAGCCGGGGGGGGCCTTCAGGGGAGGAGGCAGAGGTGGAGCCGAGGTGAGGTGGGGCCGGGAGCTGCTGGTGGGTGCTCTGCACCCTTCCCCTTGGGTGCTCCAGGCGCCACTTTGGGCCGGTTAAATTTAGAAGCCCTTTTAGAGCCGCTTCTCCCGCGCGGAACAACCGGTTCTCGCGCACTGGTGGGAACGGCTCCAGCTCACCACTGGGCTGACCCATTGTTTGTATGTGTGGGGGGAAGCAGGTTGACCCATTGTTTTCAGGGGGGAGGGGAGCAGGCTGACCTATTGTTTGTTTGTCAGGAAGCAGGCTAATCCATTATTTGTGGGGGGAGGGAGCAGGCTCACCCATTGTTGAGGGAGTAGAAGGGGGAGAAGCAGGCTGACCCATTGCTTGTGGGGAGGGAGAGCAAGTTGACCCATTGTTTTCAGGGGGGGAGCAGGCTGACCCATTGTTTGTGTGGGGGGGAGCAGGCTAATCCATTATTTATGAGGGAGGGAACAGGCTCACCCATTGTTTGTGGGGGGGGAGGGGAGGGGGGAAAGTAGGCTGACCATTGTTTTCAAGGGGTGGAGAGCAGACTGACCCATTGTTTACAGAAAGAGGGAGGAGCAGACTGATCCATTGTTCACAACATAGAACAAACAGATATGTTATTCTTATAAAGGACAAAGAAACACACGTGCCCATAACTTTCTTCAAAATCAGTGGGAGCAGGATTGGACCCAAAACTACGCACAAAAATAATCAAGTTTGCTTAATTACAGCCTATTTTCTTCAAAGCTGGCTAGCCCTGCACTCCAAGGAGCTATAACTCTGCAGCAAGTTCCCAGGGACCAAACCAGCTGTGTTTGATTTAAGAACAAAAAAAATTAAGAGAAGTCAGAGCTTCACCTCAGGGCACTTTAAAGCCCTGTAACTCAGAGACAGGTTGACAAGCTTTCTTCAAGGTGTGTAGAAACATTCTCCTTTGGCTTTGGATGGTATCTGGCAGGTCTCAGGTCAAACTTATACGACAAAGTTAAAGGAGGGCTTTATGGAAGCTGTTTCTAGCTAACACTTCAAATATCGAAGTATTTTTAGTGTGCCCAGCACCATAATACCTATGCAGCAAGACAGATGGAGTTAGATTCTAGAGTGTCTTCATTGCACCCCCCCACCCCCAAAAATGTGTGTTTAACCCAGGTTAGCTTGCTGGACTAAAATAGCAGTGAAGAGATGGCAACTCTGTTTTAACCCAGTTAGCAGGTCAAGTCAACCCCAGGCTCCCCTATCAGCTTTAACTCAAATGGCTAACCCAAGTTAAAAGCCAAATTACTGTGCCTTCCCTGCTGTTTTATTCTGGGTTACCTAACCTGAGTTAAGAACATGCCCCCCCCCTTTTTTTAAAGCGAAGACATACTCTAAAAAGCCAACTCCAGTGCTAGTTCCCAAAATCCATATCTCTTTGGGGAGCCTGAGTAGTTAATTACTCTTACTAAATAAACTCCCGTCTGCCTGTTTTCCCCAATAAAGTACCAGCTGGCGAAAGAACCTAAGATACTGCTTTTGTGCAAAATCCCTGGTAGTAAAGATGGAGATCGGAAATGCTATCGAAGCAGGTTCCTTTTACAGTTTTCCAGGTGGTCTCTCGGGCTTTCTTTAAAGGTGCTGTGCCGTGAACATCAAACCGCAGACACATGCCTTCCACTGCTGCCCATCGCCCAAGTAAATGCTTGTGACTGATGGTGAAAATTGCACTTGCATGATGTCACAGCGATTTTGTTCTTTTCCTCAGACTGACATTGCCTCCATACTATACAACACATCAAAAAGGGAGATACTCAAGTAAAGCGAACAAGGTAAGTCACAGTACTTGTATAATTTTGCTTTGAAAGCCTTGGAAAGTGGCTGCAGGTCTGCGCTCAGTGCTTTGTCCCGGACTGTGTTAATAACTGATGTTGAGACTGCCACTGCCCCCAGGGGGGACTCCTCCGTACTTCATAGATTCATAGATACTAAGGTCAGAAGGGACCATTCTGATCATCTAGTCCGACCTCCTGCACAGCGCAGGCCACAGAATCTCACCCACCCACCCACCCAAACCCAATGAAAAACCTCACCCATGTCTGAGCTATTGAAGTCCTTAAATCATGGTTCAAAGACTTCAAGGAGCAGAGAAGCCTCCCTCCAGTCAACCATGCCCCATGCTACAGAGGAAGGCGAAAAACCTCCAGGACCTCTCCAATCTGCCCTGGAGGAAAATTCCTTCCCGACCCCAAATATGGCGATCAGCTAAACCCTGAGCATATGGGAAAGATTCACCAGCCATACCCAGGAAAGAATTTTCTATAGTAACTCAGATCCCATCCATCTAATATCCCATCTCAGGGGATTAGTCCTATTTACCCTGAATATTTAAAGATCAATTAATTACCAAAATCCCATTATCCCATCATACCATCTCCTCCATAAACTTATCGAGTAGAATCTTAAAACCAGATAGATCTTTTGCCCCCACTGCTTCCCTTGGAAGGCTATTCCAAAACTTCACTCCTCTGATGGTTAGAAACCTTCGTCTAATTTCAAGTCTAAACTTCCTGGTGGCCAGTTTATACCCATTTGTTCTTGTGTCCACATTGGTGCTGAGCTGAAATAATTCCTCTCCCTCTTCTGTATTTATCCCTCTGATATATTTATAGAGAGCAATCATATCTCCCCTCAACCTTCTTTTAGTTAGGCTAAACAAGCCAAGCTCCTTAAGTCTCCTTTCATAAGACAAGTTTTCCATTCCTCGGATCATCCTAGTAGCCCTTCTCTGTACCTGCTCCAGTTTGAATTCATCCTTTTTAAACATGGGAGACCAGAACTGCACACAGTATTCTAGGTAAGGTCTCACCAGTGCCTTGTATAACGGTACTAAAACCTCCTTATCCCTACTGGAAATGCCTCTCCTGATGCATCCCAAAACCGCATTAGCTTTTTTCACAGCCATCACATTGGCAGCTCATAGGCATTCTATGATCAACCAATACTCCAAGGTCCTTCTCCTCTTCCGTTACTTCTAATTGATGCGTCCCCAACTTATAACTAAAATTCTTGTTGTTAATCCCTAAATGCATAACCTTACACTTCTCACTATTAAATTTCATCCTATTACTATTACTCCAGTTTACAAGGTCATCCAGATCCTCCCGTATAATATCCCGATCCTTCTCTGAATTGGCAATACCTCCCAGCTTTGTATCATCTGCAAACTTTATTAGCACACTCCCACTTTTTGTGCCAAGGTCAGTAATAAAAAGATTAAATAAGATTGGTCCCAAAACTGATCCCTGAGGAACTCCACTGGTAACCTCCCTCCAACCTGACAGTTCGCCTTTCAGTAGGACCCGTTGCAGTCTCCCCTTTAACCAATTCCTTATCCACCTTTTGATGTTCATATTGATCCCCAACTTCTCCAATTTAACTAATAATTCCCCATGTGGCACGGTATCAAATGCCTTACTGAAATCTAGGTAAATTAGATCCACTGCATTTCCTTTATCTAAAAAATCTGTTACTTTTTCAAAAAAGGAGATTAGGTTGGTTTGGCACGATCTACCTTTTGTAAAACCATGTTGTATTTTGTCCCATTTACCATTGACTTCAATGTCCTTAACTAATTTCTCCTTCAAAATTTTTTCCAGGACCTTGCATACTACAGATGTCAAACTAACTGGCCTGTAGTTACCCGGATCACTTTTTTTTCCTTTCTTAAAAATAGGAACTATATTAGCAATTCTCCAATCATTCGGTACTACTCCTGAGTTTACAGATTCATTAAAAATTCTTGCTAATGGGCTTGCAATTTCAGGTGCCAATTCCTTTAATATTCTTGGAAGAAGATTATCTGGGCCCCCCGATTTAGTCCCATTAAGCTGTTTCAGTTTCGCTTCTACCTCCGATATGGTAATATCTACCTCCATATCCTCCTTCCCATTTGTCATGCTACTATTATCCCCAAGATCCTCTTTAGCCTTATTAAAGACTGAGGCAAAGTATTTGTTTAGCTATTGGGCCATGCCTAGATTATCTTTAACCTCCACTCCATCCTCAGTGTTAAGCGGCCCCACTTCTTCTTTCTTAGTTTTCTTCTTATTTATATGGCTATAGAACCTTTTACTATTGGTTTTAATTCCCTTTGCAAGGTCCAACTCTACTCGACTTTTAGCCTGTCTCACTTTATCCCTACATGTTCTGACCTCAATTAGGTAGCTTTCCTTGCTGACCCCTCCCATCTTCCACTCCCTGTATGCTTTCTGCTTCTTCTTAATCACCTCTCTAAGAAGCTTGCTCATCCAGCTTGGTCTACAACTCCTTCCTATGAATTTTTTCCCCTTTCTTGGGATACAGGCTTCTGATAGTTCTGCAGTTTTGATTTAAAGTAATCCCAGGCCTCCTCTACCTTTAGATCCACAAGTTCTTCAGTCCAATCCACTTCCCTAACTAATTTCCTTAATTTTTGAAAGTCAGCCCTTTTGAAATCAAAAACCCTAGTTGCAGATTTATTTTTGTTAATCCTTCCATTTAGTTTGAACTGAATTAGCTCATGATCACTTAGAATCATAGAATCATAGAATATCAGGGTTGGAAGGGACCCCAGAAGGTCATCTAGTCCAACCCCCTGCTCAAAGCAGGACCAAGTCCCAGTTAAATCATCCCAGCCAGGGCTTTGTCAAGCCTGACCTTAAAAACCTCTAAGGAAGGAGATTCTACCACCTCCCTTGGTAACGCATTCCAGTGTTTCACCACCCTCTTAGTGAAAAAGTTTTTCCTAATATCCAATCTAAACCTCCCCCATTGCAACTTGAGACCATTACTCCTCGTTCTGTCATCTGCTACCATTGAGAACAGTCTAGAGCCATCCTCTTTGAAACCCCCTTTCAGGTAGTTGAAAGCAGCTATCAAATCCCCCCTCATTCTTCTCTTCTGCAGACTAAACAATCCCAGCTCCCTCAGCCTCTCCTCATAAGTCATGTGCTCTAGACCCCTAATCATTTTCGTTGCCCTTCGTTGTACTCTTTCCAATTTATCCACATCCTTCCTGTAGTGTGGGGCCCAAAACTGGACACAGTACTCCAGATGAGGCCTCACCAGTGTCGAATAGAGGGGAACGATCACGTCCCTCGATCTGCTCGCTATGCCCCTACTTATACATCCCAAAATGCCATTGGCCTTCTTGGCAACAAGGGCACACTGCTGACTCATATCCAGCTTCTCGTCCACTGTCACCCCTAGGTCCTTTTCCGCAGAACTGCTGCCGAGCCATTCGGTCCCTAGTCTGTAGCGGTGCATTGGATTCTTCCATCCTAAGTGCAGGACCCTGCACTTATCCTTATTGAACCTCATTAGATTTCTTTTGGCCCAATCCTCCAATTTGTCTAGGTCCTTCTGTATCCTATCCCTCCCCTCCAGCGTATCTACCACTCCTCCCAGTTTAGTATCATCCGCAAATTTGCTGAGAGTGCAATCCACACCATCCTCCAGATCATTTATGAAGATATTGAACAAAACGGGCCCCAGGACCGACCCCTGGGGCACTCCACTTGACACCGGCTGCCAACTAGACATGGAGCCATTGATCACTACCCGTTGAGCCCGACAATCTAGCCAGCTTTCTACCCACCTTATAGTGCATTCATCCAGCCCATACTTCCTTAACTTGCTGACAAGAATGCTGTGGGAGACCGTGTCAAAAGCTTTGCTAAAGTCAAGAAACAATACATCCACTGCTTTCCCTTCATCCACAGAACCAGTAATCTCATCATAAAAGGCGATTAGATTAGTCAGGCATGACCTTCCCTTGGTGAATCCATGCTGACTGTTCCTGATCACTTTCCTCTCCTCTAAGTGCTTCAGGATTGATTCTTTGAGGACCTGCTCCATGATTTTTCCAGGGACTGAGGTGAGGCTGACTGGCCTGTAGTTCCCAGGATCCTCCTTCTTCCCTTTTTTAAAGATGGGCACTACATTAGCCTTTTTCCAGTCATCCGGGACTTCCCCCGTTCGCCACGAGTTTTCAAAGATAATGGCCAAGGGCTCTGCAATCACAGCCGCCAATTCCTTCAGCACTCTCGGATGCAATTCGTCCGGCCCCATGGACTTGTGCACGTCCAGCTTTTCTAAATAGTCCCTAACCACCTCTATCTCTACAGAGGGCTGGCCATCTCTTCCCCATTTTGTGTTGCCCAGCACAGCAGTCTGGGAGCTGACCTTGTTAGTGAAAACAGAGGCAAAAAAAGCATTGAGTACATTAGCTTTTTCCACATCCTCTGTCACTAGCTTGCCTCCCTCATTCAGTAAGGGGCCCACACTTTCCTTGGCTTTCTTCTTGTTGCCAACATACCTGAAGAAACCCTTCTTGTTACTCTTGACATCTCTTGCTAGCTGCAGCTCCAGGTGCGATTTGGCCCTCCTGATATCTTTCCTACATGCCCGAGCAATATTTTTATACTCTTCCCTGGTCATATGTCCAACCTTCCACTTCTTGTAAGCTTCTTTTTTATGTTTAAGATCCGCTAGGATTTCACCATTAAGCCAAGCTGGTCGCCTGCCATATTTACTATTCTTTCGACTCATCGGGATGGTTTGTCCCTGTAACCTCAACAGGGATTCCTTGAAATACAGCCAGCTCTCCTGGACTCCCTTCCCTTTCATGTTAGTCCCCCAGGGGATCCTGGCCATCTGTTCCTTGAGCCAAGATTGTCCCCTACAACCATTTCTTCTATGAGGTCCTCGCTACTCACCAAAATTAAATCTAAAATGGCATCCCCTCTAGTCAGTTCAGCAACTACTTGATGAAGGAATCCATCAGCTATCGCATCTAGGAAAATCTGAGCCCTATTATTATTACTAGCACTGGTCCTCCAGTCTATATCTGGGAAGTTAAAGTCTCCCATGATCACGCAGTTTCCATTAGTATTTACTTTATTAAAGACATTAAAAAGGGCTCTATCCATATCCAAATTAGATCCCGGAGGTCTATAGCACACCCCAAGCACTGTCGTAGGAGAGGCTTTACCAGTTTTCTTTCCCAATGTAATTTTTGCCCAGACGGACTCTGTCTTATCCATTGCATCGCTTCTTATTTCTTTACATTCTGTCTCATCATTGATATACAATGCTACTCCACCCCCTTTACCTTTGTTTCTGTCTTTCCTAAAGAGCACATACCCTTCAATACCTGTAGTCCAGTCATGACTACTATTCCACCATGTTTCTGTTATCCTTACAATATCTGGTTTCACTTTCTGCACCAGTAGCTCTAGTTCCTCCATTTTGTTACCTAGGCTCCTGGCATTGGTGTATAAACATCTTAATTTTTGCTGTTTGGCCTCGCTCACATTTTGTACCCTATTAAGCACAGTCATTCTACAGCCAGTATAACCTATTAGACTAGTATCCACACCGCCCTCGCTCCTTATATACATTCTCCTACCCACGGCTGTATCCTTTCTTACTTCGTCTTCTTCCCTCTCAATGCTAAAATCTGGCGTGGAGATTACCTGGACATCTCCCAACCACCTCCCCCTAATTCCTAGTTTAAAGCTCTCTTTATCCGTTGTGCCAGCCTCGATCCTAGAAGTCTATTTCCTTCCCTACTCAAATGAAGTCCATCCCGAGAGAACTGTCCTCTGTCCGTGAATGCCTCCCAGTGGCCATACATCCCAAAGCCCTCCTTATAGCACCACTGCCTAAGCCATCTGTTGACAGTCATAATCTTGTCACACCTTTGTTGCCCTTCTCTAGGAACAGGCAGGATCCCGCTAAAGATCACCTGAGCCTCAATTTCCTTAAGCGTCTTCCCCAGCCTAGCATAGTCTCCCTTGATACTTTCCAGCGAGAATCTGGCTGTATCATTTGTTCCCACATGAAGGATAATTAGGGGATTCTTTCCCACTCCCTTTGGGATTCTTTTCAACCTCAGGTCTACATCCCGTATCTTAGCACCCGGAAGACAGCACACCCTTCTATTCGCTGGATCAGCTCTAGTTACAGGCCTGTCTATTCTTCTCAATAAAGAGTCCCCGATCACATAGACCTGCCTTTTGCCGGTGACGGTGCTATTCTCCAGTCTCTCCCGTTCCCTCTGGCTGCAAGTTCTTTCCATTCCTATTTTCCCTTATAATCCTCTTCAACCCATCCTGTATCCTCCTGGGGCTCATATTTGGTGTAGTCTCCCTTGACTCTTCTGCTTTTCCTATAGGACTAGCCTCTTCTCTTCTTCCTTACCCTTCCACCTTCAGCGACTACGTGCTGAGCCCCTTCTTCATTTTCCAACTCTGCAAACCTGTTCCTAAGCTCTATTTCTCCTGCACTAGCCCGTCTTTTCCTCTGCCTGGTTCTTTGAGTCACATGTTTCCACTGACCACTTTCCTCATCCAGTCTCCCCTCAAAATTCCCCAGCCCTGCTTCCATCTGCGAGTCTGAGCTTTTCCCTTCAGATACCTCATATCTTTGCTCCATCATCTGCTCAAACCCCTTCCTAAACTCAACCAGACTTTCCACCTGCATCTCCAAACCTCGCATCTTTTCCTCCATCAGCTCTATCAGACGGCATTTCATGCAGACAAAATTCTTACCGGTTCCCCCCTCCAGGATCATGTACATACCACAGCTTCCACATCCATCATCCTCAATGTGTCTTCCACTACAGGAGTCACTCCCACAGCTGCCTCCGTATCTGTCATCGCCTTCCCACCTAAATCCTCTTAATCTGGGAAACACAAGCCACACCAAAAAGACCACCCCCCCAGCAAAAGCAAACCCCAAACAAGCACCACAATACAAACTCCCACTCAAACTCCCCTGTTTAGAGGTCTGTTTGCTAGCTCCTGTGCCGCTGCAGCTGTCTGGGCCACTGCCTGACTGGCTGGCTACCTTTATAGGGCCCCTAGTCAAAAGCCCCACCCCCTAGGCAGGGCTCAGCTGCTCTCTCAGCACAAAGCCCCACCCCCTAATCAGGCTCAGCTGCTCTCCCAGCACAAAACCCCTACACACACACACACAAATACAAATACAAATACTAAAAATACAAAACCAAGTACAACTACCTTCTCCTCCAACAGAACTCCCACTCAAACTCCCCTGTTTAGAGCTCTGTTTGCTAGCTCCTGTGCCGCTGCAGCTGTCTGTGGGCCTGATTCTCAGCTCACTCGTCTCCCGTTGACTTCAGCTGGGCATGGCAATCAGATCTGCTTAGCCTCAGAGGCGGTGAATAGCATTAGCATATAAAAAAATAAAGCACCAAAGAAGAAAATAAAGTGATGCTTCTGCTGGTTCTAGGGTAAGATAATGGGTATGGTTCTGTAATGGTGCCAAAACCACACAAGCTTGGAGGCCTTACATCTAATGAGATTCACGCTGTGTTTGAGGCAAGTGTGTGAATAAGAACTGGGAGGAAAAGCTGAAAAGCGGCTCAGTTCTTAACAGCGTCAATGACTGCTGCACAATGGCAATAAAAGGGGGTCTTGGCAGCCACCCCAGGCAGCTCTCCCAACAGGCCATGCTGCAGAGTGACAATATCCCAGCCAACGAAACACAAGGTGGAAGCATGACATCATCAGAACAGCTGTCAGTGATCTCGAGAGCTATGAGCCTTTGAGAAGAGATGGAACCTCTCTGTGGGAGTTGAGTGCACCACAGTCCTGAGATCTCCACAAAGGCAAAAATTCCCTCTTCACTTACGTACATTTTCACTGTGCTTCTCAGCATGTCCTGCAGGGTGCCATGGTTCTGCAGTCAGCACAGGAGCGGTTCTTCTCCTGGACTCTCCACCTCTGAGCTGTGCAGAAATCATACTATGAACTTCCCTCTCCTAGTATCACTCCGCTCTGCAGGGCTCATGTGTATAAGTGCTCTTGTTATCGTCTGTCTCCTCCAGGAATCCACATCCTTTGTCATGAACCTGTTCAACGGGCAGCTTGTACCTGACAATGTTTTTCCTTTCCCCTCAGGTAGGATATTTTTATTTAAAATTTCCTTATGGATTTAGTGCTGATGGTGACATTTGTTGGTTTAATGGCATAGTAGAGCAAAGCCACCAAAGTCACAAAACACAGGCCGTGTGCTCCTCCCACCCCCAGCGAGAGGCTAGTTGAGTTTCCGTGGAGCTCTCGGCTCAGTCTGCTGACCAGGCAGGGCCATTCCTACCCATATGCAAAGTATGCAGATGCATAGGGCACCTGCACTGCTGCATGCTGCTCTAATCCCCCTCCACCTCTTCCCCATAACCCCTGCCCCCCTCCACCCCTTCCCTAAAGCCCCCACCCCTGTTTGCCCCGCCCCTTCCTGCCCCAGCCCCGCCCCACCCCATTCCATCCCTTCCCCAAAGCCCCCACCCCTGTTCACCCCCCCGCCTCTTCCCGCCCCAGCCCTGCCCCATTCAACCCCTTCCCCAAAGCCCCTGCCCCTGTTTGCTCCTGCCTCTTCCCACCCCAGCCCCACCCCATTCCACCCCTTCTGGACTACAGCAGATCTCTTAGACAAACATCCAGTCTTAGAAGGCGCCTCCTCACATAAGGGTGTTTGTGTCAAATCATGTAATAAAGTGATGAGGGTTAGATACATCCTGCTAATCTAGCTGTAACTTTGTCCCTCCTTAGTGCTCTCAATGGAGCAGATGCAGTTCCTGCAAGCCCTGGTAGATCCCTGCACCCGCTTCTTCAAGGTTAGTGGCAGTCTGCTGCCTGTTTGATTACGGAATAGCCTGAAGTGTGTGTTGTAAACAAAAGAAAAGGACTCCGTCTTCCTCAGACAGTGATGTGGGATGGCTGGCCTCATCACCATTAAAAAAAATTACTTCTCCTGGGGAATCTACCCCTTTCTGAAGCCTGGAGGATGTGCAAGTGCACATCCATGTTCTCCTCCTGATTGTGATTTCCTGAGTGCCTCTACTGCCCATGTCTCATACAACGAGCCACCAGTCTGTCAGACCGAGACGTGGGTTAGCTGTTTGGGTGTTGGCAGTGAAGGAGTTCATGTAGGAGGCCTTTCTGCAGGGATATTTGAAAGACAGGGTGGCTCTGCGAGGCCCAGCTCTCCCCAGAGACAGAGAACAGGCTGGGAGGGAGGGAGGGAGCATGGGACAGAGGCAGAGGGGAAGGGCAATCAGGGCATAGATCGCTCACTCCGAGGCTCACCCCCCCCCACACACACACTGACCCTCGGGCTCCCTCGCACAGCAACAGCAGGACACTAACACACCAGTGCCCAGATTGCCTGCTCTAGGATCCAGCAGCTCCTTGGTGCCAGGTAGGCTGAATGCATCCGATGAAGTGAGCTGTAGCTCATGAAATCTTATGCTCAAATAAATTTGTTCGTTTCTAAGGTGCCACAAGTACTCCTTTTCTTAATGCGTAAATGTCGCCTTTCCCAGCCCCTCTGGCCCTGCCCCATGCAGTGTTCACCTAGGCACTGCACCTGCCTTTCACTCGCTCCCTTTCATTACTTGAAGGAGGTCAATGATCCTGCGGAGAACGAGAAGCTGGAGAGCATTGAGAAGACCACCCTGGCGGGGCTGAAGGAGATGGGAGCCTTTGGGCTGCAGGTGCCTGAGGAGCTGGGGGGAGTTGGGCTGACACACACCCAGGTAAGACAGAGCCTTGGGGGTGCAGGCATAAGGGGACAGCAGGGGCCGGGATCTGAACTCGCCCTGAGGTTGGGTGTTTGGAGCCGGGTGTCTGGCTCAGGCCTGTGATGGGTGGGGCCAGGCATGGAACTCAGATCCAGTCTCCCCCGGGTTTGACTCGGAGCGTGAGAGCTGTCCTGACCTGGCAGGTCAAGTGGGCCCATTCTCTCTTCACTGGCTCGTGGCTCCTCCCCCACTGTAACGTGGTAGCGTCATTTCCTGGAGGAGGTCGGGAGTAGAGAAGAGCATAGCCATGATACAGAGGCGAAGGGGCATTGCTTAATTTGTGCCAGAACCTGGCAGTTCAGAGCCCCGGCCCCGCTGGACTTGCTGCATCAGTTATGAAAGTAAAAAAATTGCTGGATCCCAGGCACCTGTTTCATTCAAAACAAAGCCCTGCCTAGGGAGCGTGGTTGTGCAAAGTCTGAGAGGTGCCCAGATGCTGAAGTGCATGATGTTCCATTACTGTGGTCCTGTGCATCTGGCTTATGAATCCAGCTTGCTGCGTGCTGTCAGTCACCAATGAGCCACATACAGTTATGTGTCAGTTTGTGCGGACAAGCTTCACCTCCCTATGCAGCGTCCAAGCTTTACTGCTGCCAGGGATTAATTGTAACAGCACAGAAAATACGGTTAGCCAGTTTGTACCCACCTGGCCTAACCCTCTGGAAGATCTGAGAACTCTGAAGCCATGTCACCTGTCAGCCCCGCACAGACCAGGGCTGTTCCTCCAGGCAGTAGACCAACAGTCGCTGGAAAGCCTCCAGCTGCCATGCTGAGCTCCACCCATCCCTCCAGTTAGGTTTTTATCCTGTGCCCATTATAGTAGCTAGGGAGTGTGAAAATATCACCTGGATAGTTCAGAGGTGAGGCAGTGTGGGATAGGGAACCAGCGTGGGAGCTGGGAGAACCAGGTTCTGTTCCCAGGCCTGGTATCCTCTTGCTATATGACAGTAGTCTAGTCACTTTCCTGAGTCTTGCTTTCTACTAATTCCATCAATAAATATTCATTACCATCAATTCTGCAGTAGCGCGTGGCTGGGTGTTGCTCAGCCAAACTGTCAGAGGCAGTCCCTAAATAGACAAGACAGACACAGTGGTAGACAGATGATGTATCAGTAACATCTCCAATGTGCATATCTCGCTAGGTGTGGGTTTTCTTTTCCCTCTTTTAAAAAGTTCTACCCAAACTTTCTCCTACCTCCTCCCCTCGGCCCTTGTGAGGCAGACGCAGTGCGGTGCAGGGATCAGCCAGCTGAATGGGCCTGAGAGTGTCTGAGGGCTCCTGATGACTAGTATGTGCCCCCAGTGTCCTGCATTGGGCCATGGCAGGGGTGATTAGGAGGAGCAGATGGGGAGCAGTGTTAATATTGGTGTTGATGTGGAGTGTTTGCTAGTCCCCAGAAGCTGTAGCATCTGAAGGTCAAACTGGGCAGTGGTTCCAACCTAATCCTCGTCCCCACCATTTCTCTTTTGCTTTCCCTTTAGTATGCTCGGATAGTGGAGGTGGTTGGAGTGCACGACCTTGGTGTGGGCATAAGCCTTGGTGCTCATCAGTCCATCGGCTTTAAGGGAATCCTGCTCTTTGGGACCCAGAGTCAGAAGGAGAAATACCTGCCCAAGCTAGCATCTGGTAGGAAACAGGGCCTGTTTTCTTCACTCTGTTGTGCCCTATGAAAGGTATAATGTAGATCTTTACCCACCCTCCTGGCTTCTTGCAGGTCTCCCAGACACTGCTCTGAGCTGGGCTTTCAGCACTCTGCTTGCAGGCTGTGGGGAGGAGTGGTGACGGCGGACGGCTGACAGCAGTGGGGAGAACTAGGTGTATCACAGACAAGCTCTGTGCAAGCTTCTCTGCACTGCTCTGCCAATTCAGTGCAGAAGCCCTCAAGCCCTATCAGAACACAGCCTTTGATCTCACACTGCAGGCTGGCATGTCGCTGTGCCAGCAGGGGATCTGCGGGATACCTAAGGCAAGGCAGCCACCTGCTAGCACCAGCTGAGTTGCAGAAAAGTGCAGCTTTCTGTAGCTGTCTGTTTACATACGGCCAGCTGGTCGCCCTGGGGTGTGCATGGATGTACCCCACCCCATCCTCATCCCGCCCTACATGCCTGCCTGCCACGGACTCACTCCCTGCAGCGTAGGTGGGAACCCTCAGGGCAGTGGAGGTCCTGGGCCCCCGGCTGAGCCCTGGCTGCATGTGGGTTGTTTTGTGTTCTCTGTGCTGTTAAAAGCTGTGCCATCGGTGACCGTTCTACTCCCTTCTGCAGGAGAGACCATCGCTGCCTTCTGCCTGACGGAGCCGTCTAGTGGCTCAGACGCAGCATCTATTAAAACCCTCGCAGAGCTCAGCGAGTGTGGGAAATTCTACACGCTGAACGGCGGGAAAATATGGATCAGGTGAGAGAAGCCAAGAGGCCCAAAGGGTTCCTCGAGGTCCCATGAGAGCTGGGAGATTCTCCAGGCCCCAGTGACACAGGAAGTGCCCAAAGCCATCAGAGCTCGTGTTCAGCATAACAGCAGGAAATGCACTTCAAATGGAGCTCAAAAAGCCTGTGAGGTCTGGCCCAGGGTCCTCGGCAGTGGGGACGGGACGAATCCTGCAGTCTGGGCCCAGCTCTGCTTGGGGTCAGCCTCCTGTGGCTCCACCAGTCGCTGGGGTTCAAGCAGGCCCAGGGAGGCTCTGATTCCCGGCACAGTCAAGGGCTGTGGCTGGCCCTCCGCAGGAGCTTCCCAGACAGGTCCTTGCCTATAGCCTCCAGCCCAGGATGAGCTGGGCTTCCTCCCCTTTATACTGCTAGAGCATCTGGAGTATGCCCAGTCCCACTGTCAATAATATGGACTTAACCCTGTCTGGGCTAGTGCGGGGTAAGCAGGCCCCATCACACCCTGGTACAGAGAGGCAGTTGTGGGTCTGGAAGGAGGAGGAGATGTGGGGCTTCTCCAAACCTTATGGTGCAGAGCTGAAGTGATGATTCAGAAGAGTGGTTTCTAACGTCGGTTGAACCAGCTCCCCTGCCCCTGCTGGGTAGGGTGTAAGATGTTAGAGCATCTGTGATCAGGGCTAACTATGGTCCTGAGCCAAGACAGCATTTCAGCACATGCTTAGGTCCCAGTGAATGAATCAGGATGTTTTCCTGTGGCCCAAGGAGAGGCAGCGAGGTAGAGTGTACTGAGCAGCATGCTGGGAGTGAGGCGCTCCTGAGTTCTAGCCCCCATTCTGCAACTGAGTCCCTGTATGGACTTGGGCAAGTCCCTTGTCTCTCTAGGTCACGTTCTAAGGTATGTGATGGGTGGTGCCAGCTGTATGTCAGTAATCAGGTGTCAGAGAAAGTTACGGTGAGGGGGTGGAAGAGCAGGTTTATATCAGGGAAGACAGCCAGCAGGAAGGTATAACAAGATCTTAGCTAAAAGAAAGGGACTTGACTTTACCTTACCCATCCCTGGCTCCTTTTCCTGCTACAGCCTTCCCCTTCTGCCCCGTAGGCCTGGTCCACACATAGATTTGGCACTAGTATAACTTTGTCAGGTAGGGGTGTGACTTTTTACCAAATTGCTCACACTGGTACAACCTCTGGTATGCACTCAAATATATTGGTATAAAGGGTCCATATGGTGCTATAGCTTATTCCTCCTCCCATAGTGTCTGTACTAGAGGCATTGTATCACTTTAACTAGACTGGTGTGGGTAAAGCACTACAACTTGTGTATATATGCAAGCCTTAGTATGTGGGATGCACTCATTCAACCAGTGTGTGTAATTTATCCACCATCTGTCTCACCTCTGAATTGTCTCTGGATAATGCAGTCTAATTACCTCCCCCCAAGGAGGGACGAAGATGAATTATTGTTTGTCTCTGACAGCGTGAAGTGTTGTGCTAGGGCTAATTACACACAGACTAGCTGTTGTTATTATTAACGGCAGTAAAAAAGTGTATGTAAAAGGAGGTAATGGAAAAAGGGAAATCACTGAGAGGGAAAGAGAAGAGCCTGAGTAAATATAGATGGTCGGGAGCTGGGACTCACTGTTTCCCTAATTGCTTTGGGTTCCAGTAATGGAGGGACAGCTGAGATCTTCACAGTGTTCGCCAAGACCCCGGTAAAGCAGCCAACAGGGGAAGTGAAGGACAAAATCTCAGCCTTCATTGTGGAGAGAGCATTTGGGGGCGTGACCAGGTGAGAGAAGTTTATAACTTAACTGGCACGGTTTGAGGAGATATTAAAAGAATTGGGACTGTTCAGCTTAGAAAAGAGACTCAGCAGGAGATGATCAAGGTCTATAAAATCATGACTGGTGTGGAGACAGTGAATATGAAAGTGTTACCCCTTCACATCACACAAAAACCAGGAGTCACTCATGAAATTAATAGGCAGCAGGTTTAAAACAAACAAAAGGAAGTACTTCTTCACATGACACATAGTCAACCTATGAAACTCATTGCCAGGGGATGTTGTGAAGGCCAAGACTATAACAGGGTTCAAAAAAGAACTAGATGAGTTCATGGAGGATAGACCCATCAATGGCTATTATCAGAATGGAACCCAACGCTCTAGGTGTCCCTAAACTTCTAATTGACAGAAGCTGGAACTGGATGATAGGGGATGGATCACATGATAATTGCACGATTCTGTTCATTCCCTCTGGAGCACCTGGCATTGGTCACTTTTGGAAGACAGCATTCTGGGCTAGATGATCCTTTGGTCTGACCCACTATGGCAGTGGTTCTCAAACTGTGGGTCAGGACCCCAAAGTGAGTCGTGAGCTAATTTTAATGGGGTCACCAGGACTGTCTTAGACTTGCTGGGGCCTGGGGCTGAAGCCTGAGCCCCACCTCCTGGGGCTGAAGCCAAAGCCCACGGGCTTCAGCCCTGGACACTAGGGCTCAGATTACAGGCTCCCTGCCTGGGACTGAAGCCCTTGGGTTTTGTCCTGCCATCCCACCCAGGGCAGTGGGGCTCAGGCGGGCTCATATTTCAGTCCCCCCTCCTGGGGTTTTGTAGTAACTTTTGTTGTCAGAAGGGGGTCGCGGTGCAATGAAGTTTGAGACCCCCTGCACTTTGGCCATTCTTATGTTCCTATGTCCTTATGTTTACAAGGCTCAGCCTAGGACTAAGATCCAGGAACTGTATTTCCAGCACTGACTTGTTGTATGCTCTTCGGCAGGTCTCTTAACTGCTGTATGCCTTGATTCCCTTGTCAGTTCAAGGGCGATAGCAATACTTCCCATTCCACCCAAAAGTGGTGTTATCATTGGCTAGTTTGTGCACTTTTAACAATGAAAAGTGTAATAAATATTAAGTGTTGTTATTTATTGCTATTTTCCTCCTGGCTAGTTGACAGTAGAATAGCCTTCCTCTCCTGACTGTCTTCATAGGCTGACTTCACTTTTGTGGTGAAATTAAAAATATTGGAGTTAGTCACAGCTCTCCTCTGAGCAGGTTTCTTGAACTGGCTTGTACAAGTTACTGATGCCACTGAATGTTCATAGCTCCATAGTGAGGTGCCAAAAGATGGCAGCAGATATTAATGTTGCTGGGTTGGATTTTAGATTAGCAGCCTGGTAGCCTTAAAACTAAGTCATCATTCAGCTGGTGCCCTCCCAGTGGCCTTGAATTGCAGCTTGTCTGAAACTGGTACTGCACACGTGTACAAACATGTCCAACAAACAAACAAACACTTTAAGATGTGAACTAACTTAAGCTGTTAAAGGTTGCATTCTTCAAACCAAAAACACCAAAAAAATCACACCACAAAAACACCAGATATCAGTATGCAGTAAAACAAACAAACAAACCCAAGCATCAAAAAATGAAGTGCTTTATAAATAAAAAACTGATCAACTACACTTCAGTCTACCATATATGGACAATTAAATTGGCAATCAGCTACAAACTACTAGCTGGACCAAAATAAACTGTCATTTAATTTCAATTTAGCTACTGTGTAAAAGCAACTGTTTTATTGATGTACTACATTTACAATGTGCATAACTTTACTAAACTGTTAAACCAACCCACAGGCAAAAATCAACAAACAAATGGCAACAAACAACATGCAAGCAAAAAAAACCCCAACCAAATGAATAAAAAAAATTAAGTTACATAGTAACTACAAACTGGGTAAACAAATTCCCTGGTAGTACCAGTCACGCTTTGGGATCACTAACATTGCATCCTAAATAAAGCACATGTTATTCAAAACAATTTTGTTCAGTGTTTGGGTACCAACACTAAATCCTAACGCAGCAATATTTAATAAACTAGTTACTGTCCATTCAGTAGGTTATCTAAAAAGCAGCATCCATAAAAAACAACTAAATCTATATCAGCTACTGGGGTATCACAGAGCAGTGCAACCAAAAAAAACCAAAAAGCTAGCAGTTCCTGTTTCCTGCCCAATAAAGTTTACTGAAAGGTAACCAGCAGTAAGGGTAACCTATAATATGGAAAAAGAAAAGGAGTACCCGTGGCACCTTAGAGACTAACAAATTTATTAGAGCATAAGCTTTCGTGAGCTACAGCTCACTTCATCACTCTCCTCTGCTTTTTCCACCAAATGCATCCGATGAAGTGAGCTGTAGCTCACGAAAGCTTATGCTCTAATAAATTTGTTAGTCTCTAAAGTGCCACGGGTACTCCTTTTCTTTTTGCGAATACAGACTAACACGGCTGCTACTCTGAAACCTATAATATGGATGAACAGTATGGTACAGTAACTTGTTACAAAACATTTATATATAAAGGCATCATTTGTAATGTCACTAGTCCAAATTTCTGTTTTACTTCTCATATACACCGCCCTGTGAAATAGACTGTAATAATGCCTATCTCAATGTTTCAAAACACAGTAATACAGGTGGTAACTGTAATTGCTCCAATAGGAACATGTTGCTATCTGCAATACCATAAAGGTCAAATGACACCACCCAGACTGGAAAAAAATTGTTATGCTTAAATATAAAGTGCTGTCATCTGTACACACACATACTCTACATATATACCCATACATGACGTACAAATATATACGCCATATCCATACTGTCCATGCACCTTCATTATCTAGAAGTGCCCCCAAAGCTCAGTCATAAAACTACATTCCTCAGTCCTGGTCCCAGGCCCACCATAAAAAAACAAACACAATTAAAAAATAAAATCTGTCCATCAGTTGTACAAGGGAATGTGCAAACTAAGGGACAGGTGGGGCATAAATGTATAAATAGCAAAATAAAGTAACCACATAACAGTGCTTAGCCCACTGGGTCATCTTCAGCCCATGCGTTATGCTTTTCCAGGATGATGGGTAAACATCCTCCCCATAAAAAGACAAAAAGTGGGGGAATGTAGAAGGAAGAGAGACTGAGACATAAGTCCTTGTATCAGAGGCCTGGTATGAGGCCTGAGGCCTGGGCTAAAGTAACGGTCAAAACTTTGCTGATATAAAGCAAAATCAGGCTGTGAGCTAGAAGCAGGCCCTGCTCACAGAATCTGGCAAGAACAGGGCTGATATTGCAAAAACACACACTCCTAAGAGGTGCTGGGCATACAGCATTCACACAAACACATTCCAGAAGCGTGGTACCAGAACACCCCAATACCAACACATCCCTAAAGGTAACAGCAGCATACTGACCCATCCTAAAGATAAGGTCAGGATGACAGTGTGATGGATAAAGACGTACAAGGTGATGGAGTGTAACCGTCTACAGGTGTCTATAAACTGTCGGAGGGTGTAAACTAACTACGTCAGAGGGGCAGTATGTAACTTGTTTGTATTGATGTATATAATCACTCCCTCAAAGGGAGTGTCTCTGCCTGGCCAAGGGAGGAACAGAAAGTCCCGCCGTTCACTGAGCTGGTCCATTGTTACAGGCATACATGTATTAGTGGTCCGGTAGAGTCTGTGGGATACTAGTACCGTATCAACAATAAACCTGGTTGGGTGCCTTCATACCTTAACGGATCTTGTGATGATTGGGCAGTTCACTCAAGGTCTGCTGTGCCAGCTGTTTGCGCAGAGCTGGGACAGCACACTGGGAGAACACACACTCGCAGCCGAACATCTGACCACACCATCCTGCCATGCCAAATGCCATGCCTGATCCTGGGGGGACTCAGCACCTTGTAGGGTCAAGCATCATAGGGTGGGACTTTAACCAGGGATGCTATAATGATTATCCAGCTGTCTATCAGGTGCTGAAGTCCTTGGATCTGCTTTCCAGGCCTCTAGCCACAAGAGGGTGCTAGACCATTATGTTCACGCATCACTTCCACTTTCCATTTATAACAAAATATAATCCATGCTCCTTTAAACTTCCCTCTGCTGAGCGATTTGCTACAATGAGTATGACAAACATTAGGAGAGAACTGTTGGCATTACCAGGGGCACAGTGCTTGAGGTTATGCAGCTACATGGTCCGGCATAGGGTACAACGTGACTGTTCCAGAGCCTTTAGAAATGGGCAATGGTTATTTAATTTATTTTATGTTTAAACTGCTCCCTGTTTCTATATAAGACATTGTGTTAACATTTTATTTGCACACAGAATTACCACATGTAAACGTGCACCCACCTTTGCACACTGCCAGGTTTTATCACATGTAGATCAAGTAACTTGGATCCTACCAGAAGCTGAGTCCCCTCAACTTCAATTGACTTCACTGTGAGTTACAGGGCACTTGCCCCTTTGCAGGGTCAGGGCCAGGGTGTGCAGTTACCAGTACGCATGTGAGAATGCTCATTTGCAGGCACAAATGCAGAAACTGCACGTGCAGATAGGTGTGCATGTCCAAAGGTCACAGCCAGGCTGAGGACATCTCTCATTTTCTTCTGTTTTGTCAGTGGCCCCCCGGAGAAGAAGATGGGGATCAAGTGCTCCAATACAGCTGAAGTGCACTTTGATAACGTGAAGGTGCCAGCAGAAAATCTGCTTGGGGAGCTTGGAAAAGGCTTTGTGGTCGCCATGCACGTACTGAACAATGGGCGCTTTGGGATGGCCTCCGCCCTGTCAGGCACCATGCGTGGAGTGATTGTCAAAGCTGTAGGTTCTTGTTCTTTACACAGGGTTAGATAGCGCGGACGGTTTGTGCAGGGCAAGTGAAAATGGACTGTCTATCTGTCCCACATGTGAGCAGAGCGTAGTCAGTGAGACGCAGTGGTCAGTTATTCTGTGGGACTTCCCCAGGGTGGAACAGCTCTGAGAAACCCATATTACATGTGTATCTAGAGAGAGAGACAGGAGTTGATACTGGAAGAGCCAACAGGTCAAAGATCTGCATTTCGACAAATAGAATTACAGCTAAATGTCTTTAAAAAAAAAAAAAAGGAGGACTTGTGGCACCTTAGAGACGAACAAATTTATCTGAGCATAAGCTTTCATGAGCTACAGCTCACTTCATCAGATGCATTCAATGTCTGATTTTAATTTTAAGCATATGTGTGGTCCTGATGGCTTCAGTGGGATTCTCCGCATGCTTGTAAGACTTGTCCAGATTTGGGGCCTTAGTTTACTTGGTTAGTTTTTTAGACAGAAGTTCTTCTTGTTCTCTCTTTTGTGTAGTGGGATGAGATTGGGCTAAGGGCTGGGATTTTGGGGCTGGAGTTAAGTTGATGGTTGAGCTTACAAGACCCTTAGAATTAACTTGGTGGCGTTTCTGGTTGGATGTAATGTAATACCTTTGGAATGCTGTATCCAATCAATTGCAAAATTTCAGAAACTTTTCTAGGCATCACTGGGCAGAAGCCTATTGATTTTGGTGGAAATTGGAAAACCCAAAAGGGGGAAATGGAATATAAACAGAGCCTGTGGCATGGGGGAGCCAATGGGAGGGTTGGCTCCCCCAACCCAAATGAATCCCTGCACTAGAGGGGGCAGGAGATGGCTCACAGGGATCTTGTGGGGATGGGAGAGATGCCAAGAGCCCCTGGGGTGTGGAGCAAGCTTGGCTGACACAAGCTACGTAGGGCTTGACATCCTAGTATAGATATTCCTATAAACATTAGCTAACTTGATTTTGTTTAAAATTGAAATATATGGCCAAATCTTGCAGCTCGGACACAGACAAAATTCCTCTTTTCTGTATTACATTAGCTTCCTGCTGTGATCATGTGTTCTTATATAACACCAGGTTGATCATGCTGCTAATCGTAAGCAGTTTGGAGACAAGATCAGCAACTATGGGGCTATTCAGGAGAAAGTTGCGCGGATGGCCATGCTGCACTATGTTACGGAGGTGAGAAATTCTTCTTAATTGCAGGATCAAGACCATGGTCAACAACTCCATTGCCCAGGCACAGCAGAACTCTCAGGGTAAAGCTTGTCTGTTCAGGAGACAGGATGTTCTGGGGGGCTGGTCCCACCCCAGACTGTAGAATGAAGTTCACCATGGACTAAGAACCATCCCAAACCTCCCCGCTTCCTTCTCAAGCCCCAGGCACATTCTCTGACCTGCCTTCTCTGATATAAACACAGAGCAGTGTTGTCATATAAATAAACACAATGAAAAAACAAAACCGTCCACTGCACACCCAGTTCTCCCTCTGGGGAGTGGATGAGAGAAAGTGACCCACCCTTGATATTAGATGTTATTTAATGCATGAGTGGATGGCGCTCAGATATTACAGTGATGTGGATGGTATAAAAATCTATATCAAACAGAACAGATTTTACCTGCTGCCATCCCAGTTTGTGCTGGTGTCATATCTCAGAGGCTGAGGTGGCAGGCTGGGTTGGTTCAGTGTTTGGTTGAGACTTCCAGGTGGTGTTGGCAAATCACTGAGCAGCCCTTATTTCTCTGGGCTTGATTCTGTGCTTGCCTACACTGGTGTAAAGTGGGAGTCATGCCATAAAGACTCTGTCATAAAGCTGGCCTGAAACCCATGTGCATTTGGGAAGAATCAGGCCCTCTGACTCTGAGCCAGTGCCCCAGAGTGGTGTTGGGAGCACTGTGCTGAGTTTTGGCAATGTTCCCATAGACTGGTTCATAGAACTGGGGCTGTGTTAACCTCAGCGTCATGGCCAAATTCCAGCGTGAGTAATTCCATGCTGCCCACAGCTCTGGCCCTTTAAAATTTCTCTTGTCCTGCAGATTGGAAGCAGCCTTGGGTTTAAAAAAACAAGCAACTATAATCCTCCCAACAAAACACCCCTTTCCTCTCCCATCCTGGCCAACCAATCCAGGAACTCACAATTCCAGGGACTTCACTCTGCAGGAGAGGAGGAACGTTAATGGACAAGGACTGTATCTCTCTCTCTCTCTCACCCACCCACACAACTTCCTCCAACTATCACCTGAAACATGCATTTTCCCCTAATGGTTGTGGCCTGTTGCTGAGCTGTGCACTAGCTGCTGTGCCCCCTCGGGCCGTGGGTGAAGCGGGCGGCAGGATTACTAGCAGCAGTCTCTGTTATGAGCTGGTTTAAGATGGTTTATACCTGCTGGGAAGCAGCCCTGGTGGTATTGCAGCAGTGCCCAGCTGCCCCAGTCAGGAGCTGGTCCCCTTGTGCATGGTGCTCTCTGAGCACCTGGAAAGGCCTGGTCCCTGCCCCAGCATTTACAGTCTAATTGGAAATGAGATAGAACAAATGAGTGTAACGACCCCTGGGCGGTGTGTGGTGGAAGGGGGATGAGGCTAATGATGACAAGATCCCAGGGTTATACAGACTTGAAATCCACTGCATCTTCCTGCCCCTCAGCTTGCCCTTCGCTGACTGTCTGGCTTCTTGTGTGCAGGGCAGGGAATTGGGCTGAGGAGGGATGGAAGGAGGAGAGGGTATTGCCCTTATGAATCAGGTCAGGACGAGTCTTATGCCTTCAGGGCACAGCATGGGAGGGCTAGATTTTGAGATGGGACCTGTGATGGGCAGTGCCTGCTGCAGAAGAGAGGGAGAGGATGGAGCCAAGCCAAGCCAGGCCCTCCCTACAGTGTACCTTGGGGTGTGAGGTGGTGTCTTTGGCACATACACAGTGTAACCAAAGGCAAATGGCTGGCTTCCCTGCAGTCGATGGCCTATGTGGTGAGCGCCAACATGGACATGAAGGTGCCCGATTACAAGCTCGAAGCTGCAATCAGCAAGATTTTTGCCTCAGTAAGTATGTTTGATTCCCAGTGCGAGATGTCTCCGCAAGGAGGGGTTAGAGCAAGCATGGCCTGTCAGTGTTGGGCTCATGCTGCCCCATTGCTGAGCAGTAGCAGGTGTCAGGGCTTTCCTACGTCGGTGTCCCACTGGAAGGGAAGGGTGTGCTGCAGAGGCAAGGTATTCTCTCCTCTCTGGTGGCATTGCATCCCAGGGATTGCACCCACAGGAACCCCGCCTGAGGAATCAACCCTGGAGCCAGAGAGCAGCTCCCTCCCAGACTACGATCGGCCTCTCCTGCTTCCAGCAGGCGGCTTGTTCCTGTCCCACCCTTCTCCTGGAAGATCCCTCCGCCCCAAACCACCCAGTTCTTATTGCGCTCTCACTGCAGGGCATGGACAATGCAAAGGGAGATTGCTCAGACAGGTGTGACTAAACAGTGTCCATTGGAGCTGGCTTTCCTACAAGTCTCTCTCCAGACCAGGCTGTTTCCCTCAGAATTGCCTGCATTGACTGCCCAGCTGCTGCCGCAGTGCCGTGCTGTCGCAGCCCTTGTAGAATCAGCTGCAGAACCCAGCAGTTCAGTACCTGCAGTTCTTCGTTGAGTGATTGCATATGGCCAGGCCATGTCAGGTGTCTGCATGCCCAGCGCGCTGAAGTTGAAGAACTTTTTCCTGAGTGGTACCTGTCAGGGAAGCACATGCAACCCCTGCACGCTCATGCTACCAGCTGATGGTATAAAGGGCCCCAGCCCCCCTTCAGTCCCTCCTCACCACCCATGGTCGGGGGGGGAGGGCGCATGTGTGCGTGCTTGCACAAATCTTCCCTGTCCCGCTGAGAGAAGTGTGTAATTTGTTGTAAATAATTTGGTTCATTGGTTAGATAGTGGCTCATTTCAGTCCATTTTCTCTTGGCTTTTCAGACTTGTAGTTAGCCCTGTCGACGCGCAGTGCCGGGACATGCCTAAGTCCCCAGGTGTTCAACAAAGTTCTGGCTCTAATAAGTCTCTGTCTGTCTGTGACTCTCACTACTGGTGGCTGAAGGGTTTGGGGGAGAGCCATGTTCAGGGTAGGTGTCTGATTTGTAGGGTGTTCAGAATTAGGACCAAACCATTTTAGGAAGTGAGACTTTCTTGTGTTCAGATGCAAGCTGACTTGCGTCCTCCCTCCGAGCCCTGTTGCTTGGCACACAATCCTTGGGGTGACCCCCGGACGTCTCCGTTATCCCTCCTCAGAGAGGTTCATAAGGGAGGCATCGTTCTCCCTCTCCAGGGCCCCAGAAGAAGCTGAATCCTGTGACCCACATGCCTCTAAGCCTAACAGATCTTCCTCATCAAGAATCTCCCACTCCCTGACCGGCCCTTCCAGGAGTCAGCCAGGTATGGACCAGCTCTGGCTACATGCTCCTCAGTACCACATGCTTCCTTGGCAATATGTGTAGAGTCTTGGACTCTGGTACCATCCTCTGTACCATTGAGACCAACACCTTGGCCTGGGCCATTTGTATTGTCTGCACACGGGTACATGGCATCCTCGACACCAACAACAGCCTGTACGCAGCAGTTGGAGACTTGCTTTGTCTTTTGATACCAGACTCCCCGATTGTACAAGAGCTAGAGTCATAGGTAGCAGCTACTTCTTCACAAGCTCTGGAGCTGTCTACATCATCAGTGACGTATCATTCGATTCCGGCTTCAGCACAGCAAATGTCGGTACCTACGATGAGCAGCTGGAACTCAAACACTTGATACTCTCCCGGGGTCAGCCATCATGCTGTCCCACTACTGCCACAAGTCCCAGTCACTTGCACCATGGAGTACTATGCCTCCAAGGAATCTTATGCATCCCAGTCCTGTTATAGGAGATCTCATAATTCTCTATCCTCCTCGCGGAGATCCAGATCTTGGTACAGGGGCTCTCTCAGGGGCAGGTCTAGAGACAAGGGGCCAAGGGCTACTTTTCACTGGGGCCCCAGGACTTATCCATGGGCCCTCTGGAATCCATGGAGCATGCCGTCTACTTTACGTACTTCTCCGAGACCTCACTTGTCTAAGTCATCTCTTAGACAAGGAGAAATGTCTGGAGAAATGTCTTAGATACCTCAGGACCTGGTAGAGTAGCTCTAGTGATTAATTAAGCCGTCTTGGAGCCTACAAAAATTATATGGCAAACACCAGGATCACTTCCTCCCACTGCTGAGAGAATAGAGAGCAGATACCAAGTGCCATTCCAAGGTCATGAACTTTTCTATTCTCACCCTACCCTGGGCTCAGTGGTGAGTGTAGTCAATGATAAATCACGCCAAGGTCACACCAAATCCACCTCAAAATAATGACTCCAAAAAACTCTTTCACTGCAAAATCTTTTTGGAAGAAACATTTATGCAATGTCAGGGTTACAGGTTGGGATAGCAAATCACCAGGCTCTCCTGGTCAGATACAGTTTCCCAGTCTCTGGTAACAGGCTAACTTTATTGACAAACTGCCAGAAGATGTTAGACAGGAATATTGAGTTGTGATTAACAAGCGTTGTCCAATCTTCCCATCAAGCCGTCTTGAATAGGCTGAGGCTAGAGTGATGGCATCTGTGCCTGTGATGTGACGCTCTTTGTTGCTGCAAGATCTGGGATTCCAGCAGAGATCCAACTGACAATTGAGGATCTCCCATTTAAGGGCCCTAATTTGTTTACAGGGAAAACCAACGAAACGCTGCATTCCCAAAAAGATTCTAGGGCAGCACTTAGATCGCTGGGAAGGAACCTTCAGGCACTTTCATCCTCAGACAACCCAGTGGTGCCATTTTACCCTCGGAGGCAGCCTGATCAAGCAGAGATGACATAAATTCCACAGGATAAGGCCACCTCCTCCTCCTCCTGCTTCTACTTCATCAAGACAGTGTTCAACCTCTAAGCAGCCTATTGGACTTAGAGTACCACTGTGTCTGTATCTCATCTCTCCTATCACTCCCTTTGGCAGCAGGTTATCCCATTTCCTAGCTGATTGGACCCATATTTCAGCCAGACACTGGATACTGAGCACTGTGGAACTAGGATATTCCCTGCAGTTTGTCTCTATTCCCCAAACCTACCTACCCAGCCCCAGTCCCTTTTCAGGGGCCAATCTCACAAGGCTTTTCTTATCCAAGAAATACAATCTGGTTTACAGTTGGGAGCCAATGAGGTCCCTCCTTAACGCTGGGGGAAGGGATTCTGTTCCCATTATTTCTGAGGGAAGACTCAAACCTATTTTGGACCTGCAAAACCTAAACAAATACATAAAGAGATAACATTTCCCCTGGTAACTCTAGCCTCTGTTATCCATCTCTAGATCCCAAAGACTGGTTTGCTGCTCTCAGCTTGAATGACTTCCACAAGGCTATCCACCAGAGCTGCAGGAGGAAGGTTCATCATGATTAACATTCATTATCCATTCACTGTCCTGCCTTTCAGTCCATCTTCAGCCCTGTGAGTCTTTTCAAAGTGCATGGCTATGCAGAAAGGCAGTTGTCCAGGAATTCCTGTACCTGGATGACTGGTTAATTCAGGGATGCTCCAGACATTGGGGGGGGTTGGCATCAACAAGATTCAGAGACTCCTTCGTTCTGACAAGGATAAGTGAGTACTCATCCCTGTGCAGAAAATCAGGCTTATTGGGGCAGATCTAGACTCCACTTCAGCAAGAGCACACTTGTGCCTGGCCAGAGTCAAAGCAATACAGGACCTCTGTGCAGACCTCAATGCCTATCCTTGCACAACAGTAAGGAGTTGCCTGAGACTTCTGGGGCACAGGGAAGCTTGCACATATGTGACTCAGCATGGCAGCCTTTTCACCACAGAGCCATGCAAGGCGGGTGGAGTCAATCTACTGACCATCTCTTCATCCTTTGGACATGCTGACTCACATATCCGCGAGCGTCTTGTCATCCCTAGATTGATGGGTGGACCCTGCCAATGTATGCAAAGGGGTTCCTTTCTCCTCGACTCTGCCCTCCATGACATTGGTCACAAATGCTTCATTCTTGGGGTGGGGATCCTACCTAGAAGACAATCAGACTCAGGGTCTTTGGTCAGATCAAGAACTCTCTTTCCACAGAAATGTTCTGGAACTACAAGCTATTCACTTGGCATGTCAAGCCTTCCTTCCACACCTCAAGGAATGTACAGTACCGGTCCTCATGGACAACACTGCTGCTGTGTTCTGTGTGAACAGGCAGGGGAGTGCCAGGTGGGATCGCCTTTGCCCAGAGGCTGTAGATCTATGGGAGTTTGAGGGTTGCATCAAAAATACAATCACACTCAAAGCTTCACACCTACCAAGGTGTTCAGAACTGCCTGGCAGATTGTCTCTGCAGATCATTCAGCAGGGATCACAAGTGGTCCCTTAGAGCGGACATTGCAAGATCCATCTTTCAGTCGTGGGGGGTACCAGAAATAGATGTCTTGGTTACTCGTCTGAACAGGAAGTATCACCTGTTTTGTTCCAGAGCAAGTCACAGCCCAGGATCTATATCAGATGATTTCCTGTTGTCATGGAAGGACAAGCTACTATATGCGTTTAATCCTGTCCCTCTGATTCCAACAGTGTTATGCAAACTCGGGCAGGAGCACACCTTTATAATCCTCATCCGCAGCCACCCCTGTCGGTCTGAGACCTTCCCCTTATCTCCTCAGTTATTCTCAAACCAAACACCCTCCCTCCCTCATTCCTTCTGGCCTTGTACCTCATTCTTTTCAATGCCTTCCTTCTACATGCTAGTCAGGGCCTTTCTTCATATTACAGATATTTCCTTAACCAAACTTAAGGTAACACTAACTCTTTAATGTCATATTTATCCTACAGCTTTTGCCGGCTCTAATGGTTCCACCTTCTGAGCCGATGGCTCCACATTCCTTGCTTCATCTCTCCATGAAAGCAGCATTCCTGGTGGCCATTGCTTCTGCCAGCAGGGTAGCAGAGCGGCGTGCATTAGGTGCTGACCCTCCAGATGTAGTTTTCTATGCAGATGAGGTTGATTTGCATCCTTACCCTACATTTCTAACTAAAGTAGTCTCGCACTTCTACCTTAATCAGGTTACCTACATACCGAGCTTTTTTCTGAAACCTCGTAATGATGAGGAGGGCTCCATGCTTGGGATGTCCAAAAGGCGTTGGCTTGTTACTTGGACAAGACCAAACAATTTAGGCTGTTTCCTCAGCTGTTCATGTCTTTGTCTGCCAGACTGAAGGGTTACCCTGTCTGTGAGCAGAGAATTTCTTTCTGGATCTCGTCCTGCACCCTACTGTGCTCTGCCAAGGCTAAGGTCCCTCGGCCGGGAAGAGTTTCAGTGCGTTCTACAAGAGCTCAAGCAGCGCGAGCTGCATTTCTGCATCAGGTGCACATTACTGATATTCGCAGAGCTGCAGCCTGGTCATTGGTGCCTCCTTTCACTAGATATGAAGCTGTTTCCCAGGCACTGAGCGATGGTGCTGGGTTTGGATGAGCGGTGTTGCAGTCCTTGCTCAGACAGACTCCAAAACCATCGTCCTTGCCAAAGTGCTTGTGAGTCACCTGATGTGGAATGGGGATGTGCAATCACTTGAAGAAGAAAAAATGGCTACTTACCTGTTCTGTGACTGTTGTCCTTTGAGGTGTGTTGCACACGTCTGTCCCACAACCCACCTCTTCCCCTCTACACTGGAGTCAAACCACTCAGGAGGGTTCTCCCTTTATACCATCACCTGGTAACATGAGCCTGAGGTGTGTGCATGGGCTGCCCTGAGGGGTTCTGCAAGGGGAAAAGGGTCTCTGGTTTTGATGCCCTGGGTGTGCACCCACCTGAATCAGGATGGACACGTGCAGCATGTCACTAAGTTACAGCACAGGTAACTAATAGGTAACTACCTTTGCCATTACAGTATTATAACAAACGCAGGCCCACATAGGACTGCCCAGAGCCACTGGGCTAACTGCTATTATGCTGACACATCTGAGTTATCATATCGAGACTAGAAACATTCCCCTCTGCTGCACTGTGATGTTTTTATCTTTAGGAAGCAGCCTGGCACGTCACAGATGAGTGCATCCAGGTCCTTGGAGGAATGGGATACATGCAGGTAAACGAGCTTGGCTCCATCCGTCCAGAGTAGAACCACATGCATCATTTTTAAGACTGTATTCAGGAGCTCGCAATGCTCTGTTAAGGCAGCTGTGTGCACTCCTCTTGCTGGGATCACTTGAGTCTATTAAGATCTTTGTTTGCACAGGAAGCTGGTGTCGAAAGAGTCTTGAGGGACCTGAGGATTTTCCGCATTTTTGAGGGCACCAATGATATCCTTCGCTTGTTTGTGGCACTAACGGGCATTGAGGTAAGGGGCTCTCTGTGGGCAAATACCTCCCCTTAAAGACCTTGGCATTTTCTGGCACGGAGTGAGCATTGCACGGCACAGCTGGGAGAGGGGGCCAGGAATCTGCCCTGGGACTAGGAGCAGAGTCCCTGCACAGTGCTAGTGCCTCCACCAGCAATAGCTTCTCCAAGGTGTGCGGAGGAAGGCAGGGTGGGGTGCAGACAGGGCTATGCCTCTGCCCCACACTGGCCAGCTGGGCTGGCTGGATGCAGGGGGGAGCACTAAGGCTGGTGGAGCTGGCTCTGAAGGGATTCTATTGGAGTCAGCTATGAACCCTGCAGCCATGGTGCAGCCTCCTCGCACCACCCGTAGCGCAGAGCGTTAGCCACTGCTGCTGAAAGCCCTCTCCAGAATCGCGTGGGAGGGTAAAGTATGGGCTGTAGAGATGGGCCTGAATCAAATGTGCTCAGATCTGAACAGTCCCAGCACTGAGGGTTGAATCTAAACCCAGATCCAGATCCACACTTCATAGCTGGAGGGAGCCGTATGAAATTGGCTGAACCAAACCCTCCGTCCAAACACCCAAAGCTGTGACAGGAGGGGCTGGGTGTGTGGGGGTGGGTGGGCAGGGGGGTGTTTTGGAATTTGGAACTTGATCTGAATTTTGTGGCAAAGGTCCATTGTTGATGGTATGGGCCAAATTCTGCACTCTATTGACTTCAGTAATAACAATCGTACCCAGCTCTTGTGCTGTTCCCATGTGAAGGGGTAAATAACACTTCCTTATTCACTTTCTCCACACCAGCCGTGATATTAGAGACCTCTATCACATTCCCCCTTAGTCGTCTCTTTTCCAAAATGGACAGACCCAGTCCTTTCAATCTCCCCTCATAGCTGTTCTATAACAATAGTCATTTTTGTTGCCGTTCTCTGTACTTTTCCCAATTCTAATTTATCTTTTTTGAGATGAGGCAACCAGAACTGCATGCAGTATTCAAGATGTAGGCATACCATGGCATAGGCGCCGACTTCTACTGGCGCCAGTGGGTACTTGACTCCACTCTGTCCCCGGCCTCACCTCGACTCCACCCCTGCCCCGCCCCCTTCCCCATTCAAACCCCTTCCCCAAAGTCCCCGCCCCAACTTCGCCCCCTCCCTGCCCCTATTCCGACTCCTTCCCCAAATCCCCACCCCGGCCCCGCTTCTTCCCCGCCTCCTCCCACAAGTGCACCACATTCCCACTACTCCCCACTCCCTTGCTTGTTACAGCTGTTTGGCGGTGGCAAGTGCTGGGAGTTAGGTGGAGTCACAAGGACGCGGTGCGCTCAGGGGAGGAGGCAGAGGTGAGGTGAGGTGGGGCAGGGAGCTTGGCTGCTGCTGGGTGCAGAGCACCCACTAATTTTTCCCCTGGAGTCAGCGCCTATGTACCATGGACTTTTATAGTGGCATTATGGAATTTTCTGTCTTATTATGTATCCCTTTCCTAATGGTTCCTAAAATTCTGGTAGCTTTTTTACTGCCACTGCGCATTGAGCAAATGTTTTCATAGAACTATCCATGATGACTCCAACGTATTTCTTGAGTGGTCACAGCTAAGTTAGACGCTCTCATTTTGTATGTGTACTTGGGATTATGTTTTCCAGTGTGTATTAATTTGCACTTTATAAGCATTGAATTTCATCGGCCATTTTGTTGCCCAGTCACACAGTTTTGTGAGATCCCTCTGTAACTCTTCACTGTCTGCTTTGGACTTAACTATCTTGAGTAATTTAGACGTATTGTAGCATAAGCTTTCGTGGGTGAATACCCACTTCATCAGATGCATGACATGCATCTGACAAAGTGGGTATTCACCCATGAAAGCTTAAGCTCCAATACATCTGTTAGTTATAAGGTGCCACAGGACTCTTTGCCACTTTTACAGATCCAGACTAACAGGGCTACCCCTCTGATAGTTGAGTAATTTAGTATCAAATGGAAACTTTGCCACCTCCCTTGTTCACTCCCTTTTCCAGATCACTTATAAATACATTGAACAGCTCTAGTCCCAGTACAGATCCCCTGGGGACCCCACTATTTACCTCTCTACACTATGAAAACTAACTGTTTATTCCTACCCTGTGTTTCCTATCTTTTAAGCAGTTACTGATCCATGAGAGGACTTTCCCTCTTATCCCATGATTGCTTACTTTGCTTAAGAGGCTTTAGTGTGAGATCTTGTCAAAGGCTTTCTAAAAGCCCAAGTACACTATATCTACTAGATCACCCTTGTCCACATACTTGTTGACACCCTCAAAGAATTCTAAGAGGTTGGTGAGGCATGATTTCCATTTCCAAAAGCTGTGTTGCCTCTTTGCCAAAATACTGTGTTTATCTTTGTGTCTGATAATTCTGTTCTTTACTATAGTTTCAACGAATTTGCTTGGTACAGAAGTTAGGCTAACCTGCCTGTAATTGCCACAATCTCCTCTGGAGCCTTTTGAAAATAAACTGTATTATATTAGCTACCTTCCAGTCATCTGGTACAAAGTCTGATTTAAATTACAGGTTACATACCACAGTTAGTAGTTCTGCAATTTTGTATTTGACTTTCTGTACAACTCTTGGGTGAATACCACTTGGTCCAGGTGACTCGTCGCTGGTTGATTTATCAGTTTGTTTCAAAACCTCCTCAGTTGACACCTCCATCTGGGACAGGTCCTCAGGTTGGTCACCCATCTTAGACACGTTCCCATCCCAATTTTTAATGCTGTAGACTTTGTTCTCTTCTGCAATTAATGGAGCCCTTGTTGTGAGTGCCGTATATACGAATACTTAGGTGGATGGACAGAAATCTGTGTACTGTGTAATGTTGTAATTCAGAAATGTTTCTTCATAAATCCTTCATGAATCCAAGCAATCTGTTCCACTGAGCTAAGGCCCTGAAATATGGTTTAGTTGCAGAAAATAAGGTTTCAGAGTAGCAGCCATGTTAGTTTGTATTCGCAAAAAAGAAAAGGAGTACTTGTGGCACTTTAGAAACTAACAAATTTATTTGAGCATAAGCTTTCGTGAGCTACAGCTCACTTCATCAGATGCATCCAATGAAGTGAGCTGTAGCTCACGAAAGCTTATGCTCAAATACATTTGTTAGTCTCTAAGGTGCCACAAGTACTCCTTTTCTTTTTTTTGAAAATAAGGTTGTAGATTTTCATATTTCGCTACTGCAAGGGTTCTCAGACTTTTGTACTGGTGACCCCTTTCACCTAGCAAGCATTTGAGTGCGACCTCCCTTATAAATTAAAAACACTTTTTTATATATTTAACACTATTATAAATGCTGGAGGCAAAGCGGGGTTTGGGGTGGAGGCTGACAGCTCAGTCCCCCGCCCCCCGTAATAACCTCATGTCCCTCTGAGGGGTCCCGACTCCAGTTTGAGAACCCCTGTGCTACTGTATAGTTAACCCAGAGATGCCCGGGACAACTCGGAAACTGCTGTATCAATCCCCTGTGTCTCATCCTGAACATGTCCCTTTGCAGGTGTAGCCCTAAGAGTGTGTGTAATTAAATTCTTTTAATCATTTTTAAAACATTTTCAGTATGCTGGGGTCCAGTTAAAGAATCTGCGAACAACTGTCATGAATCCATCGGGGAAAACTGAGACCATCCTAAAAGATATCTGGATGAGAGCAAAGCGGTAAGCAGCACAGAGAACCTGTTACAGTTTACCTTTCAGTTACAGTGGTGTAAAATAACACGGTGCTTCCACTGGCAGGGCGATGGAATAATGTATCTGTATGGCAGGAGTGCGGAGAGCTGTTGAACCAAACTGTAAACCCTGTAAACGGTGAACCCTGCAAACTGTAAACCCTGTCTATAATGAACACCACTTCAAGCAAGGGGGTGTAGTAGCACCCCCTCCACCCTTAGTTCCAGCGCCTCTGGTCCTGAGAGCGTGCAGTGAAAGCAGAAGTGATGCTTGCGATGCGAGAGCAGAGGCTTAATAGTGAGCCAGTCCTCCAGCACAGAACCAGGGGCACTGTGACACTGATAGTGCCTCCTTTCAGACCAGCTGTAAAACCAAATTCCTGAGCATTTGTGGTCATAAAGATCCTATAGCTAGGGTGCCCAGGTGCCTGGTTTTCGACTGGAAAGTCCAGTTGAAAAGGGGGCCTGACAGTGTCCAGTCAGAACTACTGACCAGACACCCAAAGTCCAGTTTCTGCGAATGGGGGAGGCGAGAAGGCACTGGTTCATCACCTGCTCCAGCCCTCACTCAGCCAGGACCTCCTCCTACCTTCATCAGGCAGCGGCAGCTCCCAGCCCTGGCTCTGCAGGCAAGTCCCTCCTGACCCAGGCGGTGGGGGGGTTGGAGGGAAAAAGCAGTGAGCAACAGGTGGGAGGGGTAAGAGGAGTGGACAGAGGCAGGGCCTCAGCGGAAGAGGTGGGGTAAGTGTGAGGGCTCGGGGAAGAGGCAGAGCAAGGGTGGGGCTTTGGGAGGAATGGGCGGGGCAGGGGTGGGGCCTTAGGGGGGATGGGGAGGGGCAGGGGAGGTTCCAGCACTTCTGCTGAAGTGTCTGTTTTTTAAATATTACCAAGTTGGCAATCCTCCTGTGATTGGTTCCCTCTGGGGTGCCGCTTGGAAATGGGATACCACTGAGCTCACCTGTCCCACCAGCCTGGGTTCCCCTTACTCTGTACTGCTGTGACAGGCTTTCAAGCCCCCTTCCATCACACACACAGTTTGGGACACACCCGGCTGCAGCTTCACACAGATGCTGAGATCAGCTCTGCATGGGAAAGCTCAGCTAAGGAATTGCCCAGCACTCAAGTGCACACCCCCTTTGGAGTGTAAACCCAAAATTGTGTAGTCTTGCACTGCAGAAAGAACTAGAGAGCATAAACTCATTGAAATTCGCTCCCTCCCTCAATGTGGAGGAAGATATGCACAGCTTTTTGTTCCCCAATTATGAATTCCACAGACTGGTTTTAGAGAAAACAAAAACAAGTTATTAACTACAAAAGATAGATTTTAAATGATTATAAGTGATAGCAAACAGATCAAAGCAGATTACTTTAGTAAATAAACAAAAACTGCAAACTATATGGGTAAGATATAAATTAGCAAATTCTCACCCTGAGTGATAAACTGGCTGGAAGATTCTTTAGGCACAAGCTGCCTTGGCTTTCCCAGGTTTTCATACCAGGTTAAAAATCCTTCTAGCCTGGGACCATCACTTCCCACAGTTCAGTCCTTGCCCCTCTGGTGGTTCCAAGTATTGCAGGGATAGTGAGGTACCTTCGTGATGTCATTTCCCCCTTTTATATCTTCTTCCCACTTGCTGGAAAGTTCTTTTGCTGTGACCTGGGTCAGACAGTTCCCATTGTGTAGTGCTGTCTCTGAGAGGTTTCTATTGTACACAGTTCCTGGGTATGCCTGCAGGGCGGGGGAGATGGGGATACCAGCGAAAGGATGACACTCAGGCTTGAGAACAGCAAGCTATGCTTTATTAAAGTTACGCTCCAATCTGCATGGGGAGTCCCTAGGGCATGCAGAGGGTTTGCAGGGGACTCTGGCCATTCAGGATTGCTGACCAGACAAGACTCCGCTGGGGGCGAATCCTCTGCGGTGTTATATTCTCCGTGCTTATCTCGGGGTACAGAGGGTCAACAGCTGGTTACATTCTTACATGTATGATTTATGCGTGTTATATAAACTGACTTGTTTACAGGCAAAAAATATTCTGAGCTATGCTAAGATATATATTTTGGCAGGGTCTGTCGAACAAAGTTCATTGAAACTGCCTGCATCCTCCACTTACATTCAGTCATGTAAGTGATCCACCACTTAGCTCCTCGCCAATCTTCTGCAACCTTGCCTCTACACTGGGGTAATCCTGGTGCTCCTGTTCACACAGGGGTAATCCTGGTGCTTGTGTGCATTTCCTCAACAAGCCATTAACCTTGTTTGGCCATTTTACTGTTGTACCTGAAAGGCTGCTTGTGGGTGTGTTCAACCTCAGAACAGGTTTGAGTAACACACACAGAGCCAAACTTCATAACTTCACATACTATGATTGCATGTACAATCCAACGAGATATTACTGTCTAGCAGATCCAGACTTTTAGAATGTACCTCACAAGACATACTTTGTACAAAACATATCCTAATTACATAACAGTGGTGAATATTGAGGTGTTAGGGTGTCACACCTGCTTATAGCCCTTTTTGAAAGAGTTGGGGTCAGTGACAGCAAAGCCTTCCCAAAAGTGGGGGGGCCAGTCCCCTTGCCCCTCTATGGCTCTGCCCCTTGCCCCTGAGGCTCTGCCCCCAGCCAAGCTGGAAGCCGGAGCTCGGCCAGGGAGCTGTGGACCATCCACCTGCCTGGGGTGGGAGAGCCCAAGAGCTGTTCCCAGCCCGTGTCCCCACCCCCAGGGCAGGTAGAGGGTCTGTGTCTCCCACATGGCTGCCCGGGCTCCAGCTGCCAGCCTGGCTCCCCCAGTTCCAGCGCACCTGGTTGGGGTGTTAGACCAGGTGGCCTGGCCAAGTGTCCATTTAAGTGTTCACACTTTGCTACGTCAGTGGGAGTTTTGCAAGATCAGACCTAATGTCCTGTGCCCAGAATGGTGTGCATGGTATGTCACATGCATCATGTGATAAAGGTGGGAGGAAATTGTTCATGTAGAAAGGCTGATCTTGGTATGGGCACTTCCTGGAGATCGTGCACTGCCGGGTTTAGCTGAAGTTGTTCGAACTCAAACTCTTTTATGGTAGGAGTGAACCTTAGAGATGAGTTGTTGAAATAAGCTGACCAGATGTCCCAGTTTTATAGGGATAGTCCCGATTTGTGGGTCTTTTTCTTACATAGGCTCCTATTATCCCAAACCCCCTATCCCGACTTTTCACACTTGCTGTCTGGTCACCCTATGTTGAAATGATACTGGGCCAAATTCATCCCTGCTTTACCTCCAGCTCCAGGGTATGTCTGCACTAGGAACCTGGCAGCATCAATAAAGACACTTACTACAGTGACACAAGGGGTTCTTCACTCACTGTAGTAAATCCACCTCCCCAACAGGTGGTAACTAGGTCGATGGAAGAATTAGTCTTTTCACCTAGCACTGTCTGCACCAGGCTTAGGTCGGCTTAGCTACATCGCATAGGGTGTGAATTTTTCACTGCCCATAGTGATGTAGTAAAGCGAACCTAACTTCATAGTGCAGAATAGTCCCCAGTGACTGCCGTGCAGTTGCTCCTGGATGAGCTGCTGAGTTGAGTTTTAAACCCTTTGTCCTTTCATTTTTTTGCTCATCTCTTTTGTCCCTTTGCAGTAAAGTTGGGATTCCCACTGGCTTGTCTCTGGAGGGAATCGTTCACCCAGGCCTAGACAACAGTGCATACCTGGTAAGAGAATTCTTTCTGAAAGATTTATTTCTCAGAGTCCGACCCTGCAGCTGTTGGAGTCATTGGTAAAACTGCTGTCATCTCCAGTGCTGCAGGGCCTGACCCTTACATAGTTTGTTGTATTATGAGATCTGAATCATTTTGTACTTTTCTTGCATTTTTAACCTTAAAGCAAATAATTTTCATGACAGCGTCTACTCACCAATGATGACGTTTTTGTGATTCATAGCATTCAGCTAGCATCTGCTTTAGACGAAGTTCATGCACGGAATGTTTCTGTAGCTTACAGTTAGGAATGAACCTGAAAGCCTGTGTTTTAAATGAAGTGTTAGCTCTTTAAAAAGTTTTTGCTAAATATGAACTTTCAGATTCAGACTGAAACATCATTTTCACGTTTAAAATACCATTGCCCAGCTGTCATTTCACTCTTTCAGATTTGTCAGTCTGATTTGTCAGATTTGTTGTCTCTGGCACAATAATAATAATTTACATTTTTAGCAGCATTTGGCATCAGTGGATCTCTAAGCATGTTACATCACTCACAGTGTTACAGAGGGACACACATGGATGGACATGCACACACAAATGGACACACATGAATGTGAACACGGATACACACACACACACACTCTCTCTCTCTCTCTCTCTATGTGTTTTCTTGTAGGGACTGTACTTTCTCCTGCGGGTTTTGCTTTACTTCATTCTTGTTGTTTTCCCTTCATCTAAGATAAAAGAAATTGTAGGCAAGGCGCACATGGAGACCCACAAGATAAAGCTGCCAGTACAGGAGACAAGCGTCCTCACGTACTGCCAGGGGTGCTGGAACAATTTGTATAGTGGGGGTTCTGAGAGCCATTGAACCAAACTGCAAACCCTCTATATAATCGAATCCACTTCAAGACAGGGGTGTGGCAGCACCCCCACCATCCCTAGTTCCAGCACCTATGCATACTGCCCTGCCAAAGAGATAGAGCTGTGCCCTTGAGGGGTGAGATGGCCATTCTGTCTCCATGGCCCATTCCTTTACAGGCCTCACTGCTGAGCGTATCCCCAAGGGCCCAGTTGTGATGGTAGTTTCTGGTCTGCGTAGGACCCCAAACCCTCAGCAGCTCGGCTGGGACCCTGGCATCCCATGTCACTGCCAGAGCTAGGGTTCTCCCTAGCTGGTTCCTGAGCATCAGCTCCCCAGCCCCACCCTGATCTCTGAGTTTCAGTGACACCCAGAGGGCCAGTCCCCAGGGTCCGCCTGGGTGTTTTGTGTTGCTCAGGCAGCATAAAGCACATGGGCTGCTCCAGGGGGCAACTGGGGAATCCCCTGGCCAAGAGAATCCTTGGGTGTTGTAGAGCAGCTGTAGCTGGCTTCATACCGCGTGCTCCCAGCCCTCATGGTATGGGGGCAAGGCAGGAGCGCCTTGTGCTCCAGCAATCCCCAGCTGATAGAGCGGCCCCAGGAGGCCAGTCCTGCCAGTGGAAGTTGGGGCAGCCTTGAGGCTGCTCAAAGTCGTGCCAAGGGCTGAATCAGCTCCAAGCTTCGGGCTGGAAAATGGCTTAGTGTCAATTCGCCTCCAGGTCCAAACACAGCGCACCTGGCCCCCAGGATCCAGCCCAGTGCCCTCTGCTGGACACGCTTTTCCCAGCGCTGCTCCCTGATCCCCAAAGGCACCCCCCCACCCACCCAGCAGTGGTTGCTGAAAGGTTACAGCTGTCTTGGAAAGGAAATGAACTGCTCTTCTGTGTCCATATGAAGGTGACGAGGGCCATTGACCTGTTTGGCGAAGCTATTGAGAGCCTCCTGCTGAAGTACGGCGAGAAGGTGATAGGTGGGTGCCTCTGTGGCTGCTGTCAGCCCACTTCTAGCCAGCCATCAGAGGATGTTAAATGACATTCCACCATTTGTCCTGTCGTAAAACCCATCACTGGGGCACTGAGCCAGGACGCAAGGTGTGCTCCCGGAGCAACACTTCTGTCACCTCTTGCAACGCTCTCTTCTCTCCCCTTCATCCTCTCACCATTTCCCCTCTGAATTCCTTCCCACGTCACACTCCTTGCTCTGCCCACCGCACCTGTCTCTGAATACAGACCTAGTGGTGTGCATCCATCCCTTGGGGATTGATATGGGGCTCCTCCCTGCGGCACGCCGGGGTGAAAGCTCCCCCCGTGCCAGCCTGGAGCGTCGCTGGGCTGCAGGACTGCAGTGCAGCTTGGGTGTCCGAGTGGCCCTGTTTGCCTGCTCTGCATCCAAAGCCCCCGCAAAGCTCTGCAGGCCAGGGTCTGTGTGTAGCACCAGCATCACGCAGCCCTGATCCTGATGGTCTCCCAGGGCTCCTGAGCATTTGGCTCAGGAAAACGCTCCAGTCTGCTGTTAGAGCCAACCAGCCCAGTGAGCTCCCTGTGCCAGGCTCCAGTGGCATCACCCCTCTCCCAGGGTCTCCAGTCGGTGGGTGGGTCCTTGTAGCAGTTTCTGGCCTGCCAATGTATTTGTGTGGTGAGAGCCGGTTCGCTGGCTTCCGTGCAAGTGCTGCGGAACTGCTGTTAGTTTTCATTAGCATAACACGTGCGTGTGCACACAAGCCCCATCACACCAAAGTCTCTTCTCCCAGATGAACAGTTTCATCTGAAACGCGTGGCCGACGCTGCCATTGACATCTATGCCATGGCTGTGGTGATCTCCAGGTACGTGCGGCTAGCAGAGGAGAGCGAGGGCTTGGGGACGCCATTCCTGGCCTGGCTGCCCACTGACCCTCCCAGGCTGCAGAAGGCGCTTGTGGGCACTTGGTGCTTGTGCAGACTTGTCCCTGCCCTAATAGCTTGTCTGCCCCAGCAGCCAGTGCAGAGCGAGTGGCGGTAGGAGAGCGCCTGACACATGTGGGAATTATTGTGCACATCGAATGGGCTCATCCCTGTAGCACCTGGGAAGCCAAACAAAACTGAGTGAGACCCTATGTCTCTCGAAAGCCAGGACAGTGCCTTTGCTTGCCCAGTCCGGGCGTCTCTAGTACATGGTCAGATCCAGCCGCTGGTGTTGGGGTGAGCATGGTAGGTGTGAGTGGGACATGCCACACCTGCTCGTTCTCCAGGTAAGGGCTCCAGGGAAGCAGGGGAGTCTAATCCTGTCCTCCGGAACCTGGTCGCTTTGGGGCGATGCTCTTTGGCTGGGCTTGTTCCATTTTACCGCTCCAACCCGTTCTGACAAGTGCATTTTCTGCGCTCACAAAGTCCTTTGTCCCTTTGTCCCTCGTGGCCACCATCTTGTCTCTACAGGGCCAGCCGCTCTCTGTCTCTGGGACAACCCACTGCTGAGCATGAGAAGCTCTTGTGTCAAACATGGAGCCATGAGGTAGGCTACAGGCAGCTGAGGGGCCGGGTTTGGTTCACTTGCTGTGGCAGGTTTATGGGCTTGTCAACAAGCCAGCCCTGTCTGTGAGCTTGCTGCCAGTCGATCTGCCATGTTGTCTGTGCGGGGATGTGGCTACGTGAGGGGTGTTGATCTGCCGTGCGGTCTGTGTGGGGATGTGGCTACGTGTGGGGGTGTTGATCTGCCGTGCAGTCTGTGGGGAGCCGTGGCTACGTGTGGGGTTTCGATCTGCTGTGTGGTTTGTGTGGGGATGTGGCTATGTGAGGGGTGTTGATCTGCCGTGCAGTCTGTGCAGGGATGTGGCTACGTGTGGGGTGTCGATCTGCTGTGTTGTCTGTGCGGGGCCGTGGCTACGTGAGGGGTGTCGATCTGCCGTGTGGTCTGTGTGGGGCTGTGGCTACGTGAGGGGTGTTGATCTGCTGTGTGGTCTGTGTGGGGATGTGACTACGTGTGGGGTGTTGATCTCCTGTGTGGTCTGTGCGGGGCCGTGGCTACGTGAGGGGTGTTGATCTGCCGTGCGGTCTGTGGGGAGCCGTGGCTACGTGTGGGGTGTGGATCTGCCGTGTGGTCTGTGCGGGGATGTGGCTACGTGAGGGGTGTTGATCTGCCATGTGGTCTGTGGGGGGCCATGGCTACGTGAGGGGTGTGGATCTGCCGTGTGGTCTGTGGGGGGCCGTGGCTACGTGAGGGGTGTGGATCTGCCGTGTGGTCTGTGCGGGGCCGTGGCTACGTGAGGGGTGTCGATCTGCCGTGTGGTCTGTGTGGGGCTGTGGCTACGTGAGGGGTGTTGATCTGCTGTGTGGTCTGTGTGGGGATGTGACTACGTGTGGGGTGTTGATCTGCTGTGTGGTCTGTGCGGGGCCGTGGCTACGTGAGGGGTGTCGATCTGCCGTGTGGTCTGTGTGGGGCTGTGGCTACGTGAGGGGTGTTGATCTGCTGTGTGGTCTGTGTGGGGATGTGACTACGTGTGGGGTGTTGATCTGCCGTGTGGTCTGTGCGGGGATGTGGCTACGTGTGGGGTGTGGATCTGCCGTGTGGTCTGTGCGGGGATGTGGCTACGTGAGGGGTGTTGATCTGCCATGTGGTCTGTGGGGGGCCGTGGCTACGTGAGGGGTGTGGATCTGCTGTGTGGTCTGTGGGGGGCCGTGGCTACGTGAGGGGTGTGGATCTGCCGTGTGGTCTGTGGGGGGCCGTGGCTACGTGAGGGGTGTGGATCTGCCATGTGGTCTGTGGGGGGCCGTGGCTATGTGTGGGGTGTGGATCTGCCGTTTGATCTGTGCGGGGCTGTGGCTACGTGAGGGGTGTGGATCTGCCGTGTGGTCTGTGGGGGGCTGTGGCTATGTGTGGGGTGTCGATCTGCTGCGTGGTTTGTGCGGGGCCATGGCTACGTGAGGGGTGTTGATCTGCCGTGTGGTCTATGTGGGGCTGTGGCTACGTGTGGGGTGTCGATCTGCCGTGCTGTCTGTGTGGGGCAGCGGCTGTGACGGGCTGTGGAGGTGTGTGTGCGGTGCTCTGTAGCCCTGTTTGCCTGGCCTGCGTTCGAGCAGGGAGGTGCGGCCCGACGAGTTGGGAAGGCAGCATGAGCAGAGGCCCAGATGCCTTCGCCCTGATCCTGCACTGCTGACGTCATTGAAAGCTTTACCCCGACTAGGCAAGTGACGGGTCAAGCCCTTCCTGCCTTGAGTAGCAAGTGGGCGGGAGGTGTGTGGACCCCCGGCTTTCCTTACAGACACCTACAGAACCCATGGAGCCTGGGCAGAGAAGGGGAGAGGTGAGAGGGGAGGGCACACCAAGCCCCTGTGAACTCAGGCAGTAAAGGGGGAAGAGCAGCAGAAGGAGGGGTGTGATGAGGAGGGAAGGCCCCCAGTCTGGATGGGGGATTCCAGTGGGCTGCCCTTTTCCTCAGCTGTGTCCGCAACAGACCTTGGCCTTCTGGCTAGCTAGATGCATGGGCTACAAGACAGAGTTCAGAGTAGAGTTTGCTGTTAGCATGTGCATATTGGCCACACGCCAGGCTTTGGCTGGCCAGCTCCACATGCTAGCACATGGATCTCCACGTGGACATTGGGCCCTCCTGGTAGGGATGGGGCTCAGGAATGGGCTGTTTCCATAGCCCGGATGGCACAAATGGCCTGGCCCGGCACAGTTGTCTCCTGAGGCTGCCTGTGACCAAGATGACAGGTTTCAGAGTAGCAGCCGTGTTAGTCTGTATTCACAAAAAGAAAAGGAGGACTTGTGGCACCTTAGAGACTAACTAATTTATTAGAGCATAAGCTTTCATGAGCTACAGCTCACTTCATCGGATGCATCCAATGAAGTGAGCTGTAGCTCACGAAAGCTTATGCTCAAATAAATTTGTTAGTCTCTAAGGTGCCACAAGTACTCCTTTTCTTTTTGTGACCAAGATGGTGATTTCCTGCACTAGCCCTGGGAGACCTGACTGAATTCATTGTCAGTCTCTTTGGGGTCCATAGTTCAAGGAATGGTTTATGAATCACTCTGAGCTGGGGTTATATGTAAGCGCTCCAGGGGTAGATGGGACAGAGGTGAGGCCTGGGGGTTCCAGGGACAATAGTGGACAATGTGCCAGAAAGCAGTGGACTCTTGGGCCAGGAAATGGTAAGTGGATTTCCCAGGGAATACCTAGGGAGAGGTGAATTCAAAGTCCGCGCCCTCAGTATCATGGTTTGGGGTGCAGTTCAGATGAGTGAGTGGTTGTGTCACCGCTTGGCCTATAACCCTGAGGCCCTTAAACTGCTCTGCTACTGTTGCCACATGTCTGGACAATGCTGCCAGCGGCACTGCATGTCTCGGTGTTATGCAGCCCTGGGCCAGCAGCTCCAGCTGCCGGCTTGTTCTTACACAGCCACACCCTGGTCTCCATCAGTGACCCCAGCACGCTCCCAGTCCCGAATTTCCTCCAAACCTTCTGCTCTGAAATGGCCAGCCCTATCTTGGGACGTTCAGAGGAGTAATCTGGTCCATTGCTCCCTTAAACAGACAAAAGCTGAGCAGTTTAGCTGGAGTTAATAATCATGTCAAGTCAGACACAGCACAGGGTTGGTTTAGAATAAAAGTGAAATAAGTTTATTTAATCAAAAAGAGAGGTTTGATGTGAGTTCAGGTATCAGGGATACAGTCAGAAATGGCTACAAACAAAGACAAGTGGAAACATGCATCTACCAGGCCTAAAAATAACCTAGCAAGATACGGTCTTTGTTCAGGATGGTTTCTCTCACCCCAGTCTCCTTTCCAGCTTTTTACTGGCTAGCCTGGCCAGGACCCATCCCAGATCAAATTGCTCGGTTTCTTCGTCTCCTTTAGGTGAAGGATACCATATAGGGTTGCCAACTTTCTAACTGCACAAAAATGAACAGCCTAGCCCCGCCCTTCCCTGAGGCGCCCCCCCCCCGCTCACTACATTCCCCCTCCCTCGGTGGCTCGCTCTCCCCCACCCTTACTCACTTTCACTGGGCTGGACCGGGGCTTGGGGTGTGGAGGGGGTGAGGGCTCTAATTGGGGGGTATGGGCTCTGGGGTGGGGCCAGAAATGAGGGGTTGAGGGTGCAGGAGGGGGCTTCAGGCTGGGGCCGAGGGACTTGGAATGTGGGAGGGGGCTGCAGGTTGAGGCAGGGGGCTGGGGTGTGGGAGGGGATATGGGCTCTGGGCTGGGGGTGTGGGCTCTGGGCTGGGGCCGGGGATGAGGGGTTTGGGGTGCATGAGGGGGCTCCAGGCTGGGGGGTGGGAATGAGGGATTTGGAGTGCGGGAGAGAGCTGCAAGTTGAGGCAAGGGGTTGGGGTGTGGGAGGGGGTGAGGCTATGGGCTGGGGCTGGGGATGAGGGGTGATGGGTGTGGGACGGGGCTCTGGGCTGGGGCAGGGGGTTGGGGTGTGAGGGCTGTGGGATGGTGGTGCAGGCTATAGGACGGGTCCAGGGATGGGGGATTTGGGGTACAGGAAGGGGCTTCAGGTTTGGGGGGGCTCAGGGCTGGGGCAGGGGGTTGGGGCATGGGCTTACCTCCGGCAGCTCCCAGTCAGCGGCGCAGCAAGGATGCTAAGGCAGGCTTCCTGCCTGTCCTGGCACTGCAGGCTGCGCTATGCCCTGGAAGCGGCCAGCAGCAGGTCCGGCTCCTAGGTGGAGGGACGCATGCGGCTCTGCGCGATGCTCTCACCTGCAGACATTGCCCCTCCCCCCCCCACAACTCCCATTGGCCTGTTCCCAGCCAATGGGAGTGTGGAGCCGGTGGTCAGGGTGGGGGTAACATGTGGAGCCCTGTGGCCCCCCCGCCTAGGAGCCAGACCTGCTGGCCACTTTTGGATCACAGTATGCTGTCAGAACAGGTAGGGACTAGCCTGCCTTAGCCGGGCAGCACTGTCGACTGGACTTTTAACGGCCTGGTCGGTGAAGCTGACCAGAGCTGCCAAGGTCCCTTTTCAACCAGGTGTTCCAGACACTTGGTCACCCTAATACCGTACATACCATGGAGGGGAAATACAGGTGCAGTTGCACTGACCTGTGACACTGGCTTCAGTTTCTCTGTCATTAGTGTCACTGTAACAGCTCAAGGTGTGAATTCTGGATCTCTGCCTGTCCAGCTCAAGGATCCTAGCTCCTGTCACAAGCATTGCACTGGCTGGAGGAGGTGACTGATCTCTGGTACCAGAGCATCAAGAGGATTTCTGATCGAACGTACGTGCGGCTGCAGAATGATAGTGGCTGCTTGTTGTATGCACACAGAGCCAGTCCTGAAAGCTTGGCCCACTGCATGTAAAATCAATTCCTAGGTCTGAAAAAAAGAAAAGGAGTACTTGTGGCACCTTAGAGACTAACAAATGTATTTGAGCATAAGCTTTCGTGATGTTCACTTCATCGGATGAAGTGAGCTGTAGCTCACGAAAGCTTATGCTCAAATAATTTTGTTAGTCTCTAAGGTGCCACAAGTACTCCTTTTCTTTTTTGGGAATACAGACTAACATGGCTGCTACTCTGAAATCTGTTCCTAGGTCTGATTGCACAAGAGTTACAGCAAGTGGTTTAATAACAAGTAAGTGACTGTGTGTTTCTTTGTCCAATGCAGGCATTTGAGCGAGTGAGAGAGAATCTCCGAGCAGTGAAATCATCTACGTGGAATCAGTCCTTTGCTAACATGAAGCTAATATCTAATGCTGTTGTACGAAACCAAGGGATCCTAGCCGCACACCCACTGGGCTTCTGAACAGAAATGCTGCTTTGGCTGACAATGAGCAACAGCTACAAATCAATCCTATTATATAGAGAAATATTACATGATACGCAGTTTGCTTCTGTCTGTGAGAAAAGCCAATACTGTGCCACAGTGTCACTGCTAATGCATGCGAGGGGCTGTGCATCTGTCCCGTTCTCTGAGGACCCTGAGCACATGGACATAAAGGACCCCCACTGTGGATTGTTGGGGCAGCCTGCATGCATAGCAGCTCCCCGTCACTCCTCCATCCTGGTCAAGGAGATTAATTTGGGCCACATGGGTTCCAGCTGAGGGCAGATTTTAACTGCCTCTTGCCTGCACCCTTCTAGCCTGCTCCAGGGGTCCCACTGAGGCCTTTGCTGAGGGATAGAGAAGGTCACCCCAAGATGCACTGAGCCATGGCTGCTAGATCTCGTCATTGTGTCTATGGTTCTCTGGGTGAAGGGGAGAGGATCCTGGCTAAGTCAGTGCACACAGACTCCTGACCATCTCCTGGTCTTCTGCCTCGTCCATACCGAGTCCTGCTGTAGGGGAGCCTGGGGATGTTGTGATCTTTGGCCGAGGGTTTTACTGACCCTGGCACAGGAGACTGTGAGCTTCTCGCTGTCTTTACATGCCACGTGAGGTGAGCTCTGGTTTGGTGGGCTGGGATCTGGCTGAGGGAGGTGCCTTCTCCAGCCAGGGCTGCGTGCAGCATGGGCCTGCATGGGCATGCTGGCTTTGGGGGTCAGTCTTGGTGACCATCTGTTCTGGGCCATGGTGCTCGAAGCACCACAGGTCCGGCATGAGGACTCTGAGAAAAACGAGGCTTACACACAGCTGTGAGTTATTGGCTTTACTGAAGGTTAGTGACCCACCCGCAACGGGGACTCCAAGTGTTGCAGTCGCGGAGGTGGGGAACCCAGCACACCGGAGCTTTGCCTGGGACGGAGTCCGATGGAGGGGCAGACAGTCAGCGTTAATAAGCATTACACAAAAACAGCTCATGAATATAAAGTTAGGTGCTTCTTAAAGGGGGGGCTTTCTACTACCTGGCGAAGGGCCATGCAAAACAGCTGTGTCCTTCAAAAACTCTCTCTATCCCACAATAACGAAGCAGCTATCTATGTCCCACAGTAATCTCTCGGCTCGAGAAAGCGGAAGTTCCCTGGCTAGGCCGTAACAAAGTCTTCCGCAGTCCCTTACACTCCTCCCCTTGCTTTCTCGAGCGACGCTAAGGACCATGGGGATGCAGTGCGGAGGAAAAACCGCACACAGCACTGGGAGACTAGGCCACAACCGCAAAGGCAGCAAAAATATAAGCCAATAAGGCCAATAAATAGGCCTTGAACAAGATGGGCAGCCCAACCCCATAACGTGAAGAGCCAGGACAAAAGCCAGGTGTCCCCTTGCTGTTGGCAGATCCCTACCGCCAACTGACAGAGTCGTTGTAAATTGGCCTTAATGGAGGGCCCGGCGTCTGTCACATTAAAGCAGCACATATCAGCAAACTCCTGGCATGGATGGCCGTGTCGGAGTAAGAAATAATCAATAGGTAGCCTATTTTGCAGCATTCCCTGGCGTACCTCGCCCAACTCGTGTGAAAGGAGTGCGAGGACTGTAGAGGTCAGGTTGATGGCTTTCGCGACAGCACACGCAAGGTGTTCCACCGCCTGATAATTATGCACCAACAACCCAGGAATGCCAATTAACGAAAAAGCAAGGGCCGCAGCTTCGGCCTCGGAAAATAATGTCACGTCGGCTTCACAGGTGGAGTCAAGAGGGATGGTGTCTCTCCGATGGCAGGCAGAGATTTGTGAAGGATGAGTAAAAATGAGGGGGGGCACACGGCCCAGGGGCCCCCTGAACTATTGGCTGGAATGAAAGAATAAGCGGTCCTGCCACATAAGAGAAACCATCCTGTGGGCAATTTCATATGCCCGTATGCAAATGAAACCTCAGTGCTTTCATTACAGGTTAACTCCACATTGGTGTGATTTGCCCCATTGTGCCTGGCATTTACAAAGAACATAGAAAAGAAGGCAACAGTTACATTGGCCAGACGAAATGAATACATAGATGCGTCTAGATTATATTGGGCGGGACCCAAAGCATAAAAATCCATATATGTAATAGTCTTATCAATTGTCTTCAGTGAGGAATAGTGCTGGATGAGGGTCAGGTTGGTGCAGACACCGATGAAACAGGTTTCCATCATGGCACCCACAGCATATGTACGCGATAAGCAAAACAATGTTGCATTAACAGCACTTTGGGCTAACGCCAACCAGGCATTCACGGAGGAGGTGGCAGCTCCTTCAGCGGTGTGGCTCATAAGGAGTGCCGCGACAAACGGGAGAGTGAGACCATGTGGGGATAGTCTTCCCCTTCCGGGGGTATGTATGCCCATCCTTCCCCGGTGACGAGGACTATGGCGGCTTGCAATTTCCGCTGCGGTACCGTCCACCACATGGTACTCAATACTGCCACTCGGTCTCGCTCAGAGCACTGGTTTCTAGACCTATGGGAGGTAAAGGGAACAGATTACACAGGGCCGCCCCTCGCTCCCATTGCATCGGCCGCTGCATTCCAGTGCGCCTCAGAGGTTTTAGCCTTTGTGTGGGCGTCTACATGTCACATGGCCAGAGGGGCTCATCAGGCATAGCGCAGGAGTTGCTGCCAGAGCGCCGCTCCCCACAGTTGCGAGTTCCCAACCCTTCGCCTCCCATGCAGTTATTCAGGTCCGGAGGCCCTTGTATAATACCCAGCTGGCCATATCTATCAACGCCAACACGTGTTGGACTCCTCCCCTCGGCCAGCGAATCGCTAGGGGTACATAGGGGCGTCGGTCCCCTGCCTCCCTCCCGTGTGTGGCCGCCGCGACACATGGAACGGAGGACCTGCCACGCCCTCAATATGGGTGCGGCAGTTTCCACTCGGCTGGCGGAGCAGAGGGCTCCGCTGGCTTGGTTCGCTTCACACTCTTCTTCCCTTTTCCTCCGGCACTATGTTTGGTAGGGGGCAGCTGCATCCATCGCTTATATAAGTCTGCCGTTGGCTTTCCATTGATTTCCTTGCGAGAGACACCAGCCTGCAAGAGATCTAGCCACAAGGTCGTCTGGGGCACCCACAACGCCCCTTTCTCCTGTCCCCCGCCTTACTGCCCCTTCGCAGCCTGTATGGCTCTTGGCCTCGCACCCACCAAGGCGGCCTCCAATTGCATAAGGGTGGCTGTCAAGTCTCCCACGCCCATTCTCTGCCATGACGACAGCGAGGAGGGAAGGTTTTAACTCATCGGGGCCAGGCGTAAAACTGTGACTTTAATCGATTTTGTCACTGGTATATCCAGCTCCATCTCCCTGCCCGTGGAGACAGCCCAGGCCATTCCCAATTGACGGAGGGTTTGCACTCCTTCCGGAATGGTCTTCGGGGTGCGCCCGTGCTTCCAACTCCCCCACCGAGGGGTAGGCTGCCCCCACTGCAGCCGCCAGCCAGCGGTACAACGAGGGGCTTTCGATGTCTTGCTCCCCGGCCTGCGGCCGCAGCGAATTCACCAATTGTGCACGTACCTGAGAGTCTTGCGATAGGACCCCCAACTGTTGAAATTCATAAGAAAGCAACAAAACTGTGTTACCTGCATTGTCCCAGACCCTCACGAGCCACTGCAGGACGCTCTCCCCAGGCTCCTGGAGGAACGTCTTCACGATTGCCTGCAACTCACTCGTCTTAAACATGCGGACAACTTCTGGTTGTAGGGCGCCTTCTTGCACCCAAAACTCCTGGACCGGGGGTGCCAGAGCCATGGCAGGGGGCTCCTCCCCCCCATCCAAGGATGAGGAGTCCCAAATGTTCCCATCCCAAGTCTCGGGGTCCCAGGAGGGGGCAGCGGTCACCGCACGCATCTGGGCGATGGTGACCGGCTGCCGCCCGCGCCTAAGGGGCCTTTTATTCGCTACCCGGGCAACCAACACTTCACACCGTCGTGTCCTGGGTGCGCTCCGCCTGGCAGGTGACGACTTCCTGAGCCGCGGCCCGGGCCTCCCCCTGTGCTGTGCATTCCTGAGTCTTCCCTTCAAGAGCTCGCTGTAAGCAGAGCACCCCCTCGTCCTGGGCCTGGACGGCGGTCAGCAGGAGCCACCTAGCTCTCCCATCGCCCGCCACTCTGCCCAGAGCGCCGGTTCTCTCGTAACCGGTGTAACCCCTCTACCAGCTGCATGGGCATGACCCCTGCAGCCTGTTGGAACTCCAGCCAGTCCGTCGGGGCAGCCCACCCGCCATAACCCGCGCTACTGGCCCCCAGCGCTCCGTCGGGGGCCATCCTGGTACGCGCTGTAGGCACAGCAACGGCTTCCCCACTTCCCCTACCTTCGGCCAAAGCGGCATCGCTTCTCAGAGTACCCTGCTCGCTGCGCCAAATGTTCTGAGCCACGGTGCTCGAAGCACCACAGGTCCGGCATGAGGACTCTGAGAAAAACGAGGCTTACACACAGCTGTGAGTTATTGGCTTTACTGAAGGTTAGTGACCCACCCGCAACGGGGACTCCAAGCGTTGCAGTCGCAGAGGCGGGGAACCCAGCACACCGGAGCTTTGCCTGGGACGGAGTCCGACGGAGGGGCAGACAGTCAGCGTTAATAAGCATTACACAAAAACAGCTCATGAATATAAAGTGAGGTCCTTCTTAAAGGGGGGCTTTCTACTACCTGGCGAAGGGCCATGCAAAGCAGCTGTGTCCTTCAAAAACTCTCTCTATCCCACAGTAACGAAGGAGCTATCTATGTCCCACAGTAACCGCTCGGCTTGAGAAGGCGAAAGTTCCCTGGCTAGGCCGTAACAGTCTTTTGCAGTCCCTTACACCGTCTCTTGGGGAGACGCTGCCAGCTGCCTGCAGCTCATGCAGAGATTAATTTCTGCCTGCTTGTGGGCTGGCGTCAAGGGGAGAGTCCAGGCAAGCAGCCCTCGTCCCTGTGAACTCGGGGACTACCTTGGCAGGGCTAGCTCAGATTGTGTGTGGTTGATGTGGGCCCCGGAGCTGGAAACGAAGGGGCTGGTGTTCTGGGAGATCACGGTCTCCAGTGTCTGGTGGGCACATCCCTGCAGCTGTCAGCCTGCAGGCCTTAGGGGCACAGCCCAGTGACTCTGTGAGGCACCCGTCACTCGGGGCATGTGCACTGGGGTTTGCTCACAGAGGGCTGCATGGTATCCACGGTGGTAACATTGAGCACGGCTAAGAGGCTGCTGCATTTCCATGATGGCTGGGGCAAGCCCTGCTTCTGATGTGTGTTGAGGACTTGGTCCTCTTTGGCTGAGGTGACCTGTGCGCCCAGCCCCAGGTGCTGGGAGCAGCTGGGCCCTGGTGATCTAATGATTTAATTAGGTCAGATACTAATTAAAATACTTCATGAATACTACCATTAGAGAGACAGGGTGGGTGAGGTATGTCTTTTATCTTCATTAGCACTGTGTGGCTCAAAAGCTTGCCTCTCTCTCCAACAGACGTTAGTCCAATAAAAGATATTCCCTCCCCCATATCCTGGGAGTGACATGGTTACACCACCACTGCGTATCACCCTGACTGGGTGAAAACAGAAAGGGAGGTGCTGAAAGCAGGCAGACCCGGGGGGAGCTCAGCAAGGCTGACACTCCAGATCCAGTGAACCAAGAACACAAACCTGTTTCCTAATCAGGTCCGACATATTGGGCTCTGTGCTCAGTGGGATGTTTCCCACTTGGACACTCATCTGCCTTTGTCTCCTCCACATTAAACAATCGAGCATGTATCATTTGGCAGATTTAAATGCGGGCTCAGCCAGGGCTGCAGTCTCCCCTGCTCCCTAGAGGAGCCCATCAAATCCGGACCCCTGACATGCAGCGCTTCCCTTTGTCTCTTGTGCAGCTGAGCTCTTTGAATGCTGTGTGATTCAGAGGCTGGTGCAGCGTGAGTTGTAGATTCCACAGGCAAAGTCATACATTCAGTGCTTGCTGGAAATGAGGCAGGCCCAGGTGCTGCTGCTAATGACACATTTGGGGCAAGGGTGCTGCACAAAAAGGATTTTTGTGGAATGCCATAAATTATTCATCTTGCAGCAAAATCCTTGTCCGTGTGCAGGCAGCACCCTGGAGGCTGGAGCATGCATGCATGGCCCAAATATGGCTTGGAAAGCAGCTGCTGTTTTAGCAGAGTGGAGCAGAACTCAGCTTTAACAATAGAGCAGCTGGCCCTGGAGCAAGGGCAACACACTCCCACAATCAGGGTGTCTCCCCTGCTCCCTATTGTATCTCCTGTACATTTCTTTGCCACATGGGGGGGATGTGGATCAACCTGATGGGAGGTTGCATGCCCATGGAAAGGCGTACCAGAAGCCATGCCCCATGCTATGGGAAGCAGCACGGGATACATGGGGGAAATAAATCAGTCCCACCATCCTGCCCTCGGGCCAGATTTTAGAAGGGCAGAGCCCCCAGGATGGCAAATAAGAGCAATGTCTGCAAAACAGGCTCAGCGCTTCTGAAATATCAGCCCCAGCTCATGCATTGAGCAGGATGGTCGGCTCTGGGTGAGAGCCACACGGACAGACTGGGCGTGGCCAGATCAGAAGGGGGTGAGCCTAGCACTGTGTCTCCCCAACGCATACACACCTGGGTGCTGGGGAGCAGCCCAGGAAACAAGTCATGTGAAGCTGCTCTCGGGGCTTGTAGATGCAGGGTGGGTACGGGCCGGGGGGAGGGCAGGAGGCTCAGCCACTGAGAGGCCAGGCTGAAATCTCAATACCGGCCTAGAGGAGGCCCCGTAGTGAACGGCAGCAATCTGGAGCAGCAACTTCACTGTCACTCTGGCCCCAGGGCTGCGAAGTGCCGCCTCCCGGAGGGGTCAGTGGGGACCCTGGGGGTATGTGACTGAATAGACACAGGAAGGGAATAAAGGGAGGGTGGCAGCACCAAGGAGCCCATCACAAGCGACTGACTGACGGGATCCTGACAGGGCAGCACCTGCTGTCTGGACACAGGATGTGACCATGGGCACCGCAATCCTGGAGTGAATGGTACTGGCATGGTTGTACGGCACAGTGCTGGGGGCAGGTGCCAGCATGGCAGGGTCGTGGTCAGACAGTGAGCCGGTGGTGTTCTCCAGGACATCATCTTCTTGGTGCAGGCCATGGCTGACACACAGAGCAACAAGCCCACGGAGCAATCTTGAACAGCACAGGTGAGAACAGAGATGCCCCACACTAAGCACACAGCACAGCATTCATGAGCTGCAAGCAGAGGGCATCCAAAGGCAGGAGCTCCATTGCACACGAGTGACTGATCCCAGGAATGCCTGGCCCTTGGCCGGTACACCCAGGCCATTGTCCCAGGTATGTTCATGTCAGTGTCATGGTCACAAAGCCGGCTCAGCACGTCCCAGCATGCAGGCAAATGGCAGATAAAGCAGTGCAGGGGAGCACTGGCCAGAGCAGAGCAGAGAGTCAAGAATCGGCCTGCAGCACAGCCAGGCTCTGGCCACCTAACGAGTGCAGCTGGCTATAGCCTGATTGGCTTCGGCCAGTTGGTTGGAGAAGTCAGCAGACCGGCTCTGAAGCAGCAGCTGGAAGAGGTTCTCTGCTTCCTTGTTGCCAGCCCTGCCTCAGACCAGGTAACCCAGTCCTGGCACGTCACTGATTTCTGTCTTCCACTATGACCTTGGGTTCTGGTCTCTGGCTCAGTTCCTGACCCCTTCTGTAGACACTGGTCATGAGGGCCATGGCCTGGTCACGGAGAAGGCTGCTGCTGAAGCTTCTGGCTCTCCCAATACTCCACTGACAGGTACATGTGGTGTTTAGACAAGGCTCATAATCCAAGGGGCCCAGGGCAAAGCAGTCCTCCCCGGCGCAGGGGTGCGGTTATCATGGTGGTGAGCATACGAGGAGGCCAATGCTGTCAATGCGCTCTCTGCGCCCATGCTCCACTCCCCAGCTATTCAGCCACCCCCCATGCTAATCCTGTCCCAGTTCTGCCTTATCCCTTTCTGCAGCCACCACGTTGCCCTTCCCACACAAAGGGAGCTGACACCAAGTTCTGCCACTGCAGTTGCCTGCATGTCGCAGTGCTATGCAGCAGAAAGCAGCACGCAGGGCCACAGCCCACCTCACAGCATGCCCCTGTGCTCTGCAGAAAAGCCAGTCAGGGAGGTCACGCCGCCTTCTCCCCCTGCACCCGGCTTGGTCTGGCCTACTGCAGTGGTTTGCCAGGGGCTGCTTCTCCTGTGCGTGTGTGTGCAGGCACAGTGCATGCTGAAGTGAGAGGGAGGGTCAGAAAGCTGCCAGTAGATTGCATTTCTACATGTGCCTGGCACATCTCTATTCTGAGCTGCACAACTCTTCACTGTCATTAGTATGTGTTGCACAAAGATTGAGAACTTCATTATTCCTAAGTGAAACATCTTCAAACATGGCAAAAACAGTTGTCTTCAGTGAGATCCTAGTCCAGGGGTTGGCAAACTTTTTGGCCCAAGGGCCACATCTGGGTGGGGAAATTGCATGCAGGGCCATGAATGTAGGGCTGGTGCAGGGGGTTGGGGTGCAGGAGGGAGTGCGGGGTGTGGGAGGGGGTGCCGTGTGCAGGAAGGGGCTCAGGGCAGGGGGTTGGGGGCAGGGGGCTCAGGGCAGGGGGTTGGGGTGCAGGAGGGATGTGGCAGGGGGCTTGGCAGGGGGTTGGGGTGCAGGAGGGGGTGCAGAAGGGGGCTCAGGGAAGGAGGTTGGGGTGCAGGAGGGGTGTGGCAGGAACTCGGCAGGGGATGGGGTGCAGGAGAAGTGTGGGGTGTGGCAGGGGGCTCAGGGCAGGGAGTTGAGGTTCAGGAGGGGTGCGGCAGGAGGCTTAGGGCAGGGGGTTAGGGTGCAGGAGGGGTGTGGGTGCGGCAGGGGGCTCAGGGCAGGGGGTTGGGGTGCAGGAGAGGTTTGGGGTGAGGGCTCCGACCCGGTGCTGCTTGCCTGGAGCAGCTCTGGGGTGACAGCGGCACGTAGTGGGGCTAAGGCAGGCTCCCTGCCTGCCCTGGCCCCGCGCTGCTCCCAGAGGCAGCCAGCACCATGCCCCTGCAGTCCCTGGAGGATAGGAGGGCAGAGGGCTCCACGCGCTGCCCTCGCCTCCAGGTACCTCCCCTGAAGTTCCCATTGGCCACGGTTCCCCATTCCAGGCCAATGGGAGCTGCGGGGGCGGTGCCTGCAGGCGAGTGCAGAGTACTGAGCCTTCTGCCTCCCACCCCTTCCCTAGGGGCCGCAGAGACATGGTGCCGGCTGCTTCCTGGAGCGGCGTGGGGCCTGCAGCACCATGCGGGTGGCAATCCTGCAGGCCGGATCCAAAGCCCTGAGGGGCCAGATCTGGCCCGCGAGCCGTAGTTTGCCCACCCCGGTCTAGGACATGAGACAATAGATGGAGACAGACGAGGTGCATGAAGAAATGGTGATACAATGATCGGTCAGTATGACTGGCAGTGGTCTCAGCACATCAGCAGCCAGTTACTCCAGCATAAATCCAGAGCAACTGCATTGGCCTTCTCTGGCGTAACTGAGATCGCAAGCTGGCCCCGTTCTCCAGTCCCCAACGGGGCTGGGAGCAGCTCCACTAGTGAGAGCGACATTTAAACTGACCCTTTTAAAACTGGCTGTTTCAATAGCGCTGACAGCCCCTTGCCATGCAGTTGCTCTGAGCTGCAAAGTACCGCTGCAGCTGCAAGTGCTCTGCCCAGAAACACATCTTCCCTTGTTTCCCTTCAGGGCATGGATGAAAGACAGAAAGTCTCTGCAGTTTTGTATTGGGTGCAGATTTAAGCCATCTGGGCTGCATTCCAAAAAACCAAGCATGTCAGGGATCAGGGTGTGGCTTGTGCCAGCGTTAAGTAATGATGACCCCAGCACACTTATAAAATAAGAGAGGGCAACTTGCTAGATAGCTGTTCCTCATAACCTGGGCCTCTATCAACACGGCTGAGCTCTTTGCTTCTCCTTCTCAGCAAAGGTATGTTGCCTAATTAATTGATTGAAGGTGCATGTCAGTATAAAATGGGAGCTGCTTTCTTGTGCCCTGTGGTTGTTGTATTCCTTGTAGACAGGGTGCTGATGCTGTATTTCAAAAATATGGGACTGTTTTCTTAGCACCCCTATCCCACTCCATCCCAATATTTTTTATTATTAATCCTTAGCAGGACTCATCTTCATTCACCAGGGATATTTCTTGCTGCTTTTTGCAGTGCTCAGCAACTCCCGATCTTGTCTAGAAGAGATTGTAAGTGCTGGAACGAGAGGTGCTTCCCGGGGCTGCCACCCTGCTGCCTTGAAGTGGTTTCAGTCATATATAGGGTTTACAGTTTGGTTTAATGGCTGTATTCGTGCCCCTGCCTGCAATCCAAAAATGCTTTGGTTGGATTTATTTTTAATGTATGTTTAATGTTTGTTTAATGTACGTTAATGAAGTGTGCTGGGACAGCCAGGAAAGGTTAAGGGCTGTCTGCCTGTCGGGGGTAGGGGGTCTAGGGTTGAAGATTTTCCTCATATTGTTGCCAGTGAGTTGCACACCCTCTAATGCTTGGTGGAGGTGCTCAGCTTTTAAAGGGAGAAAAGAGAAATACACCAGAGCTCCTTTGGGTGCCTGCCCAGCAAGGGAAGAGCTAGAGCCACCAGGAGGGAAACAACAGGAAAGGTGGTACTAAAGGGTGGGCTGCATTCACCCATGGAGCCCACTGCTCTATCTCTTTCACTAGCTCTCCTGTCTGCTTGCTTCTGTCCCAGAGAGCCCCAGCCGTAGACAGCAAAGCCAAAGCCCCCTCTCTGTTTACAGACCCATCCTCAGGATGGGGCCATTCATTACAGCCTCTCAAAGTCATTCACTAATACTCTCTATGAGCAGGTGGTGGTGGGGTTTCTTCTCTAACCGCCGGTCAGTATTTTACACACAATATTGGTGCAGCTTCCCCTTGGATCGGGCACTAGCCCAGCATTTCTCAAATGTGGCCACCGTGGCCGCATGCGGCTACCAGAGGCTTTTCTTGTTGCCACAGCTTCCCGGGCTGCGATTGAGATGCCAAAGTAGCAGCCCCCCTCCCTGGTGCTCCTGGATACACTGCCTTGGTGTTGGTTGCTGGGGCCACCATCAGGGCTGAGCCCTGCCCCCCTCTGGAGACACCTGGGGCACAACGGTGGAGGAGCAGGCAGCCATGGGCTCCCCACCTTCCCAGGGGCCGTGGGACTCAGGCCCTGGGGTGGTGGGCTCTGGATCTGGGTGCAGGTTTTCAGGCTCCAGTCCTGGGATCCAGCTGCGTGGCGGCAGGCTCTGGGTGCATGCCTATGGGCTCTGCCCTTTGGCCATGGGGCTTTGGGCCTGGCCCCCTGCTGTCTTCCTGGCCCCAGCTGCCTCCCCCGATCCCCCTTCCAGGGCTTAATTTGTCCCCAAACTTGCCAGGGCTGAGTAAGTCTGCTGTGAAAAGTGATACCTGTATGTTAGTTAATATCACTTTTCACACTAGACTTACTAGCCAGCAATAAATAAATTACGATTTGGACATGTATATGTGCCTATTTATTTGTTTTTCCTAATGCTAATGAAGTATTTTAGGAAAAAGCGTGAGAGCAGCCGCCACCAAATTATTTGTCCTAAGAAGCCCAGGCCTGGGAGGTGCTGAATGCCCTCAACGCCCCTGGATCTCACTGTCGCTCAGGGCTGTGCAGTGCCTACAAACCGTTGTTTCCAGGTTGCTGTTGCTCTCCTAATCGTATGCAGACGCAGGCGTGGCAGTTTGCTTCACCAGGAAGCATTGGGTATGGGCTTGGCCATGCTTGAGGAAGGCACTGGGCTATTGGCTGTTTTAAGACTGCTTTCGCAGCGGAGTACTGGTGGTTTCCGTCCTTCCACTCCTTTTCCTCTGACTGTGGTTCTAACCTCACCCTATCGCTGACGCTCTGTTTGTGATCGTGTCACCTCGTGCACAGATTTGCTCCTCCAGGACACCAGATATTCTATGTTTTATTTCTTTTTAGGTCTGGTTCCCATTTGCATCCACAAGTGACCATGCTAGGGACTTTGGTGCTGCTTTCAGTTCTGTTCAGTCTCCTCCACATCACCGAGGGGCAAACGTTCAGCTGGGGGCGATGTCCGGATCCACCAGTCCAGGAGAACTTTGATGTTACCAAGGTGTGAAGAAAGCTAAAATCCTGCTGGCTCAAAGCAATTAAGGCAAAGAGGGTGTGTAAAGATCAGCCGGCCTGCCAGGGTGGCTGAACAGCGGAGCAGATTTTGTGGAGCTGTAACTCACTGCTCCATGTGCTATGCCTCCCCCTGTGCCCACTCCACAGAGGATGTGAGTCTAATAGTAATACCCTTCACTCTGTTACAGTGCTTTTCAAAGGAGGTATGAACCATATCCCCATTTTACAAATGGGGAAACTGAGGCACAAAGGTGCATTGACTTGCCCAGGATCCTACAGCAGGCTAGTGGTAGAGAACCCATGTGTCCTGAATCTCTCCATGGGGCTGCATGGGTACAGCCTCTCCTGCCTACAGAGCCTGGCTTTCTAGCTCAAGTTGTAGAGACACATGCCTTTAATTCTAGAGGCTACCAGTTCAGTCCCTTCTGTGGACCAATGTGGTTATTCTCACACAAACGTAGAAAAGTTTCTTTGAACTGAGCAGAATAGGGACAATGTTCATGAATCGACTAGACTGCCCTGTAGCCTGTTGATCACGTCCATTGTATCCCTGTGACTCTGAGGACACTCACAAGGCCTGTTCTGGGTTTTCTTCTTTCAGTATGTTGGGAAATGGTATGAAATCGAAAAGCTGCCTGCAAGCTTTGAGAGGGGAATCTGCATCAAGGCCAATTACTCACTGGAGGAAAATGGGAAGATTAAAGTGATAAATCAAGAGCTCCTGTAAGTACCTGTTTCCAAACTTGTGTCCTTGCTGCCGCAGGGTCCCAGTGAGCCTTGAGCCTTCTTGCCGCTGAGCGGAGAGAATCTCTTAAGTTACACTAACCAGCTAATATTGTCTTTCTCCATATCTGCCAGCTCAGCCTCATCTCACGTCCAGAGGGCACCGTGCAAGGCAGAGGGGACACGGCTCTTGGTTTCAGTGACTCAGCTGGCAGGACAAATTAGAGATCTGCTGTCAGAGATAATGCATGGCCCAGCCGCACTTTGTGCTTTAGCCTGGGTCTCTGGTTTCTGTGCTGCATCCTTTGGGCACCGGCATGTCTTCTCGCACTGCAGGCCTGGCCCGCTAAGAAGAAATACATCAGTGCCTGCAGCCAGGGGTAAAATAGCATATGCTGAGTATCCCTCGCGGCCTGTCCTGCAGCCCTCGTTGACTGAAACCCCATGTGACGTCACTAGTCTCAGGGTGATGTTCACCCCTGTGCAGAGGCAGCGCAAGGCCCTTGCCCCACTTAGCGCTTAACAGGTGCCTGGGCTGTGTGCTGGCCCCTTGCTCGCGGGTGAGTGTCACCAAAATAGCAGTTAAGAGGCCACAAATGCAATCCGAGTATATTGGCCATTTTTAGTGAAGCAAGTATTTGTAGGTCTGTTTTTGCAGTATTCACTTAGCTCTGGTAGTACCTGCTGTGTAATGTGTGCCAGAAATAGCTACCTACGTAAATCAATGAGCATTGTAAATAGATTGTTTGCTGTATTTTACTTGTGATTTGCAAGCCCACAGAGCTGTTCTGAATTTTTGCAGAGACTGGTCTGAGTGTTTTTTCTATAGTTCTTTCAGATAGTCTCAGTTTTCACAGAAGGCTGTTGTGAGTGAATGAATGAAAGGTTCTTTGCGTTCCCTGGCATGACGTGGTGGCTTTGTTCTGTTGCATAATAACAACATTTCAGTCCATTCTTTGTGCTTGGCAGGTGAGCAGTGCCCATTTGCCTTTGTGCCCATTTTTCTCTATATCTGCTTAGCACTGTCTCCTCTCCTTCTTTGCCAAAGAAGGGCCTGACAAACAGCCGGGTAATTCATTGAGTCCATATTAAACTGCAAGAGACGGGGGAGGTTGTAATGTGACTGATGGTCTGTGTAATGATTTCACTGTGTTCAGGATCCTGAGAGCTCCAGAATAACTTGAGCTGTTCAAGGTAAAGAACACCAGCCCTCCTGTGCATACAGCCGTGAATGCAATGGCAGATGGAGGAGGCTGCCATGAGAAGGAGCCAGGGATGTTTTTTGCTGTTTGTACAGACCCATACATTCTCAGCACTCACACACACTTCAAAAAGTGGGCAGTTCTTGTTATAGGGGTTTTTGCTATTGAGTGGAGGTGTTGGGACGATAGTTCAGAGTCTTTTAAGTATTTAGTGGCTTTCCGGATATGCATGCCCTTGATAGCTTGAGCTGTTTCACGAGTGTTCTTGAAGTGGACTTGAAGGTTAGAACCCCTTGACTTGCATGATTTGGTGGGGTTCTCTGGATCAAGTGAGTAGCAGACCATTTTTAGAGCTTACCTCAGGGGCCGCCTGCACAGGGGAGGAGCTAGCGGAGTTCAGAGTCTGTAATTAAACAAATCTTACTTTATCAAACTGGGACATGTAATAAGCAAGGGGAATAATATGCTTTAATCTAAGTAGGACACGGGCAATTAGACAGGTGTGAACATGTTATACGATTTCTGGAAGTTGGGCAAGTTCTGTGGGAGTCGGAGGAGGGATGTCAGGATCTCCTACCCTTTAACAGCAGAGGCCTGATCCCCACTGCCTGGCATTGTGTGTGTGGCGGTTACATCAACCTAGCTCTGTCAGTGTCTACTCACTACAATGTTGCTCCCGCCAATGTAAGTTGCCCACTACACCAACCTAATAACTCCACCGCCGCGAGAGGCGTTGCGCTTTGGTCAATGTAGTTAGGTCAATGCAGTGTCAGTGCTTCCATTGGTCTGTTCTGGCTGTCAGCCCCAGCAGCTGGCAGCCTCGCTGCCCGGGGCTCACAGTTAAATTGGTGCAAGCACTCCTGGTGGGGATGTGTGCCGCCGACAGAAGGAGCTAGTGCGAACACGTGAAACCAATTTAATTACTATGTTGGCTGTACGTCAACATAACTTAATTTTGTCGCGTAGACTTGCCCTAATTCTCCTTTCACTTACACTGATCTTGCACCTTGCCTCTCCATTCAGTGGTGTGTGTTTTTTTTGTTTTGTTTTTTTCTCAACAGTAGTGGCAGCAGCAATCCAGGGAAGGAGCACTCCAACCAGCAACAGGTCAAGGGAGGGAGAAGGAGCTCCAGGCAGCAGGGCAGCCAGAGAAGAGGGAGGGCTCCAACCAGCAGGGCAGCCTAAGCAGACTGACCCTCCCTCCTGTACCTATTGGGTCTCCAATACTCAGATAAGACCCCCACCCCCACCCCAGCCTAAGGGGAGGATCCACAGGACCTGGAAACCAAATGATTCCGGGGGGACAACTAATGAAATAACAGGGACAGGAGTGTGGTCAAAGGGTTAAAAGAAGGGAGCCTGACGGGGACACCAAGCAGAGAACCCCGGACAGTGCCCACTGCTCCTCAAAGGTGTCAAGGGAGCCAGTGAATGCCACCCATTACTCCATATTCACACCAGTGTGAGTGAGAGGAGAGCTGGTGTCCTTGTGCTGCACCTTTTTCACCCATGCAAAGTGAGCGTGAAGTGCTGTCAAATCTGAATGCTCCAGACACTTAGCTTTTTACACCCTTTTTGCACAGATATAAGTCTCTACCCAAAGCACAGGAAAGTAAAGAATTGGTCCACAGATGGTGGAGAATCAGGCCCTGGGGGCTATTTTATTATGAGTTAACTTTGTAAGGAAACCCAGGACAGGGAAAGCTGAAGCATCATGGAAAGAACAATGACAATTTCTGAATTTTAAGCAGATCATAGAATCATAGAATATCAGGGTTGGAAGGGACCCCAGAAGGTCATCTAGTCCAACCCCCTGCTCAAAGCAGGACCAAGTCCCAGTTAAATCATCCCAGCCAGGGCTTTGTCAAGCCTGACCTTAAAAACCTCTAAGGAAGGAGATTCTACCACCTCCCTAGGTAACGCATTCCAGTGTTTCACCACCCTCTTAGTGAAAAAGTTTTTCCTAATATCCAATCTAAACCTCCCCCATTGCAACTTGATCTGGGCCTGCTCAGGGGTTGGGATCTCAATTTCAGAGAGAAAGGAGAAGTGAATAGGAAATGATGTCTCTTAAACATTCCCTGCACAATGTGAGCACATGCAGGGCTATGCAATAGGATGGGGTGCCAAACAAGTCACACACTTCCTTCCCCAAAGGACATCTCCTTCCTATTATTATTATTATTTATTAAGGTCAGGCTTGACAGAGCCCTGGCTGGGATGTTTTAGTTGGGGATTGGCCCTGCTTTGAGCAGGGGGTTGGGCTAGATGACCTCCTGAGGTCCCTCCCACCTTGATATTCTATGATTCTATTATTTGCATTATGATGGATAAGGGTCCAACTGCGCTAGCCACTGTACAAACGCAGAAAAAAGGGCAGTCTCTGCCCCGAGGAATTCGCACAACCTTACCCTCATCACTTTTGTATCTGAGAGCTTTCCAGCAGTGTAGTAAGCTACATGACAAACATCTGTCACTTGCTTGGGTTTTTTCTCTCTTCGTCTCCTACATGACAATTTGGGGATTTTTTAATTTCTTTTCTTTATATTAATATACTGTACACACACTATACCATGGGTTTATACTTGCAAAACACACACTGACACTCCGCTGATGCAAACTGTTCAGTCCAGCAACATACAAAGCAGGAAAATACACCAGAGAGGCAGTTGATTGTACTGGGCTAAGTGGCCCCCTGCTCTGATCCAGTATGGCAATCCCGACGTTCCTATATTGTCATCTAGATTGCTCTGCATGGCATGACATCTAGAGTGTGCTATTTCTGGAAGTCGAAACATGTCATCTAAAAGTTGATTCTGTGCCTATCGGGAAGCTGCTGTTAACTGGAACGCACATTATGTGGGGTTTTATTATGGATTTTAACTGACTATATGTAGATTACCAGCTCAGGAGAGTGAGTTACTGGAAATAGTACTGGAAAAATACTGTTTAAATGTGATTGCAAACCTGTGCCATTAATTTCCAAACCTCTTGTTCTCCCCTTAGCTCTGATGGCAGAATTAATCGAATCGAGGGGGAGGCTGTCCAGGCAGACGATGAGCTGGCCAAGCTGGGTGTCAGCTTTTACTGGTGTAAGTGTGTTTGTTTAAAAACATTCCCTGCACTGGACCAAATCTTGCTCCTAGGGTCTTGCTATTGACTTCAGTAGCACCATGAATTCTGCCCAGAGCTGGGTCCTGATTCTGCTTGCACACTGGTATAGATCCGTGAAGTCCCATAGGTGAAAAACTAGTTCAAGTGAGAGGAAAGCAGGCCCAATGGTAAGGCCCCCAGATGAGAAACTGTTCAGGATAAATGTTTCTGTGGAGACTAGGAAGTTGGACAATGATTTGATTTTAATTTAATTATGTGGCTTTTTTCTTTTCTTTCACTTGTTATCATGCCATCAAGGCTTCTACTATCGCTGTTACATGCCCGTTTCTCCTTGTGCACAATATTGTTTCAGAAAGTATTCCCTTTGTCCACCTTTACTCTCGTTCCTCACACCTTTCTGCTGCCTTGTTAGAGGTTTGATGGCTCCTGTGTGCATGGAGTGGGGAGGGAGACTATTCTTATTCACAAAAAGTAATCCAGAGAAGGGCTAGTTCTGCGCTGCCATGCAGGATGTCACTCGCACACTGAGGGAGTGAAACATGCTACCATTCTCCTTTGTACACGGTAGTGGAGAATCGGGTCTGGATCAAGGGATGAACCCTTGTGCTCTCACGAGTACATCAGGCTAGACCACATTCCACTCCATCAGACTGATGTCAACCTGACCTAACTCGAACTCCATTTAAGTCAACAATCTAAATTTAGACCAGTCTCTTCTAACGGAGAGCAGAATTAGGCGTGTCAGCCAGATCCTCAATGAATAAATGGTGCTACTGTAACCTATGTAGAGGGGGGCTCTGGCTTCCCTGGCAGCCAGGCCTGGGCGAGGGGTGGCCTGCCACTGCCTCCCCAGCCAGGCTTTCTCAGGCAGCTGCTGCGCTGCATGGAGCGGTGACCCAGAATGGCTAGTGGTATGAGAAGTGTCTGGTCCCACCCCATCTGCTCCCCGCCTCGGCCTGACTGCCAGGGGCAGAGAGTGCTGGGGGACAGGCGCAGTGGGAGGACAGAGCCCCTCTCCCGGCAGCCAATCTGGGAGGGGGGCAATTGACCCCTCCCCCTGTGTCGCCTCCCCGTGTGTCTTTGGCTGAACATCATGAAATAAAAACAGGAAAAGGGAATTACACTATATGGCTTTAGCTGCAGGTCTGACCCAGTGACTCTAAGGGGACAGGGGTAGGCACCAGGACTGAGAAGTGGTGGAGTAACCTCTGGGCCTACCAACATGACCAGTACCCCCTGATGTCTGTTCTCATGTGCACCAAACTCCCCTTCATTCCAGCGTGTGGGGGGTGGGGGTTGGTTTTTAATTGTGGATTAGCTGTTGGCACTAGGCTGTATTACACATCCAGCATGACTAGTAATGAGTCTTTAGTTCAAAATTCTGTTGGCTTTCTTGAATCTATCAGGTGTAACATGAAAGCTCTACATAATAACTTCCTGCCCTTTCATAGGTCACACAGCAAGTCAGTAGCAAAACTGGGGAAAGAACCCAGTAGTCCTGACTTACCGTACCTCCTGTAACTGCTTAACATACACAAGGAAAATCAAATGTTGGTTAATCATATTTTTCTAATGATGCCCCTGCTGTTTTTCTAGTCATGCCCTCTAGCCCTTACTGGGTACTCTCCACTGACTATGAAAACTACTCCATGGTGTATTCCTGCACTACTTTTATCTGGCTCTTCCACGTTGAATATGCCTGGATACTGTCAAGAACTCCACAGCTGCAGCCAGAAACTGTGGAACGTCTGAAGAACCTTCTCCATTCCTACAAGATTGACACTGAGAAAATGAGGCCAACTGATCAAATGAATTGTCCTCCTGAGTTGTAGATCCCACTGTTTAGAAGAACAAGTCCAGGATAGTTTTGAACTCTGTTGCTTTCTTAGTATTGGTTAAAACCTCTTAATTTAGAATAACAAACTCTTTTGCTAATGGTAGCTTGTAAACCTTGACGGTAATGTCTACGTGTGATAGCAGCTAAGTAGTGTTGATACTCTGCCTGTGTAACCTCTCTCATGTACTTTGAGAAGCCTGAGTAAATTATACCAAAACTCTTCCATCCTTACTGTTCTTTCAGAGTAAAATAGGCTTTGAGTGCCGATTCTGAAGTTCTGTGGCAAATACAAGTTCTCAGGAGTGGATGCAGGAGGATGTAGGCTGTAGCATACAAATATCCCCTGGGGAAAACTGTTCTCATGGCATCTGGCAGGCTTGTTTCTTCGCATTTGTCTTGATGTCTGGTAGGCCTGTTATCAGCACACGGCTCAATCAGCGACATCTTCACTATCATCTCTCTAACAGCATCCTATTGATATAAGAGGGATTCTGTAGGGAGGCCAGAATTTGGGAGCCAAGATTCTCTACAGAGAGAACTTTTGTCCATTGTTTACGTTGGCAGCTCTATGGTGAGAGAGGTTTATTTTTACTTGAGGAATGTAATGGCTTTGCCAGCATGGGCATAAGCTGCTGTGAAGGCCACAGAACTCTTCAGTGATTTCACTGGTCTTTGGGTCAGGCCTTGTATGTCCAAATCTCAGATTGCTACATACATCCCAGAGCGTCTGCACCAGTAGCCCATACCCCCATCTGAGAATTTGCCCTCTCCTATCTGTAACTACGTTGGAAGCAGTTTTGTAAGGGGAGAAGGGAGCAGCGTCTATTCTGTGTCCTAACCTAAACTGCTTTCGACTTTGAGATGTGTAAACAAGCAGGGAGAGAAAGAACATCTTCCCGCCGCTAGAGGCTGAGCAAGTGACAGGCAAATGGAGCTCTAACCCTAGGATTTCATCTAAATACTCTGTCAATGGAAGGCTTTCATTCACATCTTGCTTGCTGCTTTTGTATTCATTGGGATATAGCTGGGACATCACCTTTTTCCCTGATAGATGTTCAGGCGTCATTATGACTCTGTATACATAGTAACAATACAGCTCCTTACAAATGAAACCAAAGTACCTGCGGTACGACTGCATAGACTTTTCCTTCAGACATGGGGAATTGGGGGTGCATAGTCCTTCCCCAGAATGCAGACCCTGCCTCTCCCTGTAATGTCACACTGTTGACCAGTATCCACCCATTCTGGCCCTTCCTATGTGGCTCTGCTGTCATTAGCTCTACGTCTTTGTCTCCTTTGGATACAAAAGGTGTTTTCCAAGAGAGCTGAAAGATTTACCAAGGTGGAGATTCCTTTCTGTTTGGCTATAAACAGAAACAAAGCCAAGTCCACAGTGACATACAGTAGAAGGCCTTTTGCTAGAAGCAGGTATCTCCTATCTATGATGTAGTGGGGTGGTACTTGGAAAAGGCTTGGACTCTTCCAGCCGGTTTGGCTCAGGCTCATTCTCCAAGTGTTGCTTCCTCAGCATCTGCTTCTGTCAATAATAATTGCAATTGTATACATAGGTTTCAGAGTAGCAGCCCTGTTAGTCTGTATTTGCAAAAAGAACAGGAGGACTTGTGGCACCTTAGAGACTAACAAATTTATTTGAGCATAAGCTTTCGTGAGCATCCAATGAAGTGAGCTGTAGCTCCCAAAAGCTTATGCTCAAATAAATTTGTTAGTCTCTAAGGTGCCACAAGTACTCCTGTTCTTTTTGTGAATTATATACATAGTATTTCCTCTACAGATGCACTTTACAGAAGTGGGATAAGCCTAATTTTTCCCCTTGATGGTATTTTATACAGATGAGATCACTGAGGCTGAGTGACTTGCCCAAGGTTGCACTGTGACCTCAGTGCTGATACCAGGCATAGGCCCCACATTTCTTTGTTGCCAGTCTTGTGCTCACTCTTCTAGACAACAGCTATCCCTTGTATGCCATCCTGTACTGGGAACAGGGGGAACCAGGGTCACATTCTGGATCCTAGGTTAAAATTAGGGTAATCAATCCCCATCCTATTTGCCCCCCAAACACAGTAGATAATGGTCATAACCTTTGCTAGTTGTCCCAGGGCACTGCCTTCACAAAGGAGATAACTTTCTGCAAGCTGTATGTGATACAGACTGCTGCTGCAGCCTGGCCCCTGGAAACTGTGAAAGGGATTTCCCTGGAAACAGTCACAACAAATGTTAGTTCAACAATAACTGCAGAGAGAAGACAGGTATGGCTGATGCTTAAAAGATGCCTGCAGGTTGTCAATGACAGCAATTGTCTCAGGGCAGGTGCGTGCTGGGTCAGTGCTGCTCAAAGTAAAACTGCCTTTGAACATACCTGTATCTGGTTTAATTCCCCGGGGTCCCAGATACTGCCCGGCCATGGGGAAGCTCAGAGACAGAGTGTGGCTGCCTGGTGTATGGGGGGAGGGAGGGGAAGCATAACCAGTGCAGCTTCCGTAGGCCACACAGCTTCCCTGCCCTGTGCATTCATGCAAAGGCCAGGGACAGTCAGGCTGTGAGAGGAAAGTACCATCCTGTGCCACTGAGTTTCTCTGTTCTGCACCTCTCCTACCTACCCCTTTTGTTTGTGGCTGAAAAGGGGCTTCCTGCCAAACCCTCTGCTTTGAACAACCTCCCAGCTACTGCTTGCTGAGGTGCCTCCTGGGGCAAAATCTCTGCCAATCCACCCACGCTGTGAAATGCATCAGCTACACCTGCCCATGCACCTATTTCTGTATGGTACCCATTCAGAGCTGGGAGCTCTGTGTGGCAGGGATGCTGTTTACAGCAGACGGTGTGTCACAGGTTTTGTGTGCACACTTACAGCTCAGCATGTGTACATTTACAGAGCTACCGCTATGACAGGAGCAAAAAAACATGAATGTCCCACCTGATTATCTGAATTCTGGGGAGGCTGAAGTGTCAATGAAAATTCAATACAGGTCAAATTAGTCTCCAAAAATCTTGTCTATTAAACATGAGCACCAGCTAGTGCACTGGAAAAAGCATTGTGACAGCCTTCATCCTTGTTAAAGACATAGAGCAGGAGCTGATGTTTGCCATCTATTCACTACTGTACACAGGGGCTAATGCACAGCTGCTTATGGGATATTTATGGGATATATTGGTTCCTATGTCAAGAAACAAATGAGCGTGCTCAAGCGTGCAAGGTACCCTGTATCATCCACTCACAGTCAGTGGGAACCCCGGTCATTCAGCACTCTGCATCACTAGGTCTGTAGCAAATTCTGAGGATGGACTGCAACAAGGCAGTGGGTGAGGATTCCATATAGCATGCAGGTGCCATTGAGGGAGTACCTGAGAAGGCAACAGATTCAGAAACCTGACACAGGAAAAGGCCAAGAAAACATTATTGTCAAAAGCAAAACTACATGCAACCAACAAGATTTCAAGGTAATTTTGTGCTTGAGCCAACATAGGCTGGCAGCTGTCAGAATCTTTGTAGTCATCCCAGGTCCTGGCAGTGCCAGCTTAACTCAGTAGCTCAGTAATTCCAACAAACCCACATATTTGTTTTGGCAAGGCTAGCAGCTGGCAGGAGTTTTGTTTTGTCATCTTTGCAATCAGCTACAACTGGCTAAGCTGGAATATACTCATTATGCGAGGATTTCTGATGTGTGTGGAGTACATGCCAAAGCATACTATTGCACTGAGGCGTCCTGATAACACTGCAGGGAATCAGCATTGCATAAATACTTTGTCTCCAAAGGGAGGAATCTTGTAGAGATCAGAGATGCCTGCCACGTTTAATCTGTTATCACAGGAAAGCCCTAACTCCTACTGCCACAGCTGTCCTTGATGCAAAGTCTAGAGCCATATTCAACTGCATTTACAAACTGGAGCCCAGAACGACTATTCAGGAAAAGGATGCCCAGTCCATGGTGTCAGGAGAGCTGGGTTCTGCTTTCATTTCAGTTATGTACCTTGGGAAAGTCACTTAAACTTTCTGTACCATATTTCCCCATCAACACAAGCGAGATGATGGTAATATATACCCACCTCTCAGGAGAGTTGTGAGACCACATCCATCACTGTTCACAGACATTCTCAGATGGAAGATGCTATAGAAATGTCACTCGATAACATATATTAAATAACTAAAAAAAGGTTCTTGCCAATTCTTTCAGAGGGGGAGAGGGAGAATGTTGGCTGGGGCCAGCTGCGGTGGTGGCAGACCCTGTATAAACTTCCCAGTACAGCTCTGACTAAAGCACCTTTGCACTCAGTCACCACCCTGGCTATGCCTGGGCCTTTCTGAAGGGAACAACCTACCTACTGGGCTGCCTTACATGTGACTGGCTAGCAGGGATTAGCATGAGGGCACCCAGCTCATTTCAGATTTTACAATACACATGATCGACCACAGACTTGGTAGGACAAAAGGCTGTATCCGTGTGACCAGCAGCACTCTTCCACAAGCATGATTTATAAATGCAAAACTGGAGGTAAGAAGGAGTGGAACTTGCAATAAGTGAAGTTTTGTTTAAAGTCTGTATAAGAACATCCATGCTGGGTCAGACCAATGGTCCATCTAACCCAGCAGCCCGTCTTCCAACAGAGGCCAATGCCAGATGCTTCAGAGGGAATGAACAGAACAGGGCAATTATCGAGTGATCCATCTGCTCTCGGCCATTCCCAGCTTCTGGCAGTCAGAGGTTTAGGGACACCCAGAGCACGGGGTTGCATCCCTGACCATCTTGGCTAATAGTCATTGATGAATTTATCCTTTATGAACTGGTCTAATTCTTGTTTGAATCCAGTTATACTGTTTTCCTTCAGAACATCTCCTGACAATGAGTTCCACAGGTTGACTGTGCATTGTATGAAGAAGTACTTCCTTATGTTTGTTTTAAACCTGCTATCTGTTAATTTCATTGGGAGACCCCTGGTTCGTATGTTATGTAAAGGGGTAAATAACACTTCCCTAGTCACGTTCACCACACCAGCCGTGATTTTATAGACCTCTGTCCTCTCCCCCAAGTCCTCTCTTTTCTAAGATGAACAGTCCCAGCCTTTTTAATCTCTCCTCATATGGGAGCTGTTCCATCCCCCGAATCATAGAATCATAGAATCATAGAATATCAGGGTTGGAAGGGACCCCAGAAGGTCATCTAGTCCAACCCCCTGCTCAAAGCAGGACCAAGTCCCAGTTAAATCATCCTAGCCAGGGCTTTGTCAAGCCTGACCTTAAAAACCTCTAAGGAAGGAGATTCTACCACCTCCCTAGGTAACGCATTCCAGTGTTTCACCACCCTCTTAGTGAAAAAGTTTTTCCTAATATCCAATCTAAACCTCCCCCATTGCAACTTGAGACCATTACTCCTCGTTCTGTCATCTGCTACCATTGAGAACAGTCTAGAGCCATCCTCTTTGAAACCCCCTTTCAGGTAGTTGAAAGCAGCTATCAAATCCCCCCTCATTCTTCTCTTCTGCAGACTAAACAATCCCAGCTCCCTCAGCCTCTCCTCATAAGTCATGTGCTCTAGACCCCTAATCATTTTTGTTGCCCTTCGCTGTACTCTTTCCAATTTATCCACATCCTTCTTGTAGTGTGGGGCCCAAAACTGGACACAGTACTCCAGATGAGGCCTCACCAGTGTCGAATAGAGGGGAACGATCACGTCCCTCGATCTGCTCGCTATGCCCCTACTTATACATCCCAAAATGCCATTGGCCTTCTTGGCAACAAGGGCACACTGCTGACTCATATCCAGCTTCTCGTCCACTGTCACCCCTAGGTCCTTTTCCGCAGAACTGCTGCCGAGCCATTCGGTCCCTAGTCTGTAGCGGTGCATTGGATTCTTCCATCCTAAGTGCAGGACCCTGCACTTATCCTTATTGAACCTCATTAGATTTCTTTTGGCCCAATCTTCCAATTTGTCTAGGTCCTTCTGTATCCTATCCCTCCCCTCCAGCGTATCTACCACTCCTCCCAGTTTAGTATCATCCGCAAATTTGCTGAGAGTGCAATCCACACCATCCTCCAGATCATTTATGAAGATATTGAACAAAACGGGCCCCAGGACCGACCCCTGGGGCACTCCACTTGACACCGGCTGCCAACTAGACATGGAGCCATTGATCACTACCCGTTGAGCCCGACAATCTAGCCAGCTTTCTACCCACCTTATAGTGCATTCATCCAGCCCATACTTCCTTAACTTGCTGACAAGAATGCTGTGGGAGACCGTGTCAAAAGCTTTGCTAAAGTCAAGAAACAATACATCCACTGCTTTCCCTTCATCCACAGAACCAGTAATCTCATCATAAAAGGCGATTAGATTAGTCAGGCATGACCTTCCCTTGGTGAATCCATGCTGACTGTTCCTGATCACTTTCCTCTCCTCTAAGTGCTTCAGGATTGATTCTTTGAGGACCTGCTCCATGATCTTTCCAGGGACTGAGGTGAGGCTGACCGGCCTGTAGTTCCCAGGATCCTCCTTCTTCCCTTTTTTAAAGATGGGCACTACATTAGCCTTTTTCCAGTCATCCGGGACTTCCCCCGTTCGCCACGAGTTTTCAAAGATAATGGCCAAGGGCTCTGCAATCACAGCCGCCAATTCCCTCAGCACTCTCGGATGCAATTCGTCCGGCCCCATGGACTTGTGCACGTCCAGCTTTTCTAAATAGTCCATAACCACCTCTATCTCTACAGAGGGCTGGCCATCTCTTCCCCATTTTGTGATGCCCAGCACAGCAGTCTGGGAGCTGACCTTGTTAGTGAAAACAGAGGCAAAAAAAGCATTGAGTACATTAGCTTTTTCCACATCCTCTGTCACTAGCTTGCCTCCCTCATTCAGTAAGGGGCCCACACTTTCCTTGGCTTTCTTCTTGTTGCCAACATACCTGAAGAAACCCTTCTTGTTACTCTTGACATTTTTGAATCATTTTTGTTGCCCTGCTCTGTATTTTTTCCAAGTCCAATACATCATTTTGGAGATGGGATGACCAGAACTACACACAGTATTCAAGATGTGTGTGTACCATGGATTTATATAGTAGCATTCTGATATTTTCTTTCTTATTATCTATCTCTTTCCGAATGGTTCCTAACTTTCCATTTGCTTTCTTGACTGCTGCTGCACATTGAGCAAATGTTTTCAGAGAACTATCCACAAAGTTTACCACTTTTTCCAGATCATTTATGAGTATGTTAAACAACACTGGCCCAGTACAGATCCTTGAGGAATCCCACCTCTCGCCATGGTGAAAAATGATCGTTTATTCTGACCCTTTGTTTGCTGTCTTTTAACTAGTTACTGATCCATGGGAGGACATTCCCCCTTATCTCATGACTGCTTATGAGCCTTTGGTGAGGCACCGTGTCAAAGACTTTCTGAAAGTCCAAGTGCACTCTATCAACTGGATTACCCTTGTATACATGTTTTTTGACCACCTCAAAGAATTCTAGTAGCTTGGTGAGGCATGATTTCCCTTACGAAAGCCATGTTGCCTCTTCGCTAAAATATTGTGTTCATGTATGTGTCTAATAACGTCTGTATGAAGAGGTGTCCCTGATCATCTAGCAAGGATTTAGGAGAGCTAAAAGGGGGAGTGTTGTGTTATATATAGGCAAATTCATGTATGGAATTTGAGGTCCATATAAGAGAGAGAGCCAGTGCAGTGCAAATAGGAGACTGAACTGGTTTTGATCTGCGGAGGAGAAGATGGTTGAACAAGGGACATAGAGAGTGAAGTCTGCTCCCCCTGGATTTGAATTGAGTGAAGATTAAAAAAGATACTGCAGGGGCAATCTGAATCAGAGACCAGGTAAACTTTATAATCTACATCCCAGTGGCTAATAAAGACAGAATTATTGTTAGTGTAAGCAGCTGGTTTTGGAGATAGAGAGCACTGAATCCTCCTGCAGGGATGTTAATGTCAGTTCTCCTCTCTAATTAGAGTGCCATAACAGCCAGAGTGAACGCTGCAGGGAGGGGAGTGAACGCTGTGATGGGATGAAAAGCCTTTGCACAGCAGCCTGCAACCCACTCTGCTTGCAGGAAAATGTATATTTTAAAAAATGAATGTAAGAAATGACACTGTGATCATGTGCAATCACAGCTCCTTGTCTCCCATTTTTTCACTGACTGTAGGAGAGATGGAGAAGAAAGGGTTCCAGGAAGAGGTTTATGAAAGGTTCCTAAAACAGGTTTACAAAATCCCACTTGCTGGCTCTCCTGCACTAGCGCTTTTTTTTCCTTTTCTTTTAGCCAGTGCATAACATATCAGCAATTTTTTTCTCCCCTAGTTCTCAAGACAATTTTGCAAGGATGTCTGAGGAAGTACAGAGGCCATGGTCACAAGTCATAGGTGGCATTGTGCTCAAAAAGTCTTGTGTTATTCTTATTTCCCCACCTTCCCCTATCTCTTTGTTTATTTCATCATCTTGTTGTGTCATTTCTCTAATCTAAATTGTGAGCTCTGATACTGGCCTTGGTTTTTTAATCCCTATTTACACAGTGCCTAGCACAATAGGACCCTGACAAGCCTTAGGCACATACTGTGATGTAAACAATGAATAATGAGTAATAACCAGATAAGCAGTAGACTAGGGCAGGGGATGGGTTGCTCAGCACTGCTCCATACATGGCCATTTGGAACTACATATGCAGAAAATCTTAAATCAGGGAATCAGTGTTGTCGTGCTGGATCATGACTGTGAGTGCCAACCTCAGGGCAGACCCCCCAGACTGAGTGTAAGGTCTATCATGAGATTTCACCAACCCAGTAAGAAATGGAAACTCCTGAAGCACTGTAAAAGTCTTACCATGGAGCCACAGACAGTCCCCTTGGGCACTCCGGTCTGTTGTAGTATCCAGGCAAGCTGGAGTTAGTGACAGTTGGTTGCCATACATCAAAGATCTCAAAAGATTCACATTGCTTCCAGTCCCAAGAGACCAGTCACTTACCCTGTCTCAATTTTCAGAGGAGCAGCCGTGTTAGTCTGTATTCGCAAAAAGAAAAGGACTACTTGTGGCACCTTAGAGACTAACAATTTTATTAGAGCATAAGCTTTCGTGAGCTACAGCTCACTTCATTGGATGCATTTGGTGGAAAAAACAGAGGGGAGATTGATATACACACACAGAGAACATGAAACAATCTGTCTCAATTTGTACCTCAGACCTCACACCAAAGACAATACATATAGCCAATCCTAGAGTAAACTAACTAAGGATTTATTAACTAGGAAAAAGAAATGAGATTCATTATAGGTTTAAGCAGGCAGCCTATCTAGACAACTGAGTTACAGTCCATGGTTCCAAAAGGTTACAGAGCTGTAGTAATTTGCCAGCACTAAATGTCTTTTAGGGCTAACCGAGGTTGATCCTTGAAATCTTTGCTTTTGTTACCTAACTCCGGCCCTATGAGAGTTCAAAGAGTAAAAGAGATGAAAAATTTTCATGTCAGCTATCTTTATTTCCTTCTTCCATAACTCATGTTGATGGGACAAGCTTTCTTGCAGGTAGCACCTTCATGGGAGTCAGAGGGCCATCAACCCAGTCTTTGTATCGTGATGTTTCATAATGGCCTGTTTAGTTTTGATGGTCCTTCTTGATGCATGGATGACTAGAAGGCAACAGTCCCCTGATTCCAGGAAGAACAGCCCTAAGCAGTGGAGAAGAGTAGAGAAATCCATCCATACAGTGATCCAGCGGTGGTGGAACGTTCTCAAAAGTGGGAGGGACATGGCCCTTGGTCCCCCACCAGTTGTGATGCCCTTGGAGTGATCCATGCATTTGTCACCTCCTGGCTGGATTACTGTAGCTCATTGTATCTGAAATTGAATGTGAAGATGATATGCAAGCTCCAGGTGGTACAGACTGTGTCTGCCCGCCTTCTGCATGGCTCAGGCTGCTGTGAGCATATCAGGCCAGTGCTCTCTCTACTGGCCCAGTCAGCTTCCATTGCCAGTTTAAGGCCTTGTTTCTCATTTCTGCAGCGATTAATGGATTAAGCCCCACATCCTCGGCGACCAAATTTTGATCTATGAACCACTGTAACAGCTGTGGGTTAGAAATCTTTTGCCATCACATTGCCATCTTTAGGAAATGTTGCAAAGATTTCCGCTTGAGAATCTTTCCACCATACATGTCACTCTCAGTTTGACCATCCCTTTTATTCTCAAAACCCAGTCCATGGGCACTGACTGTGTGGGTGCTCCGGGGCTGGAGTACCCATGGAGAAAAAGTGGTGGGTGCTGAGCACCCACTGGTAGCCCTCCTATCAGTACCTCCCACTCCCCCAAGCGTCTCCTGCCCGCCAGCAGGCCCCGCTGATCAGCGCCTCCCCCTTCCTCCCCGCGCCTCCCACCCATCACAATCAGCTGTTTCATGGTGTGCAGGAGGCTGGGGGGAGGAGCAGGGATTCAGCACACTTTGGGGAGGGGTGGAATGGGGCGGGAAGGGGTGGGGGTGTGGCATTGAGGGAAGGGGTGGAGTGAGGGAGGGGACTGGGGCAGAGCTGAGGGTCAAGTATGCCCTGGCTCAAGGTAAAGTCGGGGCCTGTGACCCAACCAATTGCCCCCAATCTTCCCTGCCAAAACAAAACAAAACACAAAAACATACCCCAATCAGAGTTTTGATCCCATAAAGGGAGATGTGCCAGAGACTCCATGAAGTCCACCAGAGACTTCACTATTCTATTGACATTATGTGGAAGGCACTCGGATACTATAGCGATGGTGGCAGTATAATTCCCTAACATAGATTAACGGGGAAAATAGAGGTAGAGCTCAACGGCCTCCCTCTACGTCTTGAGCAAAGGTAATGGAGCCTCTTGTAGCTGCAGTTCTGGATTTGAACTTCACAGGATCCAATGAGCCACAACATCCTTATTTAGTTTATCTGGCTTTACTGAGCTTGTTTCAACAATATCTCGTTGGGGTTTTTCCTCCTACACAGAATCATAGAAAGGTAGAGCTGAAAATGACCTCAAGAAATCCTCAAGTCCAGCCCCCTGCATCCAGACAGGTCCAACTAAACCTGGACCAGCCCTGACAGGTGTTTGTCCAACCTGTTCTTAAAAACCCCCATGATGGGGACTCCACAGCTTCCCTTGGAAGCCTGTTCCAGAGCTTAACTACCCTTATAGTGAGAAAGTTTTTCCTAATATCTAACTTCAATCTCCCTTGCTGCAGATTAATCCCATTATTTCTTGTCCTACCTTCAGTGGACATGGAGAACAATCAATCACTGTCCTCTTTATAACAGCCCTCAACATATCTGAGGGCAGTTATCAGTCCCTCCTCAGTCTGCTTTTCTCAAAGCTAAACATACCCAGTTATTTTAACCTTTCCTCGTAAGTCAGATTTTCTAAACCTTTGATCATTTTTATTGCTTTTCTCTGGACTCTCTCCAGTTTGTCCACATCTTTCCTAAAGTGTTGCACCCAGAACTGGACACAGGCCTCACCGGCCTAAGTAGAGCAGGACCATTACCTCCTGTGTCTTACGTACACCACTCCTGTTACGCTTTATTTCTTTGACAAAAAGAAAAGGAGTACTTGTGGCACCTTAGAGACTAACAAAAATTTATTTGAGCATAAGCTTTCGTGAGCTACAGCTCACTTCATCGGATGCATTCAGTGAAAAATACAGTGGGGAGATTTATATACATAGAGAACATGAAACAATGGGTGTTACCATACACTCTGTAACGAGAGTGATCACTTAAGGTGAGCTATTACCAGCAGTCGAGCGGGGAAGGGGGGGTGGGGGGGTGGGAGGGAACCTTTTGTAGTGATAATCAAGGTGGGCCATTTCCAGCAGTTGACAAGAATGTCTGAGGAACAGTGGGGGGGGGGGAATAAACAAGGGGAAATAGTTTTACTTTGTGTAATGACTCATCCATTCCCAGTCTCTATTCAAGCCTAAGTTAATTGTATCCAGTTTGCAAATTAATTCCAATTCAGCAGTTTCTCGTTGGAGTCTGTTTTTGAAGTTTTTCTGTTGAAGAATTGCCACTTTTAGGTCGTAATCAAGTGACCAAATACGCTCAATTGCCAAGCAATATCTCCCGCTACTGTAAAAAGAAAAGGAGTACTTGTGTCACCTTAGAGACTAATAAATTTATTAGAGCATAAGCTTTCGTGAGCTACAGCTCACTTCATCAGATGCATGAGCTGTAGCTCACGAAAGCTTATGCTCTAATAAATTTGTTAGTCTCTAAGGTGCCACAAGTACTCCTTTTCTTTTTGCGAATACAGACTAACACGGCTGCTACTCTGATCCCTCTACTGTGTCACAGTAACATAGCAAGCTAACCCATCCACTCTTTGTAATCATCCCACCCTTATTCACAGCAGGTGAGATTCCCCCTTGTGCAGTAGGCTAGGACAAGGCCTAGGTACCACTTCAGTCCCACATAGTGCTCTTTTGAGAAGTTCCTTACTCTATAAGAAGTCCCACTGATTACAGTGTATAAATAATGACATTGGAACCACTCGCAGAGGTAAGTACTACTCAGTGTTAGAGAAGGAGGCAGAATCAGGCTCTTGGAAAGCCTCATAAGCTATAGTAGTGCAAAGTAATGTCCTTCTCCTTCTTCTACAAACACCTGTCCTAGATATACTCTGAACAGTATTCTTAGGGAGCAGCAACCTGGTCACCCTCTGGATTGCTCTCTCTGAGGCCTAATTAAGAGAAAGTTCATAACATTTTTCAGATCCTGGATCTGTTCTGAAGTCTCCTGGATTTTGCTGCTTTAGTCCTGCCTGTTTTCACTTCTTTCAATGGTTTCAACATTTTTTTGCATAATTAATGTAGGGCTGTGTAAGGTGTCTAAATACCTGCTTCACACTACCACACAACCCCTCGCTGCCTCCACCCAAGCCACACAACCAACCAGAACAAACGTTTCCTTCTCCCACTCCTATTTTCATGCCTTCTTCCATGCAGCCCTATCCCTGAAACTTCACCCTCTCCCGCTTCATGTTCTCCTTCAAATGCACTTCATTATTTGTATTACCATAGCACATGGGGTCCTAGTTATAGATGCTGTACAGACACAGAACAAAGAGATGGTCCCTGCTCCAAGGGCTTACAATCTAATGATAAGAGAAGAGACCACAGCTGGCCAGAGACAGACTGATGGCGGAAGGAAACAATGAGACAATATTGGTCAGTGTGGTAGCTGTAGTCTCAACACACCAGCAGTCTAACTGTTGTCAAGATTTTTGATGGTATTATGGCAAAGGGAAGTTTTAAGGAGGAATTTTAGGGTGGATAAAGGGGTAGCTGTGTGGATATTTACAAGAAGTGCCTTCCAAGCACGTGGGCCAGCATGGGAGAAAGCACAAAGGTGCTGCATTAAAATCTTAAGAAGTGGGCAGATAGTGGAGGCAAGCATCAGCAGCTTGACAGTGAACCCCACAAAGCTTCATCTTCCCCCTTTGAAACATTATGAAAAACCGCCACACTCCCTCATGCACCCCTGCTGGAGCAGCCAGAATTGGTCTCATAGTGCCTTAGTGTCTGCTGTGAAATTTGATCCTGATCCATGGTTTTGTGGTCAACAAAGTCAGAACAAACCAAATTCAGCATCATGTCAGCTAATACAATTGTTAAGAGCTGTTGTCACACATGGTAAAGTTTTGTAGAATATGCTGTCTCCAACATTTCTCATAAATACATAAAAATGGCCCTACTGGGTCAGACCAAAGGTCCACCTAGCCCAGTATCCTCTCTTCCGACAGAGGCCAGTGCCAAGTGCCCCAGAGGGAATGAACGGAACAGGGAATCATCAAGTGATCCATGCCCTGTCACCCATTCCCAGCTTCTGGCAAACAGAGGCTAGGAACACCATCCCGGTTCATCCTGGCTAATAGCCATTGATGAACCTATCCTCCATGAACTTATCTAGTTCTTGGTTGAACGCAGTCTTGGCCTTTACAACGTCCTCTGGCAAAGAGTTCCACAGGTTGACTGTGTGTTGTGTGAAAAAATACTTCCTTTTGTTTGTTTTAAATCTGCTGCCTATTAATTTCATTTGGTGACCCCTAGTTCTTAAGTTATGAGGAATAAATAACACTTCCTGATTCACTTTCTCCACACCAGTCATGATTTTATAGACCTCGATCATATTCCCACTTAGTCGTCTTTTTTCCAAGCTGAAAAGTCCCAGTCTGATTAATCTCTCCTCATACGGAAGCTGTTCCATACCCCCAATCATTTTTTTTGACCTTTTCTGAACTTTTCCCAATTCCAATATATCTTTTTGGGGTGACCACATCTGCACACAGTATTCAAGATGTGGGTGTACCATGGATTTATATAGAAGTAATATGATATTTTCTGTCTTATCTATCCCTTTCTTAATGATTGCCAACATTCTGTTCAGTTTTTTGTCTGCCACTGCACATTGAGCGGATATTTTCAGAGAAATATCCAGGACGCCAAGATCTCTTTCTTGAATGGTAACAACTAATTTAGACCCCATCATTTTATGTGTATAGTTGGGATTATGTTTTCCAATGTGCATTACTTTGCATTTATCAATATTGAATTTCATCTGCCATTTTGTTGCCCAGTCACCCAGTTTTGAGAGTCTGCCTGGGACTTAACTATCTTGAGTAGTTTTGTCTCATCTGAAAATTTTTGCCACCTCACTGTTTACCTCTTTTCCCAGATCATTTATGAATATGTTGAATAGTACAGACCCCTGGGGGACACCACTATTTACTGCTCTCCATTCTGAAAACTGACCCTTTATTCCTACCCTTTGTTTCCTATCTTCTAACCAGGTTTCAGAGTAGCAGCCGTGTTAGTCTGTATTCGCAAAAAGAAAAGGAGTACTTGTGGCACCTTAGAGACTAACAAATTTATTTGAGCATAAGCTTTCGTGAGCTACAGCTCACTTCATCGGATGTTAGTCTCTAAGGTGCCATAAGTACTCCTTATCTTTTAATCAGTTACCAATCCATGAGAGAAACTTCCCTCTTAACCCATGAAGCTTACTGCTAACCGGGCCGTTAAAAGTCCGGTTGGTGGCGCAGCGGGGCTAAGCCTGCCCTGGCTCCATGCAACTCCTGGAAGCAGTTGGCATTTCCCTTGGGCTTCTACGTGGAGGCATGGCCAAGGGGGCTCTGCGTGCTGCCCTGAGTGCTGGCTCCTCAGCTGCCATTTGCTGGGAACCACAGCCAATGAGCTGCGGGGTTAGCGCCAGCGGGGGGGCGTGCGCAGAGTTGCCTGGCCTTGCCTGCGCCTAGGAACTGCATGGGGGGACATGCCACTGCCTCTGGGAGCTGCCTGAGGTGAGCGCTGCCCGGAGTCCACACCCTGAATCCCCTCCTGCACTCCAAACCCTGTCCCAAGGTGGGGGAGAGCGAGCAACAGAGGGAGGGGGGATGGAGGGAGGGTAGGCGGGGCCTAGGGAAGGGGCAGGGCAGAGGGAGTTCTGTTTTCTGCAGTCGGAAAGTTGACAACCCTAGGCAAGCCTGTGTCCAGAGAGGTAGGCAGGGGAGGGCTGTGAATGGGAGCAGCTGGAGCCCAGGGCACTGACTACGTAGGACACTACTGCCCCCAGCACATCCTGTCTAATCCTGAGGGCATTCTGCACCAAAAAATTATAAATTATGCGCACAGTATTTTAACATTCTGCAAAATCCTGCAAATTTTATTTGTCAAATAAATGTGGAGGCTCCAGCATGGCATTGGGAAGCACAGGCCACTGGCTGCACAGAGGCAGGAGATCACTGTGCACCTCGCCTCCAGGAGACGGACTCAGCAGTGAGGCTGCACCCATCCCTGACACAGCACAAGGACTGGGCTTGCCCCAGAAACACCCCAGGGCCATGCCCCTCGACCAGGTGTGGGCAGGCAGGCTCAGCAAGGCAGGATCCACGTATGGAGGGGCTTAATGCGGGGGGATCCAGATGTAGGTTTAGAGGGTTCTTCTGTGTGGGGCAATCTGGGTGTGGGAGGCTCCATGGGAGATCCAGGTGTGGGGGAGAACTGGATGCACAAGGGCGTATTGGGGGATTCTGGGTACAATGGTAATCGGAATCTGCAGGGGGGTCCAGGTGAAGGTGATTAGAGCTCAGTAAGGTGGGGATCCGGGTGCCTCATTGGGGTAGTTCAGGTGCAGGGGATGTGGTCTTGTCGGGGGAGTTCTGGGTGTGTGGAGGGGTGAGGCTCGGCTGGAGGGTCTGGTTATGAGGGGGTCCTGATTGACAGGGATTGGGTGGATGGGGGAGCAGCTCCCCTGCAGCTGTGGAGGGATGGGTGGAGGAAGAGCTTGCAGAGCTTCCTACAGGCAGGAGAGAAATCTGGGGGTAGGTCTGACACAGCTCCAGATGCCGTGCAGGGAAAGAGGAAGTCCCGTCCTCCCCAGCCCAGCCAGGACCAGTAGCTGAGCCCGGTGCAGGGTAGGAGGCACCAGCCAGGTCTCTCCCAGTTCGGCCACCTGCCCTGCCAGTGATTTACCTCGCTGCTGGCTGCCCTGGGCACCGAGACATACTGCTGGGGAGGCTCTTATGACCGCTCTTGTGGCTTTCTCTTGCTTCCCTGTCACAAAGTCATTTTTTCTGTGGGGAAGCAAAGACATCTGCGGGGGACATAAATTCTGCGCATGCGCAGTGGCTCGGCATTCCCTCAGGCGTGCGGGTCCCAGGCGCCACTGGGTGCAAAGGACGCTGCAGGGTCAGGTCAGCTGCTGATGGGTGGCCCTGTAGCCTGAGGAGCACCTGCAGGGCCACGCACTCCGCCTCCAGTGTGGCGAGGCCTCCCTCACCCCCTCACCATCGCCCCCTGCGCTACCGGCTGGGGGGCGGCTCGTGGGGGAGGGGCGGCCCTCCGAGGCGCTGAGCCGGCGGTTGCGGGGGGGCAGGGCGGTGGCGCCAACGGGCGCGCTGCCTCAGTCGGGATCGGGGCAGCCGCCGCGCACATAGCTCCGCCCCACGCGCCCGGCCCCGCCCCTCGCCGATTGTGACGGAGGCGGGGGCTGCGGCGCGCGCGTCCTCGCGCCGCAGGCCTGCCATCCCGGGCGCATGCGCACTGGCCGCGCGGCACGGGCGGCTCTTCTGTGGCGCCTGGCGTGGGCCTGTGAGCGAGCGAAGCGGTCCCGGCCCCGGCCCCGGCCCCGGCCCCGGCCCCGCGTGAGAGGCCCGGCCATGGCGGCCCCGGCCCCGGCCCCGGCCCCCTCCACCTCGGGCGCGGCGGGGCGCGGGCCCATCAAAGGCATCCTGAAGAAGCGGGGCTCAGGCGGCGGCGGCGGCCTTCGCAGCAGCGCGCAGCCTCCGGCGCCGGCGCCGCCCCCGCGCCGCCCCAGCCCCGCGCCCGGGCCCTTCGAGGACGAGCAGGGGTGAGCCGCGGGCGGGGCAGGTTCCCGTCTCCCGTCAGAGCCGTCGGGTCGCCCAGGCCAGGGAGCAGAGAGCCGGAGGGCCCGCCCCTTGCCCCGGCGGCCAGCCCGGCCGCCCCGCCCGCCGGCGGCAGCCTGTGCTGGGCACGGGAGCCCACCCCAGGGAGCCGCTGCTGGGAGCACTGAGCAGCCCGCCCTGGGGCGGGAGGCCCCCACCATCCCAGGCGCTGCAGGCTTGGGGCCAGTCTGCTGTTGGAGCGGGCCTGGCCCTGCAGGCCCCCAGCCCCTTCTCCTTGAGGGGTGGAGGAGTCTGTGCCTGTCACTTAGCCCGTGGTCCTTGGGCCCTGGGGTGTGGGCGCTTTGGGCTGGCGCTGGCCCATGCGAGCTCTCCTCCAGTCAGCCCCCTTTCCTCGCCCAGCCCAGTGACATGAATGGGTTTTATGCCCTTGTTGATGAAAGTGTAAAATCAAACCACATGAATAGCTAAGCGTCGGGAGCCTTGCTTCAGGTAGTGTTAGTAGCACAGGCAAAGAATTCACTTTAAATGCATGGTGTTTATTCTGAAAGTGTCCTTTTAAAACCATTCCTATACTTATTTCATTTCACAGTGTTTCTGAAAAGTAAAGGTGGTATATACACGGAAGACTTGCCAGGAACCTCTGGAGCCCTGTGAACACTTTACAGATCAAAATGGCTTATAAGTTATTGAGTGCCAGTGGTGTGCATGGTACTGTACATACATAAACCAGTTCTGTGCCCCGAAGTGGTCACAATCTTAATCATATATATATATATATACACACACACACACACACTACTGCAGGGATAGTCAGTTATTTTTTTGCCAAGTCCATGTTTCTTGGGCAAGGTCTAGTTAAGGTCCAGATTCCAGACAAGAGTGTAATAAAAATAACAGTAATGATGATAAGCAAATAAAAAGATTTGGGGATCTGTTCAAAAGCATCTGGCAGTCTGGATTTGGCCCCCCCGATCCACCTATTGACTACCCCTGCAGTACTGTACAATATGATAGATTGATGGGTACAAACCTAAAGCAATGTGTACGTGTCTGCTACATATTTACAAAACAACATTCTATGGCTTTACTGATGCATCTTCAGTTATTCAGGTGTGATCACCACTACAGTACTTTGTCTGCTCTGTAATGTTCTGCTCTATATAGGTTTTTATATAATGCTCATCTCCTTAGTATCTGAGTGTTTTTTCTATGTGGATGTTCTGTGATGTTCATTCTCTTTCCAGAGGGAGAAGCATTGGAGTTGTCTTTTTTTTTTTTTTTAAATATACCAGTTGCTGTGTGTTTAGATTAGAGAAGGCAAGATCAAAGAAATGCGCCTTGCAGTTGGGGGGGAAAGTGATGAGGTTTGTGTTAGTCCTTAGTTTCTGGAGTAGTTTATTCCACAGTCTTGGATCACCCCTGGCTGGAGAAGAGTTCTGTTGTGCCAGAGGAGTGAAGTTGCTGACCACGGTCTTTGTCCCAACCTATTAAATGGTCTTTTAAGTATGCTGGGCCCAAGATATGGAGTGCTTTGAAGATAAGGGCTGAGACCTTGAAATTGATTAAAAATTCAATGAGAAGCCAGTGAAAAGAGCAGAAGACAGATGTGATGGTAGTCTGCGTTGCTGAGGAGGTGCGCTGCAACTGTTTGTAGTAGTTGGAGTTTCCTAAGTGCTGAAGGTTTTGTGTTCAAGTATTTCCCTTTGCTGTAGTCCAGCCAAGAAGTGATAAAGGCGTGAATAACTGAGGCAGGTTGGAAAGCATTGGTCCCAGATGTTAAAAAGCATTACTTATGGACATTGCAATGTGAGAGCTCAGTGTCAGCAAAGAATTCGGAAATAGTTCTACACTAGGGACTGAATTGACCAAGTTGGGGTGTGGACTTTCCGTCAGAGTGCACCATAGCTGCAAACTCTTCAAAATTCTTTCTTCTGCCTACCAGCATCACTTCTGTTTTTCTCAGGTTCTGATTCAGCCAACTGATCTCATCAAGCATTGTGCCATCTTGGTGGCAGTAGTGGTGTGCTCGTATACTGTGAACGATAGGTAGAGTTGTGTGTCAGCTGCATATTGCTGGTACGTGAGTCCATGTTGTCTAACCAGTTCATCTAATGGTTGCATATAGATGCTGAAAAGGGCTGGAGAGAGATTTGATCCTTGTGGAACCCCATGAATGAGGGGTCTAGTGGTGGAGGTGCAGTTTACTATCACTGCTTGTTGGGTGCATCCCTCTAGGAAGGACTCAAAAACATTTTAGCACATTACCCTGGACTCCTTTCACTTCTCTCAAGTGACACTGTTCCCACGTGCTGAACCCACATGCTGTCAGCTCTGTCTATAAGGCGTTACACCTGGACATGTAAGTGTCCGCCAGATGCGACTAGCAATAAAAGTCTTGGGCTTCCCAGACCACCTCATTGTCTTGCAGCAGTAGTTGAGGAGGGAAAACAAACTATTTTCCACACCATATGGGTTATATTGCTTTTCAGAATTCTGAATGGTAACATTCCTAAGTCCGCCCCCACCCCTCACACATGTAACTTAATGGTGTGGACCCTTGTTCAATATCTTTTATCCTGCACCAATTAAGGTCACCTCCTTTGTACCAAATTTTTACTTCTCTGTGGTGATAAAAGGACATTTTTTCTTGCTTTATATCACGTCAGGCCACTTTTATTTTGTATAGCATGTGTCTTCCATGTACTGCATGTTACTGCTTTTGTGTTTTACCTTACATGGTAACAAATAACTTTATCTTGTACTTTATTGTAAACAGTTACATTGTATATTATATACAGTTAATAAAGTGTCATTAATGAGCCCGTGGTTTTACTCATTCAGTGCATGCTGCTAGCTTCTACTGAAATGCCTTGTCATGTTCCTCCAGCATATCTATATCAGCTTGGTTTCAGAGTGACATACCAGTCTAAAACAGCTCAGCTCCCATGCTGATCCCATCAAGTTTCCTTCCGTTGTATTGCTGCCCCATCTCAGCAGGTTTATACATTTTAAAATTTACATTTTTCTCCATAAAGTTATTTTAACAGTTCTTTAACCATTTTTGACAAGTTTCAAGTTGGCACAATTCTTTAGATGGCTGCAGATTGGTAAAAGTTAATAACACTGGCATATAAATAAATTGAATATTATTATACTGTATTTCCTTAATAGATTTAACCCTGAGGGTGTCTACACTGGCAAAGTTACAGGACTGGCCGTTACAGTGCTGCTCAGAGAGCACTGAAGGGAAACCTCTGTTGTGTGTTTACACTGTCAGCTGCCTGCACAATAGCTTGTTGGCACTTGCAGTGGTATTCAGAGTGGTGCACTCTGGGGAGCTATGCCGCAAAGCAGGTCTTCTTTTTCTGCTGCTAAGAGTTGTGGGAAGCGGAGGGGGTCACGGTGCATCCTGGGTCCTGTCCCAATGCCCTGTGATGCATCGTTTTGCATCCCAGCAATCCCTGTGCTTCCATCCACATTTGGGGCTGTCTTTCAACGGTTTGCATACTGCGCGCTCTCTGCCTCTTCGGTCTGCAGGAATGGATCCCAAACTGTTGACCAGTATGCTGCTCGCTCTGACTAATACGTCATCATGAGTGGCAGTGGAGTTATTCCTTAAACTACAAAGGCAAGAGGAGTGTGACATTGATCTCGCTGTGACACGAGATTGCTTGTGGCATTCATGAAGGTGCTGACCATAGAGGAACGCCACTTTTGGTCTCGGGGAAACAAGCACTGAGTGGTGGGATCACATCGTGATGCACGTCTGGGATGACTTGCAGTGGCTGCAGAACTTTAGCATGAGGAAAGCCACATTCATGGGACTGTATGTTGAGCTCGCCCCAACCTGCCACACAAGGACATGAGAATCAGATCTGCCATTGGAGAACACGTAGTGATTGCACTGTGGAAGCTGGCTACTCCAGACTTCTACCGATGGGTCGCTAACCAGTTCGGAATGAGAAAGTCGACTGTTGGACTTGTGTTGATGAAAGCGTGCAAGGCCATTAATCGTATCCTACTCCGAAAGACTCTGGGTAGCGTGCATGACATTGTGGATGGCTTTGCACGAATGGGCTTCCCTAACTGTGGAGGGGTGACAGATGGCACGCATATTACAATTCTGGCATCAGACCACCTAGCCGCCGAGTGCATTAATCGCAAAGGATATTTCTCAATGGTTCTCCAGGCACTTCTAGATCACCGTGGGTTTTTCACAGACATTAATGCAGGCTGGTCTGGAAAGGTGCATGACAAACGCATCTTTTGGAACACTGGCCTGTTCAGGAAGCTGCAAGCAGGGACTTTCTTCCTGGACCAGAAGATCACCATAGGGGAAGTCGAAATGCCCATTGTGATCCTGGGAGACCCTGCCTACCCCCTAGTGCCATGGGTTATAAAACCATACACGGGGCACCTTGACAGCAGCAAGGAGTGGTTCAACAACAGGCTAAGCAAGTGCAGAATGACTGTTGAGTGTGCTTTTGGCCATTTTAAAGGCCTGCTGGCGCTGCCTATATGGGAATCTGGACCTGGCCGATGACAATATTCGTACGCTTATAGCTGCATGCTGTACGCTCCATAATATTTGTGGAGGGAAGGGTGAAAGCTTCACTCAGGGCTGGACCGCAGAGGCTCACCCCTTGCAGGCTGAGTTTGAGCAGCCAGAGATCAGGGCTATTAGAGGGGTGCAGCGCAGGGCAATAAGGATCAGGGATGCCTTGAGTCAGCAATTTGAAGCTGAAAGCCACTAATATTTGTTGCTGTGCTCGGGAATGTGGTGCTTTTAATGCTAGGAGGTGATTGAGATTGGTGCAGGCGATGCAATATGAAGGTTTAAGGTAATTGTTGCTTTGCAGGGCTCTGTTTGATTTCAGTTAATAGAATAAAGATTGTTTTCAAACCAACACAATTCTTTTATTAAAAAAACAACAGCTGGAGGGAGTCAAACAAAAAAACAAATCAGCACTGAGGGGGATAGGGAAGGGAAGGTCCCAGGAGGAGGTGGGGTACCAGGATGGTTAAAGATTTATGCATCTCCAGGGATCATATCCAGCTTTCTCCTTTGGAGTGCAGTGCAGGGGATGCTGTACTTCAACAGGGCCAAACTGCAGAGGGATGGGTGTTGAGTGCAGTGAGTACTGGGAGTCCGCAGTGCTGTACTGTGATGGGGGAGGAGTGGAATGCCGCAGGTACAGACTGGAACCAGGAGATTGATAAGAGTGTATTGGTGGTGTCTGGGGGGTGCATGGAAAAGAGTTCTGTGACAGCAGCTGCAGGGGAGTGCGGGTGCAGAGCTGCTTGTTTTGCAGTGCTAGTATCGGTTGGAGCATGTCTGTTTGGCGCTCCGTAACGTTTAAGAGCCGCTTCGTTGCAGCATGCTGCATTCTTCTTTTATTCCCTCTTCTCGCTGTCCCGCTACTCCTCCTTCAATTCCTGTTTTTTCTGCCGCAGAGTGCATCATAACATCACGCAGAAAGTCCTCCTTAGTTCTTTGTGGCTGCTTCCTAATTCTGCGCAGCTGTTCAGCCGGCGATGATAAAGAGGGAGGCTGGGCTCCCGAGGTCATCTCCGTGAAGCCAAAATGCAACATTTTACAGAAGCAGTATTGTTTTCAACACATGCAACACTGATTCAGTGATTTAAAACACAGCCACTGTTCACATACCTGTCACTAACTGGCTGACCCCAGGCAAGCATACATGAGCCACAAGACCCGCAAAATGGTGAGTAGCCTCAGGGGCAGGGTAAATCATTGTTCCCGGACCCTACTGTACAGTGGGCACGTGGCCCTTGGGGACAGCCAGCACTGTATGGGGGGTCCTGAAAGTCATTCCTGTCCCCACATTTTCCTCAGGCTGTGTTCATTATGGAAGATATCTCGTGGCTGAGGGTGAGCAAGGAATCAAGGAAGGGTCTTCTCCAAAACTGCGGCTTCTGCCTGGCCCTTTTGTGGCTTGCCTGTGTGCACCAGTCGTCCCCCCCCCGTGACAGCAGAGTGGTGTGGGAAACTTACCGTTATTGGGGCAAGAAACAAAGCAGCTTTGCCAAAGAACCTGCTGCAGCAGATTGCTAAGTTTCTCCATGAGAGTTTCCTGGAGATTTGAGTTAGATTCCCATGAAGTGAGGGAGTCAGTCAACAGCCTGTTCTGCCGCTCAGACTAGGCATGTGGTGGTACGCACATCATACAGGCACAAGTCTGCTTTCTGCAACTCTCCTGCCCCCAACAACTTGCTTCAGCGATTCCCAAAATCAGATCCATTTACTGGGGCTTCCTCTCTTGTTTGTGCTTCTCCAAGATCCGAGGGCGGTGACTGGCTAGCTTCTTCCGGGGTAGAAAAGAGCTCCTGGCTGCATGCATCTCTGACCTCTGAGTCGTTCTCTGCCTCTGGGTCCCCGTGCCCCTCAACATCGAAATCCAAGATTTCCTCCTCCTGGCTTGGTCCACTCTCGACTGGCATGTGAGCCACCAAAGTATCTACAGTGGCCTTCCCAGTGGAGTTGGGGTCGCGACCAAGTATTGCGTCCAGCTTTTTGTAGAATCGGCAGCTCGTGGGTGCAGCACTGGAGTGGCAGTTTGCCTTCCGTGCCTTGTGGTAGGCATTCCACAGCTCCTTCACTTTGACTCTGCATGGCAGTGTGTTCCAGTCATGGCCCCTTTCTGTCGTGCGTCGTGAAATCTGGCCATAGGTGGTATAATTCCTATGGCTGGAGCGCAGCTGGAACTGGACAGCCTCCTCTCCCCAAATGCTGATGAGGTCCAGCAGCTCAGCATTGCTCCAAACGGGGGGTTGCTTGATGCATGGAGCAGGCATGGCCACCTGGAAAGATGTGCTGAGACCACTGCACACATCACCGAGCAAACAGGAAGGGGACTTTCAAAATTCCAAAGGAATTTACAAGCTGGAGATGACGGTTGGTCACCTGTGGGCAGGGCAGTAGAGTTCAAACCGATGATCAGAGAGGCAAGAACAGGTATTGTGGGACACCTCCTGGAGGCCAATTGCAGCGCTATAATCGACCAGGGTGTCTACACTGGCCCCGCGGCGCTGTACTCCTGGCGCAGAAAGCTGTACATCTCTCATCAGGGTGGTTTTTTTTACAGTGTTGCAACTGTGCAGAGGTTGAGGGAACTGGGGTTATTTAGGGCATGCCTATACTTGCAGATTTAGTGCGCTTTGAGTTAAACCAGCCTTTGGAGAGCGCAGTAGGGAAAGTGATGCAGTCTGTCCACGCTGACGGCTTCAAGCGCACTGGCGTGGCCACATTTGCGGCACTTGCAGCGGCATTGGGAGCGGTGCATTATGGGCAGCTATCCCAGCATGCAAGTGACTGCAACGTGCTTTTCAAATGGGAGTGGGGTGGGGTGGAGTGAGACAGGGAGTGTGTTGTGTGTATGTGGGGGGAGACAGAGTGGGTTTTTGCAGGGCTGAGAGAATGTCAGCATACTGTCTTGTAAGTTCAGACAGCAGCAGACCCCCCTGCCTCCCCTTCTCTCTCACAGCACTCCACACTAATGGTTGCTTTGTCTCAGAGCAGATAAGCATACCGGCTGTCAGAAACGGAGCTTTCAAAGAGCATATCCGCATTCCTGCAGCGATTCCAAAACAATGACAAGAGTGGCCACTTGACTTAAGGAGATTATGGGACATTTCTGGAGGCTGATCAGAGCTCAGTAATGCAACACCTCGTTCACACTGGCACCGCAGCGCTCCAGCGGGGGCGCAGCAAATGTTATTCCACTCGCTGAGATGGAGTACCAACAGCACTGTAGCCGTGGAATCAGAGTGTTCTACGTGCGTTGCCAGTGTGGACAGGTAGTGAGCTAGTGTGTCCGGGGCTCCTTTATTGTGCTGTAACTTGCAAGCGTAGCTAAGCCCTTAGTCTGCAGAACAGAAGAGTGAGGAGGGATTTGATAGCAGCCTTCAACTACCTGAAGGTGGATTCCAAAGAGGATGGAGCTAGGCTATTCTCAGTAGTGGCAGATGACAGAACAAGGAGCAATGGTCTCAAGTTGCAGTGGGGGAGGTCTAGGTTGGATATTAGGAGAAACTATTTCACTAGGAGGATGGTGAAGCACTGGAATAGGTTACCTAGGGAGGAGGTGGAATCTCCATCCTTACAAGTTTTTAAGGCCTGGCTTGACAGAGCCCTGGCTGGGATGATTTAGTTGTTGGTCCTGCTTTGAGCAGGGGGTTGGAATAGATGACCTCCTGAGGTCTCTTCTAACCCTAATCTTCTATGATTCCATGACATTCTCATAAGCTGGAGAAATGCAGGCTCAGTGGAACTACCATTAAGTGGATACATAATTGGTTAAACAACCACAAACAGAGTAACTGTTAATCAAAGGATGGCAGATTGGAAGGAGTCTCAAGTGGAGTTCCACAGGGATTTGTTCTGGATCCAGTGAGAGGAGATGAGATTTATTTAATTTTAAAACCCTGGAGGACATGGGGTCAGATTTTAGGGGCCTAAAGATGATTAGGCATCTGGTAGGATTTTCTAACATAATAAGCAGTACCTGAGGCCCTCCAGGGGGGGTTAGGCTAGATAACCTTTGCAGTCCGTTCTAACTCTGTGGTTCTAAGTGTTTTTTTTTTAGTGTAATAGTCCTTATTGTGAACAGAGATTATAGAGAAAACATTCATGTGTACCCCATGACAGTGTAAAAATACACATGATAACTAAGACTTAAGTTGTATAAATAGTCCTGACAGGCTGAAGACTCAGTAATTCATACTCTTCTACCTCCATTTTTCATAACTTGCTTGGTCACTGTCTCTCCATTTAGCAAATACTTAATAGCAGAGCAATATAAAGAGGTCTAACATCTATTTTGCAAAAATATTGAAAACCGCTCTCTTACTATAACTATATGAAGTTATAATTTATAACAGTTCTTGTCTGAAAATATATTTTTAGTTTTTTCCTTGTTTACTAATTCAAGGAATCTCCCAGCCATCTGCTTGACCTTTCCCTATTTGTACATGTCAGAAATGGAAACCAAAGGAGGACCTGCATGTTCTGCTTCCTTGTCAAAAGAGAATAAAATGTCATTTAGCATATGGGGAAACTTTCTTTGTTTTCTCATTTCAGTAAAAAGTCCCAAAAGTGGGATGAAATGAACATCCTAGCTACATACCATCCAGCAGGCAAGGACTATGGTTTAATGAAAATAGATGAACCAAGCACTCCCTACCATAGGTAAACTCACTTAAACATTCTTTAATAACTTGAGTATAATGCAATAATTGACTACACGTAAGTAGTTTAGCAGCATACTTAAGTTTGTGAATGATACTGTATCTGCTAGAACTATAGCTGACTGCATGACAGGCTTCAGGTAATCCACCTGAATTGTAAGTGATGAGTTAAGAGACAACAGTAACTTAGGGTACATTTGGAAGTATGTTACATGTTTTAAACAAAAGCTTAAGCTGAATATTTTGTAGCATTTTTAATGGGGATAAATTGATGTTGAGAAGCTTTAAATGTTTTAAGCTTTACACATTTTTGGAATTCTATCTGTAGACTACACTGCAGGGTCTTGCAATGAATAGACTTGGTATCTGTGTAACAGGAAACAAAACTGTTTGCATCAAAATATTTAAGAAAAAGAAAAACCTGGAACTGAGTTTTAAAGGAATAGTTTAACTGAAATAAGTAAAGTTGTCTAATGTTTGCACTACTGATAAAAATGTTTATCAGAGATAGTTTAGAATTAATTCTCTTGCATGCTTGTCTTTCTAGTATGGTTGGAGAGGACGATGAAGATGCAGTGAGTGATTCAGAATTGAATGAACCTGTAACAGCAGATGTGTTAGCTAAAAAGTAAGTGGTGCTGGCAATAGAATATTGACAAAGTTTGAAAATTGTCTGTCTTCGGAGTAATTTCTTGGTTTCAGATAGATGTTACTCTTTTTATTAAGAGCTGGATTTTGCAATGACTACTCATGCTGAGTAGTAGCTTCCTATGCAAATGACACCATTGAAAACAAAAGTTTTTGCAGAGTAAGTTCAAACTTAACTTGAGACACTAGTCCTAAATGATGGACAAAAATATCTTTATATATACCAGAAGGTTTTTTTATGTATACATACAAACTAAGTACTTAATTGTTGTGAGATGTTGATACTCTGCTTCAGCACGTCTTTGTGTACATTTTTGTTAGGTTAGTGGCAGCTGAAGGTAAAGGACCCAAGATTCTAGCTCAAGAAGAAGAGTGCAGGGAAGAGGAGGAGGAGGAGGAGGATGAGGATGAAGAGTTAACGCCTGAAGAACGAGGTAGGTTTTATTTTTTTCTGTTGTTGAATAGTTTTCTTTCAGTAAGAAATCTCTGAGGAGGAAGAGACGTACCATCCATCAGAAAGATGCTGTGATCTGAAAATGGAGAAACAGCTCTCTGGAGGTGACTTAGATTCCTTGTTGACTTGGATACTTCCAAATTTGGTTAGATTAAATTGCAGCTACTAAACTAGTCTGGGAGCAAGTTCATAAAGATCAGGCTCACTTGTCTTGGAGGAGCACTTGTAAGATGAGGGTAATGGGAGTAGTTTCCACAAATGCTAGTGTATTGACCCAGAGATGGTTTTATTTTGGAAGGTTACCCCTTAATCTGCACACCTTTCAGTTGGACTTAATTAGGGCTGTCAAATGATTAAAAAATCGCAGTTTTAATTGCACTGTTAAACAATAATAGAATACTATTTAAATATTTTTGGGTGTTTTCTACATTTTCAAATATGTTGATTTGAGTTACAACACAGAATACAAAGTGTACAGTGCTCACTTTATATTGATTGTTACAAATATTTTCAATTAAAACTTGATTAATCACGATTAATTTTTTAATCAAGTTAATTTGTTTTGAGTTAATCTCTTGAATTAATGATGATTGACAGCCCTAGACTTTATCACTAGTACCCGTCTATTGCTATCTATATAACACTTTTTACCTCTTAATGGGCAGAAAAAGCAACTACACTTTCCAGCCAATGACAGGTTTCAGAGTAGCAGCTGTGTTAGTCTGTATTCGCAAAAAGAAAAGGAGTACTTGTGGCACCTTAGAGACTAACAAATTTATTAGAGCATAAGCTTTCGTGAGCTACAGCTCACTTCATCGGATGCATTTCTGTAAGGAGAGTGATCACTTAAGATAAGCCATCACCAGCAGCAGGGGGGGGAAAGGAGGAAAACCTTTCATGGTGACAAGCAAGGTAGGCTATTTCCAGCAGTTAACAAGAATATCTGAGGAACAGTGGGGGGGAGAAATACCATGAGGAAATAGTTTTACTTTGTGTAATGACTCATCCATTCCCAGTCTCTATTCAAGCCTAAGTTAATTGTATCCAGTTGGCAAATTAATTCCAATTGCGCAGTCTCTCATTGGAGTCTGCTTTTGAAGCTTTTTTGTTGAAGGATAGCCACTCTCAGGTCTATAATCGAGTGACTGGAGAGATTGAAGTGTTCTCCAACTGGTTTTTGAATGTTAGAATTCTTGACGTCTGATTTGTGTCCATTCATTCTTTTACGTAGAGACTGTCCAGTTTGACCAATGTACATGGCAGAGGGGCATTGCTGGCACACGATGGCATCTATCACATTGGTAGATGCGCAGGTGAACGAGCCTCTGATAGTGTGGCTGATGTGATTAGGCCCTATGATGGTGTCCCCTGAATAGATATGTGGACAGAGTTGGCAACGGGCTTTGTTGCAAGGATAGGTTCCTGGGTTAGTGGTTCTGTTGTGTGGTGTGTGGTTGCTGGTGAGTATTTGCTTCAGGTTGGGGGGCTGTCTGTAAGCAAGGACTGGCCTGTCTCCCAAGATGTGTGAGAGTGATGGGTCGTCCTTCAGGATAGGTTGTAGATCCTTGATGATGCGTTGGAGAGGTTTTAGTTGGGGGCTGAAGGTGATGGCTAGTGGCGTTCTGTTGTTTTCTTTGTTGGGCCTGTCCTGTAGTAGGTGACTTCTGGGTACTCTTCTGGCTCTGTCAGTCTGTTTCTTCACTTCAGCAGGTGGGTATTGTAGTTGTAGGAATGCATGATAGAGATCTTGTAGATGTTTGTCTCTGTCTGAGGGGTTGGAGCAAATGCGGTTATATCGTAGAGCTTGGCTGTAGACAATGTATCGTGTGGTATGATCTGGATGAAAGCTAGAGGCATGTAGGTAGGAATAGCAGTCAGTAGGTTTCCGATATAGGATGGTGTTTATGTGACCATCGCTTATTAGCACCGTAGTGTCCAGGAAGTGGATCTCTTGTGTGGACTGGTCCAGGCTGAGGTTGATGGTGGGATGGAAATTGTTGAAATCATGGTGGAATTCCTCAAGGGCTTCTTTTCCATGGGTCCAGATGATGAAGATGTCATCAATGTAGCGCAAGTAGAGTAGGGGCATTAGGAGACGAGAGCTGAGGAAGCGTTGTTGTAAGTCAGCCATAAAAATGTTGGCATACTGTGGGGCCATGCGGGTACCCATTGCAGTGCCGCTGATTTGAAGGTATACATTGTCCCCAAATGTGAAATAGTTATGGGTGAGGACAAAGTCACAAAGTTCAGCCACCAGGTTAGCAGTGACATTATCGGGGACACTGTTCCTGACGGCTTGTAGTCCATCTTTGTGTGGAATGTTGGTGTAGAGGCTTCTACATCCGTGGCCAGGATGGTGTTTTTAGGACGATCAACGATGGATTGTAGTTTCCTCAGGAAGTCAGTGGTGTCTCGAAGATAGCTGGGAGTGCTGGTAACGAAGGGCCTGAGGAGGGAGTCTACATAGCCAGACAATCCTGCTGTCAGGGTGCCAATGCCTGAGATGATGGGGCGTCCAGGATTTCCAGGTTTATGGATCTTGGGTAGCAGATAGAATACCCCAGGTCGGGGTTCTAGGGGTGTGTCTGTGCGGATTTGTTCTTGTGCTTTTTCAGGGAGTTTCTTGAGCAAATGCTGTAGTTTCTTTTGCTAACTCTCAGTGGGATCAGAGGGTAATGGCTTGTAGAAAGTGGTGTTGGAGAGCTGCCTAGTAGCCTCTTGTTCATACTCCGACCTATTCATGATGACGACAGCACCTCCTTTGTCAGCCGTTTTCATTATGATGTCAGAGTTGTTTCTGAGGCTGTGGATGGCATTGTGTTCTGCATGGCTGAGGTTATGGGGCAAGCGATGCTGCTTTTCCACAATTTCAGCTTGTGCACGTCGGCGGAAGCACTCTATGTAGAAGTCCAGGCTGCTGTTTCGACCTTCAGGAGGAGTCCACCCAGAATCCTTCTTTTTGTAGTGTTGGTAGGAAGGTCTCTGTGGATTAATATGTTGGTCAGAGGTGCGTTGGAAATATTGCTTGAGTTGGAGATGTCGAAAATAGGATTCTAGGTCACCACAGAACTGTATCGTGTTCGTGGGTGTGGAGGGGCAAAAGGAGAGGTCCCGAGATTGGACAGATTCTTCTGCTGGGCCAAGAGTATAGTTGGATAGATTAACAATATTGCTGGGTGGGTTACGGGAACCACTGTTGTGGCCCCTTGTGGCATGTAGTAGTTTCGTTTCCAGCCAATGTAATTCCATGAATCAGTTGGAAGAGGGAGCTAGCAGGCTATCTGTAGCGATTCCTCAATAGGTTGTTTCAGTATAGCTTTAAAGCAGACACTACTCTGAATTAACTTGGACTATAGCATTTTAACAGAATGGTCAAGCTGTGAAACATCTTGGGTTTCAAACCCAGGTGTTTGATGTTGACTGCAGAGAGGTATTGCTGTTTCTCATTTTTTCTGGTCCCACTTCTCCATTTCTAGAGTGTGAACTTTCAGTTTCACTTCTGATAAGAAATTAGAAGCTGTACTTGGGGCTGCCAAGAAGCAAAGATTAATATGGTTGTGGTGAATTGTCATACCCTAACCAGGCACCTATTTCATAGGGAAAAACTACGGCACGTGTTCAGAGGTTGGGATCTTAGGGAAGGGTGGAAAGAGGTTTTCTTCTATGATTGGAAAATATGCCCCTGGTAGCTGCCTCTTGGCAATTAGCTGGCAAGCAAGTTAAGCCAGCTCTAGGGCTTGATCTGCTGGCCTCTGCAGTGATTTGTTCAAGTTCCCTATAGGACTAAAGAGAAGTTAGTCTTGCATCACTTAATAGGGGCAGGTATGCCTTTGCATTCCCTGAATGAAAAGTTCCCATGTGTTTTTATTTGGTCCAGATTTCATCACTTACATTTGGTGAGTAGCATTCAGTCTTTTAAGACACTCTCAAATCCATTCAGATTTCCTTCTTTTGGGAAGAAGCTGACTAAAACAAGTCAGGATTTTTTTCTTAGTGTCACCTCCATAACTGTTTACGGGTAATTAAGTGGCAACAAATCTAATTCTTAAATTGTTGTCTTTCCATATTTCCTGGGGCTGTTTCTCTAAATCTTCCCAAAACAGAGAGAATCTAGTAAGGGCATGCGAGGAGTAAGTTGTGCCCCACTCTACTGAGATGACTTATTTTCACTTGGCAAAATGTTTATGGCCAACTTGTTAATTGTTAGTTTGACTAGTAATTAAGAGCACTAAGCTATAGTTTGCTAACACAGAATCCTTCCATAGAGTACTTTAAACTAATTACTTAAAGAAAACATTTTAAATTTGAAACATACAATAACTTAAACGACATAAAGATTACATACACTCTGGGAGAGGTAACTCCTACCTGGCAAACAGTGATATGTTGGAATGTTTTCAAAGAACTAGTGTAAGAATATATCTAAGAATCTTTTCCTGCTCTTTCCACAGAAAAAAAGAAACAGTTTGAAATGAAGAGAAAAATGCATTACAATGAAGGACGAAATATCAAATTGGCTAGGCAGCTAATTGCAAAAGAACTACATGGTGAGGAGGAGGAGGATGATGATGATCAAGAAATGCACGATGCTGGAGATGAAGAAAACATGAGTACAGAAATCCTTGAACCTGGTGAGCAGCTAATCGTCAAAGGAATGTTTAAGCATGGTGGTCCTTTGAACTGTCAGAAGTGCAGAAAAGCAAAGGGGTTTACCCTTCGCTTCCACTCAATTTGTAGCCACAAAGGCTGAGAATATCCCCTTCCCTCTGCTATATTTATATAGCATCCATCATTGTAGTATCTAGGCACCATCTTGACATCTAGGTTCTTAGCTTTAGAAATGCACCAAATTGATGGTATTGCTGTCCCAAACACAGGGGTTCTCCTTTGTGGTGACACAATGGACAAGTAAGCCCATTTATTTCAAACATGTCCAAAGTTCTCTACAGCCAGTCTTACTTCCTCTGAGCAAACTGATCCTTGTTGCAGCAGCTGTCAGTACTTTTACTGAGGTGGGAGCAAGACCTGTATTGATGACTAAAATAAGCACTGGGCATGTCGAAGTGTCTCTTTGCACTTGCTTTCCACTCTGCTGCCATACCGCTTTGTGGGCTGGCACCACGCCTCATAAGTACTAATCTAGTGTTAGAGTAGAGTAGAGCAGAACAGGTCTCTACCATTCTAGCTAAAATCTTCCACTTACATTACTGCAACTTTGCAACTAAGCAGTTAGGACATTGGTATGTGGTTTCCTGTTTATATAATGACTTTACATTTCTGTATCTGCACTGAGAAGCCCAGCCTCCCTGCCATCTCACCTGCTGAAAGAGTTCTGTGGTTTCTAGCTGGGTGCTGTTTATGGAATCTGTTTCAGGACTCCATTCTTTGTATCAGCTTCGGGCTAGCAATTTTTTATAAATATGAAGTTTCATCCCACTTCTATCTGTTGTGGGGGTCAAGAGAGCGCGGTCACACTTTCTCTTTCCATCTCTAAACTTCCATCTCTTACCCTGCTGCTCCTTCCCCCCAGACTGTTTTTGGGGTGTCCTCCCCATTAAGAACTATAGTGCCTACTTTTGCTGCAGCTCCTTGAAACAGCTGTGAGCATCATGAAGTTGATGTGTTCTCTCTCTCGCCCCCCTCTCCCCCCACCCCCATTTCACTGGTTGCTCGCAAGACTGTAGTAGCCATGAATCTGAAGTCTTAACCTTGCTGAGCTGCTGCTTGGCAAAGTTGTGAGTAGCAGAAGCACTAGAGCTGTCTGCAGACTCTGGAAAATGTTGTGTTAGTTTACATTTAGTTGATATTTGGAAGGTTTTCTTCCCAACACTATAAACTACAGTGTTTTGTAAAATGAGAGATTCTACAGAAATGGTTTAGGCTCCCACCGTCCCCAGGAAAGGTGACTGGACAATTGGTATTTTCAATTCTTGACTAAAATCACATATTTTGGTACCAATTTGTATTACTGGGGGGGGCGGGGGGGACTAAAGCTCACAATAACTGTTCCTGGGGAGTCGTCTTTTGTCATTCTCAGACCCACTGATTGTTTAGCTTTCTATGGTAACGCATAGGGCCCTACCAAATTCATGGTCCATTTTGGTCAATTTCACGGTCATAGGAGTCAAAAAATCATAAATTTCATGATTTCAGCTATTGAAATCTGAAATTTTATGGTGTTGTAATTGTAGGGGGTCCTAATCCAAAAAGAAGTTGGGGGGAGGGTGTCACAAGGTTATTATAGGGGGGGTTGCGGTACTGCTTCCCTTACGTTTGCATTGCAGCTGGCGGTGGTGCTGCCTTCAGAGCTGGGCAGCTGGAGAACGGCAGCTGCAGGCTGGGAGTCCAGCTCTGAATGCAGAGGAGCTGCCAGCAGCAGTCTAAAATAAGGATGGTATGGTATAGTATTGCCACCCTTACTTCTGCGCTGCTGCCCACAGAGCTGGGCCCTCAGTCAGCAGCCGCCACAGTCTGGCCACTGAGCTCTGAAGGCAGCAGCGTAGAAGTAAGGGTGGCAATATCATACCACTCCATCCTTACTTCTGCACTGCTGCTGGCCGTGAGGCTATGCCTTCAGAGCTGGGCTCCCGGCCTGCAGCCACCATTATCTGGCCTCCCAGCTCTGAAGTCAGCGTAGAAGTAAGCGTGGCAATACTGCAATTCCCCTAAAATAGTCTTGTGATCCCCGATGCTCCCCGCCACTCCCTTTTGGGTCAGGACCCCCAATTTGAGAAACACTGGTCTCCCCTGTGAAATCTATATAGAATAGGGTAAAAGCACACAAAAGACCAGATTTCATGGGGGGATACCAAATTGCATGGTCCGTGATGTGTTTTTCATGGCCGTAAATTTAGTAGAGCCTGAGTAATGCATAATCCTAAAATATATAATGGCTATTTACTAGAGCTTCACTCTCCAGGGGAAAGGAGGACACCAGTAGGAATCTTTGTGACCTTTCTCCATGGCTTGAAGCTGCCATCTTCTTTCTGCTCCCTGCTATAAAGCAGGGAGGCAGCTCCGCTCCCCAGCTGCGCTCTCCAGGGGAAAGACAGGCACGCGTTTGCAGTATTTTTCCATCTCTGCTGTTTGACATCACTCCATCCTGCTTCATAATCTGATTTCTGAGCTGCATCTGGTAATTATCAATTCTTGACTGACTGCTCATGCCCAATTAACTGTATAAGTTTCTAACACTTTATTTACCAGCTTACCAGTCCAGTAACTCTCCTAACTAGTTCAGCTTGAGTTTTCCTTTTTGTGAACTTGTTGCTTAACTTTCTGCAGTTTAGTTTCTTTCATTTATATCACTTTGCCTAATCCAGTGAAATACTTCATCACTTTTTATTCTCTACGTAATAGGCTGAATATCTGATTCACTTTTGCTCAGTTTGCCTAATTATTTTTCTCTTGAAAATCAATATCTCTTCATTTTTATCTTTGCTAGTGGATTGAAAGTTCTCCCTTGATTAACTGATTATATGTATCGTTTTTAGGGGAGTAGGAATGATAAAAGGGGAATTAACTTTAAGCAAACCTGTGTTAATAAATGTCTTGTCCCCGTCTTAAATTCCTACCAACCTTCCGAAAATTGTCTGCAATGAGGCTAATGTTAAGAGAACTGACAGCTCTCAATTAGGCTTTCAGATTTAATAGGTCCACAGGCAGGCAACAACTCTTGGTGGTTCTTCAAGTGATTGTGGACGTACACGTTCAACTGTAGGCATACACTTAATGCACTTGAGTTGGCGATTTTGCCTGCAGTACTACAAAGTGGCGTAGGTGCCCAGACTCCTCTCCTGTGTTGAGCTGAGCTGAGGACATACAAGGGGCATTGTTGCCACTTCTCTCTCAGTTCCTTCTTACTACCTATCGTGAGAGTTGGAGCTCCCTGTAGCTATTTAGCTTTGGTTCAGTAGCCTCTCTAAAGTGTTCTTCTCGTTTTATATAGTTCTAGTTAAATTTAGTATAGTATGGTTTAGGATAGTTAGCTAGTATGTTGTTTCAAGAACTGATTAATTTAACATGGAAAAAATACCCAGGGTTTAAGCAATGTGCCACTTGCAGGACCATGATCCCTGTCACAGGTAGGTACAAAATCTGCTTAATTTGTCTAAGTGGGGGAGACATTCAGTTTGTACCTCCTTCCATACCACACCAAAGAAAGAGAAGTCTTCTTCTGAACTGGACCCTGACAACAAGAGGATGGACTCTCCATCTACAAAACATTGCACAGTTTTGAGACTAAAACTGAGAGAGAAACACCACTCCTCCTCATCCCCAGTGGCTTCCTCGAATTTCTGTAAGCTTCCATCATCTGAGTCTCACAGACAATCAAAGTCCCACCCTTCATCTCACAGAAGGGCCTCCAGTAAATCCTCTGGTGACTTGAGGTCTGGTAGCAGGCACCATTCCTCACCAAGACCATCGAGAGTGGTGTCTTCACTATTGCCATTGACTCTGGCACTGTCGGCTCAGGTGGCTGAAAAATTACCTCTTTGGTGCAGTTAATTTTGCTGGCCTTCCTTGCAGTGACGGACCTCTTGTGTTTGCAGGTATCAGACTCTCCCTTGTTACAGCATCTGTCACCAATGGTGTCAATGTCTGCACAGTCCGTGTTTACCAGCATGGCTTCATCTCTTTCACTGGCTTCTTCATTCTTCCCCAGCACCACTGGCACCAATCTATCTGTCTGCATTTCAGCTGCCTTGACCACTTCTGTGAGCTCCCTTGGACACTTCCTTTGTGTCAATTCCATTAGGGCAGCACCAAGAGCTCCATGAACATCTCCTCTGTTTACTGAGGAGAGTTACATCTTCTCTTTGGACTTGGGCCACAAGAAGCCAGTGTCTTCTTGAGGTCTTCTAGGTCACATTGCAGACCTCTCTCCAGGGATACCAAATCTAAAAGTAATGATTGACGCTCTTACAAAGAGGCCCTGGTGTGGCACCCACCACATTGGGGGGCAGTATGAAGTGTAGAATACCCCCAAGGGAATAGCCATACTGGGCATCTTGGACTACTCCAGTAGGGTCTAGACCTCCACCAGAGTCTAAAAGGAGGTCACCTTCACCCATAGCAGGGACCTCTAGGGAAGCCCCTTCTACAGTCCCTCAGCCTCCTCTCTTGTTGGAGCCTACAAAAGACAAGGCAATACTGGAGGAACCTCTAGATGTTCTCTCCCCGCTCCCTCACCAAATATTTCATTTTCTTCAGAAGAGGCTGTCACCCAGAAGTCAACATCTGTTTCACATCTGGAGGATTTTAAAGTGTTCTAGGACCTTATGAGAAGGGTGGCCACATCTCTGGGAGCATGGGCAGAGCTTGCAAAAGATAACTGGCACAGGTAGCTAGATATCTTACAGAGCCCTGCCCTGGGAAGGGTCACCCTTTCCAGCCTTGCTGGAATTGGCCAAAACCCTCCAGCAAATGTCAGCCTCTGTCCACCTGTTTGGCAGTGGGTGGGACAGAAGCTATGGCGTTCCTCAGCAAAACTTCAGTTATTTCTTTGCCCACCTGATTAGACTCTCTCATGGTCATGTCTGCTAATGAGCATTCCAGGCTGTCTCACTCCAGGCCACTCTAAAGACGGGGATTTTAAAAGGCTGGACTTAAATGGCAGGAAGGCCTGCACCACAGCCAGTCTTCAGAAGAGTGTCAAATTACCAGGCACTGTTTTAAATACAGCTTTGCTAATTGGTCAGCAGTCTCCAAATTTGCAGACAGATTGCCTGAGGAGTACTGAGGACAGCTCTTGGCCATAGTTTCTGAAGGACACTTTGCTACCTGTTCATCACTTCAAGTGGCCATCAACGTTGCAGACACTGCCTCGTGCTCCATGGCTACAGCCTTCTTAATTGAAGGCTCCTCTTGGCTGCAGCCTCTTGTGTCCTGAGGGGAGTTGCAAAATACAATAGAAAATTTACCCTTCAAGGGGTTCAGACTGTTTTCCCAGACAACAGGTGACTCCATGCACACCTTGAAAGATTCCTATGCCACCCTTCATTTAGTGGGAGTTTAAACCACAGTAACAAAGAGGAAATCTTTTAAACCTCAGTTATACTACAGAGCTTTGTATCAGCAAAGGTCTCAGGACACCTTCAAAAAAAGGCCTAAGCCTCCAAGACGTTGCCAGTCAGCATCATCCCCAGTGGGCCCTTCTCATCAGACTACTTTAGCCTTCAAGCAGCTGTTTTGACTGTTCGATCAAGGACAACACACTGACCATATCTCACCTCCCTCCCTATGGAAAGTGCCCAGCACTGTAAAGGAGGGACATGTCATCCAGTTCAGCTCCCTCCTGTCCCTTACCATGGACCTATCTCACAGGACTGTATCACTTCAGGAAGTTCCGTCTCTTTTAGAATTGTGTGTCCAGATATTTCCTTACCTGGATGATTGTCTGGTTTGGAGAAGATCAATCACTCATGTCCAAAACCACATTATTGTCGTGAGATTGCTGTTTTCTTGTGTAGGCAAGAAACTGAATGTAGGCAAATCAACATTACAATCAACACAATGAATAATTATTATAAGAGCAGTGCTTGATGCTCCAGCCTCCATGACTTACCTTCGAATGGGCAAGTTTCAGTCCATAGTGTCTGTCTGAAAGCCCTAAATCCAACCCATGGACAACAGCTAGCTTCTGTCTACAACTATTGGGGCACATGACCTTGTGCACATATGTGGCTCTGCATGCTGGACTTCACTTCAGATGTCTACTTACATAGCAAGGAAGGCTAACTTCTTCCGTTGCTGGATATACTGGGTGAAATTCTGTGGTCTGTTATGTGGGAGGTAAGACTAAGTTTCATAGTAATTACTTATGGGCTTAAAATCTGAGTCAGTATAATAAGGCTCCACCCAAAGTTTCTGATAAGGCATCTTCTGTTTTGGCTAGTAAGGAAACTGATGCATCCTGTATTTTTTCCTGTGTTGGCTTTTAGTCAAATTTCTGTTGAGCCCTTGGCTTTACTTAATTCCCATATCCAGTGAGAGTCTGTTGATGAGGTTTCTCATTCATCTGTCATATCTCTGAGATGGCACATAGATCTAGCGGAGTCTCCTCTAATTTTTTCTCTTCTCCCATGGTATGTAAGCGTGGAGTGTCTCTTACTCTCCTGTGGGGAATGATTTGGCTGCCCAAAGTCTCTATCTTAAGAAGCTGATTCAGTTATATTTATGTGTGAAGATCTGGACTATTCATCTGTGCTTTTGTGAAAAAGCTGAGTAAAATGGTGTCTTCAACATTTCCTCTTGATTAGGACTCCAGGCAATGGCAGAGTCCATTGGCAAACATGTGACATTATGTTCATGACTATCCCTTCATCCTTTTTTTATACCACTTCCACCCTATGCTCTCTTCCTTCCCTTGAGGATTCCTGCCCTTCTGTTTTATCCTAGACTAATGAGTTTTAACCCTACCAGTCCTTTTTCTGCATTGTCAAAAGGTGAGGAAATTGTCACCAGAACAGAGGTCTTAAAGAGATATTGGTCTTACTCAAGCTCCATCCTAGGTCCTGCTAATTGAAGAGTTGCCCTTGTCAGTGTATAAGATCTCTCACAACCTACAATTATCTGAGAGAGATGAAGGTAGTCAATCCAATTCAGTAACAGCCAGATCACTTAATGTACATTTGTGCCTTCCTGTTCTGTCCTTGAATGTTGTGCGTTTGTGGGCCAGACTGTTAAATCATTCCTTTCTGGTGTCAAGTGACCCTGCTTTCAGGTATTCTGGTTATCCTTGTCATGTTTGTTTTTGTTTGTTTTTAGTTTTTTTGTTTTTTTAAATGCAAAGCATGGTGTTAATAGTTGTGTAGGTTTGCTTTAGGATTATATACTGCATTACTTCAGTTCCTTCTGAATTGCCCTGTCTGCTCTCTCTTTATAGCTTCTGTTTGTTGGTTAGGGTCCTCAGACAAGATAAGGTTCCCTGGATGTCAGTAAACTGGTATCTGCTTCCTGAGACAAACTTCCTTTGCGATCATCTGTAGGAGAGAATTTTTACCTCATGGACTGTTTGCCCAACTGATTGATTTATAGATTGTAACTTCAGTGCTTGTTTGGGTTCTGAGCAGGACACTGATTCTGGAGATGTCTTTTATCCCTTTGTGGGGCTCTGATAGTTCCTTCTGAGGGAAATGTTAAGTAAGCATAGGATCCAGTTGGGGCATCTTCTTTTTTGTAATTCTCATCCAAAATGGGTTTTATCGCTCCCCAGGGACTATGTTCCAGGGAGACCAGTTTTCCAGCTAGAAATGGGGAATATTGATTGATCCTAACAACTGAGTTAAATTTTTCATACAGAAGGTGTTTGTTAGGCCAGGTCATGATCTCTTTCTCTTCTGTACTATAATCAGAAAGGATATAAAACAAACAGTATTGCCTTTGTCTATTTCACTTTATTCTGTTAAGATTTTTCTATTGCATCCATCTTATACTACATATGAGTTCAACTGATTTCCCCCCCCTGCTCTTTTTAGGGGAAGAATTAGTGTATTTCACAGTTGACTCATTCTATTAACAAACTAGCAAAGGCTCGAGTTCAGTTGTTAAAAAATAATCTTTTGGCTTCTGGTGTTGTAGATTTTGGTCAGTCATTTTGAAGCCACTTTATATGAAACGTAGACTGATCTCTTTGCTACCTGGTTAAATCCAACCAAATCAACTCTCAACTCCGATTTGAGTGCAAGAGGAAACAAAGTTAAAAAATCTTGTACAGGCTTTTTAAATGTAAAGGAGATAAAATTTGCTTAACTAGGTTTTATATCCATTTAGGAAGGAACACAGACTTTTCACAACAGATTCTTCCCTCTGCATTTGTGGGTGTTTTTTCAAAAAAGTGGACTTGAGAACATTTGGCTTGACTGACTCAGGGATAGGAAATTTTAGGTCCAAAATACTCATACCAATGATAAAATGGGAAAACCACAGTTGTGCTGTGTGCCCTCTGAAATCTCCCCTGCGCAGATCAAAGACCTGGGTAGAACTGGGTGCCATATAAGCAGCTCCCAGTGCAATTGTTCATTGATTTCCCTCCAGAAACAGTAGGGCCCCTAGTTAAGCTTCTGTCCTTGCTGAAGTTTACCACTGTATTGTTTTGCATAACCTATTAAGCACAGGAAACTTTATTTTATAGATCTAAAATCTGCCCAGGACTGAGTCACAAACTTCTGTTGTATGGAATTCATGAAGCTGTGGAAAATTTAGTTTAGTGACTGTAGTCAGAGCTTTGCTCTGTAGCAAGGTTTTTTAGGTTAGATGTGGCTGTGCTGGCAGCTTGACTAATCCTTTTCCTGTAGCAAAGGGGTCAGGGTGTGGGGAGCCTTTCTTTTTTAAAGTTTATATCTGTGCCACAATGGATATCATCACTCCCCCATTTGGTTGCTCAAAAGACTTTATCCTTGTATCTCAGACTCCTTTTGGCATTTGGAGGCTGTTAACACTTTCCCCGATACCTTTTAAATTGGGCTCTTCAAATAATTTATCAAAGACAAAAGTTCTTATTCTTGTTTCTAAGTTTCCTTGTTTGTTCTAGCCACTAGACAGTTGCTTTGAACCAATTAATACTTGGGCTGCATAAAAATACTTTAGGACTGCATTCTGCCAAGATAAGTGGGAAGCATTGTTTTTTGGTGTTCTCTTAAGCTCTCTGGGATTTGCAAGATGGTTTTACAGTTACTTATAGGGTTGGAATAAGATCATTCTTTTGATGTATTGTGTGTGTTCAATGCAAAAGTTTCTTCAGTAATACTGTATGGAGCTGAAATTTGGGTGTGTCTGATTCAGAAATCCTTTAAGGAAAATCTTAGAAGTCATGAGTAATGTGCTAGTTTCTTTAATTCATATAGCATGATGAGGCTGAAATAGCAATTGAGGGCATGTGTTAATTGTAACTATACTTCTGCAGCATTTCACTGTAGTGCTATGCTGCTTTATTTCAAAACTCTCTATAGGAGGGTCCACCCAGGGTTAAAGATTGAGCTAAAAAGGGATGAGTGTGCCTGTGTTTCAGGAATTTTGTATGTTGGGCTCTGCAAATGAGTAGCTTCTCAGAAATTTTGTAGGATATATCAGGGTCCCACGTAGTGCAGCAAGGATCCTGTGTTCTCACATGCTTTGTATGTGCGAAAACAAGGGTGGCCAACCTGACCCTGAGAAGGAGCCAAAATTTGCCAGTGTACATTGCCAAAGTGCCACAGTAATGCATCAGCAGCCCCCCATCAGCGCTCCCCCCCGCTCCCAGCACTTCCTGCCCACCAGCAGCCCCACCAGTCAGCAGCTTCCCCTCCCTCCCCACACCTCCCGATCAGCTGTTTCCTGGCCTGCAGGAGGCTCGGAGGGGTAAGGGGAGGAGCGAAGGCATAGCAGACTCAGGGGAGGGCGCGGGAAGGGGTGGAATGGGACCAGAGCCTGTGGCAGAGCCAGGGATTGAGCAGTGAGCACCTCTGCACATTGGAAAGTTGGTGCCTGTAGCTCCAGCCCCGATGTTGGTGCCTATACAAGGAGCCGCATATTAACTTCTGAAGAGCCGCATGTGGCTCTGGATCCACAGGTTGGCCATCCCTGTGCTAAGAGGTTCTGTTTTTTCAGCATTTTAGGAGAAAATAAAGTGAACTATTTGGGAGGGTTTTGGTAGTGGCTGAGGTCCCAGAAAAAAATGCAGGTTGCAGAGGGTATGTCTACACTTCAATACAAGCCCACGGTTAGTACAACTTGAGGTAACAGATCTTGGGTTTGTTAACCCTAGGGCTTGATAATCTACTCTCATTTGCTGCATCTACACTGCAAAGTAAAAGGCTTGAACCTGGGTCCTGATTTGACTTGGGCTTGGACCCTCCACGCTGGTGGGATCCTGGGACCCTGGATTAGCACAATTTGTATGTAGATGGAAGGGGGCGGGGTAGGCTTGAGTCTGAGTTCAAACCCTGGGCTTACATTGCAGTGTAGACGTACCCTGAGTCAAGTATGTTTCAGGGTTGCCAAATGTTACCTCTGCTCTTTGTGGCAACGAAGGAATGCCTTGTTAGTGCATGTGGTTCAAATCATGAATATTTATTTAAATCTGTTTTGTAATCTCTCTCTCTCCTTTTTTCTGTTATACAGCACATGCTACTAGTGACCAGCTGGAGAATAGAGTGGACAACATAGAAGAGATCTGTCCAGAACTGTAACTGCTTGTCAAAGCTACAAACTTATACAATGCTTCATGGTTTTGCGACTCTTAAGTATTGAGAGGCATGTCAGTTATAGTGTTGTATTGCCAAGAATGTTAACTTTAGAGACTCGTATATTAGGCAGAAAAGCTGCCTAACTGGTTATTCTTGTGCCTAGTATTTCATGGAGAGTACAACTTCATAATCCATCAAACCAGAAATTTGAGACAAATTAAATTGCATAGCGCATATTGTCACCACGTGCTTTAAAACATACAAAAAATCAGTATCTTTTGTATTGTTGATTATTTATTTGACACTGTTCTAGATGTGGTGGTATCTCTTGTAGTAGAAGGGTTTTGGAATTCAAGAACCAAGCAGTACAGCAAGCAGGTTGATATGTACTAGCAGGTGAATTTAGCAGTTAAAAAGGGATGATTTTAGTAGCATAACTTTTTGTAGAATTTTTTTGACCTGTTACTCTAGAAGAAGGTATGTCATGACTCCTATTTTCTCAATCTTTATAAGAGAAGAGCTGCATTATTTTTGTGGTCTAAAAAAAAATCTGTTTTGAATCGGTTACTAGTTCCTGACTAAGACAACACTAACAACTGGTGGGATATTTGTACACTAGAGATGTGCAGACCTTGATTTTGCATCTAATTGTGATGATCTCTTCCCTTGGGGATGAATGGGTTTTGGAACTTTCCTTATTTGTCTGTTCAGATCTCAAAACTTCTCTCCAGTATTTTCCCCCTCAGGCCCCCCAAATGTCACTCTACTGATTTCCTTTAAGATCTGCCTTAAAATCCTTTGCACCTTCTGACTTGCTGTGATGTGAACTCATGCTGCTAGCATCTGAGGATAAGTATTTGTCTGAGCAAATCTACTTCAGTGCTATGGAGATGGAATGGTGTAGCTTTGTATCGTGCCAGCCTTCCACTCCGCCTAGTAACTGCTGATGACCTAATTCCTTCTTGGGACTTGTAATCTGTATATTGAAAACCACTGGTTTAGAAGTTTCCTGATCCAATGTAACTTGCAGCAGCTGCTTTTGTAAGATGAAAGCTATTTGGAAGAATAGAAGGGAGATTGTCCTATAATGTATAATTTTTGTGCTGTTAACAGTGTGGTTCTATAGCCCTGATGGAGAGAGAGTACTGAACCTACAGATTACTGTAAACAATAACATCCCACTCAAAAGATCTTGACTATGGTGTGGATGTACTGGTATTCAGAGTAGTACTTGGTTTTATTCTGCAAATGATGTACTCTTAAAGCTGTGGGTTGGTCATGAAATATTTTGTATTCCAATTATGTCTGTATTTCTCTTAAATTTGAATTAAATCAGATACGTTCTAAACGTCTGTAATTATACGGACCTATTTTAAAATGACTTCCTGTCCAAAATGTATTTATGAAGTCTGAATAAAAGAATGAAAAAGTTACTTTACAATTAATTTGAACTCGCGTGTGAGCTTTTCTGAAACACTAGAATGCCATATTTATCACTGGAAAAACATAATCATGTGGAATGTTTCAGTAGACTGAATCTTCTGCCAAAAGTGTGGGGATGAGCTATATCAAATTAGTGTGTGGATTCCTAAGTCTCTGGTTAATGTCCCATTTTGTAGATAACTGTGTTGCCAGCTCTTATATTTAGTATTTCTTAGCCCCAGCTCCTGGATTTGTGTGACTGGTGAGAGTCTCAACTTTCATTATTGATTAATAAAAACATTTCTAGCCATCATGGTTGCAGAGTAAAAATTTGAAAACGTGACTCCTAAAGGCTCAATCATGAAAAGGCAATCAAAAATCTCATAATTTTGGTGGAGGCCTGATTTGATTTCTGGTTGTAATTGTCTCTTCCATTAATTGGAAGTAAGGAGAGATTGTGTGAGCCATCTGTTTTTGCTTGATTATATGAAAAATAGTTGATTTATTTGCTACAGTTTTTCCAGTCAATCTTTTTTTTTTTTTTTTTTTTTTTTTTTTTGATCATGTTGCACAAATATTGATTGAAACTTGATTCTGGTCACTTTTGGCTGAATCATGAGAGATGCTGGGGCTCCCATGAGAGGTGAGGTGATTAGTGGGAGCTGACATCCATTGGCTTGATTAACTACAGGAGTTTGAAGGGCACATAGCACTCAAGGATTAGACCTTCTCCAGTTCTCTTGACAGATGAGAATTTTTAGCATCTGTTTATATAAGAAAGCACTAACTGCTAGACACCTGCGTCCATGAAGGATGGCGTTCTCTTCCTTCACCTCCCCACTCCTCCCACTGCCAAAACAAGAGCCAGGATGTGGCTGTTGGAGTTCTTTGCTGTGCTTGTCTTCCTAAATGTGGCCATTTATATTGTTGGTTTGTTAGATTTACAGTGCTGCTATGTGGAGGGGTTAACATCAGTTATGAACAAACTGTCCAGTTACAAGAAAGGAGCTAAACAGCTGCTGAATGGTGTTGACCCGCTCCATAGCAGTAAAGCTACAGTTTCAATGCTGCATGTGCTATCTATCACTCAGTGTCAAACGTGGCAGTTTCTATAGACTAGATTGGGCCAAAGAGCGAGCAGTTAAAGCCACTTGTTCTCTTTTGCCCCCCTCCTCCCCGCTGCCCCCCTTTCCATTCTAGCTTGTACAGAATCTCATTTACAGCCAATGCCCCAAGGGGATGCTGCTGTTAGCATCCTCAGTACTACCTGGGCAGGATTTTCTTTATATACACAAAAAGAAAAGGAGTACTTGTGGCACCTTAAAGACTAACAAATTTATTTGAGTCTCTAAGGTGCCACAAGTACTCATTTTCTTTTTGCGAATACAGACTAACACAGCTGCTACTCTGAAACCTTTATATACACACACATTGTTTACTTTTCAGTAAACAAAGGTAGATCTTAAAAAGAATCTGTTTTCCATGAAGAAAAGGAGTACTTGTGGCACCTTAGAGACTAACAAATTTATTAGAGCATAAGCTTTCGTGAGCTACAGCTCACTTCATCGGATGCATTTGGTGGAATGCATCCGATGAAGTGAGCTGTAGCTCACGAAAGCTTATGCTCTAATAAATTTGTTAGTCTCTAAGGTGCCACAAGTACTCCTTTTCTTTTTGAGAATACAGACTAACACGGCTGCTACTCTGAAACCTGTTTTCCATGACAAGCCATAAAACACCAGGTATGGGTAGGCTGTACTATCCTAGCGGAAGGGTTATCTTGAATTCCTTATACACCCCTAGCTTTCATTAACTTTGAGTAACTTGTTGTTTTGAGCACATAGGCCCTTTGATGCCTAAGGGATCTTCAAAAATAAGCTATGCATGATCTCCCTGATACCTCAATTAGGGATAAAATAAGTTCAACTGAAATATAAATCTATCTTTTTCGTAAGTGTATTTTTATTGATAAAAAATTTAATATAGAGGATCATCTTTAACACTTGCCATCACTATAAAAATATTATTGTATATATATTTTCTGTTTTATTGCTGGTGGTTGGTTCATTTCATTTGCTTTGGGCACAACTTGGTGTTTCTTAAAAATTGTTTCAATCTGGAAACTGGGATTACTTGGCTTTATCCACACCAATATCTCAAGACATTTTAAAGGCTAAAATTAGGTAAATTTGTTTCAAAATTTGTGATTATTGCAATGCAGTATATATAGTTTTTTTTAAAAAAAAACTGTACAAGGTACCTGCCATTTGTTGTAAATCTGCCATATTGAAAAATAGCCCACCTTTTGAGGGTGGGGAAAAGGAGAGGAAAAGGAAAAAAGTCTCCTTAGCTTGTCTAATAGGAAGAAGATCGTCAGATTGCTTATGGACTTGTAATATCATGGTGGTTGTCAGGTGCTGAGTACTGCAATGTGGTGTATAAAAGCAGAGACAGAATGTTATGACTATTTACTTACAGATTGGGGAATTGAGCTCCTAAGAAACTTTTCTGCAAAACTTTGCATGATAAGTATTTTCTACATTTATTTTTTAAACCTTTTTGTTTGTAAAATGAATACAAGATGTCAGTTGCTGGAGAAATAATAAGTTTCTATAAATAAACCTTATACTAGACGCTCATTTGCAAATAGCATCATTTAAATTGTTAATTAAGAACACTCTTTTGGCTTTAACCCCCTGATGGAATTGTTTATTGAAAACTAAATTTATTTTCGTAGCCTAGTATCTTGTGTTAAACTATTTGATTTGCATAGGCCTTCTTCTTCAAAATATTTTAACCTGTTTTTATAGTTGCAGTTTCATAGTAATTTCTCAAATTTAGTGGCTTTTCCCACTTTGCAACCAGTCTTAAATGTGAGATGCAAAGTAAATTATACCTGCCACTGCTCCCTTCTAATATTAGGAATATCAGATTCTGCCTTCTTAGGGTTTTTTAAAGAGAAAATTGGCAGTTTTTGTAAGATCTGGGAATCACAGCTGGCTACTGAAATTGATGTTGGAGCTCAACCAGCTCCACAAATGAGAGGGGGGATATTTAGTCCTACTTCGTAATTGTGTTGTAGTGTCGTTACCCCCCTCCCCCCCCCATGGCATAGTATCTCACTGAGTTACACCAAACCTGGTGGAGTTATGGTCTGTAAGGCAGCTTTTCTGCCATCCCAACAATATGGTAGCCTATGTACGTACATCTGCATCTACCATGCTGCTTAGCTATGGGCAGGTTGATGCAGGTGGGGGATCTGCCTGGTTATCATGTAGCATTACAGCTGTTGCTGGCAGCATGGAGGATTGTGGCCTCCTTCTACCACACTGGATTCTTTTTCTTAGGCTAATCCCTCATCCTTGGTGCTTGTGGGGTAAACAATGTGTATGGTGGTCAGCCCACCCTGTCACAAGGCATGGCCCGCTAAGATCTTGAAAGGTCTGATACCTTTATATACACCCAACACACGCATGTGCCTAGGCGATATTGAGAGGAAGCAGTCCTGGGAATGAGTGGTGCTTGGGAGGAAATCTTGTCACTGTGTCCCTATGGGATTGGGGCCATGGGCCTTGCAGAGTGGGTGGGTCAAGGCTCCCCTCTTGTCCACTCAGTTGGGGTGAACTGCCTCCTCCCACACAGCAGTGCAGACACCAGGAGAAGGTGGCCTGCTGAATCCTCAGCCTGAAGAGTGAAGGAGAAGCTAAGGCCATACAATGAGCTAAATTACAACCCAGCTCAGAGGAGAGCTGGGGCCTCCTGTTTGAGAGGTGACCCAGTACAACCCCCGCTCCAGGCAGAGGGTTGGGGTGGTCTCCCAAGCACAGTGTGAGCTGGCCAGGATGCTTGTATGGACTGAGAGTCGGGTGAACAGCTAATAAAGTGAATTACACTTTGTGGAAAGACTTAAATCAGAACCACTAAGGGTTGTGAACCAATTTAGTTTGGGTAATTGACTGAAAAAACCTGTATGGGTGCAGTGCACCTGAGGTGCCACGGGGGACACGCTGGAGGGTAGTGCCCCATGTATAGGCATAGAATTTATAGACCAAAGGAAACTTCAGACCAGGGGTTCTCAACCTTCTTTCTGAGGCCCCCCCCAACAAGCTATAAAAACTCCAGGGCCCAGCAGGGGAGGCCCCCTGGGGGGCTGCAGAACCCAGTTGAGAACTGCTGCTTTAGAAAATCTCATCTGTCCCCCTCTGTACAGCCCAGGTCATTACATTTCACCCAGATACTGCTGTGTTGAACCCAATAACTTGTTTAGCTAAAGCATCTTCCTGAAAGGCATCTAGTTCTGATTTGAAGACGGCTAGAGATGGAGAATCCACCACTTTCTACTGCCATTTATTCCAAGGGTAAGTCACTCTCACTGTGTCATATTTCTAATTTGAATTTGCCTGGCTTCAACTTCCAGCCCTTGGTTCTTGTTATGACTTTCCCTGCAGATTAAAGAATTCTTAATATTTTTCCCTATAAAGGTCATCACCTCTCAGTCTCTGATAAACTGAACAGATTGAGGTCTTTCTCTGGAAGGCATTTTCTCCAGGCCTTGAATCATTTTTGTGGCTCTTTTCTGTACCTTCTCCAATTTGTCAACGTCTTTTCTAAAATATTGTGACAGGTTCAGGCCAGATGGCTACAGGAGAGTGATCCTATTAGCAGCTGGGAAGTGCTAAAGGATCCCCCCCAGCCTAAAGGGGGGATCCACAGGACCTGGAAACCAATTGAATACGGGGGACAACTAATAAAATAACAGGGACAGGAGTGTGGTCAAAGGTTCAAATGAAGGGAACCAGACGGGGATACTGAACGGAGAACCCCGGACAGCGCCCAATGCTCCTCAAAGGCATCAAGGGAGTCGGTGGCACTGCCCAGAGGACCTCTGCCTGGATATGTGAACGGACGGAGGATCGGAAATAGGCCTCGCAGTCACAGGAGATTCCGTCGGCCAACCTCCTCACTCTGATTTTATAGATGGTCATTTTAGCCAGGGCCAGGAGGAGGCTGACCAAGATGTCCTGTGACTTTTTGGGGCCATGGTTACAGGAGAATGATAGAAGGCAGATATATTAGCCCCAGGTTAAGTAGGTCCCTTTTCCCTGAGTAAGGTAACAGGGAAGGTTCCAAAACAATCAGGAACTTTCTGGAAACAATTAAGGCAGACAGGCAGATTAGAACACTTTCAGCCTATCAAGAAGCTGCTAAAATCAATTAAGACAGGCAGGCTAATCAGGGTACCTGGGTTTAAAAAGGAGGTCACTTCAGTTTGTGGCGTGTGATCGAGGAGCTGGGAGCAAGAGACGCAAGAAGCTGAGAGTGAGAAGATGTACTACTGGAAGAGTGAGGAGTACAAGCATTATCAGACACTAGGAGGAAGGTCCTGTGGTGAGGATAAAGAAGGTGTTGGGAGGAGGCCATGGGGAAGTAGCCCAGGGAGTTGCAGCTGTCGTGCTGCTGTTACAGGAGCCACTGTAGACAGCTGGAACCCCGAGTAGAGGGTGGGCCTGGGTTTCCCCCATCCCCCCAACTCCCTACTTGATACCGGAAGAGTTGACCTGGACTGTGGGTTCCACCAGAGCGGAAGGTCTCTGGCCTGTTCCCCGATCCACTAGGTGGATCAGCAGAGACTGCAGGGAACGTTGTTCTTCCTTTTCCCCATGCTGGCCAGTGATGAGGCTAACTGAGTGAGTGGCAGATTTGAGTCACAAGAGTGGCCAAGCTGAGGGCTGCCGGAAACTTCTGAGGTGAGCCAATCCGCCAATAAGCGCAGGATCCACCAAGGCAGAGGAGGACCTTTGTCACAATATGGACACCAGAACTGCATGCAGCATTCCAGTGTGTCATCAATGCCTTATTCCGAGGAAATACCACATCCCTACCCTCCTCTTTCTGTGTATCTAAGGATTGCATGAATCCTTTTGGCCACAGCATGCCGCTGGGAGTTCATGTTTGCTTGTTTGTCTACTGTGACCCCTGAATCCTTTCCAGAATCATTGCTTTCCAGGCCTGTATTCTGTAGGGATGACCTACATTTCTTGTTCCTAGATATATAACTTTTATTTTTTGCTGTACTAAAACCCATTTTGTTTTAATGGACCCAGTTTACCAGTTGATCCTGATCGTCCTCATTATTTACCACTCTGCCAATCTTCGTCATCTGAAAATTTTATTGGCACTGATTTTATATTGACTTCCAGATCACTGATGAAAACGTTGAATAAAGTCAGGCCTCTTACTAATCCCAGTAAAACTCCCCTAGGACTACCCCCATTAGATGTTTCCCCATGGGCAAACTACTTTATGACATCTGTCAGCCAGTTCTTAATTCTTCGGTGTCCTTCTGTACACTGTGTAGTGGGAAATTTTGAATCAGAATGTTGTACGGTACTATCAGTCACGTTCTACCTGGGGGAGGCACCTGGTTTCAGGTCGGTGCTGGAGATTCTGCAGTAAAGCTCACTGCAGTTGTGGGATCACCATTAAGGTCTTCCAAAATTTTGGGAGTGTCCAGGGGGGCTGGGAGAAAGTTCAGGATTTGATGTACCTGAAGTGAAAAGCTGTCTGGATAACATGAAGGAAAGTAGTAAAGGGGAAAACACTGTTCTATTTCAGCTTAACATAGTGACTCTCAGAGTTCAAAAAGCTGGCTCAATGTCTCCCTCCCCCTCCTTAGAGTGGGGACCTCAACTTCTCGCTCGCTGCCACCTTTGGCAGCCCCCATACAGGATGGGGCTTATGCACAGAGCATCCACGCTCTTGTGGAGGGTAGAGTGCTAGTTCCTCACTCCCTTGTGACTCCATGACCCATCTTGAATGTCAATGAGCCCTAGGACTCTTGTGTTCCCTCTGTTGTTGGCAAGTGTCAGCCCTCTGCTTGGTGGTGGCTAAAGCAAAACTGGATGCTCAGTGGCTGTTCGGCACCTTGTGTGGAGGGGTGAATAAATTTAGCCTCTTCCCTCTAGGCACTGAGTGAAAAAGAATAGACAATGTTTAAGAAGGTATAAAAATGTGTTAGAGGAAAGAAGAGGGTTAAGTTACAAAAAGGGTAAGGATAGGAATGGGGGTAAAGGAAAAACCAGGAGAATCAGAGGACAGATGAATACATAAACCCCACAACAATAACCAGTCTCCCTCAGATATCCCCTCTAGTAACCAAATGTCATTGAAATCCTCCCACATAATGACAGGGTGTAACCACAGAGTTTCTGCAGCTGTCAGTCATCTGTGTGCACTGTCCTTTGTGTTGGAACTCTATCCGTGGCTGCTGAAGGTAAGTTCATGCAGTAAAATAGATGCTGCAGGCCTGGCAGCTGCTTGTGTGTGGTATGGTGCTAACACACCCCTTCGACGCCAGCAGGCCTCCGCTGACCAGGACTTCCGCCAGCAGGTGCAGTATCCCTGTGACTCAGTATTGAGGCATCGTGCTGCAAGGCCAGTATCCAAGCTGAGCAGGCCCCTGGGCTGCTCAAACCCTGACTTTCCCTGGCTTCTGGAGCAAGGGGGCCTAACAGGAGACTAATGGACAGGCTGGGGCTCTGGACTGCAGCACCCAGCAGGGTGAGGAGACACAGCCCAGCTGGGCACCATGCCAGGCCCAGGCCCCAGACACTCAGTCTCCCCTAATGCCCTGGATAGCACTGAAGCTTGGCACCCGATTATTTTGTATTATGTGAGAGACCAGAAGGGACCATTTTGATCCTCCCAGGGAGGGAAATCCTCTTCCTCTGGATATGGAGTCTGGGGACACCTCCTCTCTGGTCCATGCTTTCAACAGCCAAACTGTCTCAAGAACAGCTAGTTGAGGGGGGGACACCCCATTTAAAGCTGGGCCCTTCTGGTTGGCTGGCCGCAGGGCCAAGAGCTCTCTTTTTACAGGGAGCAACTGAGGAGCTGCTGTTTCTGACGATAGAAGTCAATGCCCTGCAGCCAAATCCTTCCCTGAACCCTTTGTCTAGTGTCTATCATGGCTGGGTTGCCACCCACCCACAGGCTAGCCAGAGCCTGCACTTGGTTGCTTTAGCACAGGGGTGGGCAAACTTTTGGGCCCAAGGGCCACAGCGGGGTTGCAAAACTGTATGGAGGGCTGGGTAGGGAAGGCTGTGCTTCCCCAAACAGCCTGGCCCCCGCCCCCTATCTTCCCCCTCCCACTTCCTGCCCCCTGACTGCCCCCCTCAGAACCCCCAACCCATCCAACCCCACCTGCCCTTAGCCACCCCCTATCCAACTCCCCCTTTCCCCTGACTGCCCCGACCCCTATCCACACCCCCGCCCCCTGACAGCCCCCTTGGAACTCCCACCCCCTAACTGCCCTCTGCTCCTCGTCCCCTGACCCCCCTCTCCTGGGACTCCCCACCCCTAACTGCCCCCTGGGATCCCACCCTCTTATCCAACCCCCCCCACTCACTGTCCCTTGAGTGCCCCCCCTGACTCCAGTCCACACCCCCGTCCCCTGACAGGCCCCCTGGGACTCACACCGCCTATACAACCTGCCCTGTTCCCTGATTGCCCCGACCCCTATCCACATCCCCGCCTCCTGACAGGCACTCTGGGACTCCCACTCCCAACTCTCCCTGTTCCCCGTGCCCTGACTGCCCCCCAGAATCTCCACCCCATCCAACTGCCCCACCTTCCCTTTGCTTATATCACCTCTCTCCTTTTCCACCTTTTCAAAGGAGTTGTTCCCATGCCCCTAATCTATCTATTTGTCCTTCTCTGACCCCTCTTTGACTCTGAGATGGGTTGACTGCACACAGTATCCATTGATTTATACAATAGTGTGTTTTCATCCCATTCCTTACATATCCTGACATATTTTCTTGTTTAAGTGCAGCTGCAGTGTTTCAAAAGATAATTTCTAATGTAGAAGCTTCCTCGTGTAGAAAAAACCCAAACAAACACACGCACACATTTCAAACAACTTTCATGCTTCATTGAGGAACAACCTTCCCCGTCTTCCAGCTTTTTCCTTTAAAGGTTCCCTTTTAACTTTCATAACAATAAAAGCTGCATCAGTTACCCATTACTGAAGTCTAGCAACATATACAAAAGAAACGCATACAAATCCTGCTGCTTTAACCAGTATCTGCAGCTATAATTCTTAGCAGGGATCCCACCATAGGTGCACGTGCTCCTCGCGCATGAGATCAGAATTTTCTGAATAGCAGCAGCAGGAACCAGGCAGGCACCCGGCACAGCCTCAGTCTCCTGTGCTGGGCATAAGGGGCGGTGGCCACAGCCCTCCCTGAATTCCATGGCATTGCCCAGGGCAGTATGGTGAAACCTGGAGAGTGGCCAACTTGCCAATATGTGACGAATGTCAAACTCGGCCTTTTCCTGAAGAAATCCATCTTCACTCTCGTTGTAATTAACTTTTCATTGAACATTGCAAAGAAAAAATAAAAGGTTTGGGGGAGACACCGCTGTACACCTCCTGTATGGGAAGCATGAAGCACTGCGGCAGCTAGTGGCATAGCAGACCTAAATCCATGTGGTTCAAGTAGTGGTCTTATTCCCTTAATTGATGGGCACATCAGGTGTCTCCTCTGCCTCAATGAAGGACACATCCCACATGTTTGGATCTGTTCCTTCTCTTCCTGCATCCCAAAATCAAGAGACATTAGGCTTAAATTACATCTGTTGGAGTAATCCATGAAAGTCACGTCTGATCCTGGAGAAGAGACATCCTCCAAGCCAGAGCTATGGCAGCTATCAATGCCTCAGTAACCAGGCACCATAACCCTGGTTTCATTGGGGGAAAAGCTAAAAGGATTCCAATACCGCCACCAGCACCATTGGCAGACATTGGCACCAGCTCCAGGGCAGAGAGCTCTGGCAGCATGCCATCCACTTCAGGTGCCAAGGAACATACCCGCACTGAGTGCAAGCTCAGCATACAGTGTGCTTGTCCCCAGAAGGACTCAAAGTGTTCTTTCAAAGGCAAGTCTTCCAAATCCTGCTTGTCATTGAGGGATGGGAGCAAGGCCCTGGTGAAGAAGGTTTGCGAGACTGAGGTACCAGCACCAATGTTGATGCAGACACCTGCCCTGGTACAGACCATCAAGCCCTTCCAGTACCAAGATATACTTTCAAAGAACTGCCTTTGCCCCTTGTTTTGATAGCAGAACTGACAGTGGTGGTGCAAGTTTTCTGGACCTGCACCCAATGGCACCACTGTTACCAGAAATGTACTTTGTTCTGTGGAGGTGGTGCTTACATAATGTCCATCGAATGAAGACACGACTATCATAGAAGAGATTCTATATATCCATTAATTCATCTCTAGAACCAATCATTTTCCTTTTTTCATTTTGAAGAACTCGAGTTACCAAGACATTTAACTTGTGTCTCAGTTATGAAACAGCCTCTGCAGCTCTACTCAACTGAGACTAATCAGCAGTACACATCCATCCAGGGAGGAGAGTTGAGGAGAGATTAAAGAGGGACTTGGAAGCCATTTTGGGAGAGCTAGCCTTGGCAACAGGATGAAAGCTGGGTGAGGTGGTAATAATGGGACCTACGAATGTACCCTAATTGTGAGCTTAATTATGAAGAGTGAGTGAAAGTTCATAAAAGACACAATAACCTACAACAGTAAATATTGTGGGGGAAAAGATGCAAAAGGGAGGTGGATTGAATTAATCCAAATGAAAAGTCCTACTGTTATAACTCAAAGACTATGTTAAGATCATGCCTGGTAAACAAGAGAAGTGGGGAAGAGAAATAATGGACCAAAACTGGTGCCTCAGAAATTAGGCCTACTTGATGGACAAAATAGCGAGAGGATGAGATATTTTGTTCATTATTCCCTTTTGGGGTCCTTTGAAAGAAAAAAAAGTTGTAAGGAGAATCAGGCTGTTGGAAAATCGCTGCCTCAAGGAGCTCAATCTGTTTAGCTTAACAAAGAGAAGACTTAGGCCAGAGTTACAGCACTGGCAGGTACAGCGCTGCTCTGAGAGCACTGAAGGGAAACTGCTGTTGTGTGTTCACACTGTCAGCTGCCTGTGCAATAGCATGTTCACACTTGCTGCACTTGCAGTGGTATTTGGAGCATTGCACTCTGGGGAGCTATCCCACAGAGCATGTCTTCCTCTTCTGCCGCTAAGAGTTGTGGGAAGGCTGATGGGGTTGCGGGGCATCCTGGTTCCTTTCCCAATGCCCCGTGATACATCGCTTCACATCCCAGCAATCCCAGTGCTTCCGTCCGCATTGGGCACCATCTTTCAACGGTTTGTGTACTGCGCGCCCTGCCTCTTCGGGCTGCAGGAATGGGTCCTGCACTGTTGACCAATATGCTGCTCGCTCTGACCAACATGTCACGAGTGGCAGTGGAGTTAATCCTTAAACTACAAAGGCAGGAGGACTGCGACATTGATCTCACCACACATAGTAGCTACGAGATTGCTTGTGGCATTCACGGAGGTGCTGACCACAGTGGAACGCTGCTTTTGGGCTCGGGAAATAAGCACTGAGTGGTGGGATCGCATTGTGATGCATGTCTGGGTTGACGAGCAGTGGCTGCAAAACTTATGCACGAGGAAAGCCACATTCATGAGACTGTGTGATGAGCTCGTCCCAGCCCTGTGGCACAAGGACACGAGAATGAAAGCTGCCCTGTCGCTGGAGAAGCATGTGGCGATTGCATTGTGGAAACTGGCTACTCCAGTCGCTAATCAGTTCGGAGTGGGAAAGTCAACTGTTGGATTCGTGTTGACGGAAGTGTGCTGGGCTATTAATCGCATCTTGCTCCGAAAGACCGTGACTCTGGGCAATGTGTGTGACATTGTGGATGGCTTTGCACAAATGGGCTTCCCTAACTGCAGAGGGGGCGGCAGATGGCACGCACATTCCAATTTTGCCACCAGACCACCTAGCCACTGAGTACATTAATCACAAGGGGTATTTCTCAATGGTTTTCCAGGCACTTATGGATCACCATGGGCATTTCACAGACATTAATGCAGGCTGGTCCAGAAAGGTGCATGATGCACGCATCTTTTGGAACGCTGGCCTGTTCAGGAAGTTGCAAGCAGGGACTTTCTTCCTTGACTAGATCACTGTAAATGCCCATTGTGATCCTGGGAGACCCCGCCAACCCCTTAATGCCATAGCTTATGAAAGCATACACGGGGCAACTTGACAGCAGCAAGCAGTGGTTCAACAACAGGCTGAGCAAGTGCAGAATGACTGTGTGCTTTTGGCCATTTAAAGGCCCACTGGCGCTGCCTATATGGGAAGCTGGACCTGGCCGATGACAATATTCCTATGCTTATAGCTGCATGCTGTACGCTCCATAATATTTGTGGAGGGAAGGGTGAAAGCTTCACTCAGGGCTGGACCGCAGAGGCTCAGTGCCTGGAGGCTGAGTTTGAACAGCCAGAGATCAGGGCTATTAGAGGGGTGCAGCGCAGGGCCATAAGGTTCAGGGATGCCTTGAGGCAGCAATTTGAAGCTGAAAGCCACTAATATTTGTTACTATGCTCAGGAGTGCAGTGCTTGTAATGCTAGGAGGTGATTGTGATTGGTGCAGACGATGCAATATGAAGGTTTAAGATAATTGTCTGTTGCTTTGCAGGGCTCTGTTTGATTTCAGTTAATAGAATAAAGATTGCTTTCAAACCAACACAATTCTTTTATTAAAAAACAACAGCCGGAGAGAGTCAAACAAAAAAACACATCAGCACTGAGGGGGATAGGGGAATGGAAGGTCCCAGGAGAAGGTGAGGTCCCGGGACAACTAAAGATTTGTGTATGTCCAGGGATCATATCCAACCTTCTCTTTTGGAGTACAATGCAGCAGGTACTGTACTTCAGCAGGGCCAAAGGTGTTGAGTGCAGTGGGTACTGGAAGTCCACAGGGCTGGACTGTGATGGGGCAGGAGTGGAGTGCCATGGGTACAGGCGGGAACCAGGAGGTCGAGAAAAGTGTATTGGTGGTGTCCGGTGGGAGCATGGGAAAGAGTTTTGGGATAGCGGCTGCAGGGGAAGGCGGATGCAGAGCTGCGTAGTTTGCAGAGCTAGTATCACCTGGTGTGTGTCCGCTTGGTGCTCCATAACATTTAAGAGCCACTCTGTGGCTTTATTCTGGCGTGCAGCATTCTCCTTTCGATCCCTCTTCTCGTTGTCCCGCCACTCCTACAATTCCTGTTTCTTGGCCATGGAGAGCATCATAATGTTATGCAGAAAGTTGTCCTTAGTTCTCTTTCTAATTCTGCGCAGCCGTTCAGCCGACGGTAACAAATAGGGAGGCTGGGCTCCCAAGGTCATCGCTGTGAAGCCAAAATGCAACAGTTTACAGAAGCAGTATTCTTTGCAATACACAGAACACTGATTCAGTGATTTAAAACAGCCACTATTCACATACCTGTCACTAACTGGCTGACCCCAGGCAAGCACGCATGAGCCACAAGACCCCCAAAATGGTGAGTAGCCGCAGGGGCAGGGTAAATCACTCTTCCTGGACCCTGCTCTACATTGGGCACATGGCTCTTGCGGAGAGCCAGCACTGTATGAGGGGGCCTGAAAATCATTCTTGTCCCCACACTTTCCACAGGATATGATCATTATGGAAGATATCTCGCTGCTGAGGGTGAGCAGGGAATCAAGGAAGGGTCTTCTCCAAGACTGTGGCTTCTGCTCTGGCCCCTATGTGGCTTGCCTGTGTGCAGCAATGGCCTTCCCCCTGCCCCCTCAGTGCTCCTCCCTCGACAGCACAGTGGCATGGAAAAGTTACCATTATTGGAGCAAGAAACAAAGCAGCTCTGCCAAAGAACTTGCAGCAGCGGATTGCCCAGTATCTCCATGAGAGTTTCCTGGAGATTTGAAGCAGATTCCCGTGAAGTGAGGGAGTCAATCAACAGCCTGTTCTGCCGCTCAGACTAGACATGTGGTGGTATGCGCATCACACAGACACAAGTCTGCTTTCTGAAACCTCCTGCCCCCAACAACTCGCTTCAGCGATTCCCAAAATCAAATCCACTTTCCAGGGGCCTCCTCTCCTGTTTGAACTTTGCCAGGATCTGACAGCAGTGACTAGCTAGCCTCCTCCAGGGTAGAAAAGAGCTCCTGGCTGCATGCATCTCTGACCTCCGAGTCGTCCTCTGCCTCTGGGTCCCTGTGCCCCTCCACATCGTCGTCCAAGATTTCCTCCTCCTGGCTCGGTCCACTCGACTGGCACAGGTATCTCAGTGGCCTTTGCAGTGGAGGTGGGGTCGCTGCCGAGTATTGTGTCCAGCTCTTTGTAGAACCGTCAGCTTGTGGGCGCAGCACTAGAGCGTACGTTTGCCTCCCGCGCCTTGTGGTAGGCGTTCCACAGCTCCTTCACTTTGACCCTGCACTGCAGTGTGTCCCCGTCATGGCCCCTTTCTGTCATGCATCATGAAATCTGTTCATAGGTATCATAATTCCTACAGATGAAGCGCAGCTGGAACTGGACAGCCTGCTCTTCCCCAATGTTGATGAGGTCCAGCAGCTCAGCATTGCTCCAAGCGGGGGATCGCTTGATGCATGGAGCTGGCATGGCCACCTGGAAAGATGTGCTGAGATCACTGCACGCACCACCGAGCAAACAGGAAGAGGATTTTCAAAATTCCAAAGGAATTTACGGGGTTGGGATGACTATTGGTCAGCCTGAGGGCAGTGCCATAGAGTTCAATTTGATGAACAGGGGTGAAAACAGGCATTGTGGGACACCTCTCAGAAGCCAATTGCAGCACTGTAATCCACCACGGTGTCTATGCTGGCCCCGCGCGCTCCAGTCCCAACGCAGAAAGCTGTACGCCTCTCGTCAGGGTGGTTTTTTTTACAGTGCTGCAACTGTGCAGTTTCTGCGCACTAAGTGGCTTGGCAGTGTGTGTGCCTCGGGAGTTACAGAGTAGAAAGCTGCTTTGCTGTGCAGAAACCTGCCAGTGTAGACAGATGTCATGTTTTTCCAGCCAGAACGGATTTCCTCCAAGTGCAAGCTGGTGGCTGTGCTGGAAAAAAAGATTTGTAGCCTGGAAGGACAAAGTACAGACATGTCAGAGCATCAGAGAGGTTAAGGAGTACTTGGACAACCTGATTCAGAAAGCATCACAACCCCAGGTTCAAGAAAGAAAGGAACCAGCCACTAAGGAAGCCGAGTGTGGAGACCAGAGAGGATGGTGGGCAGTTTACCACCAGGCGCAAGACGACCAGGTGGCATTCCGCACTGCTAGCGGCAGATGTGGATGAGCAGGCGACAACCACCAGACAGAACAGGACCAGGAGGAATTACCCATAGATAGAAGTGTACAATCATTATCAAGTTCTTAGCATGGAAACTGAAGATAATTATCGCTGACGAACTGATTGATCTAATGGAATAGAGAGTTGTATGGGACCTGGATGGCTACAAAGCCCAACCCAAAAGCCAAGCAAGTGCGCCCACAAAGAGATTTCCAACCATCCAATAATGACAGGTTTCAGAGTAGCAGCCGTGTTAGTCTGTATTCGCAAAAAGAAAAGGAGTACCCGTGGCACCTTAGAGACTAACAAATTTATTAGAGCATAAGCTTTCGTGAGCTACAGCTCACTTCATCGGATGCATTAAATCTCTCCTCTGTTTTTTCCACCAAATGCATCCGATGAAGTGAGCTGTAGCTCACGAAAGCTTATGCTCTAATAAATTTGTTAGTCTCTAAGGTGCCACAAGTACTCCTTTTCTTTTTGCCAACCATCCAAGGAGGACAGACAATCTTTCTTGGGAATTCTGTCAGAATGGTCGAACCAAAGGCCCATCTAGCCCAGTATCCGGTCTTCCGACAGTGGCTGGTGCTAGGTGCTTCAGAGGAAACGAACAGAAGAGGCAATCATCCAGTGATCCATCCCCTCTTCCAGTCCCAGTTTCTGTCTGTCAGAGGCCAGGGACACCCAGAGCATGAGATTGCATCCTTGACCATCTTGGTTAAAAGCCATTGATAGACCTATCCTCCATTAATTTATATAGTTCTTTTTTGAACTCTGTTATAGTTTTGGCCTCCACAACATCTCCTGGCAACGAGGTCCACAGGTTGATAGTGCATTGTGTGAAAATATACTTCCTTGTGTTTGTTCTAAACCTTCTGCTGATTAATTTCATTGTGTGATCTTGTTCTTCTGTTATGTGAAAGGGTAAATAACATTTCCCTATTGGCTTTATCCACACCATTCATATTCCTCCCTCTCAGGTATCTCTTTTCCCTGCTGAACAGTGCCAGTCTATTTAATCTGCCTTCCCATAGAAGCTGGGAGAGCAAATGTAAAGGAAAAAATGTGAATGATGATATGGAACTGTTTAAGAATACATTACTAATTGCCCAAAATGCCATAACTGAGAGAGAAGGCTCAACTGGTATTAAAAAAACAACCTTATAGGGGAAATAAAAGCAGCTATTTAAAAAAAAAGGAGAAATTGATAGCTATAAATATCAGAAGCTAAAATTATGCACCATGACACAAGAAGGGCTAGTAAAGTTAAGGACAGTGAAGAGTTTTCAAAGTGTATTAGGAACAAAAGGAATCCTAACACGAGTATGGTATTGATCTATTACTACAATTATTCCTGTGGTACTCCACAGAAAAGGCCCCCACCCCCGCACGATTTCTTTGCTTCCCTGCAGGAAATGACATGAAAATTCTGTCTATTTGTAACAACACTTTGTACAGTTGTAGCTTTCAGAGTAGCAGCCGTGTTAGTCTGTATTCGCAAAAAGAAAAGGAGTACTTGTGGCACCTTAGAGACTAACAAATTTATTAGAGCATAAGCTTTCGTGAGCTACAGCTCACTTCATCGGATGCATTTGGTGGAAAAAACAGAGGAGAGATTTATATACACACACAGAGAACATGAAACAATGGGTTTATCATACACACTGTAAGGAGAGTGATCACTTAAGATAAGCCATCAGCAGCGGGGGGGGGGGGGGGAGGAGGAAAACCTTTCATGGTGACAAGCAAGGTAGGCTAATTCCAGCTCTTAACAAGAATATCAGAGGAACAGTGGGGGGTGGGGTGGGAGGGAGAAATACCATGGGGAAATAGTTTTACTTTGTGTAATGACTCATCCATTCCCAGTCTCTATTCAAGCCTAAGTTAATTGTATCCAGTTTGCAAATTAATTCCAATTCAGCAGTCTCTCGTTGGAGTCTGTTTTTGAAGCTTTTTTGTTGAAGTATAGCCAAACCTATCCTGAAGGACGAGCCCTCGCTCTCTCAGATCTTGGGAGACAGACCAGTCCTTGCTTAGAGACAGCCCCCCAATCTGAAGCAAATACTCACCAGCAACCACACACCACACAACAGAACCACTAACCCAGGAACCTATCCTTGCAACAAAGCCCGTTGCCAACTCTCTAAGGTGCCACAAGTACTCCTTTTCTTTTTGCTTCTTTCATGCTTACGAAAGTAGTTCATGGGTAAGAATCCCCTGAATTCAAAGGTTCTAAGTATGAGTCAGGACTATGTGCAAAGGTCAGGACTGTAACTGAGATCTGTCTTGTGGTTTTTGTCTTGCACCACTGCTGCTGTTTGCGGGGTGTAGGGTAACACACCTGTATAGGGCTGGTTACTGTGTCATGTTATTGCACCACCACAGTAGGATTGTTAACTTTGGTTGGATGAATTCCTGGAAATTTCATCACCACAATCTTTAATTCAAGATTAATCTTTAATTGCTGGAGACTCCAGAACAATCCTGGAGGACTGTCAACCCTATACCCCAGCAACCTCTCTTGGGGGCCAACTGCAGTGAATTGCAGGTACCCAACTTCCTAGTTAGCTGGCATGGCTTTCTCCTAAAGGACTGGTTTTTAAATGAACTGGTATTAGGAGCGTACCACAAGATGTGGCTATAGCTAGGGTTGCCCGATAGCAACTGTGAAAAAACAGGCCCGGGGCTGGGGGGTAACAGGCGCCTATATAAGAAAAGGTTCCCCCCAAACGGGACTGCCCTACAAAGACGGGACATCTGGTCACCCTAGCGATGGCAGACACCCAGGCTGCCCACGCGGGCGCCTTCCTGCGTGATACGGGCCTTTCTCTGAGGGGCAGGGGCAGGCTCGGCCGGCACAGCGGTCAGCTCATCCCCGGCTGCCCGGCTCCCTTCCAGCAGCGGGGTGCCGGCCGCCTGGGGACCTCAGCCGGCAGGCCCAGGTCGCTCGCACGTGGCCGCAGAGCCTGCCCCTGGGCTTCCCACCCGTCGCCGGGCCGGGCTCGGGGGCCAGGCGGGGCCTTGCGGCGGGGAGTTCCGCAGGCCCGGCGGCTGGCGCAGGCGCTCTACCGCTCAAGCGGGGAGGTTCATCTCCGCCCCGTCCACGTCGGCTCAAGCGGCGCGGAGTCGCCGCCCCATGACGAGGAGTCCCGCTCCAGCCCCTGGTCCTTCTTCGGTGGCTGCAAAGCCCCGCCTACTGCTCTTCCCCTCTGTGGTTGGTCGACCTAACTGTCAGTCAGCGGTAGAAGACGATGCTTTTTCTTCCTCCATTGGCTTGCGTGGTTGTCATTCCCCGAGAAAGGGCGGCATAAGGAAGTAGCTCCCTGTCGCGTTTCTTGATTGGCTATCGCTTCCCGCGTGTCACTGCTGTAGGGAGGGCGTAGAAAAATCGCCTCATGCTGCGTTTGGTGATTGGCTAAATCACCGGCTCAGCTCCTGATATGGTTGGATAATCTGGTTGTCACTCACGCTAGTAGGCTGAGCAGCAGGGAGCCCCGCCTCTATCCCCCCAGACTTGGCCTAGCCTTTGTGATTCGCTCTCCGATTGGCTGGCTGGGTTGTCAGTCCCTTCAACGGGGCCGGCGGAGCAGCCACGGCCGCGGCCGCCCCGCGCCACCATGAGCCCCGCCCCGCCCCGCGCCTAGTCCCGCCCCGGGGTCGCTGCCCGTCGCCGCGCGATGAAGGTGGCCGTGGACTTCGAGGAGTGTCTGAAGGACTCGCCGCGCTTCAGGTGAGGAGCGGGGGGCTGGTCCCGGGGCGGGGCTCCCCGGGCGCCGCCTGAGCCCGCGCAGCGCCCCTTCGGGGCGGCTCCGAGCCCGCGGGCGGGGGGCGGCGGCGGCCGCGGTCCTCCCTCCAGCCGCGCCTCCATGTCCTCGCGCGGGGCGTCCCGTGGCTCGCGGCAGCGGCGCGTGGGGGGCCGCCCTGCTGGGGAGACCCGCCCGTGCCGCCGGGCTGGGGAGCCCCCGGGACCCGCGTGCTGCAGGGGCCGCGCGGCTTGCCACGGGCCGGCAGGGTGCGGGGCGGCGGCGGCGGCGGCTTGTCCAAGCGTCTCCCAGGCGTGTCTGCGGCCCCGTAACCTCGTGTGTCGGAGCTGAGCGCCTTCTCCTCGCGGGGTTGAGACCGGTACATGGATTTGTTGTGTTGCCGGGAACTGCGAAGTGTTGTGAGGGGTCGTTAAGGTTTGCAAAGTGCTTTGAGAGCCTAAGCGCGAGGAGGTGCAGTAGAGTTGGGAAGTTTTTACTTTTTGTGTTCGTTTTGAGACCTTTCTGCGCCCCCTCTTAAAACACAAAGCTACCAAGGAACTGGACACACCGCTCTCTCGATACGTTTAACTAACTTACACCGAATGAAGAAGTTGCCCTGCGGAGAGACCCTGGAGCAGGGCGTGTCTTGTGAGAACCGAATTGGGACAAGAAGCTTTATAGGGGGTAGCAAAGACTAACTGGATAAAAGTCTAGATTTAGTTTTCAAGTGCAAGTATTATTAAGATCCTGCTTGCATACTCTGAAAAAATTAAAAACACAAACCATATTTAAACTTAAGTCAGAGGTTGGTTGAACAGATTCTGTTGATGTGACTCATTTTCTTCGTTTATAACTGGGGGATAACTTCCTTTCTAATATGTGAAACAAATACAGGGCAACAGAACCAAAGTCTTAGTTTGAATTTTAAAAAGAAGCAGCAAATTTAAAGTACATGGAAATAATCTGCTGTGGGTGACAGTTGCAGATCTTAGTAAATAGTCAAATGAAAAATGTAGTCTGCTGTTCCAGTTTTATGTAACTGTAGCAGCCTTTTAGAAAATTTGATTAAAATATCAGACTGAAACAATGTACAAATGAGCCCATAAAAAGCAGGTAACAGGTCCTTATATATACTGCAGAATTGCTTGCCTAATAGGATATTTTAGCTAATGTCACGTGGATGAACAATTCTCAGATCAGTCACTTTGGGAAAGGAATATGTTCTAGCCCTGCAGACTCTACTCGGGGACTAAAAGTTATTTTATCTTTAGCTAAGAATGTTAACCAGCAAACATTTTAATTGTACAATTTTTCTTACCCCTAACATCTGTACTGTACTTCACAAACTAGTCCGTACCCATGGTATTCTATTCAAAACTGCCAGAAACTAGAATTCACAACAGCAGTTTCAGTCTAGCAGTAAACCTGGCCTGTGATGAATGAGTATAGCTCAGAGACATCTAAGTGATTTGCATACTTATAATGTATTAGGTAAGACATGTAAAACAAAAATAACACCCGTGCCCTAGTTGGCTGGTGGAGAAAGTGGCTTGCATGAAGGATTGTCAATTTGAATTTACCACTTTTTAGAAAGAAAAGCCTCTATAGTCATTGGAATAATTAATGCACTGTAATGTGAGCTCACAAAAAACACTTTAGTATTTTTATAGATCGAATTCACCTAGAATATTACTTAACTGTTGTTCAAGAGCTTTTGTAAATGTGTCATGTATTACAAATTTTACAAATTCAGACTCCGGGAAGGAAAGTGAGACCGGAAAAATCTTCAAATACTGTGAACAATCATGAAACTGACAAAAACTATGAAGTTTCACGGTGCTGCTTAGGAGACTGATAAATTGCTGCAGAAGAACCAAAAAGAGCAAAAACAACCAAGGAGTACTTGTGGCACCTTAGAGACTAACAATTAGTCTCTAAGGTGCCACAAGTACTTCTCGGTTTTTTTGCTGATACATACTAACATGGCTACCACTCTAAAATAGAGCAGTAGGTTAGATTAGCAGAAACTCCCTCCAGCTTCCTCAAAGCAGACCATAGACACTGGGACTGGGAAGTGGGGCAAACAATGAAAGCTTTCTCTCTTCTTTTAAAGCCTGAGAAGGTAGTAAGTTTTTTAATTAATCTGATATCTGCAAGTCAGAGTCTGATAAAAAGGTGGAGCAACTTGTCAGGGTCTGAGGACAGCAGGCTGGTAAGAATCCCAGCTGTCTGTGGGTGGGTACTTGAGTGTCTTAGGAGGGCAGTGCTCATGGATCTTGCTGCTGCTGGTAATTGTCTGAAGTGGTGTTAGTAACACAGGTAATTTATTTTAACTCTTCTCTTTAAACACAAAGATGAGCAGTTATAAGAATTGGTAATTGTCATATGCAGAACATCTGCTCTAACTAGGAGCAAATTACAGGTTTCAGAGTAGCAGCCGTGTTAGTCGGTATTCGCAAAAAGAAAAGGAGGACTTGTGGCACCTTAGAGACTAACACATTTATTTGAGCATAAGCTTTCGTGAGCTACAGCTCACTTCATCGGATGCATTTGGACAAATGCATCCGATGAAGTGAGCTGTAGCTCACGAAAGTTTATGCTCTAATAAATTTGTTAGTCTCTAAGGTGCCACAAGTACTCCTTTTCTTTTTAGGAGCAAATTAGAATGTGCAATTGACTAATTTTACCTTTAGAGTTAGGAAATCTTTTAAAAATATCTAATGGTAACAATCAGATGCATTTATTTTCTAGCCAGTTATCCCTCCCTCTCTCCTTTTTTAAAAAAAATTAAACCAAACCAAAAAACTCGTGTTTTGGCTTATTGTTGCTATCTAGTAACCCTCAGTTTTCCTAATTTTTTTTCTTGAGCATTTATAGAGGTAACACTAAATATTGGTTTCTCTTTTACATTATAATATTTTACAAATATTCCTTTACAGATGACTTTAAAAGAAAATAAAAACCAAATCTGAGTCCTTATGAGTATTCTTATCCTTTGTATTACTGTTCCAGCAGCGTGCTTACATACTGCTATTATCATAACAAAAATCCATACCATTCAAGCTCAGTTGTATACTAGTTTTTCTCTCCCATATTGAGTTTTATCAAATTTATTTTATTTCTGGATTTATAAAATGTGCCTATCACACAGTGTGCTCTTAATAAATTGTAAATTTTTTAAACTACTGTCAAAGTAAACAGATGCCAACCCCAAAATAGATCCCTATTTCCTGAAAACACCTGACTAAATGTTGATGGTGATTTGCAGGTTTAAGCATGAAAAGTGTGAGATTTCCAAAGCACTTAGAAAAGGTGAGTAAATATTGTTTATTCCCATTTTACAGGTGAGATGACTGGGGTACAGAGAGAAAATATAACTTGACCAGAATCACATGATGATCGCTGGCAGTTAGGAACAGAACCCAGACTGTCTCATTCCCAGCTGTGCTAACTGCATTAGACCTTGCAAGTTCACGGACTCTGTCTACCAGCATAATGGAGGGAGGAAATTCCAGAGTTGAGGGCCCTCATTGATGATGCCTGGCTTCCAGTTCCCTAGTGTTCAGATTCAGGGACTGTGACCTAAAGTGTGGCCCATCCTAACTTCATCTGTCATGATATCACATAGGTTGTGAGGCAGTGTTTCCAGTAATGAAGAACAAACCACACTGAGCTTTATACATCAAAATAAACTGCTTGAATGGCCACAAGCAGCAAGGAAGGAGCCAGTGAAGTCTTGGAGAACTGGTCTCATGTGCTGTTTGTGGTTCTCCATAGAATACTGGCCCAAGTTCAAGATCCTCATTCTAATCTTTACACCTCTCCATGGGCTGGGATCAAGCTGTCTGAAGCACCACCCAACTATCTGTAACCAAACCTTCCATGACAACCGCATTTCTCAGGAACAGCGTAGCGGTCTAGAACAAGAATAAGACTGAGAGCTGGAGACAAAGCTTGTTTAGTGGTTGGTCCCACAATTGTAGAACTCCCTTGGACACATCAGGATGTTTACATATCTCTGTCTTCAGACTCATTTTATAACATCCTTACTTTCCCTGAGAAATTAAATAAACCCCAATAACTCCAATTATCCCTCACTATCATGGAACAAGAAGAGAGAAAGACTACCCCTCCATTTTATTGGAACCCTTAAGGTTTGTGCATGCTTTGCTGAGTAAGTGTTACCTTTTCTCATACCTTCTCTTTTTGTCTCTTAATGATACTTGATGTGTCATGTTAAAAATAGACTGTAAACTCTTTGGGGCAAAGATGTCCCTTTACTCTTTTTCTGTGAGGAACTGAAAAACAATACCCTATATAAAGCATGAACGTAGGCCAGAGGCTTCCTTCAGTAGCATTTGCAGTAGTTTACTGCATCGTAATGGTTTAGGTGTTCACACATTTTTCATTCTGCTTGGTTCATAGGCAATGTTTCATTTAATCAGTTGCAGAATGCTGTTTGAACTTTGCACTTAAACAGTGCAAGCGACTTAGTGGCTTTCAGGTTCCAAGCTCTGTGCTCCATCAGGAACTATGAACTTTCTCAAATCCTCTCCCAAAAAGATGGAAATAATATTTACAGCTTTTTTTGTTGTGGCATAATATTTTGTTGATGGTGACTTGATCAGTCCTGCCACCATATTAAAAACCAGTAGTTCTGTTAATTGTAATGTTGTTGTTTGAGAAATATGAATGCATGGTTAGATAACTTTTTCTGTCCCCTAAATTTATTTTTGTCTTAATTGGAGCATGAAATGGTCACTTACCCTTTTGCCATTGCAGGACTAGATTACTGCACTTTTTTTTAACAGGCTTGCTTGAAAATACCTTGCATAAATGGGATAGTCTTGCCTATTACTCTAGAACTTCTTTTGGCAAATGTTCTGGGGACTTCAGAATTTTTTCCTCAGTGCTCTGAAACCAAAGTTTAGTTTAGTTGATGAGTTCCTCTGACCAAAATATCTGTTAGTTTGAAATCCAGGTGATTGTAAGAAAGCAAGCTGTCAAGCTTCTGTGCTGAACTGGGTTTTTTTTTATGTTGTTGCCTTGATTGATTACATGAGTTGTACAGGTGCCATTAAAGTGGACAGTTCAATCCCTTGCATATGTTCTAAGTGTGTAATATAAAATTCTTATGTATTCTTGATTCAAAAAGTGTGTTTGTGAAGAGAAAATGAGAATGTCAGAAGAATCCTCAGATTGGAATACAATGCTGTTAACATTAAATGACACAATACAGTACAGAAATGAGCAAGTATTTCTTAAAATTAGCTTGCATTTTTATATCAGTTGTGTGAAAAGCAGATGTTTGGATATGGATTACTATGGTAGTAATACAAGAGGAAACTGGATGTGTTATACATCCTTGTGCTCAGCTTACTCAAATAACTGGTTTGCATAAGTGAATATTTAAATGTTGGTCTTAAACTACCAATGACAAATATAAATAACTTACATGGACAGTATTAAACTTAGAGAATTGTATCTTTTAACAGTGTACCTGGGAGTGAATAGGAAAAATTCTATGAGCTGAACTTGCTTTTCTGTAACTGTTCTCTCATGTAATGGGTAGGGTTGGGTATTTTTGGTTACTCGTTCAGAGTAAAACTGAGCTGGAGTGCCCCTCCTCCCACCGGGCATTCAGGCCAGGCTGTTGGTCCTGGGGCGGTGAGGCTTTAGCTGTGAACCTCGCGTGGGAATGACAGCCAGCGGGTATTGTAAGTAACACAGTGTTTACATGGACACTGCATTGCCCTAAGTACATCGACCTAAGCACGATATCTCTCACAGACATGGAGTTCATAGGTCGGTGTAGTGGGTAACTTACATCAGCAGGAGCAACGTTGCAATGTAGACATAGAATTAGGTCGATGTAAACTTCCTTATGTCAATCTAACTCTGTAGTGTAGACCGGGTTATAGTAATCTTTCACTTTGGTGGTTCTTCGAGTCCTTGCTTATGTCTATTCCATTCTAGGTATTGGAGACTTTTGCCTAAGCGGTATCTGTAGGGTGGGATTCAGCATCCCTTTGAGTGCCGCGCTCATGCATCAGTATATTAGGTGCCGCGGACTCAACACCCTCTCTGTTCCTTCTTACTGTCTGTTGATGGTTGGTTGGAGTACCTTGTCTTGCAGATGGCAAGAGCATTAGTGATTTTTTTTACAGCTTTTGTTATCTTCTTTTGTATACTTAGTTAGCTGTTAAGTGTTAGATTAGTTGGCAGTTAGTCTCCACTGGGATTTCGTCCTGGAGCAGGGCATGGCCCGCTCTCCTAACTTCAAACCCATGCTCGTTGTGCAGCAGGCCGATGCATATCAGTGACTCCCCACAACAGCTGTTTGAAGTGTTTGGGGGAAACTCGTAGAAAGGACAAGCGTCAAATCTGTAAAAGCATTCAACCTAGAACCCAAAAGGAACAGGATAGCCACTTGAAGGCCCTCCTCATGGAGGCTTCATTTTGTCCTGCATCAGAGCCCTCCCACTCGGCCCCATGCTGAGTACTTTGGCTTCTGTGTGGAGTGCTCCGCCTGGCACCGTTCCCCCTCACCAGTGCCTAAGTGGCACTGGAAGGGAAAGGGGCTTTGAGCAAAGGACCGATGTCAGGCCATGTGACTGCCCTGGGGCTTCACTGGTGTACTGTAGAGCTCGGACCTCCCCAGCCCAACCATTGATCTGCCTCCGGGGAGTGGCAGGAGACCCTGGTCTCTCCCAAGACCCTCATTGTCTGGAGTGGCCCTGGTGGCTAAAGAATAAGTAGGCTGACTGGCACCACAGGCACTGCATCAGGTGGCAGACTTGGCTAAGACCCTGACATCTAAGAGCCAGCTGATCATGGGACTGCCTCATAGGGCAGTGGAGCACCTTGGTCACCGGGCTCCATCTCTGCGGCCGTGGAGCCCAGCACCGTATCCTAGGTCTCCGACTAGAAGGCAGAGGTCCTTGTCGCACTCTCCACCTACAAGACGCAGGACATCGGACTCTCGGTGCCGGTCCCCATACTACCGGTATCGGCAAGCTTCCCATCAGAGATCGCCGTGGCCCAGGTCACCTTTGCCTAGATAGTTTCCCAGTCATTGGTCCCCACCCAGGCAGGGCTGCTCCTGGTCATGGCACCAGTCCCCTTTCCCTGGTACCATTTGAGCAGGAGTTGTCCCCGGATGAAGCGGTGGTGGATCCCTCCCAGACGGGCAGTCCTCTGACGACTTCAGTGTGCACCAGACCCCCCTCAAAAGGGTGGTTGCTAACTTGAATCTACCGACTGGGGAGGTTGCGGAGGAGTCTAATTACCTATTTAACCTTATAACCTCATCCACTCCAGCCCTGGTCATGCTGCCTGTGAACCCAGGGGTCCTTAAAATTGTCAAATCACTGTGGCAAACCCCCTCTTCCATTCTGTCGACTTCTAAGAAGGTGGCAAAGAAATATTACGTCCCTACGAAAGGGTTTGAATACCTCTACACGCACCCTCCAGCAACGTCACTGGTTGTGTACTCTGTGAACAAATGGGACAGGTAGGGCCACATTAGTGACACACCAAAGAACAAAGATGCCAAGAGACCTGATTTATTTGGCAGAAATATTTATTCAACAGTCGGCCTACAAATCCGGGTGTCTAATCACCAGGCACTGATAGGCAGGTACAGTTTTAACATGTGAGATTCCCTTAACAAATTCAAAGAGGCCATCCCACAGAATTGAGCCCAGGAGTTCGTCACTTTGGTGGACGAGGGTACCGCAGTGGCAAGGGGAGCCCTACAAATGGCCTTGGATGCTGCTGACTCAGAGGCCAGGATGGTTGCCTCTGTGGTGGCCATGAGGTGCAGCTCCTGGTTGCAGTCTTCCGGGTTCTCCCAGGAGATGCAGGCCACTATTCAGGACCTCCCGTTTGAGAGGGTGGTGCTCTTTTCCAAGCTCAGGGCCTTAAAGACTCCTGCTCCACCCTCTGCTCCTTGGGCCTTCACACTCCTCAGCAGGCCAGGAAGCCGTTCTGTCTTCTGCCCCCGCAGTCTAGGTCCTGGGGAACTCCCCGATTGGGTTCCTACAGGAGAAAGGAAAGAGACAAGGGGTCTAAATGGCAACACCATCATCTTCCCACTTGTTTGCTCAGCCTGACCCTCCCAGAAAGCAGGGAGGCCAGAAGCAGTCATTTTGAGGGTGTGCTCAAGGATTACACCCCAGTCACTTCACTTGATCTATCCTCCCTGTCTTTCCTTGATCGCCTCCGCCCCTTCCAGTTGGCCTGGTCTTGGCTAACCTCAGACCGTTGGGTGCTGGAAGTAATATCCTCAGGTTACACCCTACAGTTCATAGACAGCCCTCCCTTCCAGCCCCCTTCCCCGTCCCTTTTCAGGGACTCTTCTCACGAGCAGCTGCTTGTCTAGGAGGTCGAAAATCTCCTGTGCCTGGGAGCAGTGGAGGAAGTACCTCAGGACATGAAGGGAAAGGGGTTCTATTTCCGCTGCTTCCTAATTCTGAAAGCAAAAGGGGGCTTCAGACGCATCTTGGACCTGTCTCGTCTCAGTAAGTCTCTCAAGAGGTTAGTTTCGCATGGTCTCCCTGGCTTCCATTATCCCCTCCCTGGATCCAGGAGACTGGTATGCCGCCCTCGACTAAGACGTGTATTTCCATTTTCCCGGGGCACAGACACTTTCTTAATTTTATGCTGGGCCAGCGCCATTTCCAATTCACAGCGATGCCCTTTGTGTCTCATCATCCCTGAGAGTGTTCACAAAGTGCATAGCGCCAGTGGCCACTCACCTTCGGCATTGGGGTGTTCAAATTTATCCGTACCTCGATGACTGGCTAATAAAGGGCCAGTCCTGGGATCAGGTGCAGTGGCGGCATCTCAATATGGTTTGTTCCACCTGTCGTGACCTGGGGCTGTTAATAAATAAGTCAATCGTATCCCCAGTGCAGTGCATAGAATTAATTGGAGCAGTCCTCGACTCTACTCAGACCAGAGCCTTCCGCCCTGAGGCTTGGTTCCAAGCCACGGCAGACCTCATCTCGTGCATGCAAGCCCACCCTCTCACCACTGCTCACATGTGCCTGCTATTGTTGGGACACGTGGCGGCCTGCACCTACGTGGTTTGGCACACGTGGCTCTGCCTTAGGCCTCTGCATGCATAGTTGGTGTCAGTCTACATCCCCAAGAGGCACAGAATGGATTGGGTGGTCAGGGTTCCTGACCATGTACTGTTGTCATTCACCTGGTGGCAGAATTCTATATCGGTAATTAAAGGAGTCCCCTTTGTGGCTCCATCCCGTTGGTGACCCCCGTCTCCGATGCATCAGACCTGAGGTGGGGAGTCCACCTAAGCAATCTTAGCATGCAAAGTCATTGGTCCAGTCGTGATTGCTGCCTACATATCAACGTTGGAGAGCTCAGAGGTTTGCCTGGCCTGCCAAGCCTTTCTGCCTCACAAAGAAAGCAAGGTGGTCCAGGTCCTAACAGACAATACAGCGACTATGTTCTATATCAACAAGTGAGGCGGAGCTAGATAGTCTGCCCTTTGTCAGGAAACCGTCAGGCACTGGGACTTCTGTCTGGAGCACGACATCCATCTCGTAGCAGCTCACCTCTCCAGGGCCAAGAACCCTGGGGAATGTTACGCCCACTCTTAGAATTCTGGAGTGCCTCCTCGCTGGCCCTGACACTGTCAGTTTTCTCTCTTGAGTTGCTGCCCAGGTGTGATCCTGATGTTCTTTTTTTTACTTCTTCTTTCCCCTAGAACTTTATTTCTGTTTGCAGAATATCCACCCTCCTTTTATCAATGAGGAATTCAGGGAGCTACTACTGCTAATGTCCTTTTAATAATGATTTACAGTTGCCAGATCTTGAAAACTAAATGACCACTTAAGATAACTACTCTTTTTTTTGGTGTGTCCTTGTTTCTCATCTTGAGCACCAGGAATAATTTACTCCTACTGACTTCTGGTTACCTATCATATTTTGTATATGCCAATTATTTTGATTTCACTTTCTGAATAGATATTCTTTCATAATTTTCTTTTTCTGACACAGGAATCTTAAGTTTCCTGGGACGACCATTATTTCTTTTAGTATGGTCACTAAAAGACCACTAACAAGTGGTCTTTCCCAAGCGTTTTTCATAGCCCAAGAGAGGGAGATAATGTTTGTTTTACTGTTTGCTTCCTCTCCATGCACCCATATGATTATTTATACAGCTTCTTCCTTTATCTATACTTAGAATTCTCTCCTGTGTCTCTTCTTTTCTGCTTACTAGTTTATATTCATCCCAGCAGATCTATCTACCCAGTCAGCCGATTTGTTGTTGCACCTTTTTGTGTGCATGTAATCATTACACTTCTGTCTGCCCATTTGCCTTTTTTTATTGTTTATATATTGCCATTGGGGGGTGGGTTGGGGTGTGTGTGGTGCTTCAGATGAACACAAGTTCTTGCTCCAAGGACCTTACTATGTAAACAACCCAAACTTATGAAAGATAATGTCAAGCCATATGGGGAGAGGAGAGGGACATTACATAAAACAAAACAAAGGGAAAAGAGGCACAAACTTGAAAACAGACTATATTTGCAGCTATATTCTTAGTACACTTGGTTCCTCATGTACCTGGGCATAGATATGTCCAAGAAAATGATCGTTTAGGGAGGTGCTGTTCTCTAGTTTACTTGTTAATTCCTAACACCTAGTTTTCATGACCTTCTGTCTACAGTTGTTTGTCACTGAGAATATGGATCAAAACTGTTTTCTCTTCAGTTTCAGCCTGATTCTGGTCCATTTGTCCTATATCTCCTACACGGCCAAAAATCATGAGACTTGGTCATCACTCAGGTGATCTGTTTCAGAACCTGGCTCAGCCATAGACTGTCCGTGTCCGTGTCCATGAGCAAGTCACTTAGTCTCTGTGCCTCAGTTTGCCATTTATAAAAATCAGATAGTAATATTTCGCTGCCTCACAGGGTTGTTTTGAGGACAAAATTAATGTTTGTGATATAATAATTTAGCTTAAGGGATCCATATAAGCCCTTAGATTAATATGCAAAGAAGAGTTGTGGAATACATTTAATATATTCTTTTAATGTACTTTTTTAACGACCATTTTAAGATGAGTATTCTGAATATAGTAAGGATTTATTGGTCAGGTGATTTTGCAAGAAAAATACAAGAGGCAAGTTAAGTTATCAAGTGCATGAGATCATTACAATTTGCCAAATTATTTCTGAAGTTTTACAGAAAACTAACATCATCACTCAGAAAACAAAATCCTAAATCTTTAGTAAGATACTGCAAACATTGTATAGCATCTTTGAGTTGTTAGCAGTATTAGCTCATTCTTGCCCTAATTTTCAAAGATGCTGACAGTTGTCTCAAGATTTGAAACATAATAAATGTAAGCAAATGTTCAAAAATTACTCATATACCTTCAGTAATTCCAAATTTTTGGAGCCATCCCTCACATACTTGAAACTTGGATTTCTTGCTAGGATCTACCAAATAGGAATGTGAGGAACAAGGGCTAAGTTACAGCTGGAATACCCAGGGAAGAGATGGTCTTTTATAACGGCTGATTACAACTACCACTACTGTAGGTTAAATATACATTTAAATTGCCTAAATATAGTTTGGAGTCAGATTTTTTTTTCAGTTGCTAGGTTTGCCATTACTTTGTTTATAGTGATGCCTTTAAAAAAGTTAGTATGAATATTCAATCTGTACAGAAATGTTATAGAATTTGAGGAATCCCCTGCATTTCAAGTTTGTATTGGCAATTTAAGAATGCGTGTAGAGAATCTTTGACTCTGTGTCCTTTCTTGTCTTGAGGTAAATTTTCAGATTGGTATGACATAGTATTTAGTGCAGAGGAATGGAAAGTAGTATGAGGAAACAATTGGGGTCATGCTGTTTTGCAGTGTAAATTTAGCTCTGGACTTGGTTTGGACACATAATCAAGGACAGGATTTTGTCATTTCCTAATCCCCTTAAATGTTAAAGTGAAGAGGTAAGAGCAGTGGGAAAAGGACAAAAGGGAGTTCACCACAATACCATTTACGTGTTAGCGGTCCCTCATTAAATGGAGCATGGCAATGGTGCTTTATTTACTTTTGTTACTCTAGAGCCAGCCTTTGAAGTTGAATGCGGCTACGCTGTAGTAAATGAAAAAGTGATTGCAGTAACTTCACCATAAAATTAGACATTTGAAGAAAACTGGAATTCATTAGATAATCTATAGCTAATTTTGCTTATCCATTTTATGCTATTGAACTGGTGTGGATATCCGTCTGAAGGAGACAGCTGCTAATCCAAGTCGTGCATCGGTGGTACATGCAGGAAACTTAACTCTTTACTAACGTGGTTTTTAAAGTGCAACTTGGCATTGATAAAACTTCAAACAGTGAAAACCTATTGTCCCCATCTGAGAAATAGAAAACGTACAGGCTGGTGGCTAGGGGTATCTCCACAGATGGCTCTTAATTTTGTACTCTTGTATACTGGCCAGCTGCCAGTGAAAGTATAGTCTTCTGAGCCTTTCACTTAATTGAAATAAATCTGAAGAAATTATGGTAGCATTTGGCTAGCTCTGCTTTCCTTGTGTACTGAGGTTCTATCTCTTCTTTCTAAGGAAATTCTCTGAAATTTGAGATGCATTGTTCCTGTAAAATTGACTCAACATTATATGTTGAATGTGAGCTTGAGGCCTCAGACAGGTGGCACCCATTGTGTTAGGCGTTGTACAAACATGCAAGGACTGACAGCTCCCGCCTCCCAAACCTTATAGTCTAAAACAAGACCTAACACCTGAGTGAGACAAGGAGATTGGAGTAACAAACTGGCCAGCCTTCCTGCATCAACTAGTGGGTGGGTATGGTCACTTTCATTTTGTTCTTTCAAAAAAACAAAAACCCTTTAAGTTTTTTTTTTTTTTTTTTCCATCATCTACCTTACTGCTCCTGCCCTCCATCTGCGGCCGTTCAGGGAAATTGACTCTACCACACTGCACCACGCTCGGTGGGTGGCTGCAGAGAAGAGAGAGAGAGATGGTCTTGAGTCTGCATTACAGAGTGAACATAAGATTGGCCAGACTGGGTCAGATCAAAGGTCCATCCAGCCCAGTATCCTGTCTACCGACAGTGGCCAATGCCAGGTGCACCAGAGGGAGTGAACTTAACAGGTAATGATCTAGTGATCTCTCTTGCCATCCATCTCCACCCTCTGACAAACAGAGGCTAGGGACACCATTCCTTATCCATCCTGGCTAATAGCCATTAATGGACTTAACCTCCATGAATTTATCCAGTTCTCTTTTAAACCCTGTTATAGTCTTAGCCCTCAAAACCTCCTCAGGGAAGGAGTTCCACAGGTTGACTGTGCGCTGAGTGAAGAACTTCCTTTTATTTGTTTTAAACCTGCTACCCATTAATTTCATTTGGTGGCCCCTAGTTCTTATTATGGGAACAAGTAAATAACTTTTCCTTATTCACTTTCTCCACACCACTCATGATTTTACATACCTCTATCATATCCCCCCTTAATCTCCTCTTTTTCAAGATGAAAAGTCCTAGCCTCTTTAATCCCTCCTCATATAAGGCCTGTTCCAAATCCCTAATCATTTTAGTTGCCCTTCTCTGAACCTTTTCTAATGCCAGTATATCTCTTTTTTGAGATGAGGGGATCACATCTGTACTCAATATTCAAGATGTGGGCGTACCATGGATTTATGTAAGGGCAATAAGATATTCTCCATCTTATTCTCTATCCCTTTTTTAAATGATTCCTAACATCCTGTTTGCTTTTTTGACTGCCGCTGCATACTCCTTGGACGTCTTCAGAGAACTATCCACGATGACTCCAAGATCTCTTTCCTGATTAGTTATAGCTAACTAAGCCCCCATCATGTTGTATGTATAATTGGGGTTATTTTTTCCAATGTGCATTACTTTAATTTATCCATATTAAATTTCATTTACCATTTTGTTGCCCAATCTTAGTTTTGAGAGATCTTTTTGAAGTTCTTCACAGTCTGCTTTGGTCTTAACTATCTTGAGCAGTGCAAGAGAAGAGGTCACTGATTTGCACCAGACATCCTGCTCCCTTCAACTGCTGCTCTGGTTTTGTTTTGCCTGCTTGGGTTTGACTCGCTCAGGAGGTTTACAAATGTTTTATGTTGCGTGAGTGAGAATCAAGACAGTAGAGTTGTTCCCTTAGTCCTAGTGGCAAACCAATCTGTTAGAGACTACAGTGGCTCAAAGCCCTAACCCCACATCCTGCTTCTTTCTAGAAATTCATTCACTAATGGACATGCATTCCTGGTACTCAGCTCTTGGTCTTGTTTTATGACTACTTCCCATGTTAGAGTTTTGACTAAGTATGGGGATTAAGTCTGAATTAGTTTTTATGAGGTTTAAATGATCCCTGCCCCAGATGCCTTATAGTGTAGAAAATGTGCCTGCTTTAGTTTGCATTGCCTTCCTTTGGGCAACTAAAATGAGAAATCAAATTTTTTGTTAGTATAATAGTCTGAGATGAGCTGTTCTTAGTGTGTTCTCTGATATCGCAATAATTCATTCTTTTCAAGTAGCTTGGAAATTGATATGCTGCTACTACTACATTCCTTGTGCAGGAAGGACAGCTCATTCCATTGTCTTTCCTAATATTAACACATTATGGGCCTGATCTTGCAAAACACACATGTATGAATGCAATTTTACTCAGATAAGTAATGTTACTGTGTTTTCAGGGTGGCACCCTCACCTGGCAAATGTACCAAAGAATTTATTTATTTATTTATTTATTTGCTATCTAAACATCTAAATACCTATTCAGTTCTTCCTTTCTGTTTGACCCTAATCCCAGCTCTCCTTTGAAAAACAAGTACCTACTGTAGAGACCAGATGAAAATGAATCCCTTATGAGCAGGAGGTGGAAGGGAGTGATGGATGACTCTGTCATACCTGAAATCCGGCACGTTCTGGTGCTGGAGAACACATTTTTTAGATTTAGAGAGAGTAGTGCTATAGATGTACCACATCCTGTGATGTGTTGAGAGCCTCCCATTGAAGCCACTGAGGGCAATCAGCAACACCTTACAGAACTGGACTCTAATAAACTTGCCAGGGTTTAGGACTTCTAGCTCTGTATTTCTTCGTCTCTGTGAACAAACGTGAATTGGAGGAAGAGCTACCAAAATTTGTAAGGAAAATGGAAAATTCCAGTGTACTAAAACAGAGCAAAAGGCTGGATCTTTAGGTGTTAAGTAAAATCATAGAACACTGTGTAAATGTAGGTGAAGAGGGGGTGAGACCAGGATGGTAGATTGTTGTGTAGCTTGAGAGCTATATTGCCGTAAGACAAGCACTGGTGCTTGACTTTGTCATGGATAAATAACTGAACAAAAGCATTTGACTTTATCTTCCTGAGGATTACAGCAGAAAATGGTGCAGTGTAGGCTTATCATTCTGAGAAGAGCAAGATTGAGAGAAGGAAGATGCTGGGTTTATACCAGAGAAAATAAATGAGCAGATTTTCATGATGCAGCTTTTATTGCTAGAAGTGGAAGGATTCAAAATCCCAAGCATTAGACTGAGCAATTCTAATATGGTGGTAAACTTTTTGCAAACCTCCCTTAATCTATAAAGCAGTTCTCAGTGCTGCATGTTTCAAGTACCAGTGAGCTTTTTCTAAATTAAATTTTAAACCTCTCAAAGGGGAGGTGGGATCACCACATAACTCACTCTGGTCATAAAGTAGGTTTTAGAAATGCCTTCTCCAAGCAGCTTGTACTAGCTCACATAAATATGGAAGAAAAACAGAAACTGACTAGACTTGACACGAGACCTAAAAGTGTGTCATCTGGTATTTTACTACAAAGACAGATACATTATACGTGATTTTTTTTTTCTGATTTTTTCTTTTAAAAAGGTGAAATTTTGACTGCTCATCGTCTAATTGTTTGTTGAATGATGATACAGGATGATTGGCACTGTCTGAGATGCACAATATAGACAGCCCCTGCCCCCCAAAGAATTTAAGCTTCAGTGTGTCACATGATTCCTCTCATCCTTTGGTGCTATCATCTTCAAATGTTTGTAGCCAGTCGTCATTTGCTCCCTTAGTCTTGTGGTTCCCAAACTTTAACAAACTGTGAACCCCTTTCACTAAAATGTCAAGTCTCGCGAACCCCTTCCTAAAAATGAATATTTCCAGGGATTTTCTCCTTTACTGGAATATAAATTATAAAAGCAGTGATCTTGGAAATATAAAATTTTGTTTTTATGATATGCTTATTACACATATGAAAACAGCAACACTCTTCCAAGATCTCACTTTAGTAGCTTGTATCACTTTGAATAAGCCTGTTATAAGACAAGGCTCCTATGTTTCATCAGTGGGTATCGGATGTGGAACAGCATGAAGGTATTTAAGAAGCCAACTCAGAGTTCCTCCTACACAAGCATTCAGGTCTTGAGCAGTCCAGGCAAACAATGCACATTACACCAAAGCTTAAACTTGTTCTTCATTATAATTTTAAAAACAATACCAGCTGCCTATTTATTTAATTTTAAAAACAGCAAAAAATATCCACCTCCCTTTCCATTTCTTATAAGTAGTCTTGAAGTTTAAATCTCCTCAGTGTGATAGATATGCTTGCTTTGATCTGCTTAGCTCTTGTGAAGTCCAGGGGCTCCGGGCTGCTGGTCCCATGCTGCCTGGGGTTCCTAGGGACAGCTCTGTCCGCCATTAGAGAATTTTTTCTCAGGAACCTCCTGTAACATTTCACAAACCCCCCAGGGGTTCTTGAACTCCAGTTTGGGAACCACTGCCTTAGTCATTGCTTAGCCAAGCTTATACATATGTAATATTTCTCATAAATCAATTCCACCAGCCCTTCTTTCCCAAACCAGCCAACTTGTCACTATTTTTCTGGTAGTGTGGCACGCATTCAATAAGCAAGGGATTAAGCATGTTGCCTCCTTTGTGTTCCATTATAACCCATACTAGTCTAAACTGTGTTCTTAAGCATTCAAGTCTGCATGAAACTGTGGACTCATGAAAGCTCTTAATATGAGCAACTGAGACCTCGTGCTAAATCAAGAGAATTTTTAAAATAAAAGATGAAGTGTATTGTCTATGTAAAGTCTTACTTTCCAATATATTGTTTTTAACTTTGCAGGGCTGCTTTGGAGGAAGTGGAAGGAGATGTGGCAGAATTAGAACTGAAACTTGAAAAGGTAAGATGCTTAAGTTGATTGTGTATACTTTGAAAACTTAAAAAAATTCAGATGAACAGGATCAAATAAACCTATTATTCTGCTTCTGATTCTCTGTGGCAACTGTTGCAGTGCTGATGTTCTGTTGCAATTAATGTTATGTTAGGATGTATCTGATACATTCAGCAGCATAGTTGTTCATTTTCTATAACCTGCTTTTTGTGTTAGGCACAGTCAAGGGGTTAAGTACTAAACCAGATTTGAGATAATAGTCTCAGCTGTAAATTTTGCATATAATGGTTTCAGAAGCAACAGAACTAAGGTTAAAAGTATCAGATTGTTGCTAAATCTGTTTAATAGACAAAAGGTGGGTTGTTGCTGAAAACAAGAGGAACTTTCCACAAGGTCACTTTAGCACTACTGTATCTCTGCTGTTGTCTTGAAGTGCAAGTTACCCATTTGAATTCCAGTGCTTGTCGTCACTAAGCATTTTGCAATTACATGTATTTTAAAAATAAATTGACTCCTCTTGGCCATCATATCACCTTTAACTGATTCTACTTTTACTGAGTTTTCGTGCTATTTTAATGTGAACCTTGCAAACAAGTACATTTTTCTTTGCATTATTTTAATCTAACTTTTTTAAAAAAGTGCCCAGTACTTCCCCTTCCCACCTGACCAGGATGTCTCCATTCACTGTTTCTCTTGATCTTCCAGTTCTTTCATACAGTAATAGGATAGTGTTTATAAAAGTATAATAGGAGAAAATCTTTCCTCTTACATGCATGGTGAGTAATATGCTCTTCTTTAAATCAGTTTCATATTGCTTCCTTCTGGTTTGTTACAAGTCTGAGATTCACACATAGTTGTAGATTAGAAACAACTGGCTCTAATAATGATACTTCAAAAGTATACTTTCTCTTTTTTTAACCTTTATTGGAACTGTAGAAGTTTCAGCTGCAGTCAAGTCAGAGAGAGCAAAAATAAATCAAGGTGATGTGAAAGCAACAACTAGGCATGAGTTGTAGAAATTTTGAGTTAATGGGGCAGGAGAAAAATAATACAGTAGACTTTTGGTTGCACTGAGTCCTTTTCATAGTTAAGAAACAGTCAAGGTGCATTACACAGTAATGTGTAAGATACTGATATTTCACTGACTCTGTAAGTAAATGGACCAGCCATTTTCCACAAAGCACAAGCTTACGTTCCACCTTGAAAATCGGAATGTGTCATTTAGAGTGCGTACATGAATTAAGATGCTGGAGTTATCACTATCAGAAACAGCATGATAGTGCAGTACTTCATCGATAAGACGATATTGGTAATAACCCAGCAATAAAATAGAATGACTAAATCCAAACTCCTTTGGGGAAGTGAAAGTGCTACCGCTGAACCATACTGATGGTGATCACTTGAAGTTGCCTTCTCTTTTTGAAGAAAGTGTGTGATATCTCGGTTAACTGAAGGGAATTTGTGCTAACCAATGGTGAGAAGAATAAACCTCTTAATGTCACAAGCACTCTAAACAATCTTTTGGAATGCTGGTGAGATCAGTCTATAACAGCTTGCGGTTAAGTGTTTTCATACAGCTTAGGACAAAATTAAGTAGCAATTTCTGAAATACTGAAGTCAAATCATTGGTTTCTAAAGTATTTGTTTTAGTTCAGGCTCTCTCCTATGCCTGGACTAAATCTGCTACAACAACTTGGCTTATCTAATGGGTCAAAATAACTACTGCACCTGTGTGTGATCGCTTGCTATGTACCTATAAAGGTTGTCTTTCACAGGAAATTAACTTTGAAATTCTGTGTAACAAAGTAACTGAAATATATTTTATTTACCATGATCATTTTTCCCCCCCCTCCCTTTAGCTAGTAAAGCTTTGCATTGCGATGATTGATACTGGTAAAGCTTTTTGTGCTGCCAACAAGCACTTCATGAATGGAATTCGAGACCTTGCACAGTATTCCAATAAGGACGTAATAGTTGAGGTAAGTGGTTTGAGGGTTAAATATTTAAAAGGAGGGAACATATAATTTAAGTGGGAGCAAGTGTTGGAGAAATCTTTCATTTACAGTATTACTCGTTCTTGCTACTTCTATACAAAAGTACTTAACCATCACTGGCACACCTGTCTTGATGAAGAGGCTTCATTCCAGGCCATGGCACAATCTCCTATTCAGTTTTGGGTTTTGACCTGCACTGGAGATTGGGTTGTGCCACATGCCTATGAAAAATATTCTGGGACAGGGTTCTCAACTTGGGGGGGTGCTGAACAGGAATGATGGTCACAATCACTGTGCCCCTTCCTATGTAGGGGGTTGGGTCCTGATATGGAAAAGCTAGAGAACCATTTGTCTAGGTTTGACTACAATAAACGACAAAACAGGTAGCATCAGTTTAGATCGTGGGTCTGAGGTAAAGCACTTATTGTAAATAAAATACTCTCCTGGCCTACCTTTGCACTGCACTGGGCCCATTTCAGCAGAGCCATAACTTCAAATTTCAAATGTTGTCTGGTACCAGTTAAGTTCTTTAGTCTGGTAAACTGGTATAACTTGTCGTAGAAAATATACAAATTTTGTTCTATGGAATTCTGCATAAAAAGTTCCTTTTTTCAAGTGTGACTTTTGTTTTTCTTCCTTCGCCCCCTTAATTTTTGACTTGCTATTTCAGTTAAGGGCTTGTCTACACATACAGCGCTGCAGCGACACCATTGCAGCTGTGCTGCTGTAGCACTGTAGTGAAGATGCTACTACACCGATGGGAGAGCTTCTCCGGTTGGCATAGTTAATCCACCTCCCCAAGAGGCAGCAGTTATGTTGGCTGGAGAAGCTTTCCCTTCAACATAGCATAAGAACATAAGAATGGCCATACTGGGTCAGACCAAAGGTCCATCCAGCCCAGTACCCTGTCTGCCAACAGTGGCCAATGCCAGGTGCACCAGAGGGAGTGAACTTAACAGGTAATGATCTAGTGATCTCTCTCTTGCCATCCATCTCCACCCTCTGACAAACAGAGGCTAGGGACACCATTCCTTATCCATCCTGGCTAATAGCCATTAATGGACTTAACCTCCATGAATTTATCCAGTTCTCTCTTAAACCGGGTTATAGTCTTAGCCTTCACAATCTCCTTAGGGAAGGAGTTCCACAGGTTGACTGTGCGCTGAGTGAAGAACTTCCTTTTATTTGTTTTAAACCTGCTACCCATTAATTTCATTTGGTGGCCCCTAATTCTTATATTATGGGAACAAGTAAATAACTTTTCCTTATTCACTTTCTCCACACCACTCATGATTTTACATACCTCTATCATATCCCACCATAATCTCCTCTTTTCCAAGCTGAAAAGTCCTCGCCTCTTTAATCTCTCCTCATATCAGACCCTTTCCAAACCTCTAATCATTTTAGTTGCTCTTCTCTGAATCTTTTCTAATGCCTAATGTATATGTTTTTTGAGATGAGACCACATCTGTACGTAGTATTCAAGATGTGGATGTACCATGGATTTATATAAGGGCAGTAAGATATTCTCCATCTTATTCTCTATCCCTTTTTAAAAGATTCCTAACATCCTGTTCACTTTTTTGACTGCCGCTGCACACTGCGTGGGCATCTTCAGAGAACTATCCACGATGACTCCAAGATCTTTTTCCTGATTAGTTGTAGCTGAATTAGTCCCCATCATGTTGTATGTATAGTTGGGGTTATTTTTTCTGATGTGCATTACTTTACATTTATCCACATTAAATTTAATTTACCATTTTGTTGCCCAGTCACTTAATTTTGTGAGATCTTTTTGAAGTTCTTCACAGTCTGCTTTGGTCTTAACTATCTTGAGCCGTTTAGTGTCGTCTGCATACTTTGCCACCTCACTGTTTACCTCTTTCTCCAGATCATTTATGAATAAGTTGAATAGGATTGGTCTTAAGACTGAATCTTGGGAACACCACTGGTAGCACTGTCTACACTGCAGGTTAGGATGGTATAACTTGCTCAGGAGTGTGGATTTTTTCATAGTGCTGAGCAATACAGTTATACTGATGTAAGTTTGTAGTGTAGACTTGGCAGACGTATTTTTCACTGAAAACTTGTAAAAATGTCGTGTGTGTGTGTGTTCAATATCAAGTTTACATCTAACTGAAAAATTCTCATTTTTTGTTTGAAAATTTTACTGAAAAATGCACATAAAATAAGTTTTCCATGGATCATTTGTAATTAATGAAATTTGAAAATGTTTGAATTCCATGTAGCTTTTTGTTTGCTAACCTCTGGATACAGTTGCTTGAAAAGGGCAAGGACCACTGCTTTATAACACATTTCATGGAGACATTGTAAAGGATACAGAAGTTCACCTGAGATACTGGTCTGTTGAACTATGCTGATTTGCAGCAGCTGGGGAATCATTCTTTTTTTTGTTTGACAATAGTTGATCCCTTTAACATAGTAAGCCTCTGAGTGTGGACCCTCCCCCTTATAAATTAAAAAAACTTTTTGTATATTTAACACCATTATAAATGTTGGAGGCAAAGCAGGGTTTGGGGTGGAGGTTGACAGCTCGTGACTCCTCATGTAATAACCTTGCGAACCCCGAGGGGTCCCGACCCCCAGTTTGAGAACCCTTGCTATACACTTTTTATGTTCTCAGTATAATGAAAAATCTATAGCCTTTTGAAGGCTTACTTTTTTGTGTTTCATATCTGATAGGATTTAGCTTTACCTACTTGTTTTCTTTCTTTACAGACCAGCTTGACAAAGTTTTCTGACAGCCTACAGGAAATGATCAATTATCACACAGTAAGTGTGGGTAATTGGAGGATGATTGTGACCACTTCACCTAAACAAACAGATTTTGCTAGCTAATGGTATATTATAATATTTATGGCCCTTAATTCTTAATGGATTTGAAATTTGTATGCCTTGATTGTGCTGATATTGCTGGAACTCAACTTTGCACCCTTTGATGCAGGTCTGGAAACTGTGGGATACTCCTCCCTTCTTAGCAGGCTTATGGGCAACAGAACCAATTTGTAGCCAGAGTTCTTTGCCAGACTGAGTCTTGCTTCCCCTCTCCATTGTTTGCTCAATGTTTCTGGCACAACAGAGATGATATAGCAGATGCAGTGTGTCTGTTCTTTGTGCAGCTTCCTTCTTTGGAGCTGTGACAGATCAGTCAAGAACAGAAAACAGAGAAAATGCCAAGTTTGAACACAGCAGTAGTTTGTACCATTGTGGACTCCATGTGGAAGTTCAAGTATGAGTAGAGAGGTTTTTTTCTATATTTGGCATGATTACAACTGTTGCTGGAATATTGTGTCCAGTTTTTGTGTTCATAATTCATGAAGGATGTTAATAAATTAGAGAAAGTTCAGAGAAGAGCCACAAGAATGATTGAAGGATTAGAAAATATGCTTTATAGTGATCTATTCAAGAGCTCAATCTATTTAGTTTTGTTTAACAAAGAGAAAGTTAAGGGGTGACCTGAAGTCTATAAAAAAAAAAAAACCCTACATGGGGAACAAATTTAATAATGGGTACATCAGTCTAGCAGAGACGGGTATAATAGGATCTAGTGGCTGCAAGTTGAAGCTAGACAAATTCAGATTGGAAATAAGGCATACATTTTAACTTTGAGGGTAATTAACCATTGGAACAACTTGCCAAGGGTTGTGGAGAATTCTCCATCATTAACAGTTTCAAAATCAAGATTGGATCTTTTTTCTAAAAGATCTACTCTAAGAATTATTTTGGGGAAGTTCTATGGCCTGTGTTTGACAGGAGGTCAGACTAGATTACAGCGTTTCTCAAATGCGGCCATCGTGCCCTCTTGTGGCCACAGCCTCCTGGGCTGTGATTGGAGGGTGAGGGGGGAAGCAGTGGCTCCTCCCTGGTGCTCCTGGATACACTGCCTTGGTGTTGGTTGCTGGGGCCACCATTGGGGTTGAGCCCTGCCCCCATCTGGAGACACTTGGAGCACAATGGTGGAGGAGCAGGCAGCCATGGGTACCTCACCTTCCTAGGGGCTGTGGGACTCGGGCTTTGTGGTTCAGCCCTGGGGTGGCGGGGCGGCAGGATCTGGCTCCGGCTTTGAGCTCTGTCCTCTGGCCACAAGGCTTTGGGCCCAGCCCCCTGCTGTCTCCCTGGCCCCAGCTGCCTCCCCGATCACCCATCCAGGGCTTAATTTGTCCCCAAAACTTGCCAGGGCTGAGTAAGTCTGCTGTGAATGTTAGTTAGTTAGTTAATATCACTTTTCACAACAGACTTACTAGCTAGCAATAAATACATTTTGAATTGGACATGTATATGTGCATGTTTTGTTTTTTCCCAAAGCTAATTAAGTATTTTAGGAAAAGTGTGAGAGAAGCCACCAGCAAAGGTTGCAGAGTAGCAGCCGTGTTAGTCTGTATTCGCAAAAAGAAAAGGAGTACTTGTGGCACCTTGGAGACTAACAAATTTATTAGAGCATAAGCTTTCGTGAGCTACAGCTCACTTCATCGGATGTGACTACCTAATTATTTGTTCTGAGAGCCCCAGGACTAGATGATCAGTCATCCATTCTGGCCTTGGAATCTAAAAATCTGTGAAGTTGCAGTGTCTAGGGACTCAGCAAGCTGTCATGGTTGCTGGCTGAGTATATCTCTCCCCATTCTCCTTGCTGCTGCTGGAAAGAAATCTTCAGGGGACATAAATTCTGCACATGTGCAGTGGCGCAGAATTCCCCTAGGGGTAATATTCCGTTCACTATCCCATTCTGAAGCATGTGCTGAGCTGTGCTGTCTTCACTATTGCTGTTACCCAGAGTAGCTGGATTTGAGCTAGCTTGGGTAGGTTAGCCTGTGCACACCTTTTACTGTGTAGACATGTCCATGGGGAGTCTAGACACTGCCTCCGTGGTGCAGAGACCATATCTCTGCTGCAGCTGGAAGGGAAAGCTGCAATATGCAAACAGCAAGACCTTCAGGAAGACTGACTTTTTACAAGCTGAAGGCTATGAGGGATGCTCCTGTTCTCCCCCTGAAAGGGTGGGGGGAACTCACTTTGTTAAATCTTTGGTCCTGATCACTCTTTTGTTGTCCTTGGAGACTTTCTCTGATGAGGCTAGGCAAATGGAATAAAGCATCATCTCAGATCTGGCAGTGTGAGAACAATTGTTACAGCTTCAGGCCAATAGCACCATTCTCAGACTACCATTGTAAATTGCTGTGTGCTTAAGAGGCACCTGGAGTCTCTGTAGATCTAATCAGATCTACCTGAAGGCAGTTTTTCAGTTCTTTCAGGAAATTATATAGACTTCTCATGATTTCTTTCTTGCAAAGCATTTTTTTATATTATTTAGGTGGAATTGCACACCAGTTTTCTACATGTCTATTAATCAGTAAAGCCTGATTTTTCTTCGAGATGTGGTGTTTGTCCATTCCAATCAGGTGTGTGCATGCACACATGCATGGTAGGCGGAAGATTTTTCTATAGCAGCATCCGTCAGGTCGGTCTGGGTGCCCCCTGGAGTTGCGCCTTCCTGGCACTCAATATAGAGCTCTGGCGACCCACCACCCCCTCCGGTCCTTCTTACCACCAGTGATGGTTAGCTGGAACTTCCCTGTGCTCTTGTCTCGACAAGCGCATTTAGCAGTGTTGTTATAGTCTCCATTAGATATCTGTTGTTCGTTAATAGTCAGTAGTTCATTAGTGTTAGATACGTTTCCATTGCGGGGGAAGTCCTCGCCTATGCTCTCCTGGCACCGGGGCATTCCAGGGTCTCTGGGCTTCAAAGCCTGTGGCAAGTGTATGCCCAGAAACGATCCTCACACCTCATGTCTAAGGTGCTTAGGGGAGGGCCATCAGAAGGGTCGTTGTGCCTTCCAAGACCTTCCAGCCCAGGACTTTAAAAGATAGAGAACAGCGCCTGAGTGTCCTGTTGATGGAGGCAGCACTCTGCCCGCAGCCCAACCCTGGGTTGACAGAGCCTGTGCAGAGTACCTCCTCCTTGGTGCGGAGCGCTCTGGCACAGTCAGCAAAGGCTCCGGTGCTGGGTAAGGATAAGGACTCATGGCACCATCCCGGCTCCACTCGCAGCTCACATTCTGCACACAGGCACTGTTCACAGTTGCCAGTGCTGCAAAAGAAGAGGTTGGAGAGTGGTCGCTCTCCCCCTTCTAGACCTAAGGATCCTGCCACTGTTAGAACCAAGTCAGGCCACACTAGTGTTGCTCCACTGTTGATGGTCGTGTTGACTCCTGCCCGCATAGAGGGGCGGTTGATTGCAGACCCTGCTCGCTTGCTGAGGCCAAGCCGTGAGCTGCACCTCCCTTCAAACGGAGCCGTTTGAGGTGGTCCAAGAACTGCTTCACTGCATGGCACTGTTTTCTCCATCCAGATGGGATAAGTTGCTGGCACCGGTCGTCCCCGGGCTCCTTCAAGGGGAAAGCCTGCTGTGATGCCTGCCGATCTCCGACTCCACCGCACCACTCCCCAGCACAGGAGCACACCCAGCCACGCCAATCCCTGAGCCCTCGGCGTGAAAGCACGGTGCCTAGAAATACTGCTTCCCTGTGGTCATCATTTTCAGACACCTCAGAGTCAGGCTTGGACCCCTATCGCTCCCAGAGAAGTAGGAGCAGACAGTTCCCATCAACTCGAGACTTGCACTCTTACCCAGCATAGTGGCCAGCCCAATGGCAGCCCCTGGTGCAATGGGCCTTTTGGACTTCCTGGGCCTTTCATCAAAGTCAAGGTCGCGGCCAAGGGCAACATCAGTGGCCTCGGCCTCATTTGTTCCCCTGCCAGAACCGCCAGCATCGGCAGGGTTGGGTATAGGCCCATTACCACCCTGTGCTACTATTTTAGCACCTCTGGTGCATCCAGCACCGGACCCAGAGGTCCCGGCGGCGATTCCAACATTCAGAATATCAGCACCGATGGCACTTTCAGCACTGGTGGTGCCTGTGTCGGTGTATGCCGCCCTACACTGAGGGTTGGAACACCATCTGAGTCAGCACTGGCCCAAAAAACCCACCCTTGAGGGACCCTTGAGGGTGGAAGGAAAGGAGCAGCCACCCCTCATGGGGGGGGTTCTCTTCATCCTCGCCAGATGAGGCATTGGGGGGCACAGCAAGAGCCCCGGCCTTGGAGGACAATAGGGTTCTGCAGCAATTGCTGCGGAGGGTTGCCCGGGCCTGGGCACTCAGGTGGAGGGGGTAGTGGAGGATGCAGATCCAATGGTGGACATCCTAGCCCCCTCCGGACCTGCTCTTATTGCCCCACCCTTCAGAAAGACCATCTGTCACACCACGAAAACTCTGTGGCAGACTCCAGCCCCGTTGCCCCCTGCCGCGAAGCGCAATGAAAGATACTACTTTGTGCCGTCCAAGGGTTACAAGCATTTAGACACTCATCCCACACCGGACTCTCTTGTGGCCAATGTTGCCAACCAATGTGAACATCAGGGCTTCACATATCCAATGAGTAGGCCATTGTCAGCAGTACTCCTACAACACCTTCTCGGTGATGGCCAAATTCATGAAGCTGCTCCCCTTGGATGCCTGTGCCAAGTTTTTGGCGTTGGTGGAGGAAGGGAGACTCATCTCATGGGTGTCTCGTAAGGTGGCACTTGATGGGGCAGATGTGGCCACTGGGGTTATGTTCACAGGAGTGGCTATGAGAAGGGACTCATGGCTCCAGGTTTCTGGGCTTCCCTAAAAGGTCCAGCAAACCATTCAGGACTTGCCTTTTGAGGGTGAGACTCCCTTCTCAATAAAAACTGACACAAGGCTTAACAGCCTTAAAGACTCCAGAGCCACCCTCAGGTCCCTGGGCCTCTATATGCCTTCAACGCAGCGGAGACACTTCGGTTCGCAGCCTCCTCAACGGTTTGGTCATCAGAACCACCAAGATAGCTCCAGAAGGAGAAATCGGAGCGTCGGGAGAAGGCCGCATCAACCCTCTGACCAGGGCTCGGGACAATCCAAGCTGCTTCCGGGGCCAAACCACCCTTTTGAAGGTGCGGTTGAGGACGGCGCACCAGAGCGAGATCTGGATCCACACCACCTAATGTTTTTGTCCCAGCTGTCCCCTTTCTACCATGCATGGTCCCGCGTTGCTTCAGACCGCTGGGTGCTCCGCACATTAGAGAGGGGATACTCCATCCAATTCTTTGCCCTCTCACCCGTCCCTCTTCAGCGACCCCTCTCACGAGCACCTCCTTAGATAGAAGGTGCAGTCACTCCTTTTGCTGGGGCAGTGGAAGAGGCTCATCAGGAGCAGTAGGGCAAGAAGGGCTTCTATTCCTGGTATTTCTTAATACCAAAAGCCAAAGGCGACCTCAGGCCCATCTTGGACCTGGAAGAACTCAACAAGTTCATAAAGAAACTCTCAGTTCTGTATGATCTCTTTGGCCTCCATCCCCTTGCTGGATCCAGCAGACTGGTATGCCACCCTCGACTTGAAGGACACGTATTTTCATATCGCAATTACTCAGCTCCACAGAAAGTAACTCAGGTTTGTGGTGAACAGTACCTGCTACCAATTCACAGTCCTTCTGTTTTGCCTGTCAGTAGCATCTCGAGTCTTCACCTAATACACGTGTGCCAATATCTATCTGCTGTGTGCATGCACAGATAAAGTATTTGAACATGTATTTGGCCAGCTTACTTTCACTTTCTGCTAGGTGCCCAATACCTGATTTACTAACACAAATTGTATGTAGCCAACTGTTAGTGTTGAAGTTCGAAAATATGACCCTGTAGTTGGAAAGGATCCTTGAAATGAAACCAGATCTCCAAGGATAGCCAATGATATTTGAGACGGATGCATACAATTCTATGTTTAGAATTACATTTGGTGGCTTATAGGGATAGCTCAGTGGTTTGAGCATTGGCCTGCTAAACCCAGGGTTGTGAGTTCAATCCTTGAGGGGGCCATTTAGCGAGGGGGCAAAAATTGGGGATTGATCCTGCTTTGAGCAGGGGGTTAGACAAGATGACCTCCTGAAGTCCCTTCCAACCCTGATATTCTATGACCTCTACAGTGTGGATGCTGGCTGGCTACTGTTGAGGAGCTGCTGGTAAGAGGCCCATAATATACTTACTCACAGTAGAAAACACTCTGCTAGGCTTACATATTCAGCCAAGTGAAAAATTTACTAGTGGTGCCCAACAATATCACTTATTGCCTGTAGTGGTCTATATACCTACCATTCAGGACTATCTATGAGGTCCTTAAGTGTCTACCTGGTAGCAAAAAGAAAAGGAGGACTTGTGGCATCTTAGAGACTAACAAATTTATTTGAGCATAATAGACTTTTTGGTCTCTAAGGTGCCACAAGTCCTCCTTTTCTTTTTGCGGATACAGACTAACACGGCTGCTACTCTGATACCTGGTAGCAATATCTGCTAACCTTTTGCCCATTCAGGATCACACAGTATTCATACCCCCAATGGTAGATAAATTGCTCGAACGCCTTATGCATGTGTTCTTCTCCCATTAGGGAGCCTCCCATACCTTGGGACCATAATGTAGGGCTGGAGAGATTGATGGGCCCGCCTTTTGAACCAGGTAAAGGGTCAGGCAGTATTGACCATGAGATTATCTATTTGGATTTCCAGTTGAATCAAACTGTTATGAATTGGCCGGTTTAGACCCACTGATAATGATTACAGTCCATTCCTCTGGTGCTCCAGCAGCTACTGCAGCTTGTTTGAGAAATGTACCAATCTTAGATCTGTAGTAAATTGGCAATGTGGGGTATGGTACATATATTTAAACTGCTACTCCCTGGTAGAGGCATCAAGATCTGATGCCAATTTTGGCACAGCTGTCCTTCAGTGATTGTTCAAATAGCACCCACCTCCTATCCTATAGATTACTACTTCTGAGTCGCCAAGAGAGGAGTGTACTTGGACAAGCACTCAAAGAAGAAATGGTTACCTTAGGGAAACTGTGGTTCTTAGAGATGTTGTCCATACATATTCTGCAACCTCCCCGTGGCTGCAGAGATTACTATCTGAATTGTGTACTGGCAAAGGAACTGAGATGTTTGTAGTCACCCCACCTTTTATGCTTTCGGGTGAGGTGCCCCAACAACAATGTGCTGGCCAAATGGATTCAGTCTTGAGTGCATGGGGCACGTGCACCAAGAATGAAATACGTAGGGACAAGATGTCGAAGAATCACAGTTAAGCAAAGTAACAGTTTGGAGAGTCAGGCCTTTGGCAGAATTAAAGGCTTTAGATGTTTTCTGGCCTAAAATAAAAGGACTTCAGTACTTCCAAATCCTTTATTGAACTAAATTTTTGTTTTTTTCCTCTTTCAGACCCTATTTGACCAAACCCAAAGATCAATTAAAACACAGCTTCAGATGTTCGTTAAAGAGTAAGTTAATTTTCATTTCAAATAAATTCACCTTTAACAAACTGTAAGGAAAAGTATCTCCACTAAGACCAACTAGGAAGAGAAATCGGCTTCTGAGAGAGGTTGAAGATATTTGGAAATCGTCAAGCCATAGCTTGCATAGCACCTCTTAAACTTGCCAAAAATAACCCAATGGCCCAATAGGGATTGGATTGGCATGGAGACATTTTCAGTCATTGTATTTTTTTAAATCATTGCTTTAAGTCATGCATTGAGTGTTTGTCAAACTAATCTGAAAAACTGTACTATTGCAACTTTAAAATACCATTTATAATTCAATTATAGATGCTTTTTTTAAATGTCACTACTGGGATGGTATCTTATTTTAATTTTACAAAACTACAATGGGCAAAAAAAAAAAAAAAAATTGAAAATAATGGCCCTGATCATGCAAACACTGAAACAGATATGTAACTTTACTCACCTGAGTAGTCCTATTGACTTCAATGGAACTATCAATATGTTTAAAGTTAAGCATGAGCATAAGTGTTTTCCATATGAGGAGCTTTTGTTCTCTCATTTATTCTAAAATTTTCTCTTGTAGGCCCTTATCCTGCAAACAGTTAAGCAGCTCCTTAACTCTGCACTGGGAGTAGTCTCAATGACTTCGGTGGGACTGTGCTCACAGTGCATAAAATTAAGTATGTGCATACATTTTTGAAGGATTGGGGCCTTAGTGTCATAAAATCTTTCACTTTAAAACAATACGTCAGAACTAACAACAAAGATTCATATTTAAGCACCTAAGGTTGGGATGTCAAAAGCACCTAAGTCACTTAGGAGCACAAGTCCCGTTAACTTCAGACTGCAAACCGTAATGGAAGAGTATGACCTGGTTGAAGCATTTCAGCTTTCTTGACATTTTGAAGCTTAATACATCAGAAGGTATTGCTGGTTTCAAACATAGCATGGACTGTTTCCTTACCAATTTTGTGTTTGAATTTGTGGTGGTATCACAGTAGAGATGTTGAACGAGATCATGGATTGTCTTTTTCATGATAGATGAACATTTAATGTGAATCTCAGCAGAAAAAAACCTGTTAAATCTGAAATTCTACTAGCAATTAGGAAACTATTTAAGGAAAATACAAAGCAACCCACCTTTTTTGTGTTTAATCAGATTTTTTTAATCATGATTATCATCTGCCCTGGGTTGGACTAGATGAATACACCAGTGTCTACAAGATGTATTCTTTTAAATTTCACTCCCTCACTTGTTCGGAAGAACAGAGCAGCCAGGACAGTCACACTTCTATCCTTCTTGTGCTGTAACTTGCACCTGATCCAGATATTTAAGGTGGAAAAGGGGAAATAATAAAAAGATCAAATATGATACCTGTAAATGGAACCATGTTAAAAACGTTTAAAATTTGGTATATTTTTAAATATTTCATGATCAACAAAATGAGCCTTCCAAGGATATTGCAATTCATCTCCCCTTTTGTTTAGCGATATTAGAAAATTTAAAGATGCAAAGAAGCAGTTTGAAAAAGTCAGTGAAGAAAAAGAAAATGCACTCGCAAAAAATGCTCAAGTTCAAAGAAATAAACAACACGAAGTAGAGGAGGCCACGAACATTCTCACTGCAACACGAAAATGCTTTCGGCACATAGCTCTGGATTATGTTCTTCAGGTAAGTGTAGTTTTTCAAGAGCAATGTGTTACCTCCTGGGGGTGTTCTGCACCAAAAAATTAAAAATTCTGCACACAATATTTTAATTTCTACAAATTTTATTGTCAAAATAACACTGTATAATCACACCAGTTTAAATTATTTTGGTAATTTATATCGAATACCTGTCAGCAAGTATGTGTGTAACAACACATACACAAACATTCCCTCCCCCCCCCCCCCCCCAGGAGTAGGGAGTTAAAGAAAACCCTATGACAACCCAGTTCCTCTTTCTCTGTAATGCCATGACAGGTCTGTATCGATCCATGGATGGATACAGACCCTGTGGTCATCAGCAGGGATTGAATCTGAAACCTTCAGCACCAAGGATTAAATTAATTCCTGTCCAGAGGCCCTGCACAAGATCTATGATCTGTGGACCACTTTACAATTAGAAATGAGGCTGCACCTACAGGCTAGACACTGTACAGATGTAATAAAAACATTCCCTGTCCTGAAGAATTAGTATAAGAACTAGTATAAGAGAAAAAATAAAGGTTTATTCAATAAATGAGAAGTGTAACATAACAAAGAACAGCACAAGCAGTAGTCATAGCATTCCAGCTGCCTAATCATTATCAAGGCTTTTTTTTGTTGGCATTATGTCGGAGGAGAGTTTTCAGAAGATGCTTAAGTGAACATAAGTGGTTCATAATGGTCAATATAGGGGTGAATTTAGTTCCTACCATGTGAGATAAAGGAGTACAGTAGAGTTACAAACACCAGGGTTATGAACTGACCAGTCAACCACATACCTCATTTGAAACCCGGAAGTATGCAGTCAGGCAGCAAAGACACGACCCCCTCATCTCTCCACGAAAATAACCACATACCTCATTTGGAATCCGGAAGTATGCAGTCGGGCAACAAAGACCCCCCGCCCCCGTGCCTATCCTTGTCCCCCCACCAAAATGAAGCAAGGCAAGGAAACTGTGCTTGTTTCCTTTAAGATGGTTAAAAGCAGAATTTTTCTTCATAGTAAAGTTTCAAGCTGTATTAAGTAAATGTCCAGTTGTAAACTTTGAAAGAACAACCATAACATTTTGTTCAGAATTATGAAAATTTGAGTTATGAACATGTCCATTCCTGAGGTGTTTGTAACTGTGAGATTCTTCTGTAACTTATTTGTCCGAAGCAGGCTCTTACTATTTTGGTACAGGCTTAGGAGAAGTGATCACATGAATTCAGCCATTTTTTGCACATTCTGTATTGGAATTATGTGCCTTTTGGAGTTCGTCTATTCTTGTGTACACTACAGTCCACTTAATAAAACTGCATTTATAGTGAAGGAAACTCCCAAATTTTCCACGTAATCCACCATGCAAACAATTCAAGTTATAGATGGACCTTTCTGCTTACAATGAAGCTTTTCTTCTGGGGAAAAAATGACTTCACTATGAAAGGACTCTACTGGAGTGTCTTTGTCGTTATATTTACTTGAGTTTAATTTGTATTTCAATATTTCTCTGAGTTCCCTTTTATTTTTTTATCCAGAAAAGTCATGTGTGTGTTTGTGTGTTGCAGAATGCTTTCCAAAGCATTGAATGTGTAGCTTTAAAATACCATCTGTTTTTGTTTACAGCTTCTGTAAAATTATTTTACTTGTTAGCATTAAACCGACATGCCAAGGAAGTGAATTCCACATTAATGTATGCCTCTGTTAAGTGAGGGTTTTTTGAGAAAATCTTTGTTGTGGCAGGTAATTAAAGCCACTGACGAGAAAGCAAGAAGAGGACTAGATACATGTGAAAAATCAGATATTGCACATAAAATAAGACAAGGGGAATGAATGTTACTTTCTTGAATAACCAATGAACACAAGTGGTTAGTGATGTCAGCTAACTTAATAGCATGATTGAGGTGGTGAAGATAAAATGTAATTAGCTTAATAGAATTCTTGCAAAGACTTTTAGACTCTGCTCCCAGAGGTGGGGACCCAGTCATCTTGCGTGACTTTAAAGTGTCTGACATGTTTTGGCACTACGTGAATAGATTTTAAGAACGTAACCCCTGAGATTTGTAAAATACTTTTTTCAATTAATAAAACTTTGTGAGCATCTTTTGGGAATTCTAGCATTGTAAGTTTCTTTTCTCTAACTGTAAATGGTGGTGGTAAATACAATTAGTTGAAGTCGTCTCTGTAATATTAAAAAAATTTCTATGAAGTCAGATTTTTGAATTCTGTTTTTCCCATATTTTAAGGTTACTTTATTTATTAACAGTTACACATAACCTGGATTATTGCAGTTTGCGTGGGGATTGGTGAATGAAGCAAGATGTTTTTTTTTCCTAGATTAATGTTCTTCAATCTAAGAGGAGATCAGAGATCTTAAAATCGGTAAGATCTTTACATTTTATGTGTAAAATGTCTGGTTAAATCTGAAATATAAAAAATAAACATTTGAGACTGCAAGTTGCTACCCTCTGATCAGCGACTTGTGTCACATGAATTTGTCTGTTTGCCTCCATGTTGCACAACCACCATCACAACTGGAACACTGGCTGGTGGTAGCAAGAGAGGCTAAGACTGGGTGGACATGTGAACTACACTCTGTCACTATGCCTGCACTGCAATCGGAGGTGGGATTGCAGAGCATGTAGGCACACGCATGCTAACTTTAATTTAGCAAGTGCAGCTAAAAATAGCAGTGAAGACATGATGGCTTGGGCTTGAGCACAGACTGTACAAATCTGCCCAGAAACCTGGATATGTATTTGTGCTAGCTGCGCCAAGATCCACGCCACCACGTCGTCACTGCTATTTCTAGTTGTGGTAGCTAGGTTAAATTTGTCCAGGTGTGCCCACCTGAGCTGAGCTGCACTTGCAGCTCTGACTGCAGTGTAGACGTACACTTAATGGTGATCCTTTTGTGTCAGGGTGGAGGAAATTGCTAAGGTTTTACTGCTATTGTGTATGCTGTACATGTTTTGTAGCGAAACTTGAGTAGTTTGGCCTCCAAGGCTTTCAATAAGGCATCCTTTGGGAAAGCTGCATTCACTTAAAAATTAATACTTCTCCAAATCTGTTTTCAAGATTGAGTCTCTCATTTCTTTAAAATGGCACATTTTTACATGAAGGAAAATAGATTGGGACCATTTGAAGCTAATGTACATTTTTGCTTCAAATCTCATCTCTGTTGAGTGCCAGGTACATAACCGGAGACCGTGTCCTTGACTTTGTCCCTTTCAAATTCCATTTTCCATTCCTTCACATCCTTTTTTCATGAGATTGTATAATTCACTTAAACTGTGAGAGGTCGGGTCATTATTACAAATCAATATTTTTCTCTGTGCCTTTGGAATCCTGGATATCTTCCCTTCTTTTTTCTCACAATGTATGAAGACTGCTTGATGGTTTCTTCTCTTGTTTTTGGTGAGTTGTCTTGGAAGTCCCAGGGAAGCAGATTGTGAGCTATTTCAGCTGTAATTGTAGAAGTTATGAATCTTTAACAAGCAGATTCTGTACCTTCCAGTTGGTTTCTTAGGTGTTTGAGCTGCATATTTTTTAACAAAAGTTTTAAATAATCGGACTAAAACATGACCTCACCTGTCAATCAGGTTTTATAGGATAATTTTATTAGCCCGTTTATGAAAGATTTAACTTGGTAGGGTGATTCATTTCTGTCTTGACCCTCGTATAGTCATTTAGACCTGTGCAAAGTGACCACAGAGTGGGTGTAGAGCACTACCAAGGCAGAATGGTAGTATTTTGCACGCACTTTGCACTCGTGTATCTTCACGAAGTGCAGAGCAGTGGAGAATTAAGCCCTGTACTTCAAGCTTGTTTGCGAGAATTCATTCAGTGTGAGTTATGTACGTAAGATCTGATAACGCTCTATTTAAAACTCCTTTCTAACGTATACTTGTATTCTTTCTTTCTTCTAGATTTTATACTTTATGTATGCTCATCTGACCTTCTTTCATCAAGGCTATGATCTATTTAGCGAGCTTAAGCCATACATGAATGATCTTGGAGCACAGGTAATGTTACAATACAACTCCTGAATTAAAATGCACATACTAATTTGTGTTTGGGAAAACTATTGGGGAGAACTATGTATGTACCAGAGCCACTGAACATTTATTAAATAAAAGTGGAAACTTTGGGGGATAGCCACGATGAAGGCATATTGTCACCATAAAAATCATACATTTAAAAATGTTGCTAATTAAATGCGCAAAAAAAAAGTTAATACAACATTAAGGCTGCACATAAAAATAAATTGTATTTCCTTGCATTTTTCAGATTTCCCACAGCAAAATTAATTTGTCCATGTTCCACATATATAGTAAAATCTGTCCGTTTTGTTAAGTATGTTCATGTTCAGTATATACTGTAAAATGTAAAAAGAAAAGGAGTACTTGTGGCACCTTAGAGACTAACAAATTTATTAGAGCATAAGCTTTCGTGAGCTACAGCTCACTTCATCGGATGCATTTGGTGGAAAAAATTAATCAAATCAGTTAATATTGCTGCTGGAAACTTAAAAGGGATACTGTCAACTTGAAAACTGTTTAATTTTAATAATGTTTACAGTGTTTGGTCAGACTGTCACAGCTAAATATAAGGTGGAACAGATTTAGTGTAACATTTTATGCTAAACAATTAATTCTACCTTGTATTTAGCTGTGACTCTGAATACCTTTCCCTGACCTGAAAAGAGCTGTGGATAAGCTCGGAAGCTTGTCTTTCACCAACAAATGTTGCCTCACCCATCTTGTCTCTCTTTTATTTTAATAATTGAGATAAAACCGATTTCAGATACTGGCTCCTCCTGAAGATTTTTTGTTTTTTTACAATTACATTTTCCTATTTGTAAGTATTTCTCTCTTCACTTGTATGAGAGACTCACCCAAGCAGGGGAATTGACTACAACTAATTACTAGAGCTGTCAATTTATCACAGTTAACTCGCGCCATTAACTCAAAAAAATTAATCACGATTAATCACACTGTTAAACAATAGAATACTGATTGAAATTTATTAAATATTTATTAAATATTTCTACATTTTCAAATTGATTTCTATTATAACACAGAATACAGCATATACAGTGCTCAGTTTATATTGTATTAGATATTTGTTCTGTAAAAATTATAAACAAAAGAAATACTATTTTTCAGTTCACCTCATACAAGTACTGTAGTGCTCTCTTTATTGTGAAAGTATAACTTAAAAATGTAGATTTTTTTTTTGTTACATAACTGCACTCAAAAACAAAACAATCTAAAACTTTAGAGCCTACAAGTCCATTCAGTCCTACTTCTTGTTTAGCCAATCTCTAAGGTAAACAAGATGAGTTAAATACTATTTCTTTTGTTTTTTACAGGGCAAATATTTGTAATAAAATATAAAGTGAGCACTGTACACTTTATATTATGTTGTAATTGAAATCAATATATTTGAACATGTAGAAAACATCAAAATATTAAAATAAATGGTATTCTATTGTTTAACAGCGCAATTAATCGCGCGATTAATCACAATTTTTTAATTGCTTGACAGCCTACTAATTACACAGAGGAAACACTTAAATTGACTATACATAAAGCACTGCCAAGTGCATAGGGCACACACACTTTAAACTTAGCTACAATCGGTGGTTTGTGGTTTGGAGCGTGTGCATGCGTACATGCATGTTTTTGTTTGCAAATCACTACTGTAGATGCATTACTCGGGTATAAAAAGTGTCTTGCAGCAGTGTGACCTCACATGATTTCAGACATCTACACTAGGGGTTTGCAGATGTGCAGCTTTGGTAATATGGGGGAAAAAGTATAAGAATTGCTCTAATAAAATAGATATTTTCCTTGACATCTTTTCCTTACGGTTGTCTTTAAGTATTACTTTAGTAGGTTAAAGGTTTAGATAAGTGTGACCTTTTTTAGGTGTCTGTGTGCCTTTTAACCTCCATTTTCTTACTTTTTGATTTTTGATTCTGCAGCTTCAGTGTTACAATGTAGGTTTTTGCATGTAATTTTCTTTTTCTTTAAAAGAAAAATAGAAGAAATGTCTTTCCTTCATAAAAAGAAAAGGAGTACTTGTGGCACCTTAGAGACTAACAAATTTATTTGAGCATAAGCTTTTGTGAGTACAACTCACTTCACAAAAACTTATGCTCAAATAAATTTGTTAGTCTCTAAGGTGCCACAAGTACTCCTTTTTCTTTTTGTGAATACAGACTAACATGGCTGCTACTCTGAAACCTTTCCTTCATAGTAACTTTAGTTTTTCCCTGTTAGGCTTTGATGTTTCCAAATCACTTAGGTTAATGGGGGTAAGAAGGGCTTAGTTGCCACCATTATTATTGTTTGGCTGGAGACATCTTCTGTAAGGCTTGGTTAACAGGACAGCTGCATGTTTGGTTACATTATGATGCCCATCCTGTGGAAATTAGGCGGGGGCTGGCAGGGAGAAGAAAACTTTTGTAAAATATGAATCTGGGAATACCTACAATAGATTAGAAATGCAACAAAGATGGTGGCAAAATCCTAAAACTGTGCCACTTGCTATTTTTCCCCCATCTGTACTTTCTTCTGTCTGTTACTGTATATACTTATTAAGTCGAATATTTTTGTAAAGTGATGCATCAAAGAGCAGGGGTTGGTTTATAAACGGGTCAACACCAAAATTTGATTTTAAACTCTATGAAATCATTGAATTGAATATCTAATACTTTATCATTTTGTTTACCTGGAGCGTTCACAAGCACGGAGCCCCTCAGCTCCCTGTGGCTGCGGTTTGCCGTTCCCAGCCATTGGGAGCTGTGGGAAATGGCTTACCCTGATGGGCTGGGAGCCAAAGTTTTTGCCAAACCCTGAAATACAGGGTTGGCTTATGAAAGGGTCATACAGTTTTTACTATTTTTACCTATACATCTTGAGGGGAGGGTCAGCTTATAAACGAACGGGCTAATGAACAAGTGTATACGGCATGTTAAGATCATGTCTATTTTTTGTTGCGAAGAATGTGCTTGTTGAGTCTCATAGAATATCCGGGTTGGAAGGGACCTCAGGAGGTCATCATCTAGTCCAACCCCCTGTTCAAAGCAGGACTAATCCCCAACTAAATCATCCCAACCAGGGCTTTGTCATGCCTGACCTTAAAAACCTCTAAGAAAGGAGATTCCACCACCTCCCTAGGTAACGCATTTCAGTGCTTCACCACCCTCCTAGTGAAAACTTTTTCCTAATATCCAACCTAAACCTCCCCCACTGCAACTTGAGACCATTACTCCTCGTTCTGTCATCTGCTACCACTGAGAACAGTCTAGATCCATCCTCTTTGGAACCTCCCTTCAGGTAGTTGAAAGCAGCTATCAAATCTCCCCTCACTCATCTCTTCTGCAGACTAAACAATCCCAGTTCCCTCAGCCTCTCCTCATAAGTCATGTTCCAGTCCCCTAATCATTTTTGTTGCCCTCCGCTGGATATTTTCCAATTTTTCCACATCCTTCTTGTAGTGTGGGGCCCAAAACTGGACACAGTACTCCAGATGAGGCCTCACCAATGTCGAATAGAGAGGAACAATCATGTCCCTCGATCTGCTGGCAATGCCCCTATTTATACAGCCCAAAATGCTGTTAGCCTTCTTGGCAAGAAGGGCACACTGTTGACTCGTATCCAGCTTCTTGTCCACTGTAACCCCTAGGTCCTTTTCTGCAGAACTGGTGCCGAGCGATTCGGTCCCTAGTCTGTAGCAGTGCATGGGATTCTTCCATCCTAAGTGCAGGACTCTGCACTTGTCTTTGTTGAACCTCATCAGATTTCTTTTGGCCTCTAATTTGTCTAGGGCCCTCTGTATCCTATCCCTACCTTCCAGCGTATCTACCACTCCTTCTAGTTTAGTGTCATCCGCAGACTTGCTGAGGGTGCAGTTTCCATGAGAGAGTTACAATTGTTATACAATTTGTACTGGTAGCAACCCCTATATTTGGCAGGTTAGAAAGAAGGCATATTGTGTCATTCCAGAATAGGCAGGGATTCATTAGACTCTACAGAAAACTTTAGCAGATACCTGCTGATCATGCTCAAAGTGAATTTTCAGTTGCTTGTAACCAATCTGGTTGTTGATGTATTTTAAAATGGCTACTATTTACAGGTTGACTTTTGAAGTTCAGCTGATTTTTAGCTCTCTCTACAGAAGCAGCATGGCATTAATTTTTTTTCAATGAGAAAATCATATTCCTTTCGTAATTCAAATGTATGACATGATTTTTCTTAAGCTTTTAGCAATAGCATCACTCTTCAGTTGAAAAAAGGGATGGGAAATGTCAGTCCAGAGAGACTAGTTCTGAGTTTTAGTGAGAGACCTTAACCAGTGTGCACTGCCTGGGGCTCAGTGTGTGCCTCCATTCCCTCTTCTGCCACATGCCAGGGTCCCCCAATTTCCCTCTGCCAGGGAATCTGTGTGCACTCCATTTGCCTCTAGCTCCCACATAGGGTTCCCCATTCTTCCCCCATGCTATTGGCTTTGTGTGTGCCCCTTCCCTCCTCACCCATACCATGGTCCCCTAATACCCAGAACTCCTGGTGAGGGGGAATCCCCTATTCCTCTTCCACTCTTCCAGAGTGCCCCACCAAGGCAGGGGCTGTGTGCACACCCCATTGCTCCTTTCCCTTGCATGCCAGGCACTCTGTCTGCTTCCCATTTCCTCTGCATCTCACAGCAGATTTTCCCATTATCATGTCAGGGGCTCAGTGTCTACCTTCTTTTCCTTCCCCAAAGTACACACCACCTCCCAGGGGAGCAGGCAGGGGGCTAGGAGGAAGGAAAGAATGAAGCTGCCTCCTCTCTCCTATCCCTCTGGTTGCCTCTGATGACTGACATCTGTCCCATGGTTCCCAGCAGGGAGAGCAGCTATTTCTTCTCTCTCTCGGGATGTAAGACATTCAGGTGTCAACATGTTACATTCTATTGGGAGGATGAGCAGGGATAGTGTTATGCTGAAAGATGTGAATGGGTGTCATCTAGTTGGATATATAGACGATTTCAGAAGTTCCTAGAGCTGTGGCTTTGCTAATCAGGTGGCAGGGGCTCCTTGTGCCCCCCCTTTCCCTTTTGGTTTTTGGAATTCCCCCCCAAATCAATAGGGTTTTACCCTTTGAGGCTTGAACACTCCCTGAAATTTTGAAATTGATCAGATATGGGGTTCAGATATCATCATGTTATAGACCAACAGAAATGCTGTCGAGTTGAGCATAAGGCCTTTGCAAAATCAGCCAGTGATGTGAAAGGATTCAGCTGCAAAAAATCAGCTTAGAAAATGTTGTGCCTTTTTTGAACAAATGCCTGTGATTGGTTCCCCCCGGGGTGCCATCTGGAGCTGGGGTACCACTGAGCCCTCTGACCCACCACCCTGGGCTCCCTCTCTCACTGTGCTGCTGTGACTAGTTGCAAAGGCCTCCAAGCTTGCACTTTCACCAGCATTCATACAGGTAGGGACACACCCAGCTGCAGTCACTTGCATGCTTTCTAACCACTAGCTTCCTAGCCTAGGACCCCAGAATAGAACTGTCCTGTCCTGGTCAAATCTGGCCAGTATATGGGTTTAACACTCGTCCGTCTCTCCATCAATGTGAAGAGGACCATGCACGCTTGTGGTGACCAAGCTGAGACTTTCCCCAGACACCTTAGTTAAACGCACACTGATTTGGATTAAAACATAAAATAAAAATCTATCCTTTTGTAGGTTTCATAGTAGCAGCCGTGTTAGTCTGTATTCGCAAAAAGAAAAGGAGTACTTGTGGCACCTTAGAGACTAACAAATTTATTAGAGCATAAGCTTTCGTGAGCTACAGTTCCGATGAAGTGAGCTGTAGCTCACGAAAGCTTATGTTCTAATAAATTTGTTAGTCTCTAAGGTGCCACAAGTACTCCTTTTCTTTTGTAGTTAAAGTTAAGTGATATCAAACAGATCAAAGCAGATTACCTAGTAAATAAACAAAACTGCAAACTGAGCTTAACGTACTAGATAGGTAGGATATGAAATAGTAAATTCTCACCTTGAGTGATAAAGATGCTGGCAGATTCTTAAGGCACAAGCTGCCTTGGCTTTGCAGCTTGGGTTTCCCAGGTTTTCATACGCAGGCTAGAAATCCCTTTAGCCTGGGACCATCACTTCCCCCCATTCAGTCTTTGTTCCTCAGGTGTTTCCAAGTGTTGTAGGGAGAGTGAGGTACCATCATGATGTCATTTCCCCCCCTTTTATATCTTCTCACTTGCTGGAAAGCTCTTTTGCTGTGCCCTGGGTCAAACAGTTCCCACTGTGTAGTGCTATCTCTACACAGAAATAGGTTTCTATTGTACACAGTTGCTGGGGTAATCCTGGTGCTTTTGTGCATTTCCTCAATAAGCCATTAACATTGTCTGGCCTTTTTACTGTTGGACCTGAAAGACTGCTTGTGGGTGTGTTCAACGTCGGAACAAGTTTCAGTAATACATACCTAGCCAAACTTCATAACTTCACATACAATCCAATGACATATTAATGTCGAGCAGAGCAAGACTTTTAGAATGATGCTTGGATTTAGTACTGCAGTCATCTTCCACCATGTGCAATGGGTGGGAGGGTGGGAGTGCTGGCAAGAAGCCAAGTATGGCTTCCGGATTCTGAGGTCAGTTTTGTGCCAGGCCTGGCCCTATGAAGTTTAGAGCAGTCGAAGGCATGTTCTAAACATGGCCAGGTAGTAATGGAACCCCAAGGATAGCTGGAGTAAAGCATGCTCTGGACACCCACTGTACTAGAGGGTACAGGGGCGATAGCATAGGAGCCAGCTACAGAGTATCTATTCCTCCTGAGGAAATGGCAAACAGAGAGATGCGGCCAGTCTCCATCCCTTTTGCATTGCCATAATGGTAGAAATGAGAAGGGGAGGGCAGAATTCCTCATCCATAGTTAATGTGCTGAGTTTCTCTACTAAGGATTCTGTTGGTCAGATACTGTGCCCTTCTCCACGATTGACTTGTGGTGGTGAAGTGCATTTGCTCTCTGATGCATACAACTTTGCTACCCCAGTGCTGAGGTAGGGCAAAGGCTGCACAAAATCACATATGCAAAATTGCTGGTCATCACTCTATTTAGTACCAACTCTTAGTCCTCAAACCATAACTTCTTTATCTGCATTAATGTTCAGTGATCTTGTAACACTGATTGGGGCTGAGGGAAGTATAATATTATGGTTTGGGGTAAAAGGACCAAATTATTGTACTTAATTTTTATAGGATGTTGAAAGTCTAAAGTCTACAACAGTATACAAAATATTATACCACGCTGTATCGTACCAAAGGATCTATCAACGAGCTTCCATCTCCACCACATCAGAATACTTTTTAACCAGTCATATATTCATAGATCTCTCTCAAGTAATTCTGGGCAAAAGCACTGACATCAGTAACAGTATTATCATAGTTCTACTGATATTTTATTACAAGACAGGTTTTAAATAGTGATATTTTTTGTCTTAAGACACTTGAATGTGGGTTTTTTTAGAAATATCTCCTGTGTGCCACGTTTTCTGCAATAATCACTATTTTTACAACTTCTGGGAAGCCGCAAACAACCTGAATAGCTATAGAACCTTGCCCCATTGAATGCTGTCTCAGGGAGCACATGGGAGCTGTCAATTTTAAAAAAGATCAGCTGGGGCTGTCACCACCTTCTCTTTGGAGGGGAAAGTCACCAACCTCCCTTTCTGTCTGGCTTTCTCTGCTTATGCCACTGTTGCTGAATGGACCAGTCAGCCAGCAAGAGCAGCTAAAGCATGAGTCATTCCTTTCTTCAGAGGCTGAACATGTCATCAATGCAGTGTACCAGTCGCATATCCTTGGCACCATACTATTCTTGGAAACGTTTTCCTTAGAGCCTAAAGGAAATGTACACCTATCAAAGAGGTTTTGTGTCAGGAAAATTTGTCCTCTTAATTCAGAATGGTAGTAAAATGCTTTAAACAGGACTTTAGTTGATATTAAAGGTAAAGCTCTGTGATCAAGAAAGTGACTTTCCTGTGTATAAGGCAAGTCATGCAATGTCTAGACATAATGTATTTTTTCTAACATGCATTATAAAGTCTAAAGAGCCAAATTTCTTTTTCTCTTTACAGCTGGATCAGTTGGGTGTAGATGCTGCAAAGGAGAAGAGAGATATGGAGCAAAAGCACTCCACTATTCAACAAAAGGTACTTGAAGGAATGTAAAATAGAAACTGTACATACATTTTATACATTTGTTTGGTATGTCTCAGCAACAGAGCATAACTGCATTAGAACTGCTAGAAATAGTGTCCTTGCAGTGCAGTGAAATAGAATTACAGGTAATTAAATGGAGAGATGGTTCGCAGATGTTCAGATTGTGTTACCAAACAAGGTCACAATATTTCTGTGTGCTAGCTAAAATATCAATTTCACTGTTCTACTGAATCACTATATTCAAATGCTGAGAAATATAACCCATTTATTAGAAATCTGACTCTGAATATGGTATCTTGGAGTCTTCTTTGCCATAAAGTTAACTTTTTGCTTGCTGTAATTGTTATATATCTATAGAAAGGGCATCCTCCATGTGGCCTTGTAGATGTACGTTCTATTTTCTTCCTGAATTGGGGCCAAATATGATAGTGTTTTGAAGTTGAGAGTATCTGCCACTCTTCTAGACAAACAATTAAAGGAAACCTATGGGGAAGCTTGGCTTGTATTTCTTATTTAAATGTATATGAATGTGAAAGCTAAACACTAACTGAAAGTTAGTTATTGGCAAATTTGGATATGTACTAACTGATGCTATTGCATGTTGGGAAAATTGCAGCCATTTAAAGTGGAACAAAACATCTTCAGTGGCATGGATAGTTATAAAGATCTGGGTCAATATTCATTTTGCTATTGTAATGCTAGAATTTAATAAGAAAATTCAGCAGCAAAATGAAGTTGGGACTAGGATGGAAGTTTTTTGGGAAAAGCGATAACTGGAAAGTAATAGGCTGTTAGAGAGCAGCAGCACCTGGCACAGCAGCAGCACCTGGTACTCTCTTGGTACATACTATCAATTGACCACTGAAGGAGTAAGTTACGTGATTTGTTACCATGAGCTATAATAATTGCTGTAGGCCCATTGTCCTTACTTGTCTTGTTTTTTTTCCTTAAATGCTGCATAAGGCTGCATTACAGGTAAATTATTTCTAATAAACTGAGTGGTTACTATGGAGCTTTTATAAAGAAATCCAGTACTTATGGAAACCTGATCAGTTAGAATTTCAAAAACATGTATTGGATCTTACTACTTGTTGCCGTTCAACTACTGCACTTGAGTTAGGTTAGCAAACTATATGAAAATAATTTAATTCATCAAGTCATCTGTAATTATTTTAGTTTCTTAATAATGTTACACCGTTTACATGGACTCCCAGTGCATTTACAGATGCTATTCATGCTGGTTTGGCTCTAAAAAGCCCTAGGGTTTAGGCCTTGTTTCTGTTGGTCATATGCTCCTCATCTCATAAGTCAGGATTACCTCATTTGCTGTGATGATAGTCCCTAAATTCATCATTCTGAGGCTTGAAGGAAGACAGGAAGAGGTTTTGGTGGAAAGCCCTTAACTTGAACAACAACTTCTAAAATTGCTTTCCTTGTCTCTCTCTCCTCTTCAGATCCTTTCACTTGCCTATGCACCAGGTTTAAGCTTCTTGCCTCGCAGGGCCTTCACAGCTCTCAGCTGGCCTAAAGCCTAGCTGTGGTTTCTTATGTCATCTCATTTCCCTGTCACTCGGTCTAGAATGCCAGCCCATTTCTTTCCTTCTCCCCCATCCATTCCCATCATCGTACCTTCTTTCATACTGCCCATAGGCATGAACCCTCACATTATTGGCAAGCCAAGCACTTCCCTCCTCCCACCAGTATTCACATCCCTCCTAAAGGTTCACTTATTCCCACAAACATTAACCTTCAATAAAAAGTGCATATGTGTGTGTGTGTATATATAATACAAAGTTTTAACTTGACACCTTATCTAGGTTTTCCAGTGTGTGTATTCTTCTTTGAGTACTTGCTCATGTCCATTCCATGTTGTGCGCATGCCATGTGCACCGTTGCCGGAGATTTTTCCCCTCAGTGGTATCCTTTGGGCCAGCTCTAGCACCCTCTGGTGCCGTGCGCTTATGCACTAGTTTAAGGGGCCCCACGGACCTCACTCCCTCTGAGTTCCTTTTTACCACCTGTGATGGTTACTGGAACAACTCCTCTTGCTTTGGCAAGGCGTCTTTCAGTGGTTTCGTCTGTTTCCTAGTTTATTAATCTTAGTATAGTTGTAGCGTAAATATTGTAAATAACACTAGCGTAGATGGTTAGAACCCCTCCTGTGGCATGACCCACATTCCAGTTGTCTGAAGTGTCTGGGAGTGGCTCGCGTATGAGAGTGTTGTCAAATTTGTTAGGAATTTAAGCCTCGTACGAAGAAAGAGAGGCTAGATTGAGGTTTATCCTAATAGAAGCTGCTCTTAGACTGGCTTTGGAGCCAAGTTGCTTGCATTTGGCACAGAGCACTTGGGCCTCAGTGCAAAACGCTCCTCCAGCACTACACGTATCCCGATATCATTCTCTATCTCTGGTGCTGAGGAAGAAACATAAAAAGCAATAATCAGAGAGAGGGTGCTTGCTGGTGCCAAAGAAAGAAAGGCAAGCAAGGGGAAGGTAGTAGAATGCAACCCATGTTGGACCACTCCGCCCCCTTCCTTCACTTCCGCCTTCTGCACCTTTTGACTCTGCCCAGAATGTTGAATCTGCTGCAGGACCCCCTGCCGATGCCGAGAAGTCATTGTGGCATCAGTGGAATCATGGTGCCTTCAACCCCGGAGGCCTTTGCAGCAGCCAAGGACTTATTACTCCTGGTACCACTGACTCCAATGGTACAACCACCAGCTCCGATGAGCATGAGCAGGAGAGAACATGGTGCTCCGAGCTCCTTCCCAGCACCGGGACCTTTGATACCTCCCAAGGGCAAACTGATCCTACTTTCTTCTATGAGGTCTTCCCCTGTCCAGCACTTGTTTCCAGACTCTCAACACCAATTCATGGAAGGGAGGGTTACCACTCCCCTGTAGTCACCTCAGGACTCCTCCTACACCCACCCCAAGAACTGCTACCGGTACCTGTCTTACGTGCTGCCGGACCCTGGTGAGGTTCTCCTTGCTGGTACCTGGCCAGGTGTCAGGGCGTAAGCAATGGCCATTCTGGAACCCATGAGGGTTTTCCCCGGTATCGGGTCCGTCTCCTCACTGGTTCTACTTGGTTGCTTCTGAGAGGAGGGCTCCTGCACCACTCCATTCAGCACTGAACCCAGTACTGACACAGGACATGGACCCCATTGAGGTAGTTGAGGCTGAAGAAGAGGAAGTAGACCCCCTCCCCCCCGCCCCTGGTACAGGCCTCTTCCTCTTCCTCCCATCTCTGGACCAAGCGGCTCACTGCTGCAAGATGATTGTATATCCTATCAAGCAAAAGGACACACACAAACTCAATCTGTTTGGGAGAAACATTTATTCGCCAGGTAGACTACAGCTATGAATCTCAAACCAAGAAGCACTGCTTGGGAGATGCAAAATTACAACTTGTGGGACTTCTCAAATGTAAAGACTCCGTGCCTCAGGACTCAAGGCAGGAATCCTCTGCCCTCTTAAAGGAGGGAAAGAACGTTGCCAGAGCCTCTCTCCAGGCAGACCTGGACACAGCCGACGCGGTGGCTAGGCCAGTGGCCTTTGCAGTGGCTATGAGGCAGTGTTCTTGGCTGGAGTCTTCAGGGCTACCTCAGGAGGTCCAACAGTTGATTCAGGACCTTCCTTTCAAAGGCATATTGTTGTTTTTGGAGCAAATGGACATAAAGCTCCAAGGCCTGAAGAACTCCAAGGGCTACCCTCGGGTCCCTGGGCTTCTGTGCTCCAGTCCCAAGAAAACACTTCAACCCTCAATAGCCAGCCTGTTTTTTTCCAGCTCTGCCACCAAGACAGAACCTGTTCAAAAGAAGAAGCAGAGGTTACAAGCACAGTCAACTGCTTCCATCTGCCTCCACCTCAATGCAGGGGTCGTATAGGTACTTTGGGCAGGCCCAAGCAGGCCTTTTGAAAGTGCACCCGAGGGCACTATGCCAGTTCCTGCTTTGGATCTTGTCCCCCCCCTTTGTTTTTGGACCAACTTTCCCACTTCAGCCTGGTGTGGTCCCACAACACGTCAGACCACTGGGTGCTAAATACAGTGGTGGGCTGTTATACCCTTCAGTTTTTGTCCACCCCTCCCTCCCGCCACCCATCCCTGTTCCTCTTCAAGGACCCTTATCACGAACAACTCTTAGCCCTACAGGTGAGGACTGTGGAAGAGGTACCTCAAAAATTGAAAGGGAAAGGGTTTTACTCCCAAAATTTCTTAATCCCAAAAGCCAAGTGGGCCCTTGGTCTCTATTCTGGACCTGTGTCACCTCAACAATTATCTCAAGAAACTGACGTTCCACATTGTCTCCCTAGCCTCCATCATCCCATCCTTGGATCCAGGGGATTGGTACGCTGCCCTCGACTTGAAGGTTGCTTACTTTTACATTTCCGTCTTCTGTGGCCACAGAAGATTCCTCAGGTTTATGGTAAACCAGACTCATCATCAATTCACTGCTCTCCCTTTTGGCCTGTCCATGGCCCCTGGGTTTTTACAAAATGCATGGTGATGGTAGTGGCCTTCCTCAGAAGGCAAGGCATTCTAGTCTACCCGTACCGTGACGACTGGCTGATCAAAGTCCAAGCAAGAACAGCATCAGCATGGGCCAAGCCACCTTCCGAGTACTGAGCCTGTTGATAAAGGAGCAAAAGTTGACTTTCATTACAGTACAGAGAACAGAGTTTATTGGGGCAGTGTTCGACTTGACCAGGACAGAGCCTTTCTTCCAGAGACTCAATTCCAGACAATTTTGGACCCGATATCCAAGGTCATGGCCCGTCCAATCACAGCAGCCCGGGTTTGCCTCAAACTCCTGGGACACATGGCCACATGCACTTATGTGGTATGGCACATAATACTATGCCTCAGGGCCTGCAAGCATGGTTAGGTTCAGTGTACTTATCAAACAGACACCACTTGGACTCGGTGCTCACTGTTCCAGCCCTGGTCCTTGCCTCCCTCGACTGGTGAAAGAGTCCCTGTTCGGTGATGGCGGGTGTCCCTGTTGTTACCCCTCAGCTGTCGCTGTCCATAATGTCAGATGCTTCAGACCTAGCATCTTCTCAACAGGGGAAAATGTAAAAGGCGCCAAGACATTGACAAGGCGCCACTTGTGCTCAGAGGGGGAACGGGTGCTGCCCTGCTCTCCCCTAGTTACACTACTGACTTTGATCACCTCAGGACACAGGGCCTGTGGTCCCAGGACGAACTCTCCCAGCATATAAATGTTAAGGAGCTCAGAGCGGTCTGCTTAGTTTGCCAAGTGTTTCTTCCTCAAATCGCAGGGAAACACCTCAGCCGTATTCTACAAGCAGGGAGGAGCACGCTCCTCTGCCCTGAGTCAGGAGGCCATACCTCTATGGGACTTCTGCGTAAAGCACTCAATTCACCTCGAGGCTTCCCATCTTCCAGGAGGCAGGAGTGCCCTGGAAGATAATCTCAGCAGGTCTTTTTCCCCTCACCACGAGTGGTCCCTTCACCCAGAGGTCATGAAGTTCATCTTCCAAAGGTGGGGATCTCCCCAGGTAGACCTGTTTGTGACCAAGCAGAACAGGAAAGCTCATCAGTTTTGTTCGCTGAACAGGAACAGCCCTGGCTCCCTTTCAGACGCTTCCTGTTTCCAGGAACAGAGCTTCTGTTCTATGCATTTCCTCAGTTTCTCTGGTACACAAGGTCCTTCTAAAAATCAAGCAGGACAAGGCAAGAGTTATTCTTATTGTAGTCATGCCAACACTGGTTCAGCATGCTGTTAGACTTATCAATAGCGCTACTGCTTCCATTCCGCCTAGACCTGATCCTGGCTACGCGGCTGTAAGACAATGGCTATTTACTCCACCTGAACCTCCTGTCTCTTTACATGACTGCATGGAAGCTCCATGACTGAACCTGGAGGAGCAAACCTGTTTGGAACAAGTTTGACAGGTCTTGCTGGGTAGTAGGGAGCTGTCCACTAGAGCAACCTACCTCGCTAAGTGGGAGCACTTTTTTGATATGGTTGTCCCAACGAGGCCTTTCTGACTCAGTCTTCCCTTGAGTCCATTTTAGACTATTTGCTCCACCTTAAACAAGGAGGTCTGGCATTCACATCTGTCACACCTAGTAGCAGTTTCAGCCTTCCATCCGTCAGTGGGGGGAAGGTCATTTTTCTTTCACGAGATGACAATCTACTTTCTTAAGGGGTTAGAGAGACTTTATCCTCAGGTTTGTGAACTGATTCCCATGTGGGATTTGAACTTGATCCTTATGAGCGGCTAGTATCGTGTCCTCTGCTGTTTTTCTCCTGGATGGTCACCTTCCTGATAGCAATGACATCAGCCAGAAAGGTCTCTGAAATCAGGGCCCTTATGTCAGAACCACTGTATGTGGTTTTCTTGAAGGACAAGGTTCAACTGTGGCCCCCCCCCGCCCCATATGGCCTTCCTGCCAAAGGTGGTCTCGCAGTTCCATAGCAACCAAGCCATTTTCCTGCCAGTCGTCTTCCCAAAGCTGCACAAGAATTCAGAAGAGCGACAACTTCACTCATGGGATGTTAATCATGCCCTTGCCTTCTACATCGAGAGGGCTAAACTGTTTCGCAGATCCACACAACTCTTCATGGCAGTAGCAGAGAGGATGAAAGGACAACCAGTTTCAGTCAAGAGAATCTCATCCTGCATAATCTCCTGCATTTGGGTACGCTATGAGCAGGCGAATGTTCCGCCGCCTGCCATCTTGACCACTCATTCCACAAGAGCTCAGGCCTCTTCAGCAGCGTTTCTGGCCCAAGTTCTGATCCAAGACGTCTGCAGTGCTGCAGTCTGGTCATCGGTGCATACTTTCTCCCCCTACCCCATCACCCAGCAGGCCTGAGATGACGCTAGGTTCGGGAGAGCAGTGTTGAAGTACGCATGTCCATGAACTCAGAGCTCACCTTCTTGGGTACTGCTTGTGTGTCACCTAATGTGGAATGGACATGATAAAGCACTCGAAGACACAATGGTTACTGACCTTTTGTTCTTAGATATGCATTGCTCGTGTCCATTCCCCAACCCACGCTCTTACCCCTATGGTCACTGAGGGAAAAAATCTCTGGCAGTGGTGCACACAACGTGCACACACCTAACGTGGAATGGACAAGAGCACCATATCTCAAAGAACAGCAGTTACGGAAGGTCAGTACCCGGATTTTGTGTAGATAGCAAGCTTTTCAGGGACAGGACTGTTTGTGTATATAGTAATCATAATTAATAACTCATTTCTCAATTGGTTCAACAAAGATTTGGTTTGTTGATGTTCAGTGTGCTGAAAGGTGTATTTTTTAATTTTGGCTTTTCCTGAGAGGTTGGTGTAAAAGTGGTGGGGCTGGGTTAGATGTGCTGGGTAGTCTGATTTTTCTTTAGGTAAGATGGTCTCCATTTGTTATGGTTTAATTTGTCTGTCAGGTTCATGCATATACTGCAAGGATGTTAAAGCAATCCATATGTATAAAAATACAATGAACGAACTTTTCTCTCATATGCTCGGGTACATGGTGGTTGGTGGAATAAGATGGCAACACCAGGTGAATTCTAGGACCCTTTTTGCTATAAATGTACAGATGGAAAAACAAGTATTTTATCTGCCAAAAGAGGATAGGCAGCCTTCAGCGAATAGTATTGTCAGTCTAATGTGAGACTGCCAGAGTTCTTGTTTTTCTTAATCTGATGCAGCCGTGTGTTGCAGCAACAACTGTTGTGTTATTAAATAACTTTGGACTCACTAAATTAATCCCTTTCTCTCAAGGTTATAATGACTTTTTGTTTTGTAACATATCTTATATGATGCTGTGAACACAGGAATAATATGGTAAAATATGTTTTCACTGTATTCAAAGTATGTTTTTCATTTTATTCAAACACTATTCTTTCATGTAAAAAGTAGCCTAGAGTAATGGTCAGGAGGGAGCTGGAGTGAGGGGAGATGGATGAGAAAAGTATCATAGCACAGGCTACGTCTACACTACAAAATTAGGTTGAATTTATAGAGGTCAATCTTTTTAGAAATCGATTTTATACAGTCGATTGTCTCTCCTCACTTAAGACCATTAAGTCGGCGGAGTGCTTCCACAGTACCGAGGCTAGCGTCGACTTCCGGAGCGTTGCACTGTGGGTAGCTATCCCACAATTCCTGCAGTCTGTCGTCCATTGGAATTCTGTGTTGAGAGTCCAAGTCGAATAGAGTTGGACCTTGCAAAGGGAATTAAAACCAATAGTAAAAGGTTTTAAGATTCTACTTGATAAGTTTATGGAGGAGATGGTATGATGGGATAATGTGATTTTGGTAATTAATTGATCTTTAAATATTCATGGTAAATAGGCCTAATGGTCTGTGATGGGATGTTAGATGTCGTGGGATCTGAGTTACCCAGGAAAGAATTTTCTGTAGTATCTGGCTGGTGAATCTTACCCATATGCTCAGGGTTTAGCTGATCGCCATTTCTGAGGTCGGGAAGGAATTTTCCTCCAGGGCAGATTGGAAGAGGCCCTGGAAGTTTTTCGCCTTCCTCTGTAGCATTGGGCACGGGTCACTTGAGGGAGGCTTCTCTGCTCCTTGAAGTCTTTAAACCACGATTTGAGGACTTCAATAGCTCAGACATAGGTAAGGTTTTTCGTAGGAGTGGTGGGTGAGATTCTGTGGCCTGCGTCGTGCAAGAGGTCGGACTAGATGATCAGAATGGTCCCTTCTGACCTTAGTATCCATGAATCAATGCCTGATGGGGCAAAAAACATTTGTTGTGGGTGGTTCTGGGTACATGTCATCAGCCCCCCCCAGGTTAAAGCAATGGCAGACAATCGTTCTGCGCCTTTTTTCCTGGGTTACCCATTTAGACTCCATACCACGGCAAGCATGGAACCTGCTCAGCTCACCGTCACCATGCGTCTCCTGGGTGTTGGCAAATGCAGGACTGCATTGCTACACAGCAGCAGTAACTCATTGCCTTGTGGCAGCGGATGGTGCATTACGACTGGTAGCCGTCCTCGTTGTCTCCTGGGTGCTCTTGGCTGGCCTCGGTGAGGTCGGTCAGGGCGCCTGGGCGCTCCTAGCAGATCTTAGTGAGGTCTGTCGGGGCACCTGGACATAAATGGGAGTGACTCAGGTCATTTTCCAAGTTTTGTCTAATGGAGATTCAGTCCTGCCTGGAATATTGGCAGAGGGATAGCTCAGTGGTTTGAGCATTGGCCTTCTAAACTCAGGGTTGTGAGTTCAATCCTTGAGGGGGCCATTCTGCCTCAGGCTGCTCTCCCAGCCAGCAGCATTGTGAGCACCCAGGAGACGATGACAGCTAGCAGTCGTACTGCACTATCTGCTGGCGAGCACCCAGGAGACGACGATGGTGGTAATGGAGCAGGTTCATGCCGTGGAACACCGATTCTGGGCCTTGGAAACAAGCACAGACTGGTGGGACCGCATAGCGTTGCAGGTCTGGGACAATTCCCAATGGCTGCGAAACTTTCGCATGCATAAGGTCAAAGTTCCCTGAAAGTGCCTTGCTTTCCCCTGCCCTGAAGTGCCAGAATACCAAGATGAGAGCAGCCCTCACAGTTCACAAGTGAGTGGTGATAGCCCCGTGCAAGCTTGCAACGCCAGACAGCTACTGGTCAGTCGGGAATCAATTTGGAGTGGGCAAATCTACTGTGGGGGCTGCTGTGATTCAAGTAGCCAACGCAATCACTGAGCTGCTGCCGCCAAGGGTAGTGACTCTGGGAAATGTGCAGGTCATAGTGGATGACTTTGCTACAATGGATTCCCTAACTGTGGTGGGGTGATAGGGATACGGGTTCCGTCTATCTTGGCTCCAGAGCACCAAGGCAGTGAGTACATAAACTGAAAGGGGTACTTTTCAATAGAGCTGAAAGCAGTGGTGGATCACAAGGGACGACGTATCACCAACATCAACGTGGGATGGCCGGGAAAGGAACATGACGCTCGCATCTTCAGGAACTCTGGTCTGTTTCAAGAGCTGTAGGAAGGGACTTTATTCCCAGACCAGAAAATAACCGTTGGGGATGTTGAAATGCCTATAGTTATCCTTACTACTGAAATGAGCTGTAACTCACGAAAACTTATGCTCAAATAAATTTGTTAGTCTCTAAGATGCCACAAGTACTCCTTTCCTTACTACAGTGTAATTTTCCCCTCAGAAATAAGTAACACGTGCATTCTTAGTGCTTAGTTATCCTTGAGGACACAGTGTACCCTTTAATGCCATGGCTCATGAAGCCATACACAGGCAGCCTGGACAGTAGTCAAGAACTGTTCAACTATAGGCTGAGCAAATGCAGAATGTTGGTAGAATGTGCATTTGGACGTTTAAAAGCACGCTGGCGCAGTGTACTGACTCGGTTAGACCTCGGCGAAACCAATATTCCCATTGTTATTGCTGCATGCTGTGCGCTCCGCAATATATGTGAGAGTAAGGGGGAGTCATTTATGGCAGGGTGGGAGGTTGAGGCAAATCGCCTGGCTGTTGATTACGCGCAGCCAGACACCAGGGCGGTTAGAAGAGCACAGGAGGGTGCAGAGCGCATCAGAGAAGCTTTGAAAACCAGTTTCATGACTGGCCAGGCTACAGTGTGAAAGTTTTGTTTCTACTTGATGAAACCCCCTCCCCTTGGTTCACTCTACTTTCTTGTAAGCTAACCACCATCCCCTCCCCCCCTTCAATCACTGCTTGCAGAGGCAGTAAAGTCATTGTTGCTTCAAATTCATGCATTCTTTATTTATTCACACAAATAGGGGGATAACTGCCAAGGTAGCCCAGGAGGTTTGGGGGAGGAGGGAAGGACAAGGCCACATTGCACTTTAAAACTTATTAAATGCCAGCTTTCTGTTGCTTGGGCAATCCTCTGGGGTGGAGTGGTTGGGTGTCCGGAGGCCTCCCACCGCGTTCTTGGGTGTCTGGGTGAGGAGGCTATAGAACTTGGGGAGGAGGCGGTTGGTTATACAGGAGCTGTAACAGCGGTCTGTGGTGATGCTGCCTTTCCTGCACCTCAACCATACGCCGCAGTATATCAGTTTGATCCTCCAGTAGCCTCAGCATTGGCTCCTGCCTTCTGTCGGCAAGCTGATGCCACCTATCATCTTCAACCCACCACCTGTCCTTGTATTCATATTGTGCCTTCCTGGACTCTAACATTGTCTGCCTCCACACATTCTGCTGGGCTCTTTTAGTGCAGGAAGACTGCATAAGCTCAGAGAACATTTCATCATGACTGCGGTTTTTTCGCCTTCTAATCTTCGCTAGCCTCTGGGAAGGAGATGATATTGTGAGCATTGAAACATTTGCAGCTGCGGGAGGAAAAAAAAGGGAGAGTAGTAGTTCAAGTACATTTTAGAGAATAATGGGTAGACTCTTTCAGGGTGAACCTTGCTGTTAATATTACATACCACATGTGCATTTGGTACAAGGTTGCATTTTGCCTCTTATATTAAGGGTCTGCCGGTTTGGTGTGAGAGATCACACATGCAGGGCTGGCGGGCAACAGAATTCGGCTTGCAGGCAGCCATGGTAAGCCACGGTCTTTTGGCTTCTTTAACCCTCATAACGTGGGAATGGTTTCAAACAGCAGCACCTGCATTTCCCATACCAAACAGCTGTTGGGTTGGCCATTTAAAATGGGATGGCAATTTAAAAGAAGGGGCCAACTAAATCCCCTCCCCCCCACACACAACCAATTCTCTGGGATGATCGCTTCACCCCCTCTCCCCACCATGTGACTAACAGCGGGGAAGATTTCTGTTCAGCCACAGGCAAACAGCCCAGCAGGAACAGCCACCTCTGAATGTCCCCTTAATAAAATTACCCTATTTCAACAGGGTGACCATGAATGATATCTCTCTCCTGAGGATAACAGAGAGAGGAAGAACTGATGTTGCTTGAATGCCAGCAAACACTGGGACCATATGCTGCCGTGCTTTGTTATGCAATGACTCCAGACTACATGCTACTGGCCTGGCGTGGTAAAGTGTCCTACCATGGAGGATGGAATAAGGCTGCTCTCCCCAGAAACCTTTTGCAAAGGCTTTGGGAGTACATCTGGGAGAGCTTTATGGAGATGTCCCTGGAGGATTTCCGCTCCATCCCCAGACACGTTAACAGACTTTTCCAGTAGCTGTACTGGCTGCAAATTAATCATTAAACATGCTTGCTTTTAAACCATGTATTATATTTACAAAGGTACACACTCACCAGAGGTCCCTTCTCCACCTGTCAGGTCCGGGAGCCCTCCTTGGGTGGGTTCAGGGGGTACTGGCTCCAGGTCCAGGGTGAGAAACAGTTCCTGGCTCTCAGGGAAAATGGTTTCTCTTCTTGCTTGCTGTGCACTGTCTTCAGCCGCCGCCTCCTCCTTCTCCTCATCTTCCTCATCCCCAAAATTCACATCCCTGTTGCATGATGATCCATTGATGGAGTGAAAGCATGGGGGTGGGGTAGTGGTGGCTGCACTCCCTAGAATGACATGCAGCTCAGAGAAGCGGCATATCAGGGTCAGAGCCCCAGAGCGGATGTTTGCCTCTGTTTTTTTGGTAGGCTTGCCCGAGCTCAAGTTTGACATGGCACTGTTGCGGGTCCCTGTTATAGCCTCTGTCCTTCATGTCCTTGGATTTTTTCAAATATTTGGGCATTTCGTCTTTTGGAACGGAGTTCTGATAGCACGAATTCGTCTCCCCATATGGCGGTCCGATCCAGTACCTCCAGTTTGGTCCACGCTGGAGCTCTTTTGTGATTCTGGGACTGCATGGTCACCTGTGCTGATGAGATCCGCACTCACCTGCAGCTCGCCATGCTGGCCAAACAGGAAATGAGATTCAAAAGTTTGTGGGTCTTTTCCTGTCTGTCTAGCCAGTGCATCTGAGTTGAGAGCACTGTCCAAAGCAGTCACAGTCGAGCCCTCTGGGATAGCTCCCGGAGGCCAATAACGTCGAATTGCGGCCACATTACCCCAAATTCGACCCAGCAAGGTTGATTTCAGCGCTAATCCCCTCGTCGGGAGAGGAATACAGAAATCTATTTTAAGAGCCCTTTAAGTCAAAGTAAATGGCTTCGTCATGTGGACGGGTGCAGGGTTAAATTTATTGAACGCTGCTAAATTCAACCTAAACTCGTAGTCTCCTTCAGCCAAGATGAGGAGCCAGTTGCTGCCGTGTCTATAAATCAAGAGTGGATTCCTTCACTACTGTTGCTGAAGCACATGCACATTTTGGCCCTTTGCTCCTGAAGGAAGAATGATCCTTCTCGTCCACCTAAAACAGAACTGCTGTTGGAAAAATAAGAGTTACTTCCTGGCACTAAAATAGGGATGAGACAACCTTGCGTTGTCCCAGCTTCTGCTAACTACTCAAACTATTTTGGGTTTTGCTAAAATATCTCAAGTTTGTTGGCTTGTTTTTTTTTTCTAATGGTGATTCAGTTTCAAAACCAAAGATATCTTTGTGATGCTGGCACTGTGTGAGGGGAATAGATGATTCCCCCCTCAAAAGCTGGATTTGCACAATGGATATCCTAAATACTGGGTATGCTGTATTTATTTTTCATTAAGATTTCCTCTCCCCTCATCTGATTTTGTCACACTCTTTGTATTTGATGTTCATTCAACCTGCCCCATTTTCCACCCTATTTTTCATTGGATTTTTTTCTCTGCTTCTTTTTTTGACAGTTTCACTTAAGCAAAATACAACCCCAACATTTGAACACTGAGTGCCTTCAGAGTCTGGCAAAATGAGTTTAACCATCTTTTCTATAGACTTTAATGAAGAACTTATAACCAGTCACTAATTTTGGCTATTGCAAGGATCTAGAACTGCAGTTCCTAAAGAATAGGATTATATGCAATAGCCGCAAGAAAATTATCTTATGATAAAAGTGGAAAAAATACATGTCGCATAGCAAGTTTTTTAAAATCCAGTATGTCTAAAATATCGGTGGTGATTTTCAAGAATTTCTGAGAAATTATGGCTATTATGCAACACTGTCAAATTTAGTAAGACTTACTGTGATGTTGCATAGGTGCTGACTTTTTAATTTTTTCCTGGGATGCTCTGCTCCACCACTTCCCCTGAGGCTCTGCCCTTGCACAGCCTCTTCCCACCCCTGCTCCGCCATCACTATGCCTCTTCTCGCCTCTGCTCCAAACCCTCCCCTGAGACCCTCACTGCTCGTTTTTCTCTGCATGCCCTCAAGCACTGCCTCCAGCTGATCAGCTGCCCCCAGCCGCCCAACAGCCGATGCTGGTGGTGCTGAGCACCCAAATTTTTTTTGCTGTGGGTGCTTGAGCCCAGAGCACCCAGGAAGTCAGCAACTATGCATGTGACTTACTAAATTAGTGTTGGTTGCACATGTTACAGTTGCCTTGGGGTAACTTAACTAAAGGGGGATCCCTGCTTTCAAAGATATGAAAAAGTAGAACACCATACTATACATTTCAATTGTTTGGCTCATTTCCTCTACATGACCCTCCCTCAGTAAATGGCAAATCTTGAGAAATGAATGAATTCCAAAATAGAAAATATAGTTTGAATTAGAAATCTAATGTTGTAGCACTTCAGTTTTGTCTATGCTGGCTAGCTGAAACATAATTTCTGTTTTAATGAAAATAAATTTGCAAATAACTTATCAGTCTTTAGCAAATATGTTTATGTTAAGGAACATAAAATTCTAAATCATGTGAAATGAGTGGGTTTATTTCCTATAGAGCTCTCTGGAAAGAGCTGGAAGTATTTTTTTTTTTTTTCCCCTCTGATTATTTTTGTGATTCATGAAACTTTTTTTCCTTTTGCCAGGAACGGAAAAATACATTATAATATGACTGCTTTGCCCCTCTTGTTTGTTATGAAATACAAAGACGCTAAAGATGATACTCTGCCAGTTTCTTTTTCAACAACTATTCTGTTGCTGTTATAGAAAATTTCTCCCCCCACCCCCCAACTTCACCAGTAAAATACCATGGATAGAGTAGTTGGAGGCCTTTAATTGGTTTTGGCTTTCTCTTGCAGTTTGATCTTTGACTCGTATGTAAATGACCGGCTGTGGAGTACAAACATGTTAAAAATACTTAGTCAGTTGTGTACTGTATGTAGATAGGAAAGTATGAAACTACTGTCTGCACCTACTCTCAAGTCTTAATGTACCATGTAAGGTTGCAAGTCAGTTGAGCTAACATCAGCAGTACTGTCCATGCCTTAAGAGAAAGTCATGGTTTCAGTCAACGTGAATTGAAGCGGGAGCTGCATAATAAGAGCGCACTTGGATTATTCACACAAGGCTACCAAGAAAGCAACTAATGGATCACGTTTCTTTTTACAAAACAATTGAAATGTCAGAAACAACTTTGTGAACCTAGAGGAGAATGTGATGACTGCATGGCACTCTTGGTTGGGCAAAAAGAATCCAGGAAATCTACCTTTTTTTCCTCAGATGACAAATCAAAGAAATCATTAAGGACAGCAAGATGCAAATCTTTAGCAGGTTTCATTATGTTTGGGAGTTGGTAAGTTTGAGAGAAATTAAAACCTTTAACTTAATTATATTTTGTAAGAAGAATGTTAACTCAGCAAATTTTAGCCCTTTTGAAAAGGTTACAGTATGGAAAAAGAAACCTTGAGAATACTTTGTAAAACACTTATATTTTAAAATGGTACTATAATTTATACTGAGTATGCATTTTTATATGAAATCTTTTTAATATTTAGCATCTTCTGAATTGGAGACCAGGTGTCAAAGTATTAAGGTTTATGAAGTGTTGAGGACTAAAGAAAAGTATGTGTGTCTGAATTCTGGATTTTATGAGCATTGGGTTATAAACTGCTTTGTGTTTTTAACATATAAGCACATACAATAGCTGGTCACTGCTAAAATTCAAACAGTAGTTTTTACTTTTATAGTGAGTGCCTACTATCAGATTCTGAATGATTAGCCAATATTCTGATCATGATATAGTTACCTATTAAAATAAATTGGGAATAGCTGAAAATATTGTGTGTAAGCTCTTTGGCCATTTTATTGAATAATATACTGTCCTGGGCCCAGGAACCTGCTGTCTTAATTGCCTGCATCCATTCATAAAAGGCCTAAATTAACAGTTGTAACCATGCCCTGCTGGGTTATCACTTTTTCTTCCAATCACAGGGGCAGAGCAGTGTTCCCTTTGGGATCTTTTTAGAATCCTATTAGTAAGGTATGAGGCTCATCAGTGGGAGCAGATTATGCTGTCTTTGCTGCTGCCTCCTTTTCCTTCTACCCTAGGCCTGGTCATGACAGAGTTTGTGTCCATTCAACTATTTCAGTTAAGAGCAAGATTTTGCTCTCCCCCCCCCCCCCCAATAGATAAATCAGTACAACCCCTAGTGAGAACACAGGTATACCAGTATAAAGATGCCTTATAGAAGTAAAGCTTCTTCCTCCACATTTCCCTGAATAAGCTATGCTTCAACAAGCATCTTTATACTGGTGTAACTGTCTCCATACTAGGAGGTTGTACTGCTGTAACTACACTCGTATCTGATAGTTAAAAGCAATACAGAAAGTGTTGGAAGATGAGCCCCTATGGATCAAAGCTCAAATCAGAGAATTAAATGGAGGTCCCTCATTAATTTAGCTACTGCTAAAAATTAGTATGGTCTGGTCACCTTGCTCTCTGTGAAAAGTCTCTGTGCAAGTTTGTCATTCTCACCCTCAGGCAATGAACTGCCCCCAATGTGATGGACTGGTTAAACTTGGGGCTTGTCTACACAGCCCTGCTGTGTAGGATAGATTCAAATCCCAGCTTGCCATGAACTAAATGTTATAGTAGAAAAGCCCTCAGTTTATTTCAGTTTGTTTACAACGTGAATTAAGATAATGCTGAATTCAGGTCACTTTAATTCTGAATAAGCATGACCATGCAGTGGTTTCATGCAGTTTAAACTACTCTGAAAGTGAATTTGGTTTGTTTCCTGAGTTTGCCCATGTAGCCAAGTTCTAAGTGTATTTCTTGTCCTTTGAGCCATGGCTTAAGGTTTCACAGTGTATATATGTATATGATGTCACTCTGAGTGCATGTAAATCCCTGGCAGACTTCAGCCTGCTACATGCAATGAAGATCTAGAATTTCTTAGGAAGATTTGAACTATCCACCCAAGGAACAGGTCTGTGTACCTCCAGGGATATGAAAACCAGCAACTATGACTATATATTCTTTACTTATAGATCAGCACCTCCTTCGTAGAAGTGAATCTGTCAGCCTCCCTGAAGAATGTACTAGCTGACCCAGTCCTGAAAAAAGCCAACATAAGATGGAAACAATCTTTCTATCGTCCTGTCTGTAGCATCATTCTGCAGTAAAATCATTGAGAAAATAGTGACAGCCAAGCTCTAGCCTTGTATGATCTCTGCAGCCATGCTGGATGCTTTGCAATCAGGCCCCAGACAAGGACACAGCATAAAGCAGAGGTGGCCAGACTTACTGATCCTCTGAGCCACATATAATAATCTTCAGACGTTTGAGAGCCCCAAGATGCATGCAACCCGCCCTGTGGGGCGGAGCCTATTGGGGCTTGGGACTTCATCCCTGTGGGGCGGCACCTGCCGTAGCTTTGGGCTTCCACCCCGTTGGGTGGTGCCTGCTGGGGGGCACACCTGGCTGAAGACCTGACCCATGCCAGTTCCCCCCATCCCTGCAGGGCAGAAGTCCCTAGCCTCACCACCTTGCTGCAGGGCAGAGGCCCCAAGCTCCCTCTCCCAGTCTGGAGCCGGAGAATGGTGGGGGAGTGCAGGGGGCTCAGCGAGCCATGCTTTAACTGTAAAAGAGCTGCATGTGGCTTGTGAGCTGCGGTTTGGCCGCACCTGGCATACAGCCAACACTAATGGTATTAAGACAGCCTTCTTATGGCAATGGATGGAGGCTACATCTCAGTGTTTCCACACTTAACCTCTCCTCTGACTTTTGACACAGCTGCCCTGTTTAGATGATGCGTCAGGAGAAGGTGGTGTAGATATACAATGGCTTCAATTGTTTCTCTCCGACCGGATGCAGATAGAATGAACGCCTGCTTCGCTTCCTTTCCCACACCCCCAACCCTCACCTAAGGACCTATCCTAATCTCCCTCTTTGTAACCATGCAAGACCATTTAGAGAGTGGTGAGGCCAATAAAAGGTTGATGACGCTCAGCTATCTTTCCTTTTCCGAAAAGTCAACTAACATCTGCATAAGAATGCTGCAGGTCTACAGGTGACTAACTCCTGGAAGAAAAGCAGCTACTTCATATCAAAGCAAGCAAGACTCAAGGGCTGATGGTCAGAAGAGGGGGAAAATCTTTGAAGGAGTGGTTGGGTCTATTGTGTTCCCTTTCAAATGAAGGTGCATTTTGTGTCACTGCAGAAATTGTTTTGGGATCGTGCTTATTGTTCCAAAATCCATTGGCTGTATCTTTGACAGCGGTGCCCATGTTTTTTTCGGTGGACCCGGTGATCTATTTATTTTATGCTCTGGATGTTCAACTTTGTGTTTTTCGGCAAGGTTGAGGAGATGTCCTATCAGACTTTTAGCCAGATATTGTCGTCCTTTGCTCACTGTGTTTTCCCCCTCATACATTTATTGAATAATGTCTGTTGATACATAGTTGAGTTCAGTCATGATTCCAAAGGGCAGTTCGGGATATGTATTTCACAGCCATCTACTGTGTTTGGATACTTATTTACTATTCATTTTATTGGGAATAGTGTTCATATCCCTTAAACATATTTGAAAATCTTACCCTATTAATAAAATATCAGATGTAAAATTCAGATGTAATCGAAGCAGAGGGATAATAAAAGAAATAGGATCATGGGATGGGGGACTCTGTACAAAACACAAATATACAGTGTTGAGCGTAGGGTGACCAGATGTCCTGATAAAATTGGGACTGTCCCGATTTTTAGTTCATTGCACAGTCGGGACACCATTTGTCCTGATATTGTGGCTTTGGTTGCTCCAGTGGTTGGTTTGATGTGTTTTTTTTTTTTTTTTTTTTTTTTTTTTTTTTTTTTTGCTTCGGCAACTCCGGCTGCTTTTTTAATGTTACTTTTGTTTTTTTTTGCTTCCCCCATATGTCCTGATATTTTGTCTGTTTCATCTGGTCACCCTAGTTGAGCGTGTTGCTGTGAAATATAACGTTCCAGTAAAGACATGGTGATTACCACAATTTCTGATTAATTGCAACTTTCTGAAAATATACTCTTAGTTCAGGTATTGTTACTCAGTCACTCTTTTTTGTATCTAGACAGTTGGGTGTTCTGCTTTTAATGAAATTACGGAAGTTTTCATATTTCCTTTCAATTTGATTTTCAGTTTCTTGGCTTTTCTGCCACTTGCCCACTGCTGATGTGCAGTTTATTGAGCTGTAGAATGCTGCTTTTTTTCACAAGTATCTGTAAATATGGCTGGTAAAACTCCCCATGTCTTGTTGTTATATAATGCAATTATGACAGGTATAGATTTTGTGAAATAAAATGGACTCTAGTGCCTTAATTTTCCCTGAAAATTCACCACCTTACTGTTGTGTGTGGGCCTAATAGCTGCAAAATAATCAATAGGTATTGCAGGCATGATGCTATTGCCAAATATCTGCACAGTTTACAATTAATGTTTTGAGCTGCATTTGAAATTTTCTTTTCTTTTTTTTAAATACCAGGATTTCTCCAGTGATGATACTAAGCTAGAATACAATGTAGATGCAGCCAATGGCATTGTTATGGAAGGGTATCTCTTTAAGCGAGCCAGCAATGCCTTCAAGACTTGGAACAGGTAAGACTTCAAAAACTCTTTGTTATGGTTTGTAACCATGCTGATTATTATTAAATTCTGGGCTGATTTATAACCCTGGAAAACCCATTAATTCCACAGAGTTGCCTGAGGCATAAATTGGTGCACCATTTGGCCTGTTATATTTACTGCAGTGACTGTACAGAATTCAAGGAAATTTCTTCTTTTGTTTTCTTGCTTGTTTGCAAGCACAGGGCCTGATCTTTGCAAGTCCTCTTCTCAGAGCTTCTATTGAAATCCATAGATGCCACAGGTGCCGGCTTCTAATTTTCCCCGGAGATGCTCAACCCCTGCTCCACCCCAGACCCCGCCCCCACCCCTGCCCCACCTCTTCCCATCGCCACTCCACCCTTCCCCCACTGCCCCATCCCTGCTCCTCCCCCTCCCTCCTAACACCTCCTGCACGTGGCGGATGGCATGCAGGAGGTGCTGGGAGGAAGGGGGAGGAGTTGATTGGTAGGGCTGCTGGCGGGCGGTACTGGGGGGAGAAGGAGGGAAGCTTGGCTGCCAGTGAGTACTAAGCACCTGCTAATTTTTCTCCGTTGGTGCTCCTGCTGGATTGGGCTCATGGATTGTGACTTCACACAAACTTTGCCTTGCTCTTTGGGTGGAGCATTATAGCTCGTGATTGTGTACACAATGTCATTTGGTCACAGCGTTGCACTAGAACAAATGTTCAGTTGATTATCAGTGTCACTATTTCACAAGCTAGAATGCCCCATCCTGTAAGTATGGCTTACATTCTTTGTTCATAGAAGAATATATTTACAATTAGTCATGATAAAATGCATATTGTTTGCTTGCTCCCAGCTTACCAAGTTATCCAGATAGCTGTGTATCAGTGGTGTGTCCTCTGCATTATTTACCACTCCCCTAATTTTTGTATCCTCTACAAACTTTCAGTGCTGGTTTTGTGTTCTTCCAAGTAGTTAATAAAAATGTTAAATAGCATTCGACCAATAACAAATCTCTGCTGATCCCACTAGAAACACACCTGTTCAATGATGATTCTGTGTTTATAACTACATTTTAAGACTTGTCAGTTATTAAATGGATTTAAAATTGGCTGTGGGCCATGTTAATTTTATATCTTCTAGTTTTTTAATTAAAATGTTGTGGAATACTAAATCAAATGCCTCCCACAAGTCTAAGTATATTACATCAACGCTATTACCTTTAACAACCAAACTTATAATGTAATCTTTTAAAAAAAAAAAAAAAACAAAAAAAAATCAGGTTAGTGTGACAGGATCTATTTTTCAAAAAGCCATGTTGACTGGCATTAATTATATTACCCTACTTTAATTCTTTATTAATCAAGTCCTATATCAGCCATGCTGTCATTTTGCCTGCTATCAATTGTCAGACAGGCAGGCTTATAATTACTTGGTTCATTCTGTTAACTCTTTAAATATTGGCACCACATTAGCATTCTTCTGAAACTTTCCCAGTGCTTCAAGACTTATTGAAAATCAACGTTAATGGTTCAGCAAGTCCCTCAGTGAGCTCCTTTAAAATTATTGGATGCAGGTTATCCTGATTTTAAAAATGTCTAACTTTAGCTGCTATTTAACATGTTCCTGAGCTACTAGTGGAATGGAAAGTTGTTTATCATATATGATTACATCAAATGTTTTTCCCCGAATACAGAACAGAAATATTTATAGAACACTTCTGCCTTTTGTGCATTATTATTGATGATTGTACCATTGGCATCTAGTAATGGACCAGTATGCTTATTAGGATTCTTTTTGTTCCTAATATATGCTTTAACATCTCCTTTACTGTCTTTAGCACTACTGACTGGATTTTTCCTTGTGTCCCTCAGCTTTCCTTGTCAATTTTCTGTAATTCCTAACTTCTGATTTGTATTCATTATTATCAACTTTCCCTTTCTTCCATTTGTTGTAAATATATTTTTCTTTATTTTTATTTACAAGTACTTTTCTAACTTTAGTTCTATGCATTCTTAGGCATAAATGCAGTAACTTCCTATCTGTTTCTGAAGCCTAAAATGAGAGGTGATAAAACGCGTTGTTTACATATAGAAACTGGACATCTCACTGAAATGTAATTAGAAATATGAAAGATAAAGGTGACATAAGAACCAGTTTTACACATTTATTACAGTGACATCACACTTGATCACAATGAGATACATTCTGTCAAGAAAAAAAAAGGATAACATTTTTCTCTTGCTCTCCTATTTTCTGGTGTGTGATTACTTTACTTCCCAAACTGGCCAGCTTGTCTCCATGTATTGTGCAATCCTCTGGGCAAAGGATTTGCTTTTGGTTTGTGTTCATATTCCTGAGATTCCAGAACTAGCCAGGAATCAGATGCTATAGTCCAGAGCACTCTTATTGGCTATACAATTAACATTACTTCCAGGAGTTCAGACTGGTTTTCAGTGTGGCATTTTTTTTAGGATTAGTACTGATGCTGCAGTGCAATTCTTTATTTTTTTTTCTTTAAAAAAAAAAAAATTTTTTTTACTATAGAAGCAGAGACTTTAGTGTTAATTTAATTAAAAAGGTCTGTCTGGTGTTATGACAGCAATGCCAGTAAGTGGTGAAGATGTTAGAAACTTCTGTGGATTCTGATGGCTGAGGGTCATAGTTAAGATTTAAAGTTTATAGTGTATTAAAGGAAAACTGCATTAGAATGTCTCCAGTCACTTGACCACATATAACACGATTATAGTGCTGTTTATTTCTTTAAAATGTCCTGTATATAAAAATGTAAAATGAAACGGAAAGCATTTAGAAATTCTGATGCCTTTATACATCTGAAAAAGTTGAGAGCTGCAAGACCCAGGGAAGCACAGGAAATTTCCACAGTGGGTTTTTTTTAAGATAACTTATTTGTGCACACGTGAAATGGGAAGGAAAAAAAAAAAAACCCTTAAGAAAAAATATAGAATTTGCCTAGAAAGTGCTATTGAAATGTACTTTCCTGAGTCTCTTCCTACAGTGCTGATCTTCTTTCTTGCTAAGTACAGGCTGCACTTCCAGTTGAAATTATTTTAAAAAGGGTAACTGCCAGTTCCACCCAGTTCCTGTCAATTAGCACTTTGACGTCTCTTTAGTATTTTAAAATACTTCTTTGTAACTGATTTTCTAAAAATACATTGTAGTAAAAATCATGGCACGTTTTGCAAAAACATTTTGCTCTTAACTTTCCAAGATGTTTTACGTTAGACTGTCTTTTTAAAACTGCCATTGTGTTTCCTTAACTATCAAACGGATGCTGCCCTAATTAAATAATTTTTTATATTACCTTTGATGAAGACACCATATAGAAATGTAAGAAAAAGTAAGTTGACAGCTTTTGGGATTCTTTGGGGGAAATTATCTGTTTACAGGCAACCCTGCCCCTTTTCCCAATAAAAAATACTATTGTAAGTTTTCGTTGGGTGTGGAGCAGATCAGTGCATTGCTAGCTGACAAATACTGATGATGATGCATGTCTTGGTATACAAGATTCATAAATAAACTTGTGGACGGGTTACTAGGCAAATATAGAAACTATACACAATGTGACATTGTTGTCATGTAATTTTGTTTTATCAATCCAGACAAAACAATTGGGTGATATTCTCTGAACATTATTTGTGATATTGAGTATTCCTCCCTTTATTTTCATTTTGTGTAATTGTATGCTGTGCAAGTGTGTGTGTGTTTGAGGGGGCTGGGGGTGGTACCCAGTGCTCCTTCTTTTTAAAGTATTAGAAGCTAAACATTTTGAAATCTTGTATATTTCTAACTGTGAGTATTCATCTATGTGATGATGGACTTCAGTGGCGATGGGAGTTAAAATGTAGTAATTTTATAATGGAAAGCTTGCAAAGAGGGGTATGCAGATTACTGCTGGAGTTATCGGTATATATACTAAAAGATGCACATGTATCACCTCAGTGGTTCAGGAAGTGAAACCACACTCGGTTCTTAGTGTGATGCACTCTATGGAAAATTACTTGGGTTCCTGGAAATTCAGTATTTTACAAAAATTCTTTCTCTTTATCAGTGGTGTGAATGTGGTAGGTGGAAACAAACCCCTTAGGAAATACAGTAGTACTTTTTGTGTATTCTGTGCAGTTTGTCAGATTGGGCACTGTAAACCTTGTCTTTGAATTCTGCTGGGTTTTCATATCATGCTAATTCTTTTATTTTGCTCATTTTGCATTTTCATTCCTTTCCCTCCTTTCCCTTATGTTTTAATCCTACCCAATTTTTTCACATGACAGGAAAAAGCCAGATCGCATCAGGTACCAACCAGCTTTTTATACTTTCCCAATGTTCTTTGGCACGTAAAAGCTCATCATTAACCCTGCATTTCATTTTGATTACTTGCAATGGATATAAAGTGTCTGTTTAAGAAAACAGAAGGATTTTGCATGGATTGACAGCACATGTGCTGCTCAACACCTTTTAAATTGATAAGAAGGTATGATGCATTTATAGTCAGAGAAGCTTAAAACACCCCCACCCCCCCCAACTTAGTCTCCAGTGTCAGACTTTTGCAGAATATATGTTAAAAAAGCTGTCTTGCTCCCATTTAAAAGTCAATGGGTATTTTGCTACTGACTTCAATGGGAGCAGGATTGGGACTTCAAGTGCTTTCTCTTTTAATCATTCTATTTAATTCTCTTAGCCTAGATGATTCGGTCAGCTGCATGCCTGTCAAACAATAAATGAAATGACTCCCTCTTGAAAGTTGTTAAAGCTGATTTAAGTTTTATGTAAAGACACGAATGTCATTTTAAAAATTCTTTTCATATTGCTGTTTTTTCTCTTGTATTTTCAAACATCTAAGAACTACTCTTCACTGATTTTTGTTCTTTTCTAACTAACAAGTGTTTTTATTTTTCCTTTCTTTTGGATAAAGTTGAAGTGAAATTAGCCGTTTTGTTTAACGGCAACTTTGAATGATATAGAAGAATTTAATGTCAAAATATCTGCCTTGTGGAGCAGCATCGTTTTAGTTATGTGCTACTAGAGAGCCAGCAGGAACAAAACTAATTTTTTTTTTTTAGGCCCCCACAAACTGTCGCTCTTCTCCCCCCCCCCCCTCCTCCCCCCCGTTTTCTGGTAGAGCGATGTATTTAAAACACATGGTTGATAAAGCTCAGCACTTACAGCACAGCTAGTCTCCAAATCATTTACAATCAATCCCAGGAATGCACTAGGGATATTGCATCCAAATAATGTAGGAACAGAGGCACGAGGTAGGAGTCTGATTTGTCTTTGGACCATGCCCTTCAGTGTGGATTAGAAACCAGAGAACTTCCCTCATTGGATTTAACCTTTTTAAGATAGACTAAAATTTGGGCCTAAAAAATCTCGATTATCTTTAATAATGAAATCACTGTGGTGCTACTAGTGATCTTAATGCACTGTATTTTGTAGCTGTCACTTTTCAAAAAATGCTATAATGCTAATGCAGTCACTCACACATTTGGCATAGATCTGTGGCTAAAATAAAGCCAGAAACTAATAAGTATTCGTTATGGCATATACTGTACCAAATAAAGGGTTACATTTTCAGTGAAATTTTTTCCTCATCTCTAAAAATTTAAATCAGTGGGCTTCTTTAATTTGACTTTTTGTAAAAGGTAGATAGAGCAATGTGAAAACCTCCAAGAGAAGACCTCAGAAGTGTCGTGTCATACTGTACATTTATACTGTCAGATATACCATGGTTGCCAGATTGCAGTTTATTCACTGTGGAGATTCACTAAATGTTAACTGTACAAGTGGAGTGTGTTGGATTCATAAAACTCACCACACTTAACAGCGATTATTAGAGATTTGCTCCATTGCATGTTATCTCTTGTGGCAGGGCTGCATTCTTCTTTGCTTTGTAGGGGTTGCTTTTCATGTATCTAACTGGTTGTCTTTACAAAAGCAAAGAATAAGTCTGAGTTTACTTTCCTTTTGCAGCCTGCTTTGTAGCTGAATTATCCATTTCTTTACTTAGATAATCTACATAATGATTGGGTTACATGCTTGATTAATACATTCCTTTTAGATGGTAAAGGTGATACCTTTTAAATTTCAGTGACTGAAATATACTGTAGTTAATAACTTGAAAAAATCCTTTCCATATTTCGTCCAAGTATTTCAGTCATTTAGAATTAACCTTTATAATTTTATAAATGGAGATCTTGCTTTTTGAAACTAAATATATTCCTACAACATTTGGAAATATAATTGTTAAAAGGTAGAATCTCAACTTTCTACAGGCTAAGTACTAACTGTTTTACAATAAAAAATTCGTGGCATGAGTAATTCTTTTTATACCTTATTTCCTGCTTTGTTCTTCCTTAAGTATTTTTTGTGCTTGTGGTGGTTGAATGAATAGGGGTGTTTTGTTACTATTTGTAGTGAAGTAGAGTTCAGTATTAAACAATTTCATGGATAATGTGACTAAATGTTTTGATGGGTACTTTACATAACATTATTCTTCATCTTAACAGGCAGCCAAAAATAAGTGACATACTGTATGAGTGTGTTTGTGATAGCCACATTAATATACGATATAAAACACAGGCTTGTATTAAAATAAACCTTGATCAAACAAGTATGCCCAACTTTGACTATAGTGCTGAATTGGTTTTGTTTTTTAGTTTTTTCTATATTCTTTAGCCAGTTACTCAGTGATTGATTGCATCCCAAGGAAATAGAGTGGCAGTTAATCAGTTATATTTGTCATGTTTCATGTATGGTAGCCTGATCTGATGATGAATCAGATGTTCTGGACCCAGGGTCCTATATGCAGAATCTTTTCCACAGTAGTAGCAGTATTTCCAACCCCAAGGATTCAAAAATGAGTGGCAATTTTGGGAGTCTTTTTATTTGCCTTCTGGTATTTGAGCCTGCAGGGTGAATTTGCTTCATGTTTTCAAGCTTATTTCTCCAAAAACGGGCAAGGAACTAGCTTAAAAAAAAAAAGTTGATTCTCATGATTCCAGCATCTAGGGCTTTAAGAAACACCAAATACTAGAAAACTTGCAATAAATCGCAAGAGGTGGCAACACTGCAATAGTTTTTAGCAACTTCAGAAGTTACTTTCTAAAACCCCCTCACAAAAATATTTGACAGGTTTCAGAGTAGCAGCCGTGTTAGTCTGTATTCGCAAAAAGAAAAGGAGTACTTGTGGCACCTTAGACTAACACTCAAAAATATTTGAATGAGGAATTCATATATTCTAAGGCTGGGAGTGACTGCGGTGATCACCTAGTCCAACCTCCTGCATAACAGTTCCTGGAACTTCCCCGAAATAATTCCCTGTTTGAACTAAAGCAGTTCTTTTAAAGACACATCAAATCTTGATTTTAAATTTGCCAATAATGGAAAGTCCATCACAACCCTTGGTATATTGTTCAGTGCTTAATTACCTCATTGCCTTGATTTCTGTCTGAATGTCTAACCTCTCTGCTTCCAGCCACTCCATAGTTTGTGTTATTGGTAAACAAGCTAAAATAGATTGATAAATAACAATTTAAAACATTTTGCTTGTCATAAAAATATAGACGTGACCATACATTGGAATATGTAACTTTTGGAATGAATAACTTCACTAACATAGTGATTATGTGCATGCACTTGTGTATGATTTAACTAACGTGAATCTTGCTTAATTTCTTTTCCTTTGTCATTGTTTTGATGAAAGCTCATCCTTGTGCAAACTTGTCAACCCTTACTGAGACATAACTTTTGTGAACTATAGATATTATGTTTGTCCGTTACAACCAGTAAGCACTGTGAAATCAGTTAATGTTTGGATGTCTTCTTATTTATATAGACGCTGGTTTTCAATACAGAATAATCAGCTTGTTTACCAGAAAAAATTTAAGGTAGGTACTGTACTTCCAATACCCAAGAATGTTATTAATGGGAATTAGGGTGGTCTGTTGATTAGAGCAGAGGGATGAAAGTTGAGATGCCGCCACTCACTTGCAAGATGACCTTGAGCAACCCACTTAATTTCTGTCTCTATTTCCCCGCCTATAAAATGGGGCAATATCAACTTCGTAAATCTCTGAGATCCCTGAATGATAGTAAGTGCGCATTGTTATCATTGGGTTCCTGATAATGATTCCACAAGTTGGGATGCTTTCTACCATGAGCTTAAACTGCATGAGCATAAACAGTAAGCTGCTGTTTGCTGTTAAATTTCATATAGGATTAGTTTTTAATGCCCTTTAAATTTTCTGTGCAGTTTCTGTCTCACTTTCATTCAGAAATTTGTAATAGGAAGACTTTTAATTTGGGCTTTAATTAAAACTGCCAGTCACAAATTTAGTTTTTCATTGTTGGCTGATGCAACTTATAAAAACATTGTATTCATAGAACTTGGGAGAGATGTGGCAAATCTGGTGCAATAGATAGCTTGGTTTTTAAGTAATATTCTTCCTATAACTGAAAATTTTTGTGTACGCACACAAACCTGATTGGGGCCAGGAATGTGCAGTCCTGTTTGATTGGGAGGTGCAGATGGGCAGATGCACATAAAAATTTCTCTGTCAGGAGTTATCCTACAAGAGAAGGTATGTGCAGCTGCTGCTGGACAAAGTATTCTATGGTGCTCCATCAATAGCTATATTTCTGCCCCTACTGGTCTGCTCCCTGCCTACTTATCCACCTCCCACCCCTAATTAAAAAAATTATAGGAAACTAATGCATGGAAAGCTTTGTTGTGAAGCACTTAGGAGTTGCTACACACAAGATGCCTGACATAAATCACAAAAGCAAGGCTATGAAAAATTAAGCTACTTTATATACATATCCTCTTTTTTCTTCTGCCCACAAACACGCACCTCTCATTATCACAGCTATCAAATACTGCAGATCACGCAGAGCATCCTTAACTCTGCCCCACCTGCAGCCCAGGGAGGCCAACCTTCTTCATTCCCTTCAGCAAATATGCCTGTACCAAATTATCCGTTACCCCACACAACTAACTTCTACACCAAACGCCCACAGTTACTAGTGTTGGGGGAGAAGAGTCTAATAAAGGATTGTGTGCAGAGGGGCAGAAGTGGGGCAGGGGGGCAGAGTTAGTTAGAAATTGCCATTGTGGATCAAAACTGAGGTCCATCTAATCCAGTGTCTTTTGGCCAGCAGCTGGGTGTGGTGCGTGGTCTGTTGTGTAAGGTGGCTCTGGTAATGGTTGGATATATGCTTGTGGGTGGACAGGAAGAATGAATGTACTGATTAGGTGGTTTAACTTTTTTTTTTTTCTTTTTTCTCTTTGGGGGTTTGTCAGGTCTGGGAGTGTGTGGCAATCCTAACTGCTTCATGATGTTTTGTGAGCAGTATTATTATTATTATTCTACCATGATCACACTGTAGACCCCATAACAACTATTACACTTCAACAAAATCCTTAAACTAGCATCAGTTGTTTTGGTTTTTTATGGACCAAATTTTAAAACAGCTTCAACCTAGCATCTGATTTTGCCCTTGCTGTGAAATGTGGGCACATTTAATTGTGACCCCTCTGTCTGATTTGCAAGCTAATTATTCTCTTCTCAGAAAGAACAGTGGTTCTCAGTTGAACCATTGTGCTGTTTAAATATCAGCTGTCAATCACAGTCAATTTTTGTAGGAAAAGGGGGGTTCTCCCAAGTCTATCTTACATTTTCATACACATTAATGTTTATTTCCTACTATGGATTTTACATGCAATCTGTTTTGATGAAATGGAAAAATTGCAAAGCAGTTGGGACTAGCTGTGGCTTCAGTAAGTTTCTCCCCTCACCATAAACTTGACTTGTTTTGTTCATTTTACCTCTTTCTAGGATAATCCCACAGTAGTCGTTGAAGACTTGCGGCTTTGCACAGTTAAGCATTGCGAGGACATAGAAAGACGTTTCTGCTTCGAGGTGGTCTCTCCAACAAAGTAAGGGGTAATTTTTTTTTAAAGTTCATATATAACACAAGTTTTACATATCCATTTCAGATTTGGAACTTAAGAAGGCCATGTAGGGTTCTGGACTAGAGGACCTCTTGAAGTCTCTTCCAATCCTATGATTCGGGAGTGGTCACAATGGAAAAAGAATCTCAACCACTTTGTTTTCTAAATCCTGGGACCTGGAGCATGCGATATTCTGGACAACCTCAGTGACTATTCAGTCTGCTTTTTGCACTTGTAATAAATATGCATTCTGGTGCTCTTTATACAGAAGTACAGTTGGTAGGCAGATTGCTGCTATATGGATCAGTTGCAGGCAGTACTGTCAGCTGCTTCTTAATAGTACAAAAATGGCTTCCAATTACATCTGATAATTTCTAAATTCAGGAATAAAGCACAACATAATATTGAATTTTTAAAAAGTCAGTTTTAGCCCAACCAGCACCATGTAGTATGAAATACTGCCTAGTGTGTTTAGAGAGGAAAGGCAGCTCTGCATGTGCAAAAATTGGACATTCATGTCAGGTTAGTGTCCTGTGGTATAAGGACAGCTGCTCTTGTGGGGTGCTGTGTGTGCGTGTGTGTTCTCTTCATCTTATTATTTGTCTGTTTCCTGCTCTTTCTCCCTCTACCCTGTAGCCGAATTCTACCTTTATTTGGCTTTTGCCTATCTACACTTTCTCAACCCTTCAGTTTGACACTTGATTACTTGTTTTCTCTGAACGTTAGTGTGGGCAGCAGTTTTTCTCTTTAAATCCCTGAAGTCTCCTGCCTTTGAATTCAGTCCCATATGTTAGACATCAGAACTCTGTGCCTTCTCTAGGACTGATGTCCATGTCCTATTTAGTCAGTCATGCAGGTGAATGGGAGATGAGGATGCAAAGCAGAAACTTCAGGATAACCACATGGAAATTAAACAGCAAATTAAACCATCCTTTGGATTTCTTAGTGTCCTACCAAGGTATCCATCATTTAGATTTGAGTATTTTGTGGCAGGAAATGTCTTCATTCCGTGTTTGTGAAGGGTCAAGCACATGTCAGCTGTTAACAATAATAGTAACTGTGTGGAGTAGTATGTATACAAGGATGTGCTGAAGTTTCTAACATAAAGCTTGCTTAAGAGTCTGGCTTTTAATGAATGAGTCTCTTCTTTGAGCCAATTGGTCAGTTTGCTTGAATCTCAAAGTCTGTGTCTTATTTCTCATAAAAAGAAAAGGAGTACTTGTGGCACCTTAGAGACTAACAAATTTATTAGAGCATAAGCTTTCGTGAGCTACAGCTCACTTCATCGGATGCATTTGGTGGAAAAAACAGAGGAGAGATTTATACACACACACACACACACACACACACAACATGAAACAATGGGTTTATCATACACACTGTAAGGAGAGTGATCACTTAAGATAAGCCATCACCAGCAGCGGAGGGGGGAAAGGAGGAAAACCTTTCATGGTGACAAGCAAGGTAGGCTAATTCCAGCAGTTAACAAGAATATCAGAGGAACAGTGGGGGGTGGGGTGGGAGGGAGAAATACCATGGGGAAATAGTTTTACTTTGTGTAATGACTCATCCATTCCCAGTCTCTATTCAAGCCTAAGTTAATTGTATCCAGTTTGCAAATTAATTCCAATTCAGCAGTCTCTCGTTGGAGTCTGTTTTTGAAGCTTTTTTGTTGAAGTATAGCCACTCTTAGGTCTGTGATCGAGTGTCCAGAGAGATTGAAGTGTTCTCCAACGGGTTTTTGAATGTTATAATTCTTGACGTCTGATTTGTGTCCATTTATTCTTTTGCGTAGAGACTGTCCAGTTTGGCCAATGTACATGGCAGAGGGGCATTGCTGGCACATGATGGCATATATCACATTGGTAGATGCGCAGGTGAACGAGCCTCTGATAGTGTGGCTGATGTGATTAGGCCCTATGATGGTATCCCCTGAATAGATATGTGGACAGAGTTAGCAACGGGCTTTGTTGCAAGGATAGGTTCCTGGGTTAGTGGTTCTGTCGTGTGGTGTGTGGTTGCTGGTGAGTATTTGCTTCAGATTGGGGGGCTGTCTGTAAGCAAGGACTGGTCTGTCTCCCAAGATCTGTGAGAGTGATGGGTCGTCCTTCAGGATAGGTTGTAGATCCTTGATGATGCGTTGGAGAGGTTTTAGTTGAGGGCTGAAGGTGATGGCTAGTGGCGTTCTGTTTTCTTTGTTGGGCCTGTCCGGTAGTAGGTGACTTCTGGGTACTCTTCTGGCTCTGTCTGTTTCTTCACTTCAGCAGGTGGGTATTGTAGTTGTAGGAATGCATGATAGAGATCTTGTAGGTGTTTGTCTCTGTCTGAGGGGTTGGAGCAAATGCGGTTATATCGTAGCGCTTGGCTGTAGACAATGGATCGAGTGGTATGATCTGGATGAAAGCTAGAGGCATGTAGGTAGGAATAGCGGTCAGTAGGTTTCCGATATAGGGTGGTGTTTATGTGACCATCGCTTATTAGCACCGTAGTGTCCAGGAAGTGGATCTCTTGTGTGGACTGGTCCAGGCTGAGGTTGATGGTGGGATGGAAATTGTTGAAATCATGGTGGAATTCCTCAAGAGCTTCTTTTCCATGGATCCAGATGATGAAGATGTCATCAATGTAGCGCAAGTAGAGTAGGGGCATTAGGGGACGAGAGCTGAGGAAGCGTTGTTCTAAGTCAACCATAAAAATGTTGGCATACTGTGGGGCCATGCGGGTACCCATCGCAGTGCCGCTGATTTGAAGGTATACATTGTCCCCAAATGTGAAATAGTGATGGGTGAGGACAAAGTCACAAAGTTCAGCCACCAGGTTTGCCGTGACAGTATCGGGGATACTGTTCCTGACGGCTTGTAGCCCATCTTTGTGTGGAGTGTTGGTGTAGAGGGCTTCTACATCCATAGTGGCCAGGATGGTGTTTTTAGGAAGATCACCAATGGACTGTAGTTTCCTCAGGAAGTCAGTGGTGTCTCGAAGATAGCTGGGAGTGCTGGTAACGAAGGGCCTGAGGAGGGAGTCTAGATAGCCAGACAATCCTGCTGTCAGGGTGCCAATGCCTGAGATGATGGGGCGTCCAGGATTTCCAGGTTTATGGATCTTGGGTAGCAGATAGAATACCCCAGGTCGGGGCTCCAGGGGTGTGTCTGTGCGGATTTGTTCTTGTGCTTTTTCAGGGAGTTTCTTGAGCAAATGCTGTAGTTTCTTTTGGTAACTCTCACTGGGATCAGAGGGTAATGGCTTGTAGAAAGTGGTGTTGGAGAGCTGCCTAGTAGCCTCTTGTTCATACTCTGACCTATTCATGATGACGACAGCACCTCCTTTGTCAGCCTTTTTGATTATGATGTCAGAGTTGTTTCTGAGGCTGTGGATGGCATTGTGTTCTGCTGTGTTCTGAGGTTATGGGGTAAGCGATGCTGCTTTTCCACAATTTCAGCTCGTGCACGTCGGCGGAAGCAGTCTATGTAGAAATCCAGGCTGCTGTTTCGACCTTCAGGAGGAGTCCACCCAGAATCCTTCTTTTTGTAGTGTTGGTAGGAAGGTCTCTGTAGGTTAATATGTTGGTCAGAGGTGTGTTGGAAATATTCCTTGAATCTGAGATGTCGAAAATAGGATTCTAGGTCACCACAGAACTGTGTCATGTTTGTGGGGGTGGAGGGGCAAAAGGAGAGGCCTCGAGATAGGACAGATTCTTCTGCTGGGCTAAGAGTATAGTTGGATAGATTAACAATATTGCTGGGTGGGTTACGGGAACCATTGTTGTGGCCCCTTGTGGCATATAGTAGTTTAGATAGCTTAGTGTCCTTTTTCTTTTGTAGAGAAGCAAAGTGTGTTTTTTGTAAATGGCTTGTCTAGTTTTTGTAAAGTCCAGCCACGAGGAAGTTTGTGTGGACAGCCTCAGAAACTGACATCATAATCAAAAAGGCTGACAAAGGAGGTGCTGTCGTCATCATGAATAGGTCGGAGTATGAACAAGAGGCTAGTAGGCAGCTCTCCAACACCACTTTCTACAAGCCATTACCCTCTGATCCCACTGAGAGTTAGCAAAAGAAACTACAGCATTTGCTCAAGAAACTCCCTGAAAAAGCACAAGAACAAATCCGCACAGACACACCCCTAGAACCCTGACCTGGGGTATTCTATCTGCTACCCAAGATCCATAAACCTGGAAATCCTGGACGCCCCATCATCTCAGGCATTGGCACCCTGACAGCAGGATTGTCTGGCTATGTAGACTCCCTCCTCAGGCCCTTCGTTACCAGCACTCCCAGCTATCTTCGAGACACCACTGACTTCCTGAGGAAACTACAATCCATAGGTCATCTTCCTAAAAACACCATCCTGGCCACTATGGATGTAGAAGCCTCTACACCAACATTCCACTCAAAGATGGACTACAAGCCGTCAGGAACAGTATCCCCGATACTGTCACGGCAAACCTGGTGGCTGAACTTTGTGACTTTGTCCTCACCCATCACTATTTCACATTTGGGGACAATGTATACCTTCAAATCAGCGGCACTGCAATGGGTACCCGCATGGTCCCACAGTATGCCAACATTTTTATGGCTGACTTAGAACAATGCTTCCTCAGCTCTCGTCCCCTAATGCCCCTACTCTACTTGCGCTACATTGATGACATCTTCATCATCTGGACCCATGGAAAAGAAGCTCTTGAGGAATTCCACCATGATTTCAACAATTTCCATCCCACCATCAACCTCAGCCTGGACCAGTCCACACAAGAGATCCTCTTCCTGGACACTACGGTGCTAATAAGCGATGGTCACATAAACACCACCCTATATCGGAAACCTACTGACCGCTATTCCTACCTACATGCCTCTAGCTTTCATCCAGATCATACCACTCGATCCATTGTCTACAGCCAAGCGCTACGATATAACCGCATTTGCTCCAACCCCTCAGACAGAGACAAACACCTACAAGATCTCTATCATGCATTCCTACAACTACAATACCCACCTGCTGAAGTGAAGAAACAGATTGACAGAGCCAGAAGAGTACCCAGAAGTCACCTACTACAGGACAGGCCCAACAAAGAAAACAACAGAACGCCACTAGCCATCACCTTCAGCCCCCAACTAAAACCTCTCCAACGCATCATCAAGGATCTACAACCTATCCTGAAGGACGACCCATCACTCTCACACATCTTGGGAGACAGACCAGTCCTTGCTTACAGACAGCCCCCCATCTGAAGCAAATACTCACCAGCAACCACACAACAGAACCACTAACCCAGGAACCTATCCTTGCAACAAAGCCCGTTGTCAACTCTGTCCACATATCTATTCAGGGGATACCATCATAGGGCCTAATCACATCAGCCACACTATCAGAGGCTCGTTCACCTGCGCATCTACCAATGTGATAGATGCCATCATGTGCCAGCAATGCCCCTCTGCCATGTACATTGGCCAAACTGGACAGTCTCTACGTAAAAGAATGAATGGACAGAAATCAGACGTCAAGAATTATAACATTCAAAAACCAGTTGGAGAACACTTCAATCTCTCTGGTCACTCGATCACAGACCTAAGAGTGGCTATCCTTCAACAAAAAAGCTTCAAAAACAGACTCCAACGAGAGACTGCTGAATTGGAATTAATTTGCAAACTGGATACAATTAACTTAGGTTTGAATAGAGACTGGGAATGGATGAGTCATTACACAAAGTAAAACTATTTCCCCATGGTATTTCTCCCTCCCACCCCACCCCTCACTGTTCCTCTGATATTCTTGTTAACTGCTGGAATTAGCCTACCTTGCTTGTCACCATGAAAGGTTTTCCTCCTTTCCCCCCCTCTGCTGCTGGTGATGGCTTATCTTAAGTGATCACTCTCCTTACAGTGTGTATGATAAACCCATTGTTTCATGTTCTCTGTGTGTGTGTGTGTGTATATAAATCTCTCCTCTGTTTTTTCCACCAAATGCATCCGATGAAGTGAGCTGTAGCTCACGAAAGCTTATGCTCTAATAAATTTGTTAGTCTCTAAGGTGCCACAAGTACTCCTTTTCTTTTTGCGAATACAGACTAACACGTCTGAAACCTGTCATTATTTCTCATAGAAACTGCATGCTCCAAGCTGATTCTGAAAAGCTGCGGCAGGCATGGATTAAGGCTGTTCAGACCAGTATTGCTACGGCATACAGAGAGAAGGGGGATGAATCCGAGGCAAGTACATTTACCTTTCAGGATCCAGTAATACAGTAAACCATTTCTGATCCTTTTTTTCTTCCAAGTGAGAATTGTAGAAGAAATTTTAATTATTTTTGTGAGTTCTCTGATCTGTGTCTACTGAATTAACTTTTCATCTAGTAAGGTTATTTTGACCGTTATGTTTTGAATCAATAACTTCTTTGAGCGATTATCTACACAAATTTCACTGTTGGAATGCATGCACCCCATGTGCACATATTGGGTTATTTTGAATGACGGTGTCTGTTGAGGGCTCCGGGGGCACAGGTGTGGTTCCGCTCCCACTGTAGATGAGAGAATAAGGGGCGAGGTGGCCTCAGCCACCTTGCAGAGCACCAACATGTGTCCCAGCGCCTAGGGGTAAACAATACCAAAAACTACAGAGATCTTGGTCCTCGTTCAGGTACCAGTCCTAGCAACAATTCCAACAGTGTCTCTCAGAACTGAGGAAATGTCAGTGGTTCCACTAGCAGTGCTCATCAGTCTCATCCTCCATAGCCCTCCAGCAGGATAAACACCAAGGAAGCTGTTTGGAAGGGAAACTTGAGAACTCAGCTAAATCATCTGTGGATCCACCCCCTTGGTTTTTGTTTGGCCTCTATTGTTTCAAAGAAGTCTGAGTTAGGATGACCTTGGACTGGTGGGTCCCAGAGGTTGAGAAGAAAGGTTCTCACCCAGTTTCAAACTGTTCACCTAGCCCATACCTACCTTCCATCTCCCATCCCTCTTCAGGAACTCTTCTAATGAGGCACTTCTACAACTAGAATTCAGCTCCCTACTACAACTGGGAGCTGTAGAGGAAGTTCCTCAAGAATTCAAAGGAAAATGCTTCTACTCCCACTGGTACTTGATCCCAAAGAGGAATGGTGGGTGGAGACCCATCCTAGATCTGTGACATCTGAATTCCTTCATTGATGTTTCAAGTTCTGGACGGTCACCTTAGCCTCCATCAACCCCCATTGGATCCTATGGACTGGTTTGCAGCTCATGACCTATAGGATGCTTATTTCTACATCTAAATAGTCCTGGAACATCAATTCCTGCGGTTCATGGTACGAACATCCTGCTCTCAGTACAGGGCCCTACCCTTTGTTCTGGACAGCCTGAGGCACGTTAAAAAAGTCGTTCCCCGATAATATTTGGGTTGGGTTATGGGGAACAGCAGCAACTGTTAATTCAACTTGCAAATTCTTAATTTCCGTGTGCACTTTAGCCAAAGGCACAAGGATTTTGTGACCCCCTATTAACAAAAGCTCTGCCATCTGTCCTGGCAGTATGTCTTCCTCCTGAACAAGGTCTCCCCTGACCACAGAAATTTCTGCGCCAGTATCCTTCCACCCAGGGAGTTCTTTGCCATTTACTCTGACAGCCTTTGTGCTTCCTGCCAGGCTGTGCAGTTGCTATTTTTACAAACCCTGTGTGATAAGTGGCAATTGCCTGAGGTGCCTCTGTGCTCTGGGTAGCAGCATTTCCATGAGCTGCCTGCTGCCTGTTCCCACTCAGCACCGGGCATTTATTCCTCAGGTGCTCAGTGGAATTACAATGATAACACCTTCTTGGCTCTTCTGTTTTTCAGGAGAGTTGGGAGGAGGACTGGAGGAATAACTTGGGGAGGTGAGAGCCTACCCTCCCATCCATTCTCCTTCTTCCCAGGGGTAAAATGAGGACCCTGCTTCCCACCAAACTTAAACCCCTCTGCCTGTGATTTATTTCTAATAGATGCTTGAGATTCAAATTCCTCTGCAAAAGTATCAAACTCCAACAGTTTTCACCTTTTTTATCCCATAGACACTGTTTCACCTCATCATTAGACATATTCAGGAACTGTTCCTGGGCAACCAGATCACACATTTCTTCAAAGCTTGAAATACCTTTTCCCCTTACACACTTATCCAGTAAATGTCTCATTCGGTTTACGTATGCCACATTACTCATTCCAGCCCCTCTCTTAATGCTTCTAAATTTTACTGTAAATTTCAGGTGTAATCTGAAATTTAGTTTTTAAAACCAATTCCTTAAATTTACCATAATTTGAAGCATCACTAATTGGCATCTTACTGAATATAACCAGAGCTCTCCCAGACAACTTTGGAACTAAAGTGGTCATCTTTTGATCATCAGCAATCTCATGGAGTACTCAGCCTTTCAAAGGTGATGAAATATTCAGCAATTTCCCCAGTCTCACTATATGCAGAACACAACCACTCCCATTTGTGGATTTTTGGAGAGGTGGGGCCCTCTGGTGTGGGGTTCTGGTTCTGCTTCTCTATCAAGGCCAGTTCAATGCTGTCTCACTTTTTCTCTCTCCTCCATGTCTTTGGCTTGCAGTTCCAGGGCAGCTTTTTGCCTAGCTGCTTCTGCCTTCATCTGCAGACTCTGTAATTCCATATGTCTTCTGTGTTCGTTTTCGTTTTCTGCTCCCTGCGATCTGCAGAGCTCCAATTTTGCAACTGTTTCACTATCACTCATTTTCCTGCTTTTTCTGCCCCTACTTCCCTTGCCCGAAATAAGCAAATAGAAAATAACAAACTGGTAACTACTTTCTGTTCTCTAGCCAACACGCTTAAAACTCCCTTAAAACCACCACCAGTGTGTCAGAGCAATAAGCTGTGCACATTACCCTGCTCTCTGTGCCACTGTGACGGGTTGACCCCACTTTCTGGAGTGCCACCTCATGTACTGGGGTATCACTGAGCCCCCATGTTCCACCAGCCTGGACTCCTTCACCCTGTCCTGCTATGCCAGGCCCTCAAGCCTCTTCTAGCACACACAGACAGGTTGTAGAAGGATATAGACACTGAAATCAGCTCTGCGTGGAAAGACTCAGCTTGGGAATTGCCCTTTCTGGAGCGTAAACCCAAAATTTTATAGTCTTGCACTGCACAGAAATCTGTATGGCATAAACTCATTAAATTTGCTCCCCCCCTCAATGTGGAGGAAGATAAGCACAGCTTCCCCCTTCTCCCTTGCTGTTAGGAATTCTACAAACTGGGTTTTAGAAAACGAACGTTTATTAACTACAAAGGATAGATTTTTAAGTGATTATAAGGGTTAACAAACAGATCAAAGCAGATTACTGAGCAAATAAAGCAAACGCAAACTAAGCTCAATACACTAAAGAAACTGGCACCTAAATATTGTTCTAGGCATTTCTTTCACAGGCCAGACAACTTTTTCTGGCCCAGGCTCAACTCTTCTTCTCTCTTCCCTGCCCTCCCCCCAGTTCTTGTTTCTTAGATCTTCTCAGCAGTCATCGTGGGGGAGGATTCAGTGAAGAAGGAGCCCTGATTAACTTTCTTCCCTGCCTTAAATAGGATTTACATATGGCAGGAATCCTTTATTTCCCAGTTTGGTCTCCACACCTTCTGTGGAAAAATACTAGCAGGCCAAGATGTGGTCCAGTACCAGATGACAGGATCACATGACCCTGCAATGTCAAAGCAGCATCCCAGGAAGCTTCTCAGGAAGGTGGGAGATTAGAATCTTCAAAGTCCTATTGCCCTCCCAAGTGGCTCATTGACTAACCAGCCAGTCTTGTGGGCATTCTCCAGGTGCGAACACTTTGGTAGTTGATACATAGTCTATATTCCTAACTTCAGGTACAGAAATGATACATGCCTACAAATAGGATAATCATATTCAGTAAATCAAAACGTTTCCAATGATCCCTTACATGACTCATCTTGCATAAAACCTGTCTAAGTTATGCCATATTCTTATCATAAGCATACAGGGCGTAGTGTCACAACATCCACACCGACTCTGATGTAATATACAAAATTCATAGGAACAGTGATAGATTCCTAGTTGGCAAAAGGATACCTGCCACAGCACCTAGACATCAGTGACGGACATACGACAATTTTATGTGCACTCAGTAATGCAAGTGAAAATCTGCCTGAAGCTTCTGGGGCACGTGTCGTGTATGACCTGCAGCTTGCTAAACCTCAAAGGGTGGTTAAGATCTGTGTATTAATCCAAGAGAGACTGTAAGGACATGTGGATACCTCTCCACAGAGAGCCTTTCTTCATTAGACTAGTGGATACACCCAGACCAGGAATGCACAGGAGCTCCATTGTCTGCCTCCCTCCCTCAGATTAATCTGATCACGAGTGCCTCCATCTATAGCTGAGGAGCACACTTGGACCAACTCCAGATTCAGGAGAAGTGGTTGGCTTTCATGTCATTCCTTCATATCAGTGTGTTGGAACTCCAAATAATTCGATTGGCATGCAGAGTATTCTTACCTCTCCTTTAGGGTCTCCCTATGCAAGTGCTTATATACAATACCATGGTGATGCACTACATCAACAGGCAAGGAAGGGCCCTATTCTCCCTCTTGTGCCAAGAAGCTATGAGTTTGTGGTTATGGAGTATTCGGCACCAGGTCACCCAGTAGCTCTCCATCTCCCAGGCCTTAGGAACATCTTGGTGGGCCAGCTCAGCAGAGATTCTCCAAGAGCCACAAGTGGCCCCTCAAGCCCTTGGCCCTCCAGACAGTTTTCTGCAGATGCGGCTACCCAACAATAGACTTGTTTGTGATATGCCCCAACGACAAATGCTAGAGGCTCTGCTCCAGAGGAGGTGGAATCTGGGATCCCACACTGGTGCTTTCCTCATCCCTTGGTCTCCAGACCTCCATATATGCTTTTCTCCAGGATCCTGTGAAAGTTCAAGCAGGATTCAGGGACAGTCATCCTGATAGCATCCGCTTGGGCCAGACAGTTCTGGTATTCATACCTGATGAGACTGTCAGTTCAGAGGCCAGTCACCTCACTGAGTCTGCCTCGCCTGCTCTCTCAGAATAACAGTCAAGTCCTGCACCTGAACCCAGAGTAACTGAACCTGACGGCCTGGATACTGGCTGGCTGATGTTCCCCAGGAGGAGTTGTTTGCTGGCAGTCCTTGAGATCTTGCTGCAGAGCAGGAAACTGTCCACAAGACAAACTTACCAATGTAAATAAACCAAGATGGATTTATTTTAATTCACTTATTTAAATCACTGATTTTTAATAATTTAGATCAGCAAGTAGGAGACTGTCATCAATTTTAATCTTGTTTTGCATTTGTATTTTTCTACAGAAAGATTGATTCTTGTTGATAACTATTAAAATATGTTGATTTGTAACTACATATAGTCTTTACCCAATTTTTCTGACTAAGAGGTGTAACCGGGCAAGGCCAGATGGCTATGGAAGAGTAGTGGGAGATAAACAGATTAGCTCCAGGCTAAACAAATCCCTGGTACCAGGATAAGTGAAATGGCAGCTGCTCCAGGTCAATTAAGACACCTGGGGCCAATTAAGAACTTTCCAGAAGGCAGGGAGAAGGCTAGGTTGATTGGGACACCTGAAGCCAATTAGAAGCTGGCTGAAACTAGTTAAAAGCCTCCCAGTTAGTCAGGTGGGTGTGCATGTCAGGAGCTGTGGGAGGAAGTTGTGCGGTTGGAGAGGCTGAGTAGTACACACCGTATCAGGCACAAGGAAGGAGGCCCTGAGGTAAGGGTAAAGTGGAGCTTGAGGAAATGAGCACTGCTGTGGGGGAAGTAGCCCAGGGAATTGTACATGTCATGTTTCTAAAAGGTCAGCTACCATAGCTGATACTGTTAGGGTCCCTGGGCTGGAGCCCGGAGTAGAGGGTGATCCCGGGCTCTCCCTCCACCTTTGCCCCTGATTAATCACTGAGACCGGGAGACAACAGAGACTGTGCAAGGAAGGATAACTTCTCCTCACCTCCCTCGCTGGCTTATGATGAAAATGGCTCAGTAGACTGTGACCCTTGTCTCTAGAGAAAGAAGGTTACGTGGAGGGTGACAGTGAGCCTCTGAGGCTAGCGAAATCTGCCAGGAAACACGGGACCCACGGAGGCAAGGACAGAACTTTGTCACAGAGGATACACTATCATCTACACACATTTATTTAAGCAGCTATATAGCTTAACTTACATTTATTCAGAATATTAATTTTTACATTTTTATGTTAGAAAATGGTGAATGATGCATTTCTTATTTAGTAAAATGATTAATTTTTTAACTTGTGATTTGTGTCAAGCTGTATTTGGATGGAAATTCAAACAATTAAAATGCACAAACATTTCAAATTGTTTTAGTTAAATAAAATGACCTTTAAATGAGCTGTATGCATAAAGGAAAAATGTTTATAAAAACATGTCTTGCATTTAAAACTAACTGATTTATTAAACAAAAGTATTGTCTGTTAGTGAATTGAACTAATTTTTTTCTGGTCACCATGTCCTTTGAGGATGAAAGCTACTAGTTCTAAAATCTTGAACACCTAATTGTTCTATAGATTGGGAGAGAACAACAAGCTTTCCTGCTGTTTCAGCTTCCAAATGTTTTCTTACTTTGAATGAACTAGTTTTTGAACTGAACTGGTTTAATAAACTGAAATTAAGAAATTTTCTCTGTACCTGTAAAAAAGACTACTGCTATCATAAGCTGATTTAGCACTTCAGCAAACTCTGGGTACAGGTGCTTAGCCAGTGACTTCCTCCAGTTCAGTGGTTTGACTTTCTTTGAACTTGGCGGCAACCATGTACTGCTTACTATTGTTTAATGTATCCAATTTTGATAGATTATACTAAGGTTAGTCCTTAACATAGGTTGTCAAAGTTTCAAATTTAAATTATTTTTTTTAAATAAACCTATATTTAAATAAAAAATCCATTTTTAAAAATAAAATTTCAAATACTGATTTTTTTATCCACCTTCCTGTAGGGGGATTAACCATGTTTGTCCCACATGTGACACGCATGTGCATCAAGTGCTTGAGACTCAAAAACCTTTCACGTAGTGTCTGTTGGTCTATGCCTGTGCCCTGATCCATGCCCGTGTTCAGGGTATAAGGGGAGGTAAGAACCAACTGCCTCTGCATTTCCTTCTTACCATCACATGGCCTGAGTCGGAATCTCTTGTGTCTGAAGATAACTTTGCACTCTTATCTATAAATATAATTGCATCCAGTTCTTAGTCTAGTGTGTTTGGTAGTCTCTTTATAGTTAGTGTAGGTCAGCTTTTCTCTGCATCAGGGACCGTCTCCATTTCCCCTCTCGGGAGGAGAGCTATGCCCAGGGTTCAAGAACTTTCTCTTGTCCTTGCTGCTACTTGGTCAGCAACAACCATCAGTGCTATCTTTACTACCTTAGAGAGGCACGTTTCTCTGCCCTTTCCTCCCTGGACCCGAGGGATGAGAGCTTCGACGGAGGAAATACCTCATGGAGAAAGCAGTGAGACCTCAGTTGGATCCAGGCTGGGGTGAGTTCCCCGTTCGTTGGCCTCAGCACTCGAGTACCACCCCTCCGAGCATAAGCTCTGGAGTGGAGGCCAGATCTGAAAAAGCTCAAAACTTTGTGTCAGGCTTCTCATGAGAGTTGAGGACATGTGTTACAGAAACAAGAAAAAAATGCCCTTCCGGGTCTGTTCCCAAGAGAAAGGATCCCTCCTCGACTCCTTCCAAATCGGGTGAGTTCTCGCACTCAGGTCCTAAAGATTTAGTCCCACTTAAGCCTCCCAACCATGAGGGTAAGGTGCACAGGAGCAAGTGAGACATTTTGGAGATCACCAAGATCAGTAAGTGTTTCTCTCACCATCTGCCCTATAACCTCAGGTGCCTTCATGCTCTTCTGCTGTAGCTCGCATCCCTGATGCTGGACTAGCTGCTGGCCTCCTCCCTGAGTAGCTTTGCTGCTAGGCAACCAGTGAGCCCAGCTGCAGTGCCTTTGAACTGACAGAGTAACCATAGCCCCTGATGGGCTGCTGATTTACCAGCCATGCTTATAAGCTTGGTCCGATGATAGATGAACGGATGCTCGGTGCATACCAGCCCTGCAGCTATGCTTGCCCTTGTTCCAGCCCTGCTCCAGCCTGCGTCCAGGGCTTGGCCCTGCTCTGTTCCAGCCTCGTTCCCTTCTGGCTTCAGTCCTCTGCTCCACTTCTTCCCTACTACTTTGGTTGACCCTCTGGCTCTGGCATTCAGCTTCTGTTCCTCCAGTACTGACCCTTGGCCCGTTCCTGAACTCTGTGCACCCTGGACCTAGCTCTAATCTCTCATTTCACTAGGCTCAACTGTCCACAGCTCAGTGGCAACATCTACCTACAAGCCTAGGGTCTCACCCTGGCTTCCACTAGCCCAGGTACTACTTGTCGGGTAACCCCAACAGCACTTCTAGTTCTGAGTCTGCCCAAGTCCATACTTTCTGAATTCTTAGGTACCTTATGCTCAGACTGTTCCCCTCCATCAGCCTTTTGGCATCCACATGCCACGCCGTTTGCAAATAAAGGGCTGCTGGGGAGGAAAAGTAAACAAAAGATTTACTTAATAGAAAAACCGATTCAAACCTGAAATAGCAAGGGAAAGCAAACAGTCAGGTTACACATAAAATAAACATGAATGCAACATCAGGCTTTGTTCTTCTGTATTAGAAAAAAATCCCTTTTCTAATATGAGTTACCTATTGCCTTTGGACGGTTTCCCACATATCCCTTTAGCTTGGGGATCAAGTGTTCACAGACAGCTTCCGGCTTAAAGACTGCTCCTCAGTTTCTGGAGGCCAACCCTAAGACACATGCCTGCTTTTACAAAGCTTCGCCCCCCCCCCCTTAATACATGGAGACTCAGGGTCATGCAGACTGTGGAGATCCCCTCTTGATTCGAGAGCCGGGATGTCTTTCCATTACGTTCAGTGGTCCACCATTGTCCTTTCCTGGGCTGGAAAATGGATGTGTACTTGAAGTTGGTTTAGTGTCAATGACTGGCTGGGAGGTGCCTTTCCCTGTCTCATTGCTCACTGTACTACTGTAAGGTGGAGCTGAAGTTTTATAGACTGAGGCTTATAATTCCCTGGAGGATATCTTCACCCTCCCATACCCATAATCACCTGGGCTTTCGGGCTCAGTCCTTCTGAGGGAAGTATCCACACCAGAAAAGGAATCAATTTCAAGGAGAAAGAGCTACTCCACTGACCCTGAGTGGGAGATACACAATTCAGTGCTAAACAAAATCTTCATTCAGTGAGGAACTCCATCGTGGGAACTGTTCACCTCTGATATACAAAGAGTTCAACATATACTGCATTAGAGCAGCACTGGGTTGGGACTCCAAGGCAATGCCCTTCTACAATCCTGGACTGACCACTTGAGCTTTTCCCCGTTTTGCTGCTGCTGTAGGTTCTATGGGAGATTCATCATGACAAAGTGTAAGTCATCGTTCCATTCCACTGGCCCAGGCTATTCTGATTTCCAGACCTCCTGTGAATGTCTACCCATCCACCCTTCCTGGAGCCATCACTAGAGAATGGCAGGACCAGACATCCCAGCCCATACACTTTCCACCTCACGACCTGGTGTCTGGAAGGAGATCAGACCTAGAGCGTTGGTGTTCGGAGGCTGTTCATCATCAAGCTATTCTTAATCACAGCAGACAAGACTCCACCAGAAAATGCTATCTTGCCAAACGGAGGCACTTCTCTACCTGGGCACAACAAAATCCATTTATTTCCAGAGACTGCAGGTATTCCTGTTTTTGTTCTAGAATACCTCCTCACTCTTGAGAAGTTGGGCCTTCCTATTCACTTGCTGCGGGTCCACCTAGCAGCAATCAGTGCCTTGCATCTTTGAGTAGAGGTTTAATCTATTTTGACACACCCCATAACACTCAGATTCCTGAAGGGTCTCACTAGGGCCTTCCCACCAGAAGTGAACTCAACAGCTAACTGGGGCCTCTGTCTTGTACTCTCAATACTTACTAAGCTGCCCTTTCAACCGCTGGCCATGTGCTTGAGGTCCCACCTATTCGCAAAGGTTTCATAGATACTAAGGTCAGAAGGGACCATTCTGATCATCTAGTCCGACCTCCTGCACAGCGCAGGCCACAGAATCTCACCCACCCACTCCTACGAAAAACCTCACCTATGTCTGAGCTATTGAAGTCCTCAAATCGTGGTTTAAAGACTTCAAGGAGCAGAGACGCCTCCCTCAAGTTACCCATGCCCCATGCTATAGAAAAAGGCGAAAAACCTCCAGGGCCTCTCCAATGTGCCCTGGAGGAAAATTCCTTCCCGACCCCAAATATGGCGATCAGCTAAACCCTGAGCATATGGGAAAGATTCACCAGCCATACCCAGGAAAGAATTTTCTATAGTAACTCAGATCCCATCCATCTAATATCCCATCTCAGGGGATTAGTCCTATTTACCCTGAATATTTAAAGATCAATTACTTACCAAAATCCCATTATCCCATCATACCATCTCCTCCATAAACTTATCAAGTAGAATCTTAAAACCAGATAGATCTTTTGCCCCCACTGCTTCCCTTGGAAGACTATTGCAAAACTTCACTCCTTTGATGGTTAGAAACCTTCATCTAATTTCAAGTCTAAACTTCCTGGTGGCCAGTTTATACCCATTTGTTCTTGTGTCCACATTGGTGCTGAGCTGAAATAATTCCTCTCCCTCTCCTGTATTTATCCCTCTGATATATTTATAGAGAGCAATCATATCTCCCCTCAACCTTCTTTTAGTTAGGCTAAACAAGCCAAGCTCCTTAAGTCTCCTTTCATAAGACAAGTTTTCCATTCCTCGGATCATCCTAGTAGCCCTTCTCTGTACCTGCTCCAGTTTGAATTCATCCTTTTTAAACATGAGAGACCAGAACTGCACACAGTATTCTAGGTGAGGTCTCACCAGTGCCTTGTATAACGGTACTAAAACCTCCTTATCCCTACTGGAAATGCCTCTCCTGATGCATCCCAAAACCGCATTAGCTTTTTTCACAGCCATATCACATTGGCAGCTCATAGTCGTCCTATGATCAACCAATACTCCAAGGTCCTTCTCCTCTTCCGTTACTTCTAATTGATGCGTCCCCAACTTATAACTAAAATTCTTGTTGTTAATCCCTAAATGCATAACCTTACACTTCTCACTATTAAATGTCATCCTATTACTATTACTCCAGTTTACAAGGTCATCCAGATCTTCCTGTATAATATCCCGATCCTTCTCTGAATTGGCAATACCTCCCAGCTTTGTATCATCAAACTTTATTAGCACACTCCCACTTTTTGTGCCAAGGTCAGTAATAAAAAGATTAAATAAGATTGGTCCCAAAACCGATTCCTGAGGAACTCCACTGGTAACCTCCCTCCCCGCCTGACAGTTCTCCTTTCAGTAGGACCCGTTGCAGTCTCCCCTTTAACCAATTCCTTATCCACCTTTTGATCATATTGATCCCCAACTTCTCCAATTTAACTAATAATTCCCCATGTGGCACAGTATCAAATGCCTTACTGAAATCTAGGTAAATTAGATCCACTGCATTTCCTTTATCTTTATTATTTTCAAGTTGCAATGGGGGAGGTTTAGATTGGATATTAGGAAAAACTTTTTCACTAAGAGGGTGGTGAAACACTGGAATGCGTTACCTAGGGAGGTGGTAGAATCTCCTTCCTTAGAGGTTTTTAAGGTCAGGCTTGACAAAGCCCTGGCTAGGATGATTTAACTGGGACTTGGTCCTGCTTTGAGCAGGGGGTTGGACTAGATGACCTTCTGGGGTCCCTTCCAACCCTGATATTCTATGATTCTATGATTCTATGATTATCTAAAAAATCTGTTACTTTTTCAAAAAAGGAGATTAGGTTGGTTTGGCACGATCTACCTTTTGTAAAACCATGTTGTATTTTGTCCCATTTACCATTGACTTCAATGTCCTTAACTAATTTCTCCTTTGAAATTTTTTCCAGGACCTTGCATACTACAGATGTCAAACTAACTGGCCTGTAGTTACCCGGATCACTTTTTTTTCCTTTCTTAAAAATAGGAACTATATTAGCAATTCTCCAATCATTCGGTACTACTCCTGAGGTTACGGATTCATTAAAAATTCTTGCTAATGGGCTTCCAATTTCAGGTGCCAATTCCTTTAATATTCTTGGAAGAAGATTATCTGGGCCCCCCGATTTAGTCCCATTAAGCTGTTTTGAGTTTCGCTTCTACCTCTGATATGGTAATATCTACCTCCATATCCTCATTCCCATTTGTCATGCTACCATTATCCCTAAGATCCTCTTTAGCCTTATTAAAGACTGAGGCAAAGTATTTGTATAGCTGTTGGGCCATGCCTAGATTATCTTTAACCTCCACTCCATCCTCAGTGTTTAGCGGCCCCACTTCTTCTTTCTTAGTTTTCTTATTTATATGGCTAAGGTTGCCTTCCTTATCACCATCACATCAGCCAGGATGGTGTGTGAGCATGATTGAATGCAATCATGGCCACCCTACCATAGGGAACTTGTCAAAAAGAAAAGGTATCCCTTTGCTTCAACCCAAAATTCATCCCTAAGGTAATTTCCGGGTTCCACATAAATCAAGTCAATTAACTTACCGGTATTCTTTTCAAAGGTTTATAACTCCAGTAAGGAGAGGAGGCTTGACTCTCAGATGAGCTTTGGCATTCTGCCTACAAAGAGTGAAACCAATTAGAAAAATGCCTTGACTATTTGTTGCTATAGCAGAGTGAGCACAAGAACAAGTAATACCTGTTCAGAGACTGTCTACATGGATTTCTATTCTCCTTTACTGTCAGTGCATCTCCCTCTCCAGGATGGTGTAAGGGCCCATTCTACTAGAGCACAAGCAACCTCAAAAGCATCTCTTTGATACGCATCTATGGTGAACCTTTGTAAGGTGGCAACCTGGGGTTCCAGCCACATTTTCGCGAAGCATTACGCTTTAGTCTAAGACTCTTCTGCAGGTGCAGCTTTTGGAACATGTTATGGGCATCTGTATCACCTGCATCCTTGTGCCCTCCCTGCTATTTGACTTTTGCTTACCAGTCACCCATGTGTGGAATACACAAGGATCAGCACTCAAAGAAGAAATGGAGGTTGGTTACTTGAAACTGGTGGTTTTTTGAGATACGTGATCCCTATCTGTATTCTACCACCTGCCCGCTTTCCCTTTTGTTTTGGATTGGATTCACGGTAGTGAAGGAACTGGAGAGGCAGGTGGTCCACAGCTCCCTTTATAACCTTTGCAGCTAAGCACAAGGAGCTCCAGGGCACAGGTGCAGACCAGCATATGCTGCTTGCAAGATTTTTGATCTCAGATTCCTGGTGCGCGTGTGTATTGGATGTTTTTGTAGTTATACATCTTTCCTTTCAGTTATTTAGCAATTAAATAGTTATTGATTAATGTGGAAGCTTCCTCAAGGGCCATAGCAATGGTAACTGCTGTGCCTATAGTTCTTTTTATTTTATTTTATTTTATTTTATTTTGCCTCTTTCTAGAAACTAGAGAAGAAATCATCCCCTTCTACAGGAAGCCTAGAATCTGGCAGTGAGTCAAAAGAGAAGTTGTTAAAAGGAGAAAGTGCTCTACAGCGGGTTCAATGTATTGGTGGTAACATCACCTGTTGTGATTGTGGCCTAGCAGATCCTCGTTGGGCCAGTATCAACCTAGGAATCACATTGTGTATTGAGTGTTCTGGGATACACAGGTAGGTAAACCCTTCACACATGCCTCATTTCATGAAGCATGGCCAAAGCATTACCTCATTATGAGGTGTTTTTCCATCTTGTAACGTGTTCGGAGGCAAGATTAGAGATCCCTGCATGCAGATAGAATTAAGATAACAGCTTGATCTGCAAGAGGGACTAGTAAGCCTGCTTAACATAAGACAGTATGTTAGCATACAGTAGTTATGTATTAATGTGAGGTTATTTTTCTCCCCTGTTTAGGAGTCTAGGAGTCCACTTTTCAAAAGTTAGATCCTTAACTCTGGATACATGGGAACCTGAACTTCTAAAGGTATGGTAATCCTTTGAGAAAAGTTTCTAAAAATGATAGTAATAGTTTGTAGCAGGAATTGAATTTTTTGTCTAATTGTTGGTCTAGAGCTCGTGCTTGGAAATGACTGTTGGTACGGAACAATTAGTAGTGGGCCAAGTAGCCTTGGAAAGTGAGAGAGGATTATCATATTTTTTATTCACAGCATTTTCAACCTGATTTAAGCACAATAGCTAATGAAATCTGAGTTACAAACCAAAGCCCAACACCATTTGAAAAAAGGGATTCCAAGGCTTCGCTTGATGTAGAATATTGATGTTCAAGACATTACAGTTGCTTCAGATTTCTTGTGTGCGCTCATTGTGGGGGGAGGAGAGTTATGTGTATGTACTGTGACGACGCAAGGGCAGATGGCTTTAGTTATGTAGTGGGAGACCGATATATTAGCCCCAGGCTAACCAAATCCCTGTTACCAGGATAAGCAAATGGTCAATTAAAACACCTAGGGCCAATTAAGATCCTCCTGAAAGCAGGGAAGACAGCTAGGTTGATTGGGACACCTGAAACCAATCAGGGGCGGGCTGAAACTAGTTAAAAGCCTCCCAGTGAGTCAGGTGGGCATGTGTGTCAGGAGCTATAGGAGGAATCTGTGCTGCTAGAGAAACTAAGCAGTACAAACCATATCGGGCACAAGAAAGGAGGCCCTGAGGTAAGGGTGAAGTAGATATTGAGGAAGTGGGGGCTGCTGTGGGGACGTGGCCCAGGGAATTGTACATGTCCTGTTTTCAAAAAGTCTGCTACCATAGCTGATACTATTAGGGTCCCTGGGATGGAGCCCAGAGTAGAGGGTGGGCCCGGCCTCCCCCTTCCATTCCCCCAATGAATCACTGATACTAGGAGACAACAGACTGTACAAGGGAGGGTAGCGTCTCCTCGCCTCCCTTGCTGTCTTATGTTGAAAATGGCTCAGTAGACTGTGATCTGTGCCTCTAAAGAGAGAAGGGCTATGTGGAGGGTCACAGTGAGCCTCTGAGGCTAGCATAATCTGCTAGGAGGCGTGGGACACACTGAGACAAGATCGGAGCTTTGCCACAGTACGTATTTATCAGAATGGTGTGATTGTTAGGATCCAGTGTCACGTGATGAATAGAAAAAATGCTTTATACATTTGTTCAGTTGGGTAGCTGGTCCAAAGCATTTGTTTCTAGCCGGGATGGTTCACAAGTTATTGGGCCTTACTGCTTTTCTAATCCTAAAGAATAACCCTGTAAAAATGGCAGCAAGGATAAGGATGTGGATTTCATTGTATTTGTGTTGTGGATTTCCACCTCAAATATGTTCATTTTACAATTAAGCACTCCCTGCCCCTTTAAAAGTCAGGTTAGCAATCTCTATCTGGGTCTGAGAGTCAAGCTGTGTTCTTTCCTTCTGACACACCACTGCCAATAACAGTTCTGCAAGGGAAATTCTGCTTGCAGTGACACCTGTGCAGCCCCTATATCATCGAGAGTTTTGTACAGATATAAGTGATTGGAGCTGATTCTGTTGATGCATGAGATGGACTAGAACTGAGTGCATTGCCTCTTATGTGTGCAGGCTCTGCAGGACTAAGAGGAGTATATTCAGTAAAAGGAGCAGGTATGGCTGAATGAATAAAAGAACTGTTGAACAAGAGGGTGGTGCAATTTTTACATAATCACTTTTCAGACTAGAATACACTTTAACCTGCTGCTAGTCCCTTGACAGAGTAGTTCTTTTTTGGTACTTGCCATTTACCAGCCCAAACTATTTTTTTCATCACCTCATTTGGAAGTCTGTTTTCTTTTATTCACCACTCTTGTTTCATTACCCCTACCCTTACAAGGTTTGTAAAACTATTGTAAATTAAAGATATCTCGACGCCCAAACGCTGTGGTAATGGGCAAGGTATGAATATCACTGAGAGATAATGCCTTTTATAGTTGTGCTGATATTTTCTTGTCTTGTAGCTGATGTGTGAATTGGGGAATGATGTCATCAATAGAATATATGAAGCAAAAGTTGAAAGAATGGGAGTTAAGAAGCCACAACCTGGAAGCCAAAGGTAGTGATTTAGTTTGATTTTACTGATCTTCTTGTAACTAGTGCTATAAATGTTTTCCATTTAAGCTCTCTGCATTGTCATTTAGCACAAATAACTTAATTTTGTCTTTTTGTTGCTGATTTGTGCCCATTTTGCACCATTGCCCTTTCGGGTCAAATGCCTAATGGTTACAGGTTCTCTTTCATCACTATTGCTTTAATCCTCTATGAAAGAGCGTATTTCTCTCTGCTGCCATTCAGCAGCCCAGCATTTACTGGGGCGAGGAAGTAAAGTCTGCGTTTCTCTGACATGCTTTTGCCAGGAAATTCTCAAAACTAATTTGGTTCATAGAAGCTGCTTCTGGTTGAGGCTAAAGCTTTTGTGTTCTCAGCACTGCACCAGATTCTCCCTTTTGGCCTTCTGCTTAGCTCCCTTCACCCTTTCCCCAGTGTCTTCCTCCCCCCCGCCCCCATCTTGTCATTTTCTGTCTCTTCCAGCCTTAGTCTATGTCTACACTACAGACCTTACAGTGCCACAGCTGTACCACTGCAGCTGTGCTGCTGTAAGGTCTCTCGTGCAGCTGCTCTATGCTGGTGAGAGAGAGAGAGAGCTCTTCCACTGGCATAATTAACGAGCGGCGGTAGCTATGTCAGGGGAAGAGTGTGTTCCACTACCATAGCCCTGTCCATACCGGTGCTTTTGTTGGTGAAACTTATGTCAGTCAGGGTTGCATTTTTTTTCACACCCCTTACCAACTAAAGTTTTGCCGATGAAAGTACTAGTGTAGACAAAGCCTTACTTTAGCCTCCTCTGCGTGTGTAAAGTCTTCCTCTACCTGTTCAACTGCTTCTGTTCCACCTTATTTTCATCTCCTACCAGTTCTCATGTACATTAATTTCTCCCTCGGCTCCTTCTCTGCCACCATCTCTTTGCTGCTGGCAGCATTTGTTATGACCCTAGCTCTCCTGGCATACCTGTTACCTCCCACCAGCCTTATTCCACCTGCTGTTCCCTCTCAGCATTCCTTCCCTTGTTCTCTTCCTTCTGAAGCTCTCACTCAATCTCCAACAAACCTACCGTATCTCATACCTTCTCCTCCTGCCCTTGTGAACATGTGACTGGAGGCCATCATCGGCCATCCTTATCCTGTGCTGATGCTGATTCCCTAGTTTTCCCCTTTTCTCAGTCCCCATCCCTTAACCTGGGTGACTTCAACTTTTACGCTGATGACAGTCTGACTCCAGGGCTACTCACTTCCTCACAGTCAGCCTGCAGCTATGAAATCCACCTCTACCAACTATCTCTGCCACTCCATGACTGACCTCTTCACAAACAGTGCTCTTTTCTGAGTCCTTCGCCTCAGCGTTCCCTCTCTCATCGCCACCTTATTGCATTTAATTCTTATTATATTCTCAACAACCTTCAAGTAGGTATTTCTGATCCTGCCACTCTGTCTCCTCTCGTTCCTTCCTATGCTTCATGGTCAAGCTGTGCCCAATCATGCATAACAATAGGTCTCCAGTCTTTCATTCTGTGGGTCACTTTATAAGAGAGCTCTTTGTAGAACATTTCCGTATCCAAATTCCCAGTTCCCTCCTGCGTGTTCTTACACAGTTTCATGCTCTGGACTGTCACGCTTTGCAGATCACTCATGGTGCATGGACGCTAGAAAACCATTGTTGCGGGATGCTTGACGACATTCCCATGAGTGTCTTAGCTATTCTTCAGTAACTCCAGTGATGGTGGTTTCATCAACCCTTTCGTTAATTTATTCCTGTACTTGATTGCTCTTTCTTAGCTCGCACCTGAAAGGTGGCTGAAAAATAAAATCACCTGTTTGTCTCTGCCTCACATTTTGTGTGTACTTGGTGATGGACCCCGAGGTCAGGAAAGAGCGCATTTCAGTGCAGGTTGTGCTGCAGCTTCCTACTTTGCACCTAGCATCATTCATCACTCGCATGTCCAGCCCTTAAAATCTTTTAACTTTCCCAGGCATAACATTAATATTTATATAAAAATCTAAATGGACAATATTTTATTAGAGTGCCGTTACATATATAAAGATACGGTATACCGATGTTTCTAAAGTATGACTCACTCATGGGAGTGTCAGCTATTCTAAATATGGAGTTTGGTTTTCTTATAAACTTTTTTGTTCGTTCACTCAGCATTCTCAAAAACTCTTCTCTTGGGCTGAAACAGATGCAGGCTTACTTCCAAAGTGAACTTTAAATCTGTTCAAGAATTTTGCATTTCAGAGAGCTGGAAAATATTGTCTTCAGCTTTCTTAAAAAAAGATTTTACATGCAAATAAGTCGGAGGCTGAACTGCATTACTTTAATAATGGCTTTCATATGAATGTGTGCACTACTTACTGTGTTCAGTAAAGTTAATATAACTTCATTGGTGTTTTGTCTGTGCCAGGCAGGAGAAAGAGGATTATATCAGAGCAAAATACGTGGAAAAAAAATTTGTGGAGAGACAGCCTGCAACAGTGTCTCCCCCTGAGCATGGAACAAAAGTTCTGCCTCAAAGTCGGGAGGAAAAGAGGCACAACATCCCTGAAAAATCCCCTTCGGCAGGTGAACAAGTCACAGCTTCTTCAACAGGTATTTTCACCCCTCTATCCTTGTATCTATTAGCATGTTCTTTTAAAATGTGTTACTGATATTTTATTTACTGAATTGCTATCACAGTAAAGAGAAGCCAGAGCTGGGTCTTAGTTGCTCAAAGTATTTCAGAGGCTCAGGGGAAATATAATACTTGCCCTTGAGTGTGTGTTGATTTTAAGGGGGAGGAACATCTTAAATTCAGACATGTACTAATCAGTCTTTCCTCCCTATTTTTATCATCCTAAACTTTCCCAATAACTTCTTCCTGCCCTTTCCCCTCCTTGCTGCCTGCTTTGTGCTTTGCTAACTTGCATGTCCCCAGCGGTTGCAGTAAGTAGCGACGAGGTGAGGCGGGAGTCTCTGTTCTGTCCTGATGAGCTAGATTCACTCTTCTCCTACTTTGATACCTCTTCAAAACTGCGTAGTAGTAAGTACTACTCTCATGACGGGTTCAGCATCTGCATTGTGGTTCACTGTGTGGCGTGGCCATCTCTCTACCTATAGTCCATTGTCTCCAAGCAATTGCATTGCTTCATGTTTCCGTGAAATTTAAAGATTTTGACTTATCCTGACCTCTTTCCTTTTTATAAAATGGTTGCAGCTTGAACCACTGTAAGTGTCTGGATCAAAAGTGCAGTTTCAGATTATTTCTTTGAATACATTAGAAATATTGAATCGTTACCACTGTTCCCTTAAAAATAACTGGTAATGAATTCAGGACTAAGTGTAAGAGCTTGCTTTATTTTCATGTTGTCTGTGAGAGGTGGGTATCTTAGTAGCATGAGCTCTAATATGTTTTTTCCTAAAAACAGTAAGAAGCAGTGACAGTGGGACCGAGCACAGTGCCGATGACCGTAGAGAACACCTCGCTTCCACCATCTCCACAAACAGTTTGTATGAGTCAGGTCCGTTTGATCTTGCACTTAAAGATGGGACTTAAGTGATTTCTTTTTCTGATTAAAAACATGTTGGCAAAAAGCAGACTGTGATTTGCTGGTCCCAGTAAATACTGGTGGTATTACTAAGATTTCCCCTTTTCCCCTTCCTGTTCCAAGTGCTGTTTTAATATAGCTAATAATTCCTGCGAGTGAGCAGCAGTATTGTCTTTCACCCATTCTCCCTCTCACGTGTGGTAGCAGGAAGGTAGCTGAATCCTTCTAAATCCAACTGGAAGATGTTTTTCTGCCTCAGATAATACCAAACTGGAATTTCTTTTTTACAGCATTTAGAGCAGTGCTGTTTTGACTGTCCTCTGAAGGAAGGCTTCTGTCATTAAAAACTTACATCCCTAGTTAACCACCATTCATAAAAATTGAAAATAGGTGTCCAGAGGAACATATATAAATGGCTGAAAATGTATTGCATCCTGGTAAATGGAATTCTGACTCACTCAGAAACAATGGGAACTTAATGAATGTACAATTTTTGTTGGAGTCTGAAAGCAGAGCAATGAAACAGTCAGAGTTGGGAGTTCCTTTAAAAGTTTCTCTTATTTCCCCAAGATACCTTCATTAGCCCAGCTAGTAAAAACTGAAGTGTTTTCGGTCTTGTCATAGGGTGGTCTGTGCCTGAAGCGTTCTCCTGCAGCGTGCTGCAGTGTGACGGGCACACCTGCCTGATTTTCCCCCTGCAGACTCTGTAGAAATAGTCTAAAGTCTTTCTGAGATCAAACAGCCCTTCTGGGGTTCATTTATTGCAGAAGTCCCATGCACATAAATCATAACAAAACATGTCCCATGCTATAGAATTTCCCTAGCATCATCCAAATGGTACATGCAACACACAGCTCTGGTGCCTCCACCAGGCCTCAGCCCTCCGGCACAGCCCGGTACCCTTCACCGTGCCCCAGCCCACACTTCCATACAGAGTACAACTCCGTTCTTCTCAGCAGGTACCTGGCAGCATCCGTCACTCCCTTTAGCCCTCTCACGGTTCCCCTGGGTCCAGCTCTCCAGCATGGAGACATTAGCCAGTAAGCCTCTCCCCGCTCTCAAGCCCTGGCTCTCCGGCTTGGGACATAGACTAGCAAACCTCTCTTGCTGCTCTCTTTGCCTTCAGCCTTCCCCAGGAACCACCTTCTGCTTCCTTTTGGGACTGTCCAACAGCCCTGATCCTTGGCATCTCTCACCTGTCCCTGACTCCCACTCAGGCAGCTCTGATTCACCAGGTCTCTCTCTTTGTGCATCTCCCTGGTCTGTTATAGCTCCAGGTGCCTAAATGGGAGTGTTGCCATGAGGGAAGAATGCCTTTCTAATCCCAGAAAGTGGTGATCTGGTCAGATGTGTTTCAATTTGGAAACACAATTCAAAATATACCTGTAGGGCACAGAGAGCAGGGCAGCAGCTGCAGCAGAAAGGCTGCTGCATGGTTGTGGGGAAGGGACAAGAGCCATTCAGCTGCACCCCCATCCCCTACAACAGCCTGCTGAATAGATGGCACCAGAAGGCAGAGAAGACTTTTCCTCTTCCTCTGTCCCCTCAGCTCCCCTGTGCAGTTTCCACATCTGCTCTGGGCTGTGTGTGTGTGTGTGTGTGTGTGTTTGGGAGGGGGGTGGTGGTATTACAGAGCATCCAAGTTACCTCTTCCTGCCGCTGTTCACCTGGAGCCCAGAGGATACTTGCTCTTGCCAGTCTGGTCTGATCAAATGTTCCCCTGCTGAAATGGGCAGCGGGGGCAATCCCAGGTTCCAGGTCATCCTTTTTTAGCACAGTTCTGTAGCATTTTGCAGCAGTTCTGACTTGGGATCTCTTTCTCCGCTAGAGCTGTGTCAGTAAACCCTTTGCACCAGAAGGGAGCAGACTCAGGCTCTGTCTACACTGCACTTCCATCGGTAAAACTTCTGTCTGTCAGAGGTGTGAGGAAAAACTCATCCCTGAACAGCAAAAGTTTTACTGATGAAAAGTGCCGGTGCGGACAGTGCTTTGTGGGCGGGAATGCATCTCCCACCTGTCATTAGGAGTGGTTTTATTTTGTTGGCAGGAGAGCTCTCTCCTGCAAACAAAGGGCGGCTTACGTTGCATGCCTTACGTTGCATGCATGCCAGGCTTTAGCGGCACAGCTATGCCACTGTAAGGTGTGCAGTGTAGACATAGCCTTAGAAATCTTCCTGTGCTGCCAGGATTGCTGAAACATATCAGGCATCATTTTGGCAACGTACATGCTACTCTTACTTTTGTTCACTTGATCACCAAAGGTACAAGTCATGATAGCTCCCTGCCTGATGGATCTGTGTCTGACATTCAGACAGCTCAGATTTCTGAATGTCCCATGTGTCTGAAGACTGCTGCGACAGTGAATGATACAGCAACCAGCCACTGCTTCTCCCCTCCCCTATCCCCTTGGATAGAATTGGAAGTTCCCTTCAATGCTTGATGCTGACTTGCCCTTTGCTTGCAGATCTCAGATGACTTGTTCCCTGTTTCTCTGTAATTCTTTTGTCAGTTAATCGCTGACTTGGGGCATGTCTACACTTGCCATTTAAAGAGGAAAAAAATCCCTTTTTTTGCACAAAAACCATGGGAGCGTCTACCCTTGCCAATGACTTTTTGCAGTGAAACTCTGAAGTTTTACCGCAAAAAGAAAACCACCTCCACAAGAGCTATACAGCTCTTACTGGTGATGCTTTTGTGGTGGTATGCAAGTGAAGACATGCTCTTCCTGTTTACAGAGCTTTTAGCCTCCTGAAGATATCCCACAGTGCCTAAAGTGACCACTCTGGCCGGCACTCTGCTGCTTTGATGCCAGGTAAACAGACATCCATCCCTCCCCCTGTAAAGCCCCGGGAACTTTGAAACTCCCCTTCCTGTTTTCTTGGCAAGTGCTCGGGTATCATCTGGCCAGGTGACAATGGCTGCTCCACGGAGCAAAAGATCTCCTGCTTGGAGCAATGCTGAGCTACTGGAGCTGATCAGTGTTTGGGGGGAGGAGGCTGTGCAGGGACCCAGGATGCCCCGCGATCACCCCCCCCCCCAAGACCTATCGTCAAAATGGAGAGAGCTGCACTGTGGGATAGCTGCCCTTAGTGTGCTGCTCTCATCGGGAATGGAAGTGCTGCTAATGTAAACACTCTGAAGCCTGAGGAATGAAGTGAGTACAGAAACCAGGCTTTTCTTTCACCGGGTCCCTATCACTGGTGAAACTTACAGCGCAAAAACTCTGCAAGTGTAGACATACTCTTAGTTTTCTTTTATTTACAAGCCTGACTGCTAGAGTGAGGCCAGGCTTAGCCAGTATAATGACACTTTGATGTGCTGTGTGTCTGTGATGCATCTTTTTTGCTCATTTGTTGGGGCTTTTTTAGATTAAGTTTCAGTTCTGATCATTGGTTTATTACGCTTGGGGAATGACCCCAGCAGTTGAGGGGTGTCAGCCAGGTACAGTCATAGCCTCCAGTGCCTGTATTGGATTGGCATGTAGGATCACCTCTTGCAGTCAGATCCTGGAGTGAATGCTGTTTTGTGACAAGCCACCCCAATGCATCCCATAAGTTAACACCAACATGGAACACAGCCTTAGGGAAGGAGCCCTTGAGCTGTGTTTAGCTCTCACTGGTACTGAGAGTCTGTGTTGAAAAGTGGTGCTTCAGAGCAGAGCTGGCCTGATAGGCCCAGAAGCACTGTTCAACATTTTTGTAGCTATTTTTTGTTCCATTGGTCAGAACTGAAGGGCTGTGTCCAGGTATCAGCTGTGAGTCTTGACGTTTCACGTCCTGAAGCCTGTCTCAAGGTGTACATCAAGGCTGCTTCTTCACGTCGTATACTCTCTTGTCTTTGCTGGAAATACAACTGGACTTCCCAGACAGGCCTTTTATTCACTCTAGTCTGCTTTGGGAATTGTGCCGGAAGTTCTCTGGCCTGTGCTATGCAGGAGGTCAGACTGGATGATCGCAGTGTTCCCATCTGGCCTTGGAATCTGTGCATCTTGGTACGGTTCCCTTGGGTCAGAGAGGTGGATCGGTGGCAGCATAGCCACATCACTAGTGTGGTTGCACTAAGGCATCTGGAATCTCTTGCCATCCAATCTTTCCTTTTCTTTAATTTGTCACAAATATCTATATTCATGCCATGCCGAAGAGCTGTCTGACATCATTTTTCACTGTTATTCCCAACTAGGCTTACAGCTTGAAAACTGTGTTAAGGCACATTCGGACAGAGGGCAAGTCTGCAACAGTTGCTAGATTAGCTCCTGTGCAATGGAGTTGCAGGGCAGCCACATGCAGTTCTCATGTGTGTACAAAGCATTATTGCATAGACTGAAAATCATGGCACCAATCCTGGTTTGTGCCATCTGCTCAACAACCATTATCTGGGTTGAGTACCCAAACTCTGCTTCCATGTACTCTTTTTTTTTTTTTTTTTTTTTTTTTTTTTTTTTTTTTTTTTTTTTGGGCATATTCAGAGCAGTCTTACCTCTCTATTTAAAACTTTGCATTACTGTTTGTTTATGCATTGTATTTACACTAGGTGGTTCCTTTGACACCTTTTTCTACTAGGTTAGCTTAATAGCAAGTTTCTATATATTACTAGTTAAGGTGCTTTTTATGGATGCATCCCTGGAGCTCTCTAGTTTCCTTTATAAGCTACAGCTTGTGAGAAAAGAAAATTTCTTGGCTGTAATTCTTGTATCTGACTTCAGAGAACAATAGCTAGATTAATGAGTGATGTTGCACAATTATTAATAACTTGATGATTATTAATAGTTTTGAATGGAACCACAAAGTGACTTTTATTGGCTGCTGGAACTTAGCCATGGCCATCTATGTCCCCCAATGGCAAGATGGTTCAGTGGCTCAGAACACTGTTTTGCAAAGTCTGACCTGTCATGTGCCAGAGGCACAGATTTGCAGTGTGGATCTATTTCTGTATTCTAAGTGTATTCAGCACCTTCTGAGAGCAAGAATTACAGGTAATTAATCTTCCTTCTTTCAGAAGGAGAAAAGCGAGATTCTTGTTCGTTTCATGATTCAAAACAGCTTCATCCAGGACTGCAGCTTTATCGAGCTGCCTATGAGAAGAACCTTCCTGATATGGCAGAGGCATTGGCCCATGGAGCTGATGTAAACTGGGTCAATACAGAAGAAAACAAAGCAACACCACTGATTCAGGCAGTCTTAGGGGTATGTGACTTACTGCATCTTGATTCATGGGGGGGAACCAGTAGAAATATCACTGGATAGGTGGTAACAGCTAATTATTTGCCTTGCTAGCCAATGATGGCATTTGATTTGTGGTACCAAAATTGACTACAAAATTACCTTCCTTTCTCATAAAGTGATCTCTGAACATTTCTCTGTTACTGACCTGGTTGAGACCATATACGCTGCCAGTACTTAAATGTGATATCTAAGGCCAAATCCACCGAAGGCAGGATTTGGTCTTGGTTCTAAAGGGTTAATCATTGAATTGGTCTTTTGTCTTCATTCCTTAGGGCTCATTGGTTACTTGTGAGTTCTTGCTGCAGAATGGTGCCAATGTCAACCATAGGGATGTGAAAGGAAGAGGACCACTACACCATGGCACAGTCTTGGGGCACACTGGGTAACACACTGCTGCAGGATTGTTGAACACCCATTCTTCCCTGTATTCGTTGATTTGCAAATATAACTCTTATGTTTTCAGCATTTCCTGGCATTTTAATATATGTTGAATAACTGAAGTTATTCTTAAGGGCATTCTGACTTTTTATGCACAGCCCCTTTTCAAACTAGCATTTTCATTCACTAGCAAGCGAAGTATTGGACTGTAAAGGGCTAGACTGAAAAGTCCAGTGTCCTTTCTGTAATAATATGTGTTAAATGATAGTTAGAAGAACATGGGATGTATTTCAATTACCAATTGCTACTAACTCCTGATGGGCACTGCACTTCTTATGAAAGTGTCAAACAGATAGAACTGGTGTAGTGGGGGCCAGAACAGTCCCTGATTTCTTCCTGTCAACACACACTGCTCTGCCAGTGCGCCTCACGTGTGTTCAAACATCGCCAAGCACAGTGGGGCACAGATCTATGACTGAGGCCCCTACATGCTACTGCAATAAAAATTAGTAGAAAATAATAGTTTGACCTGCAGTGTCCCTACTATATGCTTGCTTGAACGTCTCTTGACAAGAGACTGCCAGGCTTGCCAGAATTTCACTTCATCCTGGGAGAGTTTTGACGAAGGGAAGAAAAGCCTAGTGCCTTCCCTGGTGTAGGTGAAGGGCCCCCAGTGCCAGGAAACTGAACAGGATTTCAGAAAGCATCTCTCCAGTGCTACAAGCAGGTGCCTGACTCTAAAGACTCTTCAGCATGTACATTATATCTTGTTTGGTGCTGCTCAGCGGTGGTTCTCTTGCAACATGCTGGAGGTGGACGGCCAGATTTCTGGCATGTCAAATTAAAAAGATTGTAAAGGAGATTTTAAACTAAGGGCTCGGGAAAACAGACAGGTGCGGAGGAGCACCTTGTTCCAACAGAGACATCCCTTAGGGGACGATTTATTAAAGAGGATATTCTATATCCTAGTAAAGAGGAGAGGATAGAAGCTGATAAAATACAGGCAGAAAATGAAAAGAAACAGACAAAAAGAGGCCCATTCAATTACATCAGGTGAAGGCAGACAACCTAATACTGACCAGTTTTGCAAGTGTTTGTCTACAAAAGCGATAAGTCTAAATACTAAGATGGGTGAACCTGAGTGGGATTAAATGAGGTTGATATAATTAGCATCACAGAAGCTTAGTGGAATGATGATGATCAATGGGCTGCGGTGATACCAGGATACAAAATATACAATAGAACCTGAGTTATGAATACCTCTGGAATGGAGGTTGTTCATAATTCTGAACAAAAGTTTACAACTGAACATTGATTTTATACAGCTTTGAAACTTTAATGTGCAGAAGAAAAATGCTGCTTTTAACCATCTTAATTTAAATGAAACAAGCACAGAAACAGTTTCCTTTCTGTGTCAAATCTTTTTTAAACTTTTATTTTTTTAGTAGTTTACATTTAACACAGCACTGTACTGTTTGCTTTTTTCGTCTCTTCTGCTGCCTGATTGTGTACTTTTGGTTCCAAATGAGGTGTGGGGTTGACCGGTCAGTTTGTAACTCTGGGTTTTGTAACTATGAGGTTCTACTGTATAGGAATGATGGAGTAGGTTGCACTGATGGGGAATGGCACTATATGTGAAAGAAAGCTGAATCAAATATAGTAAAAAATCTTAACTGAATCAAACTGTACCATAGAATCTCTTGGAATTTCTATCCATAGCTTGAACAATAAGAGTATAGCAGTAGGAATATACCACGGACTACCTGACCAGTGATTTTGAAATGTTCAGGGAGATTAGAGAGAATACAAAAAACCCCAAACACCCCAATAATAATTGGGGATTTCAACTATCCCCATATTGTCAAGGAGCATGTCTCCTCAGGGCAGCATGCAGAGATAAAATGTCTAGACACCATTAATGACAGCTTCTTGGAGCAGCTAGTCCTGGAACCCACAAGAGGAGAGGCAATTCTTGATTTAGTCCTAAGTGGTGCACAGGATCTGGTCGAAGAGGTGAATACAGCTGAACCGCTCGGTAACAGCAACCATAATGTAATTAAACTTAACATCGTTGTAGGGGAGAAAATGCCAAAGAAACCCACCACTGTAGCATTTAACGTCAAAAAAGGGAACAACACAAAAATGAGGAGGCTAGTTAAACGGAAATTAAGGGGTCACAGGAGTGAAATGACTGCAAGCTGCATGGAATTTAAAAAAAAAAAAAATCAGAGTAGAGGTGCAAACTGTATGTATACCTGAAAAAACAACAACAAAAAACCCAAGAGGAATCTCCTCCTCCTCCCCTTCCCCCCCCCCCCCAAAGCCACCATGGCTAAGCAGAGTAAAAGAGGCAGTTAAAGGCAAAGAGGTATCCTTTAAAATTGGAAGTAAAATCCTACTGAGAAAAATAAAGGAACATAAACTCTAATGATTCAAGCATAAACGTGTAATTAGGCAGGCCAAAAAAGGATTTGAAGAGCAACTAGCAAAAGACAAAAATTAACGGCAAAAGTTTGTTTTAAGTAGATAGAAGTAGGAAGCCCATCAAACAATCAGTAGGACTTCTGGATGATTAAGATGGTAAAGGAGCACTCAAGGAAAACAAGGCCATTGCTGAGAAGCTTAAAAAAAATTCTTTGCATTGGTCTTCGCTGTAGAGAATGTGAGGGAGATTCCCACACCTGACTTTTTTAGGTAACACATCTGGGGAGCTGTCTCAGATTGAGGTGTCAGTAGAGGACATTTTGGAATAAATTGATAAATTAAACAGTAGTAAGTCACCAGGAATAGATGCTATTCACCCAAGAGTTCGGAAGGAACTCAAACCTGAAATTACTGAACTACTAACTCTGGTGTGTAACCTATCAAATCAACCTCTGTACCAGATGACTGGCAGATAGCTAATGTAACATCAATTTTTTAAAAAGGCTCTAGAGTTGATCCTGGTAATTTCAGGCCATTGAGTCTAACTTTAGTACCAGGAAAATTTCTTGAAAGTATAGTAAATAAAATAATTATCAGACATACAGGTGAACATGATATGGTGGAAGTCAATGCCACTTTAGTAAAGGGAAATTATTTCTCACCGATCTCTTAAAATTCTCTGAGTGGGTCAGCAAATGTGGCCAAGGGTGATCCAGTAGCTATAGAGTACTTGGACTTTCAGAAAGCCTTTGACAAAGTTCTTCAACAAATGCTCTTAAGCAAACTAGGCAGTCATGGGATAAGGGGGAAGGTTCTCTGTTGGATCAGTAACTGGTTAAAAGATAGGAAACAAAGGGTAGGAACAAATGGCCAGTTTTCACAGAGGGGAGAGGTAAATAATGAGGGTCCCCCAAGGATCTGTACTGGGACCAGTGCTGTTCAACATATTCATAAATGATTGGGAAAAGATGGTGAATAGTGAAGTGGCAAAGTTTGCATTTGATACTAAATTACTCAAGGAGTTAAATCCAAAGCTGGCTGCAGAGAGTTACAAGGGGATCCCATTAAACTGGGTGACTGGGCAACAAAATGTCAGATGAAATTCAATGCTGATAAATGCATAGTAATGCACATTGGAAAATATAATCCCAGGTATGCATACAAAATGATGGGGTCTAAATTAGTTAACACTGAAGAAAGAGATCTTGGAGTCATTGTGGAGAGTTCTCTGAAAACATTTGCTCAATGTGCAGCAGCACTCAAAAAGCTACCAGAATATTAGGAAAGGGATAGATAATAAGACAGAAAATATCTTAATGCCACTATATAAATCCATGGTACTCCTATAGCTTGAATATTGTATGCAGTTCTGGTTGCCCCATCTCAAAAAAGATGGATTAGAATTGGGAAAGGTACAGAGAAGGGCAACACATGATTAGGGGTATGGAACGGCTGACATACGAAGAAAGATTGAAAAGACTGGGACTCTTCAGTTTAGAAAAGCGGATGGCGTATTCGATAGAGGTCTATAAAATCATGAGTGGTATGAAGAGTGAATAAAGAAGTGTTTTTTACCCTTTCTCATAACAGAAGAACCAGGGGTCACCCAATTAAATTAACAGGCAGCAGGTTTAAAACAAAAGGAAGGTGGTACTACACACAATGCACAGTCAACCTGTGGAACTCATTGCCAGGGGATGTTGTGAAGGCCAAAACTATAAGAGCGTTCCAAAAAAACTAGATAACTTCGTGGAGGATAGGTCCATCAATGGCTATTAGCCAGGATGGGCATGGATGTAGCCCCAGGCCCCTAAGCTTCTGACTGCCAGAAACTGGAAGTGGATGACCCGGGATGGATCACTTGATAATTGCCTGTTCTGTTCATTCCCTCTGAAGCGTCTGGCAGTAGCCACTGTCAGAAGACAGGATACTTGGCTAGATGGACCATTGTCCTAGTATTGCCCATATGATCGTTCTTACATTCTTGTGAGGTCTTAAAGTCTTTGGTCCTACTGAGTGTGATCTCCAAAGGGAGGAGGGGCCCATTGTAATAGTCTCCATTCCCTTAACCTGATCTGCAAGGTGCACCTGTGATATTTATCAAAAACTATTCCACAGCTCCAGCTTAGTTTTGATTAAAGTAAGAAATGACTTTCTGCACTATTGAAATCTTGGCATCATTTCAGATTAATTGAGCTGATGGATTGAAGCTGTGTTGCTAGGGTTTGTGTAAAATGCACTTGGAAGGTATTTGAGATGTTTAGATTATTTTAGTTGGGTTTAAACTAAACTGTATTGAATCCAGCTTGTTTGTCTGTAAAAATGTTTTGTTTTTTGTTTTTTTGGTGGAAATTATGCAATAATGCAATTTCTTTAATAGGCAAGTGTGTTTATTCCTAAAACGAGGAGCAAATCAGCATGCCACCGATGAAGAAGGGAAAGACCCTTTGAGTATAGCTGTACAAGCTGCAAATGCAGATATTGTAACTCTGTAAGTGTTTGATTAGGTTGAATTTCAGATTTTTTCCTGTATTGCTATACTCTGAATCCTGTAAGCATGTAAGAAATACTTGAATGGATTTATACCAGAATGGACAAACTCAAGACAATCCAGAGAGAGGGAGCATAGTGTTCACTGGATGAACTGAAAGAAGCCCTGTGTATCTTTCACTGATGAAACTCGGAAATGCATTATAGTTTGTACTATGTTATTTTCAATGTAGTCAAAATAATGTTCTTGTCTTTTCCAAACCATAGGTTACGTTTGGCAAGAATGAATGAAGAAATGCGGGAATCAGAAGGACTTTATGGACAGCCAGGTCAATACTCTACTAATAACCATACTGAGATGCAGTATAAGAAATGCATTCAGGAATTTATTAGTTTACAGCTAGATGATTCATAGTTTTTGAGCAAAAGAAAATTAAAGTACCTTCATACCACAATGTTTTCATAAGCAACATATACATGTATGACGTTTGATTGAAATGGACAGTTGATTGAAGTGGACTCTAAATGGTCATGTGTTCACAGGTCGAGGAGGGAGGGTGTTTGAAATTCACAGTTGTAGTGGTACATGTTAGCACTGCTGTATGCAACTCTTTGCTGCTGGCCCTCCACACCATTTGCTGTGCAGCTTTCTAGTAATGTGCTGCTGAGACCCAGGCAATGGTCAGCTGCTGCCTTCTATCTGGATGGTTCAGCCGCAGTCAAGCGTGAATCTTACTACGGGATGTCTGTCTTCTCCATTATAACCCTGTTGTGTCTGTCGTCTTCATTATAACCTCATTTCCTGAGGCCTGCACCAAACCTTCATACAAAATCACTGTGGGCAGAAACATAAAAAGAAGGGCTTTTTTTTTTTTTGCACTAATTTTTTAAAATGTTTTAGCCCAAACATTCATTTTTAAAGACCCGTTTTTGTACTGTACAATTAAACCAGCACATTAGAAAAAATTGGCAGGCATTTGGTCCAATTGGTATTAAAAAGCAAAAAATCCCACTTAGCATATATGTATAAATAACTCGCAGGCGAACAATACCATTTATACTTAAATGTCTAAACTTGTATTTATACAAACCATTTTTATTACAGAGGACTTACTTAAACGAATGCTAAAGGAAACCAATAATAGAAATGAAGTTGGTTGACAAGTTATAGTACTAGGTATTGTTAAATCTGACTTAAATGGGCACCAGCCAGGCAATTTAGTTAAAGCAAAAACATCCTGCTTAAAGGACTCATTCCTGCAAAGTGCTAATCACTGTGGTGTTGATCCAACAAAGCACTTAGCGTGTGCCATTCACTTCAAAGTGACTGTGCAAAAGTGCTTTGCCAGCAGATCAAAGCATATACCAATAGCCCATAAATGTGCACATAAATCCTGCAGCATAATCCAGTATTCAGAAACCTAGGATTATGTATTTCATAACAGACCTCCTTAAGGATGGATTTTCAACCATAACTCTGAATTTTCTTGGAGTTGTTAATATTAAAGGTTTTTGACATTAAACTTGGAAGAAACCACCAGTCAAAAATGATGCAGGCTCTTCTGCTGAGTAAAGGAAAGTCCATCCCCTTTTTGACTGTCCAACATTTAGCCAGTGACTATAACAGCTAACAAGATGTGTGCTGTTTGTTTGATTGACAGGTAACAGGGAACCTCCTAACTATTTAGTTCTCAATTTCATTTTCATTTTAAAGTTAAAGAAAGAAATGACCATCTAATTTCAAGGGTGGAATGCATTTGCTTTGAGGCAAAATGCTTGAATTTGGTAGCTCCAGAGTAAAATCTTTTATATAAAATTTGGGTAAATTAACTGATGTGCCACAGATACGAAAGTATTAGAAATCAAAATTTGTATTTGTATAGTGTATAGAAAAGTTTATTACTGAACATTCCAGGGCTTGTGCTGGCTTTCATTCTTAATGAATACATGCAAATTTTATTTACATAAAATGCTTTGAATGTCTAACCTTTAACTTGAGGTGACTGAAAATGTCTTCCCTAGCGTTGTGTTCAGAGGATTTTTAGACAATTTTTTCAACCATCTGGAGAACTCGGAAAACAGAGAATTTGTTTAATCAAAGACAATTTGAGGATTATCTATTATTTGTGTTACAGCAGTATCTCCAAGCCCCAGCTGAGATTGGAGACCCCTTTGTGTTGGGCATGGTACAGTGAGAATCAGTCCCTGCCCAATCTAAATCAGCAAGACTGACAAAGGGAAAATAAAAGTGCATAGAGGGGAAGTGACTTGCTTCAAGTTATGCAGGAGGCCATTGGCAGAGCCAGTGGTAGAACTTGGGTCTCCTGACTTGTGGTCCAGCACCTCAGTCACCGGATCATGCCGCCTCCCTGGGCACTTTGTGACCAGCAATATTTGATAGACTCAAAACATTTACAAATTATAACAAATGATCTGAATGTTTTCAATGTTAATATATGTTAGCCTGGCAAATGATCATGTGAATTTACCAGCCTGAGAACAAAATATGTTCACCCTGCCTTTACTGTGACGATGAAGGCAACAAATTTGCAAGAGAGATGCATCTTAAAATGTCCTTACCACCCTTACTCTAATACTGCTCTTCAGAGATGGTTCTGAAAAAGATGATGGTATAATAATAGATTCTTTGATAATTTCCCTGGGATTGGGAGCTGGAGGAGGGTAAGTGTGGTGTAAGAGAGTCCTGATGTAGTCCTGTAGAGTCCTGACCTGCAGTCAGAGGTGTGATGGCAGCTCAGGTAGGCACACCTGTGCAAGCTTTAATGAGACTGTGTGACTAAAAATAATAGTGAAGGCATGGCAATACTGGCTTTAGCAGAGATGTACAAACCCACCTGGAACCTGGGTTACATACTTGTGTTGCTGGACTGCAGCAAAGATCTGTGTTGCCAGGTTTTCACTGCTATTTTTAGCTGCATTAGCTAGATTAAAGTTACTGCAGGTATGTCTACCTGAGCTGCAGTCACACCTCCAATTGCAGTATCCACTTACCCATGCTATGAAATAAGTGAAACCAATGATTAGTTTATCTAGGTAGCATCAACATTTCTGGTGTAAAAACATATGATTGGTTTGAACTGTTTGATGGAACATATACATGACTTTGCATGGTACAATGGGTCTTCCAAAATATACTTTATGTAAAGGGTATTAGCTGATTTAAACAGCTCATTCTACAAAATATTCATTGCTGCTGGTAGAAGCCATATACTCCATGGGTACTGTTCCTTGCATAAAACTTGAGAATGCTTACATTTTGGTGCTACGGAAAGTCTGTTACTATGTGTCTGCTACCCTTTTTCCAGTCTTTTCTTAAATGTTCAAAGTGTGCCTTTTAAGTTATTTTGCTATTGAATGGTTAATCAGTGATGATAGTATTTTTGTATTAAAAATCTGCACTTTAGCTACATTTTGCTTGGAAAGGGGCTTTCCAGAATTCAATTTTAAACATTTAAAAATATTTACAAGGTTTACAGTATTAAGTATTTTCAGGCAGTGTGCAAACTTAAGGGATAATTTATTTTACTCATCTATTTTTGTATGTGATTAGCCAAAAATAGAGCCAAAAATATATCTTGCAAAAACAGTTTTTCTTGAGAGGGAACATCACAGAACCAAATGTGTTAACTGAACTGTAGCACTAGTTCACCTATGGAATCTATTTTCCTCTTATTTCTACCGTGTTAATTTAATAACATGCATTAGACATGTCAGCTCTGACTTGTGTTCTTTAGTGTTCTCTAGATGAATGATCTCGACTCTGGTTTTATTGTATGCTTGCCTCTCAGTAGAAGTAATTAGAAGCAGCTGTTATGAGCAAACACATGCTGTGTCTGTTCAGGTCTCAAAAAGTGCTTAGAGCTAAACTTGAAAAAGGAAAGGAATTTCAATAGAAAGGAAGTTACCTTTTAAAAATGTGCTAGTGACAGTACTTATTTTTTAGAGTTGGGGAAGATTTCTGTGGGCTTACATTTTTATGTAAGCCCTGCCATTATTCTAATTTTGTTCAGGCCAGCTGTCATTTCTGACAGGTTTCACAGTAGCAGCCGTGTTAGTCTGTATTCGCAAGAAGAAAAGGAGGACTTGTGGCACCTTAGAGACTAACAAATTTATCTGAGCATAAGCACTTCATCGGATGCATCTGTTTTCAAATGAGCACAATGCTAACCACAAATACACAGGAATAAGACAGGTTTTGCACTGGAAATGCACATATAAAATGGTGGAAAGACATAATGGCAATGTAACCTTCTACTCCCTGTCCCTTAAAGACTGTAAAGTCATTTAAAACCATACCACGTGGAAATGGATGAAGGGGGACTATCTGCTTCCCTTCGCCAGCCAGACAAAGGGAAGGGAGGTGTGTTGCACACCACTGTAGTTGGTGAGAGAGAGAAACTTTTGGTTCCCCTCTTCTCTTATGATGTGCAACATATAATGGACTTGTCAGACAGGGAACAGCAGTGTTTGGCCCCTGCATACTCCTTTCCTGACTGGGAAGGGGCAGGTTTTGGATGGCAGCATATTATCTGCTTCTGCAAAGCGTTCGGCATATGAATAAATTCCATGGAAATCAATGGCTGAAAATTGCTTAGCTGCTAGTGTAGACAGGACAGGAAAAGAGACTTGGAACAAATCTCCTTTCCATGCTCCACTGTCTGTCAGCAAAATCTTTTTCAGTACCCATTGAAGGGGGCTGGGTGACACTGCTGAAAAAACATTGTCAGCAATGGGTCATTGTCTTAGTGTAGAGAGACTCCCAATGCATTTAAAAATAAAACAAAATGCCATTTTATCTATTAAAATACTAAAGCACCAGCATTTGCAAACTTTAATTTCCTCAGTAATGTAGGAATGTGCTCTGCTCTTATACTGTTGCTTGCTAATAATTGTTATATTATGGACTAGCTGGTTATGACATTTTTTCTTCATCCCTTATTTCTGAGATAAATCTACTTTCAAGAGAGCCTCTGACTATTTCGTTTTTAAAATAATTTTATTCTGTATATATTAAATGTTTCTTTTACATTGTTTTAAAATGCTTGCATCTCTCCTTTCTAACTCTGAACTTTCCTCTGTGTGGCTGCCTTTGAGGTGCTATTTTCAGGTATAATTTGGCTTTGTTTTAATTTGCTTTTACAGAGTGTGCATGTAGTTAACCAGTATGTCAGCTTTCATGTCATCCATTTTATACCATATATGAAAAATCTGTTATACAAACATAAATGTTATGCAATAAGGACTAGGACATTTGTGAGATGATGCATGGTGTTAGCTATCATGATAAATATTTTAGAAATATTTTCCTAATTTATTTTTTTTTCTTCTACCCAGGAGATGAAATTTACCAGGACATTTTTCGTGATTTTTCCCAAATGGCATCCAATAATCCAGAGAAGCTAAACCGTTTTCAGCAATCAGATTCACAGAAGTCTTGAGTGTCTAAGAAGGAAAAGAACTAAACCTGTTCTTTTCTAATGCTTCTAGAGCAGCAGTCTTTATTTTTTTTAAACTGCTTTCATTGTATGTTTTTTGTTATATATTTGGTAGTCTGGATTGAGTGAGCACTCTAGTGTAGACTTAGGCTGGGTGGGAGGTATAATTTGCTGCATGTGATTCAGGGTGAATACTGCAGCAGCTGGAGATGGAGCTGTTTTAGCAAGGGATACTGCCTCTGATTGGAGAGAGTTTTTTGTTTTGCCATGTGGAGGCAGGATTAGGTTGAATCACACTCAAGGCTGGCGGAAGCTGGGACCGTTGCAGAACTGATCTGTAAGTGTTGTGGGATGACCAGATCATCATTGCTCATGAGCAGTCGCTAGCAGCACAATTTCCCCACGTCTCCCATTCTGTCTAGCTATAACCCTACAGCTCCTATCTCTTAGGGCCAGGACCAGTTTGCCTTTTCCCTCTCCAGTCTGTTTGGATGGGAAAGCTGGTGACCACCTGCCTGAATTCCCCTTCTGTACATCTGCCCCTGACACACACGATCCTCCATCCCCCTCTGCCCCAGTGTGCTACTAACACAGGAAATGATGATGATGTTGCAGGCTCTTCCACAGCTGACTCCTTCTAACCAATGCAGTCCATGACTGCTGTCCTGTCACTGTATGTACGTATTCTGGAGGACCAAATGTCAGAAAAGCAGCAACTTTCCTTTTTTACATTGACTTGTTGTGAACAAAGTTGCTTATTTGATTGATTCTCTGTGGAACTTTCCCTTAGGAGAAAATTTGATCCCCTAATGCCATCAAGTTTTGTTTTTAATGCATTAAACTGACTGACATCAAAATGCATCTCAAAAGCTGGAATTAGGGAGTAGAAAATAAATAGTGAGCTAAGCAGAACATTAACATAGGACAGTCATACAAATGAAAGGTTGCGTCTCCTGCCAAGCTGTTATCAGGATTGTTCCCAATAAAGAAATATTAAAACACAAGTTATGCAGCTGTCCTACACTCGGGGCAATCAATCTTTTTTGCCAGATCTTGCCATAATATAGTCTGTGTACTTGCTCTCTAAAATAGGGCATGTAGTAAAAAATCTGGAAGTCTTACTGTGCTGCTGTTCTAAAAAAAAAAAAATATAATCAGAAATGGTATTCTATTGACAGCAACAAGAACTTTTCAGTGGGCTCCACTCTGTGTTCTGTTGATGTTCGCATGTACATGATGTATAAAAGTAAAGATTTATCTGTATATTTATAGTAGATAGCATATAGATAGATAATACACATCTGAGCCCCAAAAGCATCGCAGACTTTCTTAGTTATTGGTCTTCCATTTGCTGGCACTTTGAACAGTGTAAGAAGGATTTCTAGATAGGTCTTCCAAACTACTGCAGATTTCCTGTAATCTTCGTCAACTATTCAGAACAATGTACTATACTGCTGCTAAAATTTACTTTGGAAATAAGTGAGATTTAAAAACATTAGCTTGTTACAATGCAAATACAGAAGGGGCTTTCTAAATTTATGTAATTGTGTGATAAAATTAAGCTTTTCCAGACATATTACATTTGAGTTTTTTAAACATTTATCCTTGTGCATTAAATAGCTAATCAAAAATAAAATATGTGAAGGATTTTTGATACCAGAATAAGATCTTCATGCTATGGAAAGTGCCCAATAGGTTATTGTGGTAAATGGGTGAATTTTACAGTCTCATCATTGCTTTATTTGTAGCCTAATTACTTGAAGCAAAGTAAATTGTGCCCATTTTAATTGTATTGGTTTGTGGACAGTAATACATTTGAGGTTACTGCTTACAAATGAGTTTCATAAGCTTTAACACGAATTGGTTCCTGGAGAATGATTGGGTGCTCTCTGATGTCACATTAAATAGCATTCTATCTTGAGTAAATTAGAGCTTAGAGAGTAGAAGCTTCCACACGTAGAGTTGGGACACTGTGTAAGATACACCCATTATAGAATATGCATTTCAGATGCACAGTTTTGTCTAGATGCCTTGTCCTCTTACGTTACAAATAATGCTTGGTGTACAGTGAGAGTGACTATAGTAAAGCTGCCTGAAGCTTCAGGGCACAATCACTGTCTTTATTCCATAGTACTGAAAGATATTGGAAGTCTCTCCTCTGAGATGCCCCATGCCATATCTCCACCTTTGTGACCACTGTAGCATTTCCTTCCCAGTCATTCAGGGCTGCTGCTTAAACTTGCAAAAGCGTTCCCTATAAAGCACAGCTCTTTCTCTGTAGCTGTGTGGAGCCCCTGCTGCGTTCCCAGCTCTCGCCAGTCAGGGGAGTGAGTGACCTAGCTTTTGATACTGTGTTTATGCTAAATTGTAGAATTTGCTTGGATTGTTTAATGTGTATGATTGTATCAGAGTGCTCTGACAGAAGACCTAGAGTTTGTAAAAACTTGAAGTAGTTTTGGCAGCCCAGGCTATGCAGTGTAGTTCCTTGGCCTGGTATGTATGCTGAGATGTGAAGTGTAATGGGCATTCACCAGAAGAGCATTGTTGTGATCAGTGACACACTGACAGAAATGGACATGCCGTGAAGCTATCTGGTGTATAGCAAGATCAAGTGTTCAGTTAGCAGGACAAAGTATAGTTGATCCCCCTGGCTTTAGAGACTGTGCTTGATGGGCATATCTATAACTCGTGCTGCTGTTTTGCTTAGTAGTATTAGGAAATTCCCACTCATGCTATGAGGTAAATCTGAATATAACTTGAATAGTGTGCATGAAGTAAGACTCTATTGTGCTTTAGTATCTGCTGAGCCATGTGCCAAGTAATGGGAAAGTTTAGTTTCAGTTCATACTTTCATCTATGTATAGAATACAACTGGCCTTAATTTGTGGAGAAGGCATCAGTATTTTCTTAACACAGTTTAAAATAAATTATCATTTATTTTAGGCTTTTATTATCTTTATCCTAGCCATGGCCAGATGTGCAGAAAGACTTTTGGAATGAGTAAATATGGAAAAGCACATAATACATTTTAGCACACTTTTGGACATGATTTACCTAGGTTACCTGCTGGTTAAAATTGTGGCTAATGTTTCATTACAATCTGTACTTGTTTTTAAGGCTTCCTGTTTTCTGTTACTTTTGGTACAGTGCTTATATACTCAGGTATTTCTGTACTCTGCTGAATTTTATGCTATTTGACATATAGAAACTGTTATCCTTTTCCTTAAGTTTGAGTGAATCCAGTAGGTGGTAAAAGTCTTGCTTTGCTTTCACTCATCTTGCAGTTGGAATATGCACATCAGTTCATTGATACAGGGTAGAATTTAGTTTCCTCACCTGCACAATTGGGACCAAATCTCAACCTCATCGAAATCGGCGGGAACTTTCCCATTAACTTCACTGGACTCAGATTATGCTCTTAATGATTTATAATGTTCATGGTATGTTGGAAGATAACTGTCGGTATCTTTTTACTTGTAGGGATTCATTTTCACTTGCTTTACATGTAGACAGGGCTGATGTGAAAACAAACCCCCTCCAAGTGGTGTTGATTTATCAGTAAATCCTCCATATAAAACGGAGCGTCTTTCTCTCATTCTGAATCATGATTTGTACCCACAGCATGTTGTTTGATGTATAGCAATTGTATGTAAGCATTGCTGCAAGGGATACATGAGAACTAGAAGAAGTGTAACATTTGCTATAATGTTTTCAGTGTGTAGACAGCTGCTGGGAAGCACGGAAATCCTGTTTTTTAACAAACGTGCATGTGAAGTATGCATTTTAATAATCTCTGAATGGCACAGAGAACATAAAAGGACCACTTCATGGAATTCCAAATGTACAAATGCCTTGAGTCCAAGGCATGAGTATTTGTACATCAGAAGGATTAGAACTGATGATTAAGATACTGAAAGCATTTTAAAAGCCAATTCTGAAAACATCCACTATCCATCCACTTACAGATAGGTAAAGAATATTTTCCCCAGTTTAATACAATGCCATGGTTGATGCTCCTTTGCACAGAGTTCTGCCTGACGCACACAAATGTCTCAGTATAGATATCTGTTTGTACAAATGGACACTTTTAAAACAGTTAGCCAACTATGTACAGATACGATGGGGGGAGGAGATGAATGTACTTTTTTATTTGCATTTTCCCCCTTTGCCATTCTTTCTTTACCTTTCTGCGTACTGTATTTCTTCTCTCTTTTCCCATGGAAGGAGATGGTAAGGAAGGAAAATTTCCACTTGATTTTTATCTTAAGATCAGAATTTTTCCCATGTTATGATAGTAATTACTGGGGAATCAAACCATGTTTCCTCAAACTGGATGGTTATTCGGTTTGGAGTGATAAATGACTTTCTTTACCTATCCCTAAGTACATCTTTACTAGACAGTAGTTTTGAACCAGTCCAGTAGTAAATTCTTGTGATTTTTTTTTTTTTGGTTTTCCTAAATGCATAATTGGAAAGAATGTATAACCAGTCCTACTTTGCATTTAATAAGTCTATAGACTTTGTATCAGAAACTTGAATGTAGTTTTATTGTAGTTTCATTGTAAATGAAGAAAAATACATTATCTTTATAGTTACTCTATGTACATTATGTAAGAATTGTAAATACTATACTTGAATAAAGACTTTGTATGCTGCAAAATCCTGGTGAAATGTGTACAGCTGTCAAGGCTTTGCTACACTCTTAGAATTAAAAGTTAATACAGCTTAAAGCAAGTAGCCTTCAATTGCTAGTTTGGTTGTGAGCTACACCTACCCTTGGCATATTGCATTTGTGAGTAAAAGTTCAGCAATGGCAGGTGCTTTGGCAGAGTACGCTTCCAATCACTGCATTGGGAAGGAGCCTCTCCTGCAGAGCTTTGGAATTTTGCAGAAGGAAAATTCAAATTCTTAACTGCTCAAATCATGCCAGTTCGCAGTTTTTCTAAAGTTTCAATTTAAAGGGCAGATTATTTCTGATGCATTTTGAAAGAAGCAGTCCAGACTGATGCAGAGGTGGAACAAGTGTTGCAGCCAATCTGAAACAAAACTGGGAAGAATCCTCCCAGACACACTATAGATGGAGCTGGTAGTGCTGCCTATTATTCAGGTTGCCTAACACTTTCCATTAAAAGACCCTCTTCTCTGTTTAAAATTTTTCCAAAATGTAACTTGGCTGAAATTTTCCATGCCAGGTGTGACACATTCAGTCACAGAGACTCTCTTGGGACTGTCACTTGATGTGCTGAGCCAGTTTTCCCTGGCAGCTTGGGACTCCAGAACCCTGCCTTGTTGAGCCAGATACACAAGCCTGATGCAACACAGACCCAGGGTCTGAACCACACGCCCCAATGCTGCAGACTTAACTGAAAACAGCTTAGCAACTGTTACTGTCTCTAGCACCCAGACACGCAGCTCCCAGTGGGATCCAACCCACAAATCTGTTTTACTCTGTATAAAGCTTATACAGGGTAAACTCATAAATTGTCCACCCTCTATAACGCTGATAGAGAGAGATGCACAGCTGTTTGCTCCCCCAGGTATTAATTACTTATTCTGGGTGAATTAATAAACAAAAGTGATTTTATTAAGTAGAAAAAGTAGGATTTAAGTGGTTTCAAGAAATGACAGAACAAAGTAAGTTACCAAGCAAAATAAAACAAAACACGCAAGTCTAAGCCTAATACAGTAGGAAACTGAATACAGGTAAATCTCGCCCTCAGATGTTCCAGTAAGCTTCTTTCACAGACTAGACTCCTTCCTAATCTGGGCCCAGCCCTTTTCAGACCAATGTTGTGGGCTTATGGCCTGGGTGCAGGAATCACTCACACTCCCGTAGTTACAGACCTTTGTTCCAGTTTCTTTCAGGCATCTCTTCGGGGTGGAGAGGCCATCTCTTGAGCCAGCTGAAGACAAAATGGAGAGGCTTCCAGGGCCTTATATTCTCTCTTGTGGGTGGAAACCCCTTTGCTGTTCTGTGGAAAATAACCGCAACAAGATGGAGTTTGTAGCCACCTGGGCAAGTCATGTCCATGAATGATTCAGCTTTTTGCAGGCCAATGCCATTATTTACATGTTAGTTTGAAGGTTCCCAGAAAAGCTAAGGTGTGGATTGGCATCTCCCAGAGTCCATTGTCAGTTAAGTGTTTCTTGATTGGGCACTTACTGAGAATAGTCCTTTCTCAAGAAGCTGACCAAATGCTTCACTGAGGCTACTTCTATTGCAATGTGTTTGATTCTAAGTACATAGCCAATAGTCATAACTTCAAATACAAAATGATACACGCATACAGCATAATCATAACTGGCAAATTACCTTCGTTGACCTCCTTTGTACAAGATTTGGGGCAACTATAGGACCTCGGTTGCAACAATGATCTATGCGGTCACAGTTCATGTAAATAATGTCACACCAGGTATCTGCCTCCGGATGATTTCTTTTTTTAAATTCAGCCCAAGCAGTTTGGTTGTTTTCTAAGAAAAGGCTAGAGGAAAATATATTGTTTTGCCAATGTTACAAAATTCTTGATCTTTTCTTTGAAATGCTCCTGTACCCTGATGCTTTGGATTAGGGAGCTGAAATTTGGCAGTGGAGGGGGTCTTTGTGTGAGGGATGTGCCTTTTGTCTTCCCCATGAAAATCTGCCAAATTTGGCCAAGTTATTAGGCTTTGAAAAAATGGCAGGTGTCATGTACTCAGCAGACTTCTTTGATTTTTTGATAGCGGAAACTTCTGAAGATTGTGCCCTTGCTGAGCCTGCTGGAGTATCTCACAGCTACTAGTGCTGACCAGTGTGCATGCTCCGTGGTCAGAGAGGTCCTGAATATGCTCCTGAAGGGTGGATTTGATTTAAATCACTAGTCAGGAAGACTTTATTTAGTTATGGATTTCTACATAAAAGCACATTCTTGTTGGTTGTTATAACCTTAATACATATTCTTCACAACTCAGATAGATGTAGGTTTCATTTTCAGAAGGTACACACTATACAATTTTAGTGATTTATTCTGAAAACTTTTCAGATTAGTTTACAGCTCTATCACAAAATGAATGATTGGTTATTTCATTTACAAAGGTATTTGAAGCAGATATTTATGAAGTCATGGGGAGGTGAACTATCTCCAATTCAACAGGTTAATCCATTAATGTTTGGAGGATTTTGTTTTCTAGGCTGTAGTAGGAGAACATCACCAGACAACATTTAAATTGTTTTATCTATCTACAACACCATATGTATTCTGGATTTTTTTTCTTCAAGAGCAAATCGCTATTTAACAGAACAAGCATATGAATTTTTGAACATCGTTAAACATTCAAGTTTTTTTAAAATCTGTTTGTTTGGGGAAGCAGGGCAGGCTGGGGACGGATACTAGGGTTGGGTGTTCAAAGGGGCAAGAGTGGGCCTGGCTGGGGTAAGGAGACTGGGGGCGGGGGTACAGGAAGACAGGTTGGGTCTGGGCATTTCCTGTCTTGACTCTCCCCAGCCCCTTGCCTGCACTCTTTGGCCCGGTGCGTTCAACCCTTTCCCTGGTCCCCACTGAGCTGATTCCGCAGGGGTTGCAGGCTCTTTAGTCAGTTTAAAAGGCCCTTCCTTAGTAATGAGCTTACTGTAGCAATACTGGGGTTTCCAGCTGAGGGGAGGGAGAGAGAATCAGGCTCAAGCAGAATTAGATTCAGGGGGATGTAGACGATCAGGTTCTTTACACTTTATTTTTAATCCATTTGGCATTTTCAGGAGCGGGAAGCATGACCCTGCTCTGGCCGGGCCTCGCTGCAGCCTGGGGCGGGCTGATGGAGAAAGGGACGTTTACTGACCCCCCCCAGCCCTGCCGCCTGTAACGTGTCTCCCTGGGGCGAGGGGCTGGTGCCTGCAGCCGGACCCCGGGACCAGGGACAGGTTAGTTCCCTGCAAGGAGCAGAGCCCGGCTGGGTCAGCGGGTGTCCCGCCAGCGGCCAGACCTTCGCGCCCCGCGCCCCGCACATCACAGGGGACAGTCCCGATTTTGGGTCTTCTCTTATAAAGGCGCCGATTTGCTCCCCCCCCCCCCCCCCCGGATTTTTCACAGTTGCTGTCTGGGCCCGGACCCTGCAGCCTCGCGGCGGGGCCCGTTCGGGTTCGTCCCTCTGCAGGGGCCGGTGCTGAACCCGCCCCGACCGCGAACGGGCAGCAGCCGCGGGCGGCCCCTGGCCTTTGTCCGGCGGGCCCCTGCGCGGCCGGGGGCTGCGGCGCGCGGGCTCGGCCCGGCCCCGGCCGCTCCCGGGACCCCGCCCGGGGCCGGGACCCCCCGAGCTCCGCCCGCCCCACGTGGCTCGGAGGCGGGGCCGCTCCCCGCGCAGCCGGCGGTCTCCGGAGCCGGCCGGCCCGTGCGCGCCGCCAGGCCCGGCTGGGCGCCCTGCGCCCCCCGCCCTGCGCGCTGCCCGCTGCTGCTGCTGGGCGCCGCGCTGGCCGCCTGCGCCTTGCACTACCTGGGCGCGGGGCGCGAGAACCTTCTCCGGCCGCCGGCGCGCCGCCCTGCGCGCCACGCGCGCCCCCGCGGCCCGCTTCCACCTGCTCCTGATGTTCACCAAGGCGGCGCGCAGCCCCGCGCTGCAGGCCCGCGGCCAGGCTGCGCTGCGCTCCCTGCTGCGCCACGCGCGCTTCCAGCCCGGCCAGGTCCTGCACCTGCACTTCGTGAGCGAGCCGCCCAGCCGCCACATCGCCCAGGGCCTGCTGCGCCCGCTGCTGCCGGGCTCCCCTTCCAGTTTGCCAGTTAGCGCCGGGGCGCGGGTCGCGGGGGGGCACCGGGCACTGAGGCTGTACGGGGCGCTGGGGGCACCGGGCACTGAGGCTGTACGGGGCGCGGGGGGGCACCGGGCGCTGAGGCTGTACGGGGCGCGGGGGGGCACCGGGCACTGAGGCTGTACGGGGCGCGGGGGGGCACCGGGCACTGAGGCTGTACGGGCGCGGGGGGGCACCGGGCACTGAGGCTGTACGGGGCACGGGGGGCACCGGGCACTGAGGCTGTACGGGGCGCGGGGGGGCACCGCTGAGGCTGTACGGGGCGCGGGGGGGCACCGGGCACTGAGGCTGTACGGGGCGCGGGGGGGCACCGGGCACTGAGGCTGTACGGGGCGCGGGGGGGCACCGGGCACTGAGGCTGTACGGGGCGCGGGGGGGCACCGGGCGCTGAGGCTGTACGGGGCGCGGGGGGGGCACCGGGCACTGAGGCTGTACGGGGCGCGGGGGGGGCCACCGGGCACTGAGGCTGTACGGGGCGCGGGGGGGCACCGGGCACTGAGGCTGTACGGGGCGCGGGGGCGGGGTGGGACGGCAGGCACCGGGCACTGGGATGGCACCGAGCACTGAGGCTGTACGGGGCGCGGGGGGGGCCCCGGGCCCTGAGGCTGTACGGGCGCTGGGGGGCACCGGGCACTGAGGCTGTACGGGGCGCTGGGGGGCACCGGGCACTGAGGCTGTACGGGGCGCGGGGGGCACCGGGCACTGAGGCTGTACGGGGCGCGGGGGGGCACCGGGCGCTGAGGCTGTACGGGGCGCGGGGGGCACCGGGCACTGAGGCTGTACGGGGCGCGGGGGGGCACCGGGCACTGAGGCTGTACGGGCGCGGGGGGCACCGGGCACTGAGGCTGTACGGGGCGCGGGGGGGCACCGGGCGCTGAGGCTGTACGGGGCGCGGGGGGGCACCGGGCGCTGAGGCTGTACGGGGCGCGGGGGGGCACCGGGCACTGAGGCTGTACGGGGCGCGGGGGGCACCGGGCACTGAGGCTGTACGGGGCTGGGGGGGCACCGGGCACTGAGGCTGTACGGGGCGCGGGGGGCACCGGGCACTGAGGCTGTACGGGGCGCGGGGGGGCACCGGGCGCTGAGGCTGTACGGGCGCGGGGGGGCACCGGGCACTGAGGCTGTACGGGCGCGGGGGGGCACCGGGCACTGAGGCTGTACGGGGCGCGGGGGGCACCGGGCACTGAGGCTGTACGGGGCGCGGGGGGGCACCGGGCGCTGAGGCTGTACGGGCGCGGGGGGCACCGGGCGCTGAGGCTGTACGGGGCGCGGGGGGGCACCGGGCACTGAGGCTGTACGGGGCGCGGGGGCACCGGCACTGAGGCTGTACGGGGCGCGGGGGGCACCGGGCACTGAGGCTGTACGGGGCGCGGGGGGGCACCGGGCACTGAGGCTGTACGGGGCGCGGGGGGGCACCGGTACTGAGGCTGTACGGGGCGCTGGTTTTCCTCCTTTTCCCCCCCTGCTGCTGGTGATGGCTCATCTTAAGTGATCACTCTCCTTACAGTGTGTATGATAAACCCATTGTTTCATGTTCTCTGTGTGTGTGTATATAAATCTCTCCTCTGTTTTTTCCACCAAATGCATCCGATGAAGTGAGCTGTAGCTCACGAAAGCTTATGCTCTAATAAATTTGTTAGTCTCTAAGGTGCCACAAGTACTCCTGTTCTTTTTGCGAATACAGACTAACACGGCTGCTACTCTGAAACCTGTCGTTATGCAAGGCACTGAATTTAGCCGTATAGAGTGGAAATCTGTCAACTTCATGAAAAAACTCGCACAGATACAGACAGACATCATCTTCCTCTCCAAATGCAAACAGATGGACATCATACCGAAAGGACTGAAGGTAAAAAATCCATTACAATCTACATACCACACAGATTATGCTGACAGCTTGTGCCACACACTCTCAAAGAAACTGCGGAACCACCTGATCAACATCCTCTACAGCAAACAGGGAAAGATTAAGAATGAGCTTTCAAAACTGGATACTCTCTTAAAGAACCAACCTTCCACACAAACTTCCTCATGGCTGGACTTTACAAAAACTAGACAAGCCATTTACAACACACATTTTGCTTCTCTACAAAAGAAAAAGGAGACTAAGCTATCTAAACTACTATATGCCACAAGGGGCCACAACAATGGTTCCCGTAACCCACTCAGCAATATTGTTAATCTATCCAACTATACTCTTAGCCCAGCAGAAGAATCTGTCCTATCTCGGGGCCTCTCCTTTTGCCCCTCCGCCCCCACGAACATGATACAGTTCTGTGGTGACCTAGAATCCTATTTTCGACGTCTCAGACTCGAGGAATATTTCCAACACCCCTCTGACCAACATATTAACCCACAGAGACCTTCCTACCAACACTACAAAAAGAAGGATTCTGGGTGGACTCCTCCTGAAGGTCGAAACAGCAGCCTGGATTTCTACATAGAGTGCTTCCGCCGACGTGCACGAGCTGAAATTGTGGAAAAGCAGCATCGCTTACCCCATAACCTCAGCCATGCAGAACACAGTGCCATCCACAGCCTCAGAAACAACTCTGACATCATAATCAAAAAGGCTGACAAAGGAGGTGCTGTCGTCATCATGAATAGGTCGGAGTATGAACAAGAGGCTACTAGGCAGCTCTCCAACACCACTTTCTACAAGCCATTACCCTCTGATCCCACTGAGAGTTAGCAAAAGAAACTACAGCATTTGCTCAAGAAACTCCCTGAAAAAGCACAAGAACAAATCCGCACAGACACACCCCTGGAGCCCCGACCTGGGGTATTCTATCTGCTACCCAAGATCCATAAACCTGGAAATCCTGGACGCCCCATCATCTCAGGCATTGGCACCCTGACAGCAGGATTGTCTGGCTATGTAGACTCCCTCCTCAGGCCCTTCGTTACCAGCACTCCCAGCTATCTTCGAGACACCACTGACTTCCTGAGGAAACTACAGTCCATTGGTGATCTTCCTAAAAACACCGTCCTGGCCACTATGGATGTAGAAGCCCTCTACACCAACACTCCACACAAAGATGGACTACAAGCCGTCAGGAACAGTATCCCCGATACTGTCACGGCAAACCTGGTGGCTGAACTTTGTGACTTTGTCCTCACCCATAACTATTTCACATTTGGGGACAATGTATACCTTCAAATCAGCGGCACTGCGATGGGTACCCGCATGGCCCCACAGTATGCCAACATTTTTATGGCTGACTTAGAACAACGCTTCCTCAGCTCTCGTCCCCTAATGCCCCTACTCTACTTGCGCTACATTGATGACATCTTCATCATCTGGACCCATGGAAAAGAAGCCCTTGAGGAATTCCATCATGATTTCAACAATTTCCATCCCACCATCAACCTCAGCCTGGACCAGTCCACACAAGAGATCCACTTCCTGGACACTACGGTGCTAATAAGCGATGGTCACATAAACACCACCCTATATCGGAAACCTACTGACCGCTATTCCTACCTACATGCCTCTAGCTTTCATCCAGATCATACCACTCGATCCATTGTCTACAGCCAAGCTCTGCGATATAACCGCATTTGCTCCAACCCCTCAGACAGAGACAAACACCTACAAGATCTCTATCATGCATTCCTACAACTACAGTACCCACCTGCTGAAGTGAAGAAACAGATTGACAGAGCCAGAAGAGTACCCAGAAGTCACCTACTACCGGACAGGCCCAACAAAGAAAACAACAGAACGCCACTAGCCATCACCTTCAGCCCCCAACTAAAACCTCTCCAACGCATCATCAAGGATCTACAACCTATCCTGAAGGACGACCCATCACTCTCACAGATCTTGGGAGACAGGCCAGTCCTTGCTTACAGACAGCCCCCCAACCTGAAGCAAATACTCACCAGCAACCACACACCACACAACAGAACCACTAACCCAGGAACCTATCCTTGCAACAAAGCCCGTTGCCAACTCTGTCCACATATCTATTCAGGGGATACCATCATAGGGCCTAATCACATCAGCCACACTATCAGAGGCTCGTTCACCTGCGCATCTACCAATGTGATAGATGCCATCATGTGCCAGCAATGCCCCTCTGCCATGTACATTGGCCAAACTGGACAGTCTCTACGTAAAAGAATGAATGGACACAAATCAGACGTCAAGAATTATAACATTCAAAAACCAGTTGGAGAACACTTCAATCTCTCTGGTCACTCGATTACAGACCTAAGAGTGGCTATCCTTCAACAAAAAAGCTTCAAAAACAGACTCCAAGGAGAGACTGCTGAATTGGAATTAATTTGCAAACTGGATACAATTAATTTAGGCTTGAATAGAGACTGGGAATGGATGAGTCATTACACAAAGTAAACTATTTCCCCATGGTATTTCTCCCCCACCCCCCACTGTTCCTCTGATATTCTTGTTAACTGCTGGAATTAGCCTACCTTGCTTGTCACCATGAAAGGTTTTCCTCCTTCCCCCCCCCCCCCGCTGCTGGTGATGGCTTATCTTAAGTGATCACTCTCCTTACATGTGTATGATAAACCCATTGTTTCATGTTCTCTGTGTGTGTGTATATAATCTCTCCTCTGTTTTTTCCACCAAATGCATCCGATGAAGTGAGCTGTAGCTCACGAAAGCTTATGCTCTAATAAATTTGTTAGTCTCTAAGTTGCCACAAGTACTCCTTTTCTTTTTGCAGAGTTAAGGGTGCCCCATGGCCTTTTGTGCTCTTCCACTATGTCGACAAGCGCGGCTGACTGTCAGAGAGTGGGCGCTCAGCGCTTCCTAGGAATCGGGCCCCTTCTGGTGCCTCCGGCTGATGGGTGAATACGCGGCTCGAGGGTTGAGGGGCAAAGCACAGCCACATCAAATGTAAATGAGAATCAGCCTGAGTTTCCTGTTTCATTCACTGGAGGATGAATGTGCTGGCTGACTTTGGGATGTGATCAGTGTGTAAGGATCTTTGGGGGAGAAAACACCTGCTACTGAAGGGCTCTTTGATCTGGCGGAGAAAGGCAGAACTAGAACCAAGGGCTGGAAGTTGAATCCAGACCAATGGAAAGGAGTAATCAGGCACAGTGAGGGCGATTAGCCATTGGAACAAACTCCCCTGGGAAGTGGTGGATTCTCTCTCTGACTTCAGACCCAGACTGGAGCCTTTCTGGAAGATGTTTTAGCCAAACCCAAGTGACTGGGCTCAGAGCAGGGGTGGCTGGGGGACATGCAATGGCCCTGTGCTTCACAGGAGGTCAGACGAAGGTCCGTTCTGGCCGCACGCTCTGAGTCGGAACGTGGTAGCTGTGGGATGGGCACAGAGCAGAAGGATGAACATAAATACTCAGAGGTTCCAGGAAGCTGCTGTTGCAGTAGAGAGACTTTCTCTCTGTCCGTCACTTTAATTGGAATGTTTAAAATGTATTTGAACCGGGGGGAATGCGCCTTCTTCTAATGAAATTAGAATGGAGCTGGTGAGACGTCATTCGTTCCTCTGATATTCTGAAAGCAAGATCCTCTTCTTTGCTGACGCTTTTGGCTGAATAATTAATCGTTGAGTAACCTGTGATCAAAGAATGCTGTTAGGAAATGACTACAGTTTGTTAAATCATTTTCTGTCTTGTTGGTTGGTGGCCCTGGGAACTGTAGATAGTTTTCAGCCCGCTCTGGCTACTGAAAACACTGTGAAGAGGATAGTGGGGGATGCTGCATGCAGAGCCACCTGTCTGGACTCTGCTGACCTGGCTGGATTCATGGGTATGGAAAACATAGAGCAAGAGAGAGAGACTGCCGGGGAGTTTGACTTGCTCCTTGCGTGTGTCCAGCGCATGTTCCAGCTATTTGACTGACATCTTAGCTAGGGCAGGGCCTTCCCTAAAGGATGAGTTGGGGGATGGTCATGCTGAGACTGAATCCCAGGGCTTTTGTACCTGATACCTGGGAACCCTGCATTCCTCAGCTACAAACCCACTTGCTTCTCAAAGCGCTGTAGTGCAAAAGGCAGCTGACTCCCCCTGTGGCTGTGGGCAAGCCGCCTGCACAGTGCTGCAGCCCCTGCTCCTTTGACATAGGGGTGAGTTCCCCTCCTCCTAGGCCTGGGTGCTGAGATCCTTATCGATTGACAGATTGCAAGGCTAGCAGGGACCATTGTCATCATCTGACCTCCTGCATAGCACAGGTCAGAGAACTGCTTCCCAGGATGGAGCCCCCCATTCAGTAAGCATGGTCTACATTCATTATTCCTAGATGTGTACATTTAGAGTAGCTGTATTAAATACCATATTGTTTGCTTGTGTCCGGCTTACCAAGCAATGCCGATTGCTCTGACTCAGTGACCCGTCCTCTGCATTATTTACCACTCCCCCGATCTTTGTGTCATCTGCAAACTTTATCAGTGACGATTTTATGTTTTCTTCTAGGTCATTGATCAAAATTTTAAATCATATTGGGCCAGGCACTGATCCCTGGGGGACCCTGCTAGAAACACGCCCACACCCCAGAGCTTTGATAGGCACCCACGTTGCAGGCTGTTGAAAGGCATGGGCCCTGGGGTCACTCAGGTTGCACTGGGTGTTCTTATTGCTTCCACGCTTAATTCAGCTGATCCAGTTCATGTGCTGTGCTTGCCGCCTATGAGGCTGGCTCCAGGTAGCATCATCTGTCACTTGGTCCAGCCTTAGGGAATGAAAATGTGGCAGTTGCGTGAGAAATGCCAGTGCAAAGGCAGCTGAACCTGAAAGAGGCTGAGCTCGGTGGAGAGGAATTTGAAACCCAGCTAGACAAACCTTAAGAAAGCCAGGTTAATCTAAAGGCGTAGCAAACAGGGAAGGATCACAGAGAACTCAGAGGGGAACCAGGCAGGGACAATAGTTACTCCTGGGGGCTTTCTGTGCCAAAAAAATAAAAATTCTGCGCACAATATTTTAAAATTCTGCAAAATTTATTTGTAAAAATAAATCACACCAGATTCAATTATTTTGGTAATTTATTTCAAAATACCCGTCAGCAAATATGTCTGGCAATACAGACACACACAAAAATTCCCCCAGGAGTAGAGAGTTAAAGAAACTCCTATGACAACCCAGTTCCTATTTCTCTTCCCCCTCCCCACCAGCCCAGACACTCACACCCCTGCCCCTCCAGAGCCCAGCTGCTGCTCCCCAATCCAGACAGTTGCATCCCTTACCCCCCAGAGACCAGCCACGGCGCCCTCCCCCCCCCAGCCCAGACACTCTCACACTCTACACTCCAGAGGCAAGATGCGGTGGGTCCCCCCTTCCACCCAATCCTCCTAGAGCCCAGGGATCCAGAGGGAGAAACAGCCTGCAGCTGGGTCCTGGGCTTGCAGGGACTTTCCTGCACGCTGCCGCCTTCTTCCTTCAGGGCGTGCTGGGATCTGCAAGTGCTGGGAACCTTCCAGTTTCCTCCCGCTCCCCTCGGCCTTCTTTTATGTTTGCGACCTGGGCTCTGCCCCTAGTGGCGGCCAACATCTCTGCAGCCCATTTCTGTGGGGAAAAAGGGAAATTCTGCGCACAGAACATTAATTTCTGTGAAATTCTGCATTGCGCAGTGTTGCAGAATTCCCCCAGGAGTAAATAGCCTCATGCAGTAGGGACGGCACCTAATTAATCGCGGACATAAAGGCACCGGGGAGAAAAATGAAACTAGCAGAAAAGGTTTAAAGATGAGCCGACATCCGTGCAAGAAGGGGGTTCACAGGAGCAAGGCGTGGCCCTGCCCTCACGCTGGCACGACTGGGTCACTCAGCGTCAGTTAGGCGGGGAAGCTCTTCGGGGCAGGGCCTGCAGTCGCAGGGGCTGTGAGCACACCGCAGGGCCCAGGGCACGGACCCCATGATCCCAGGGCCAGATCAGCAGCCTGCACTGGAGTGGGTGTCAAACGCCCAGAAGGTGGGAGAAGTTCCCCTGGACGCCAGGCTGCGGGGAAGGTGCATCCTTGCCGCCTGGCAGCAGGTGGCACTGGTGCATCGTGAGGCTGCACAGCAAAGCTGCCAGGCAGCCAGAGAGGAACCAGAGGAGTTTGTTGCAAATGTCTCGGTGGCTCTCGGTAGAAGGACCCTGCGAGTGCCAGGTCCCTCCTTCCCCAGCTGCTTCCTCCAGCGCCCTGGCTCTGCTCTATATTTGGAGGTTTTGCTGGATTTTTTATTGTTTGTTTCTGTTGAAAGTTCTTGAGGGTGAGCGTTTCCGGGCTCCGACGCCCCTGGGCTGCCAGCCCTGCCCTGCACCCAGGATACCACTGACTGCGCCGCTTTCTCCACAGCGCCGTGCTCCCGTTCTGGAACTGCAAGGCTGGTGCCACGTCCCCGTGACCGTGCAGCTCCCTCGGCTGCAGTCAGGCTGGCCTCCTCCAGGGAGTGCTGCCTGCGGATGGGATAGCAGAGATTTATTTGAAAAGAAAAAGCTGATGTGAAAGCTGCAGAGCAGTGCTTGTCTTTGTCTCCTCCAGGCAGTGCGGTGCAGAGGGGCAGACATGCGCGTGTTGGACTTAATAATAACCCAGTGAACCATTCCCATGTCTTGTAATCAGCGTTACCCATTTTCTAATTGCCAGAGCTATTTTTGCTTTAAAACAGAGCTTGTTCTCCCAGCCTATTACAGGGACGCATCATTGTGATCTGACATTTGTTACCAGCTGTGCTACTCGCTGCCTTTGCAGCCCTGGGCAGATAACTTCCACTCTCTGTGCTTCGCTTTCTCCATCTGTAACCTGTGGATAATAACTCCCTTACTGCCGAGATCGGCACTGGACCAGAGCGGAGTATTCCTGTCTCCTGTGGTAGTGGTCCTGCAGTGAAGCTATGCTGATCTGTCTGTAAAGCTGTGCTTATGCCATCGCTGCAAGCTAATTGGCAGAGGGGGGGGGGAAAAGCAGGGATAAAGTAGAAATGGAACCTAGTTTTTAGTGAGAGTGCATAGAAAGGGTCTCTTCTCCGTGTGGGTGGTATGTTTATTAAAAGCTGTTTGCACAGGAAACCCACAGCCACACTTTCCTCGAGTCCTAAATGAACTCAGCCAGATTTTGCACCAGGGATTTTACTGAACGCTGCAACACAACTAAAGAATGAAATACAAAACTACAGCAGATGAACTTGCTGCGTCCAAATCTGTGCTGAGGAGAGGAAAAAGGGCCCTTAAAATAGCAGAGCATAGCTTCTCTGGAGGAGAAAGCCCCCCCGGCTGCGGGCTGCGGTACAGAAGTGCCTGTGGTAATTGAAAGCACACGCTGAATGCAGTTATTTTCCCATCTGTTTTCGGCAATGCTCCTTCTGACGGCTGGAGCTTCAGAGTCTGTTTTCCAGTAGTTTTGCCATTGCTGTTTGGCTTTGTGTGCGTTTCCAAGGCAGCGGGGCTCCACTCTGTCCCATCTCAGTGCTGATTAGCCCGGGAAGGGAGCCCCCAGAGGTGCTGCAGGGCTCCAGGAGGAGGCGCTCTTCCCTCTGAGTCAGCATTGAACTGATGCCCTGGCGTGCGGCTGAGAAGCATGATGCTGCTGATGCTGCCATTTGCATGGTCAGAGGAGACAGACCCAGGCCCTAGCTATGGTCTGCGGCAGATGTAACCTGGGCAGAGCTGGGGTTTGTGTTGTGTTAGCCTCTGGGATCAGCCAGAGAGCCGGGGCGGGGGTCATGCAAGACAGCTGGAGCAGGTGAGGTGAAGTGCCCAGGCCAGTCAGCACAGAGGAGAGTTTGGCTGGAGGGAGCACAGGGACACCAGCTGCGTAACATCACCCGTAACCAAAGGTCCCTGCTGATCCCAGCTCCCTCTCCAACCCTGCGCTTCCTTCCAGCCTGCTCCTGCCAGTCTCAGTTCCTCTGGGCCCTGGAGCTTCTCTTTGCTGAGTCCCGGGAGTGGGGGCACTGTGACCCCAGCCTCTTCCCCCCGCCCATGCCCCATTGCAAATTGCATTTGGGACAGCAAAAAACCGGGGAATGGGGGCTGTTCGCCAGATGTCCCGAGGCTCCTGGTGCTGGTGCCGTTAGCTCTGGAATGAGAGTGAATGAGTCACTTTGTTCCAAGCTGTCTGGGGCGAGATGCTGATGTGCTACCTCTTCCCTGGCTATCGTATAACCCCTAGGCACACGGCCTGGACGGCCCCGGGCGCAGAGATCAGGCAGCCACAAAAGCGAGCTCCAAACGGACCCCTCTCTCGGCCGTGAGAGCCCGCCTGGGGCAGTGCATGATTCCCCACCTGCTCTGAGGAAGGGGAACGTAGAGAAAGGATTTCTCCGTTGTTTGTGCAGCATCTCTGAGTTAGCGATGTTATGCAGAGGAGTCTGGTGAGATGACAGCAGAAGGTTGTGGAGCTGAGGTAGCCTCCCTTGCAGTGCGTACCGGACCTTGCCTTCCCCATCACTCCCCATCCAGGGAGGCCTCTCTTGGCACTGGGGAGCCCTTTAGCTGACGTCCCTGCTTTGCTAATGCTGGCTCAGCGCCCCGCTGTGAGAGCCCTGGCTGCTGGCCATGCAGTGTCGAGCACCGTGCCCTCAAAGCCTGCTCAAAGAGGCCTAGTTGCTGCGGTTCTCCAGGGCACCAGCCGTGGCTGGATCTATTGTGAAGTGTTTGTGTTTCTGTGGCACTTGTCGTCCCACACCTGGTCGTCCTGGCCCATCCCATCTCCATGGGCGGGAGAGGGTCCGTGGAGGGATCCTCCCATGGGTGAAGGGTTCTTTGACACAGCCTGTCTGAGTGTGGGGGAGTCGCAGACGCCGGTAGGAGGCTGCTCTGTCGGCACCAGCTTGAAGTGGTCTTCACATTGGTCCTGTGCCACAGGCCACTTGAACCCACTTTTATTCTTCTTGCTCCATTTCTGGTCAAGCTCTGCTGCTTGTTTCCACATCTCTGGATGCAGCAGCTTCCACCCTGGTGCGTGGCGCTGGGTGGGCTTGGCTTTGGCTTGTTTTGGCAGAGCGTGAGCCCTGAGGGGAGCAGAATTCCCCTTTCCACCCAGGCCCTGTGCAGCTGGCCCCCGTCCCAGCACACAGAGCCGTTTATCAGGAACTGCCCGGAGGGTGATTTGTTAGTGTGGCAGCGCGACGGAAGCCCTGCTGATGGCTTTTATTAATGACGAGGAAGTGGCAGTAAAGGAGCAGAGGTAACGAGGGGCACCGTGACTCAGACAGCAGCAGCTTCCCCTTCTGTGGCAGGGAGGGGAGCCCTGCACCTCGGGGCCCAGTGAGGCAGCGCCAGGGCCAGGCAGCGGCTCCCAGGCAGGCTGGAGCAGCCCGGGGCTGATGGCGATCTCTGGGGGAGATGGGTTGGTGGGACTGCCTCAGGCAGAGCCGAGTTGTGATCGCTGCCCCAGGGGCTGAGCCTCACGCACGCCCAGTTATCACATCTCCCCCTCCCCCAGCCCGACCCGCTCATTGGTTGTTCTGTCTCAGCACATAGACCATGTGCTCTTGGGAGCTGGCGTTCGCTGGGGGCCTGCACAGGAGGCTGGGCTCTGATCGGGGTGGGGGGCGGGTCTCGAGCTGCTCCTGCAGCATGAACGTTTAAGACTAGGGCTCTTGCAACCCATGAATGTCCACTTGATAGTGCCCCTTTGCCAGCATGCAGCAGCGCCCCTCGCTGGCCTGGGCTGCAGCTGCATGCAGCCCAGTCCCCTGCGGGCTCACAGCCAGGCTGGGATTACCATAGGGGCTCCTGGTTCCAAGCTGGTGCACAGACCAGGAGAGCTTTCCTTGCCCCAGCCCACCCGCCATAGCATGGCCTGGGAAGTTTACTGTGCATGATTCTATTGGCGGCCTTCTCCAGCCTGGCGCTGGAGGAGATCTGCGCTCTGACGCCCAGCCCACAGCTGCTTCTCAGGCCTCTGCTGTGCTGGGCACTAAGGTGTGACACTGGCTCCCCCAAGCCGTCTGGCTGGAGCCTTTCTTTCTCTCTCCTCTGTGCAGCACCACTTCGTTCCTCTAGCTCTTCGCTGCCCTCCCCGGGTCCGTGCCAGCTCAACGCCCTCTGCGCCCCTCTGTTTTTCTTCCACTCGCATTTGATTTCCCAGCCCCTCCCATGTGTCTGCTTCATTCATTTCAGTAGCAGCATCTTTTAAACCCAATGGTCAGTGTCTTGGCCTATGGCATTAGCTGAACCAATTATTCCTTCCCCTTTTCAACTGCTCCTCCTACCCAGCGGACAGCCGATAACAGCTCTTGGTTGAGGACCTGGTCTGTATGGGAACTGGTGGCCTGAAAAGAGGGTGTGTCCCATTCCTGGGCCTTGATCCTTGCAGAGCCCATGTGACAGGTGCGTGGCTGCGTTCCAGCTCCCGGGAGACAGCGTCACAATCAGGCTGCCCTTCGCTGGTTTTTTGCTGTCCCAAATGCAAGCAAAAGAAGCTTAATCATGTTACAAAGATGATTGTGCCGGTGAGAAAGGGAGAGAAACCGTGTGGCTTAGGGGGATGGATCATTCATGATTACCTGTTCTGTTCATTCCCGCTGGGGCTTCTGGCACTGGCCAGTGTCGGAGGAGAGGATACTGGGCTAGATGGACCATTGGTCTGACCCAGTAGGAACCGCGCTGCATAAAGGGACAAAATCCTTACGTATATCCTGTGTATCGCTGTGTCAGCATCAGCCTGTATCTCCATCAGCCACAGGCAGATCCCTGATACAACCTGAGCTGCGGCCTGCCCCTCCCAAGGGGGGAGCGCAGCACGGCACGGGGGTGGCCTGCCCCCCACCCCAGGGAGGGGGAGCGCAGCACGGGAGCAAACATAGATATGTGAAAGGCAGCCAGTCCCATCCAGACGAAGTGGCGTGTTTGGCCTTCCGCAGCAGGTAGCTCAGGTCCCCACAGACAGCTCGCTGTGCAGAGGAATCGCTTCTCCTCTTGGTGCGAGCCGTTATCATTCAGGGCCGGGGGAGCAGGATGTGTGTGTGCAAGATGCCCCCCGCAAGGCTGGAGGAACTGGGAGGGGGCGAGATGCCCCCCTGGGGATAGGGGGGCAGGCAGGGTCCGAGATGACTTCCCTCTATGGCAGGAGGAGCGGGGGGGAAAGATGTCCCCCCCCCCCCGGGCTGGAGGGAGCGGGGTGGGGCAGTACCTTTGGGCTAAGGGCTGTCTGGCAGGCATCTCTCTTGGTAGCTGTGTGGGGAGGCCAAGGGCCCAGCAGTGATCGGCGATGGCCTGTCCTGGGTTTCTGCTTCCCACTGCCCCTGTTTCGGTGCCCAGGGCATTCATTAAATAACACTGCACTTCTCTACCACTCGCCAGCTGAAACTTTCCAACCACTTTACACGGGCCAATGAGTTCGGCCTCGCCAGGCCCTGCACTAACCGCTCCATTTCGCTGGGGGGCTCATGCCCAGAGCACTAACGTGGCTTGCGGAGCTCACACAAGGAGCCTGGCAGAGTTTGAGACTACAGCACTCTCTGCACAAGGAGCATGACCTGTGGCTGGCAGCTCTTGTCCACCGTGAGCCATTTTCCTCATGCAGCCAGTGTCTGAGAAGTCTTGGCGTGTGTCTGACAAGGCTTGGAGAGGGGAATGCTGCTAAGATCCCTGTCCTGGAGGGGACTCGAGGAGAAATCAGTACCCTATTAACAGACCCTCTTCTGTCTTTAGGCAGCAATGCTGCCAGCCTGTGATTTGACTTCTCTATTCGCTGTTCTTTGGTAATATCACAGTCAAGGTAAAACTTCAACTTCAAGATCAAACCAGACGACAGGGAGGGAAGGTCCGTTTGCAGAGGTAACTCTTGCTGCACTTTCCTGACATCACTGTTATATAATGTGTCTTGCAGAAGAATGAAAGGTTTCAGAGTAGCAGCCGTGTTAGTCTGTATCCGCAAAAAGAAAAGTAGTACTTGTGGCACCTTAGAGACTAACAAATTTATTAGAGCATAAGCTTTCGTGAGCTACTGAAGTGAGCTGTAGCTCACAAAAGCTTATGCTCTAATAAATTTGTTAGTCTCTAAGGGGCCACAAGTACTCCTTTTCTTTTTAGAAGAATGAAAGATGGTGTTGTCAGTTACTGCGTTTCTCGGGTATCAGAGACTTCTCCCTCGTGTGGATGAATTACATCTTGGTTTGGTGGATTGAAGTAAAACCCATCACAGTCTGTTTGAGGGTTGGTCTCTGAGTCTAGTTTAGAATCAATTTGCAGTTCGTCTAGTGATGATGTTTTAGTGAGACAGTACTGCCTGGGAAATGTCTGGGAAGGGAGAGCCATGGAGTACAGACCCTTTGTCCTCTCTGGATTCAGCTGCGTTTAACTTTACTGAAGAGCCAGTGTCCGGTTGAACTTTTCCAGTTTTCCTTTACATGCAGAATACAGCGTGACCTTGACTCTCCAGGTCTCAGAGATCCCAAACTCTCTTATCAGCAACAGGGTCAGGTTCTTGATGTCTGTTAATTACTCTGAATGTTCACTTGGTTATCTGGCATGACTCAGTAACCTGTATTGCATTTGGATAATAAACATTGGACTGCATAGTAGTTACTGTGTGTCAACTTAGATCGCATCTCAAAATCAATTAGGGGCTTGTAAAATGTCAGTAGCTAACGGCTGACAAAGTACATCTGGGAACACGTGCTCCTCTTGGCAAAGCCCCTTTGTTAGCCTCCTTTATGTAGTCTCCAGTCTCTCAGAGGGCAGTATAGCATGTGGGTGCGTTGTTGTTTTGTTTTCCTGTAGCTCATGAAAATAACCAGATTTTTATTTTTGCATCTATTTAATTACGTCGTATGTCACCAGCAAGAGGGTTATAAACAGCATGGATTTGAAAGAGATCTCTACGCAGCTGGGTGCCACAGAGCATCATGGGAGTCCACGTGTTCCAGGCCATAATGCTCTCTACCGTATTTACAGTGGCACGCCACAGTGATGTCTGTGCAAGGCTCACAGTCTCCCTGCATGTCCAGCCACAGAAACCATCCCTGGGAAGGGAAGGGGACAGTGCTCTGTTTGTGATGTGATGTGTTCAATCCAGTATTAAACCAGCCTCTGCTCTGACAGCCTGTAGGGCACAGTAGCAGCAGATACACAGGGCGGGTTTGTGGCACTGATGTCCAGGGACCCTCTGAAGCACTAGCAGAGAGCAGTTATTTTTCTTTCTTTCAATGTACCATGCAGCGACTGCACTCCTTGGCCTCGTGAGTGCCCAAGTCCTGGCAGCAAACTAGCACCGCAGGAGAGTCTGTTATACCCCCTCGTTCAGCACAGGGTTCATGGAGATATAAAGTGTACTGAGAGATCAGCATGGGAAAAGTGAGATGTTACCTTTGATCTGGGTGGGAATTGTTCTCGCAGATGATGGTGGTGATTGTTTTATTAGCATTTATGGTGTGTGCCTTCCTTGTGCTAGATACTGTGCAGACATAGATAGAGGTAGAATCCCTGCTGCAAAGAACTTGCAGGCGAGGGTGTACAATAACACTTCGTGGGATCAGGCCCCTGCTGACCACCTGTGGCTACAGTGAGATCTCCCAGGGTGACAGTTTCTGGTCTCTAACCACTGACATTGATGAGAGTTTTGCCACTGGCTTAAATGAGAGCAGGTCCAGGCCATTAGCCCATAGCACATTCTCACTGCATCAACAGCAGTGTAAGAAACCCCAGGAAGCCGGCTGTGCCACAAGCTCTGACCTCCTACTGGAGCAGTTATTGGACCCTCTTTTATTTGTTGGCTTGCATGCTGTGGCCCATCCTTCCCTGCACCTAGTCTTGTGCTGAAATATTAGAGAAGGAGGCTGGGCTTGTGGTCAAAGCATTGGGCTGGGGCTCCGGGGATCTGGGTTCAGCTCCTGGCCCTGCCCCAGATTCCCTCTGTGGCCTTGGCAATCACTTAATTGCTGTGTGTCTCAGTTTCCCCATCCGAACAATGGAGATAAACAGTTCCCTTGCCCTGTCTCATCTATTTAAATTATAAACTCCTTGGGTCAGGGGCCCTTAACTGTGTGTGTGCAGTGCCCAGCCCAGGGAGGTCTCTGGGCACAACTGAAGTCCAACTAAATAATCTACCTGGTTCAGTTTTAAGCGCCAGCGAATGTGCCGAGCACATGGGGGAGATTGTCTGCAGTGCACAGTGAACCCAATGGTGGTTTGTGTGTCTCCTGCAGGTAATATTCCATGATGTGGACGTGCTGACAGAACAGCTGTTCCCAGTGGTTGAGGCCATGCAGAAACACTTCAGTGCTGGGTCCGGGGCCTACTACAGCGACTCCATCTTCTTCCTGTCCGTGGCCATGCACCGCATCATGCCCACAGGTGAGTCTTCTGGGCGCGGCAGTGGCCAGGGGCAGCACAGCGGGTTTATCCCAGCACATAAATGTACCCAATGGTCCATGCAATGCAGAGAAGCTGCTGTCACGGGAACAGCAAGCTTGTCCATGTGCTGACAGGCAGGTTTGACCTTGATGAGCTACGAGCCACTGCCCTAGTGCAGCGCACAAGGGCATTCTGGGTAGCCTGGTGTCCAATACTGCATCACTGACGCACACAGGACCGTGTTGGCTGGTGATTTCCAGCTGTGTCCTGGGGCTCCCTGGCCCGTTACATAGGTGTTGCTGGAAGGTGCGATGCTGCAACTGTTATTTCCAGGTGGTGGCTGGGGAGTGCCCAGGGCTAACCTGCAGTGGGGCTAAGCCCTGCAGTCAGACGTTCTTTCCAGCTGTTGACACTGAATAAGGCCTCTCCTCCCAAGGCTCCGGAATATGCTCACACGTTCCCCCAAGAAGGTAATTCCCTGTGATGGGGTCAGAACCTGATTTCTGCTCACTGTTCTTAAGGAGCCTGGTGAAGGCCCAAGTTGTCACGGACTCACAGGTCATGCTCTCCTGGCTCCGTGCAGTCCCTGGGGGGAACCCCCTACAGTGCGACAGCCCTTCTCAGGGGTCCACTCTCTTTTGGGGGTTAAGCCCCTCCGCCTCCTGGATCCGCACCTCTCTGAGCCTCCAGCATGCCTGACTCTCACCGTGGGCCCCCTCAGGGAGTCCACTCGCTCTGGGCCCCCGGGGCCTCCATTCCCAGGGGGAATAATGCCACCCTGATCTCCGGATCAGAGTGACTCTCAGCCAGCGGAACACTGGAGGGTGTATTGAGCGTCTGAACCCAGCACAGGAAACTCTCTGGGCCTCAGGCCTGGCCTCCCTCAGCCCAGCACATCTAGTCTCTCCAGCATCCAGGCGGGCTTTGGCTGCTCATGCTCTTTGGACTGAGCTGTCCCCAAAGCCCCGGGAGGGAGAGCTGGTGAGTTGGAGAGCCTGCATTTAAAAAGCCAGTCCTCAGACACAGACCTTTCCTTCACCCACGGTGGTTTCAAACCAGCCCTGTTGTGGACCAGGCCAGAGGAGCTCTCTGTGCCATGCGGGCCTGAAGCTGTGACTGCCCCAGAAGCTCAGGTTGAAAGGGGTGTGGCTGGCGAAAGGTGCTCGGCGCTTGTGAATGGGACAGCGGCTAGGATGTGGGTGTGTGTTCGGAGTGCCAGTGATTTTGCGGGTTGAGTCAGTGTGTCAGGACGCTGCTGTGTTACGTCTGAGTCTCCTTCGTGCCCCTGAAGCCCACTGAAAGGAACTGAAGTCGAGGATCCAAACAGCCCTGAGCTGCAAAGTAGAACGGAGCAGGAGGCTGCCCTGGCCCTGTCTCTGCTTCCGACAATATCTGAAATTCTCTAGCTGCATTAACTTCCTGCTTTTCCATCCCCGCCCATGCCTGGCGAGCAGATGGGGACACAGCAGGTTTGTGGTAGCTGATGGCCCCTGGCTGGCTGGCTCCGTGTGAGTAGACACTGGGAGCAGAGCAGGGTATTGATTAGTGCGTTCCTTTCCCATCGGAAAGCTCTGTTGATGGATGGTCATTGATTTTGTCTTTATCTGTTCTTATCATGCCTTGCTCTCTGCATTATTGTGGAACCAAGGGACAGCAATAAATCTACAGGAAAACAAAGCAGCCCTGGAAAAGGGGCTTGGCTCAGTTAGCTGCAGCCTTTTCCTTCCTCTGCAGCCTGTGGGTAGTTCTCCTGGGACACATCTTCTCTGTAAGCTCGGCCTGTAACTCGCTGTGTCCCTGCTCTGTCCTCCCTTCCAGCTAAGACTCCTGTTTCTCACAGCAGGGGCCAGACCTGGGAGAGTGGCTGAGTTGTTGACGCATTAAGGAATGTTTGGGTCAGAATTTGATGGTCACAGACCATGTGGGTGTTGTGGGGCCTTCATAGCGTTTTGCATCCCTGATTCAGCAAGGTACCTGCGTGTGAGGAGCCCTCTGGCTTTAGGGGAGCAGTCCGCGCCTTGCAGCTCAGCACACACGTCAGTGTCTTGCTGAGCTGGGCCACTGAGCAGTGTTTGGCTATGGCGGGAAATGCATTGCAGTGGTTAGAACAGGGGGCAGGGAATCAACATTTGCATCGGTGACGGGAAAGCCTGTTAGGTCGTCTAGCCCAACTGCCTGCCAGTGCAGGGTGGCTGGCTCTGGAGCTATGTTCTGGCCAGCCAGTGTTCCCAGTGACAGCGCTCCCAGGACTTCTCATGGGGAAGCTTCATTCTACTAGGGCAGAGTTGAGATGTTCAAAGCTGTCTAAGGGATTTGGACACCCAAATTCCCATGGGATCCCAAATCGCCTGGCAGCAGCTGCTTGTGTGCATGTCCTGGGTCGGGGTGTACACCAGCTGCTGCTGTGGCTTCCCTGCTTTTGTTACTTGCACTGCCTAGATCAAAGCTGGCTCGGGTATGTCTGCTTGTGCTACAGTCATGCTTCTGATTGCAGTGTTGATGTACGTGTCATTAGTGATCGGTTGTAAGCCAGGGACTCTGAAATATGCTCAGGGAAGTTTCTGTTTGGCCATAAAGCCCATTATAGCTGAGTTAACACGAGGGGGTGGCTTGCCTCAGCCCACAGTGTATCTTGCAGCGCCGGCAGTTATATGAGCAGTTGTTATTTTCCAGACAAGAAGGAAATGGAGCAGACTCTGGCATCCTTCCTTTGTTCTTGGGCCGTCCTTTCAAACACAGCCTTCTGGAGGAGGGTCATAGCGTCAGGCAGCAGGGAAGGCAGGAGGGTGACCCAAGACCTTCCTGGTGGAGGTCTGGACCCACTGGCACCATGAGGCATGCAGAATGGTTTGTGGGGGAGGGGGGAATCTCCGGAAGAAAGAGGCTGTCTTGGGTTATTTTGTGATGGGCTTTCTATTCGCTGAACAGTCACCCGGATAAAGTGAATCTATCTAATGCCCAGTGCTGTTAGAGTATCTGGATTGGCCTGGCCAGGCACCCGGTGTGGGGCAGAACAGGACAGTGGGTGGGGGCTGAGTCCAGGAATCTGTCCTTGATGCTTGTTAATTTCCAAAACAGCAAAGACCTGCTTTTCTACAGCCCAGAAGGCTGCTCTCTTGTGTTTCTTCCCACCCTGATTTGTCCTCCTCCATCTGAGAAACAGGTACATCCCACCTACCCTCCGGGAAGCCTCAGTTTGGCTTGGAATGCTGCAATCCCCAACCCCAGAGATGGTTTTCACAGCAGCCTTTGCGTATTTGTTGAAATTCATGGATCAGGACAGCACTGGGGCATTCTGTTGCATGGTGGCTGATTTTGTACCCTGCTGCAGCTGAACTGACTGCAGCCCCCTTTGCTCCCTCGTCCCAGGCGCTGGAGCTGTGCCAGGACTCCGATTGAAAGGTTTCCCTGCTGCAGTGACCGAGTGCCAGGCGGTGTGCTTGGCTCTCCTGGCATGGTTCCTGTAGGAAGGGTAAGGTGCTCTCATTATGGATCATTGGCTGCATGGGATTGTAGACCCTTTGGAATGGATTTTGAATTACTGCCTCTAGTTGCTTCCAGTGCAGCAGGGCTCTGTGGTAATGGTTTCCATTTGTGAATTCTTGTCGCTCTGAAATTGGCTCCTTTCTTTGGCTTGTATCACCGGCTTCCTGTGAAGCTGGCACTTACCCTCCAAGGACAAGGCAGAGCCACTTGAGCCTGCTGGCCTCCACCCAGCTTAAATCCCACCTGCAACCTTTGTGCAGCTTGGCAAACTGCGAGCACCGTCTCCCTCTGCAGAGGCAGTAGTGAAATGCAAAGGGCAATGTCTTGGTGGCCAGACTTGTCAGTCACTTGTCACGTTCCTGAAGCCTGAGTCTCCTTCCTGTGGGCATCTGGGGCAGCTAGCGATGACTGGTCACTTGCCATTAACAAAAGAGAAGGAAAAGCGCAGACTGGAGAACGTCACATCCTTGGAAACCTTGTCAGAGAGGCTCTGAAACATGCAAGTTCTGTCGTCGCCCTGAGCATAATGCGTCTGTCGTGGTATGAGCTGCTGGAGGAGGAGTGGTTAGGTGATGCTGGGGTGGGCAGAGGCATTCCGGGAACAAGGAAAGGTGAGGAACAGACTGCATGTCATGCGCAGAATGGACCAACATGCCAGCGAGCCAGGATAGGAATAAATGGTCAGCTTTCTGAATGGAGAGAGTGGTTTCCCCCAGGGCTCTGTACTGGGCCCAGTCCTTTTTAACATATTCATAAATGATCTGGAAAAAGGGGTAAACAGTGAGGTGGCAACATTTGCAGATGATACAAAATTACTCAAGATAGTTAAGTCCAAAGATGATTGAGAGGAGCTACAAAGGGATCTCACAAACCTGGGTGACTGGGCAACAAAATGGCAGATTAAATTCAATATTGATAAATGCAAAGTAATACACATTGGAAAACATAATCCCAACTATACATATACAATGATGGGGTCTAAATTAGCTGTTACCACTCAAAAAAGATCTTGGAGTCATTGTGGATAGTTCCCTGACAGCATTTGCTGAGCTGTGTAGTGTCAATCAGAAAAGCTACTAGAAAGTTAGGAACCATTAGGAAAGGGATAGATAATAAATCAGAAACTGTCATCATGCATGTATACAAATTTATGGTACCCCCACACCTTGCACACTGTGTGCATATCTGGTTGCTGCATCTCAGAAAAGATATGTAGTAATTGGAAAAGGTACAGAGAAGGGCAACAAAAATTATTATGGGCATGGAACAGCTTCCGTTTAAGGAGAGCTTAATAAAACTGGGACTTTTCAGCTTGGAAAAGAAACAACTAAGGGGAGATATGACAGAGATCTATAAAACCTTGACTGGTGGAGAAAATGAATAAGGAAGTGTTATTTACCCCTTACTTAACACAAGAACCAGGGGTCACCCAATAAAATTAACAGGCAGCAAGTTTAAAACAGACATAAAGAAGTACTTCTTCACATAATGCACAGTCAACCTGAGGAACTTGTTGCCTTGGGATGTTGTGAAGGCCAAAGGTATAACTGGGTTCAAAAAAGAATTAGATAAGTTAATGGAGGATAGGCCCTTCAATGGCTAATAGCCAGGATGGTCAGACATGCAGCCCCATGCTCTGGGTGTCCTTTGCCTCAGTTTGCCAGAAGCTGGGAATGGGCAACGGGGTGGATTATTTGATGATTCCCTGTTGTGTTCTCATTCCCTCTGGGGCACCTGGCATTGGCCACTGTCGGAAAGCAGGATACTGGGCTAAATGGGCCATTGGGCTGACCCAGTCTGGCCATTCATATGTTCCTATGGAGACTGAAGCTCTTTCCTGTTGACACTGTTGTAATGAACTGGCTATCAGGCATGCGCCACTACCCTGTCCTGGGCCGAATCAGAACTGCCAGCTGTGTGTCCCAGGCCGTATATTGCAGAGTGCTAAGGGAGAGTCCGCTTTAGTTCAAATGTTGGGGTTCTTTGGCAGCAGGGGGCTCTGGGGCCTGTTGTTGCTGCCGTGAGGAGAAGCGTGGAAGCTGCAGGTGGCAGACGAGTTTATGACACTGCTCTCGTTGCCTACTCTGGCTGGAGAACGGTGCCGCAGCCTGCTTTAACGAAGTGAGCGGCGTCCCGTATGCAGCTCCTCAGCTCTGCTGGGTCTGAGTGCAAGAGCGAGCAGAGACCAGGGGTTGGGGCATGCTCTCACCGGAGAGGGGCCAGGCTGGTGTAAACAGTGCCCCACCGCCCCTCTCAGGCAAAGGAGCAGAGCTGGTGCTGGCCCCTCTCTGCAGACCAGCACCTGGCTGTCTTTCTGTGCTAGGGAGTCACATGCTCTGTGTCCGGTCCAGAGGGACACGTGAGGGCTGTGTGACCATTAAAACGCAGTTGGCTCCTGGCTCGGAGGCTCACCATGGTGATGGCTTTGAGAGCAGAGGAGTCAGTGGGGCGCTGGGGACCAAGGGTGCCTCCGAAGACCCGGGGCCAGTTGCCAGTGCAGTCTCTTTGCCTGTGCGTGTGCAGTGCCCGGGTGTTGGGAGCAAATGCAGAACCTGGCTTGTTCCGCCGGCCCTGCGTCCCCATGCGGCAGGTGGATAACCTGTTTCCATGTCGAGTAGATGTACTTCTGGCTGGGGAGCCCCAATAGGTTGCTTTGCCTGTGAGAATTATTGGGAGGCCTCTGGGGATGACGCTCCTAAATAGTGCCGCTAGCCTAAGGAGATCCCAGGGCAGGAACAAGCTTCCAGTCCACGACCGTTCAGCCCAAGCAGGAGCCGAGTTGTCGTGGGCTGAAAGCTGCTCCCGCTGGGTGGTGGGGATCCCAGGTGATGGGCCCTGAAGCAGCCAGGTTTCAGCTCCAGCTCTGCAGATTTCCCGCTTGGGCCTGAAGCAGGCAGCATAGGCCAGTCACACAGGCCCAGGGCCCTGGGTTGTTTACGAATTTGAATAATAAAAAACGAGAGCCACGCAGTGCAGGTTGTGGAGCAGGGAGCGGGTCCTGGGGCACCCTGCCAGGCCGGGCCTGGCTTAACACCCAGTGCTCTTCTGTAGCGCTGCTGAGGGGGCGAGGCCTGCCCCTCCTCCTTGTGTCGGCACTGGGGATGCGATACCCCTGGGCCTGAGGGTGCGCGTCTCTCTGCCCGCCAAGGCCCAAGTGTGGATGCACACCCAGAACGAGCAGCGGACACATGAATTGCTGAGGGTTCGTTTGCACTGTGTGAATAACTCTGCCCCACCATGGCAGCTCTGCAATTTGGTCCTCCTGCTCTCCAACACTCTCAGCTAGCATAGCAAGCGGGGGTCGGGAGGAGGGGCCATTCTGATCCGCGCGCAGGCCGGAGAATCCAGCCAGGGATTCCCGTGGCTAAGCTCCAGCCGAGCTGTTAGAAAGGTGCCCACTGCTGATTGAAAGAGCTCACGTGGTGGCGAATCCACCGCAGCCCTTGGGAGTTTGTTCCGGGGCTAAACCCTCTTGTTTCTAGTCAGGCGTTGTCTGGCTTCAGCTTCCCACCGCTGGGTCTCGTTCTGCCTACAGCTGCTGGCAGGAGCAGCCCTCTGCCAGCAGGAATCCCCTCCCCATGGACACTCAGTCACTGGGATCAAGTCACCCCTTAGTCTGCCCTGTGGCGAAGGGTTGGGGGAGACACCTAGCGTGCTGGGGAACGCTGGGACTAAAGTGGCGACCGCCCTCACATTGCTGGGCACTGGAGAGGCCTGAGAATGTGACTCTCTCAGGGGGAAAGACCATGGGCCTGTTGCCCGCCCCCCGGATACAGGCTGAGCTGCCTGGTCCTGTCAGCACTGGGCAGCGCTGGTACTGCTGTCGTGGAGGCTGAGACCATGCCAGCAGCCTCAGGTTTGCACCTCCGAGAGATGTCCAGTGTACTGGGGCATCGCTTCTTTCAAGTGTTCAGCCCTAATCAGCCTGGCCTAGCTACGCCCAAGCCAGGTGCGTCTCATCCCATACGACTGCTGATGTAACTGTGGTGCGGGTGTGCATGTGCACGGTCATTGCACTGCTGATGGAAGGGAGCTCTCTTTTCACACCTGGTGGGGCGTGACTCAGATGGGGTCTGGGCTGAGTCACTTGTAAGCAGCAGGCCAGGAAAGACATTTGCTGGAGCCACTTTTCCATTAAGCTCTTGTTACGGTTTTGGAGGTGTAGGTAGTATGCTGAATGCGAATAGCAGTATTATTATGGTCTGTGTCACTTACACACTGTCCTGGTTTCTTTATTCTATGGCTTGAGATGCTCAGGATGTCCAGCTTGCCCTGTCACAGAGGAGTCTGAAGCTACTTAATGTGAAATGCTTGTTCTCAGCTGACAAGTGTAACCGGGGGTTGCAGTCCTGGCTCTAGAGTCTCATAGAGACCTGTCTGTCTGTCTCTGCCTGTCCGTCTACCCATCCATCTGTCAGGGCCTCCCAGGGGCTGACTTGGTGCCCAGTATTTTTAAAAAGACGTTTGACAGTTCAACGAGTTTAACTTTGTTTCAGAAGCTGCTAGTGAAGTTGATTGATGCTTCGTTCTCAGCACGGTCAGATTTACTGCCTCAGGTGTCTGCATTATGTGTGCAGTGCCTGTGGTGATTGACAGGGCGGGCCAGGCCTCCAGGCTCACTCCCTGTGTTGTAATTGAAATCAATATATTTGAAAACGTAGAAAACATCCAAAAATATTTAAATAAATGGAATTTCGTTATTGTGTAACAGTGCGATTAATCGCGATTAATTTTTTCAATTGCTTGAGAGCACTAGTTTTAAGTGTAGACAAGCCCTTACATTTCTCACTTCAGTGGAGTTAATCTGATTTAAACGGGTGGAGGATCTGGGCCACTGTATGCAGTAGTGTGACTTGCGTAACTCTTAGACTCTGATTTGGGCTCATATACCGTTTTTCAATGCAATGGTCGATTTTGTGCTGGGGAGACTTGCCCGGCGAGAGAGTGTGGGAAGTTGTGAGCATTGAGGATATTGCCAAGTTAAGGATGGTGTCAAGGTGAAATAGTGCCTCTCCAGGGGTGTGCAAAGCTTCCTGCTTGCAAAGGGCACTTTGAGCAGGGGATTGGACTAGATGACCTCCTGAGGTCTCTTCCAACCCTAATCTTCTATGATTCTATGTCCTTACCCCACCTGGAGTGAGAAGGGATGGGTTCCCTGAAGGTGGACGCAGTAGAGGATACCATCCCAGTCACTCCTTTGCTGTCTGACTGACTCTGCCAGCAGGGGACAATTAGTGCTGATTGTGGTGCTGGTTTGACATCGCAGGTGCTTGTCCAGGAGAACCTGACTTGAGGCACCAAATTCAGTTCTTCACAAGCTAACACCTTTTGGTCACCTTTGACCTGACCCAGATTCAAAATGGCTGATGTAAAGCTGAAGGACTCTGTCACCCATTTCTCATCCCCTGGACCACGCGGTCACCCCCCAGAGTCTCTGCGTTGGTGGCCAAGGATTGGTGACAACGGAGGCACCGAAGCCTGTTGTGAGCTCAGATCCGTTACCCAGGAGAGAGAAGGAGTGCGCCTGTGCGGGGCCGGTGATGTGAGTAGAATTCAAGGGCCTAAGGAGCCAGAGCTTCACTTGTAACGAGTCTGAATAAGAATCATAGTCTGTGAGGTTCAACTGAGGTGTGATTATTGCTAATTGAATATTTTTACCAGCGTGTGGTGAGCTGATGTCAGCGGGCGTCATGAGCAGCTGGTCTGTCACTCAGGAGAAGGCACTGTGCTCTAGTGGGGTAGGCCCAGCTTTGAAACTTCGCCCTGTTTGTTTGGTTGTTATTTATCTGTTCCATTCAGAGTATGCTGAGTCAGGAGAGGAAAAGGAATCAAGGGGGTGCTCCTCAGGAATATGAGGGACTGTAAACATCTGATCCAAATACATGGCACCTGAAGGTTATGAATGTGTATCTGGCCGTTGTGTTCTGCGTCAGACAGCTCTTTAGTTTATAGCCTCTGATTACACTGGAGGATTGGCATCTTTTTGCTTTGAGGGAATCTCTGAAAGGTCACGGGTGGGCAGTCGTGCCCTGTGGAGTCAGAGAGATTTCGTAGAATTTGGGTGAAGGTGGCATTCAGTAACCTGGAGGCAGCAGGCTCTTGCTTGGCCAATAAGAACAGCTGGCAGGCTTATGAAGACGCGTAGGGTGCGTTTGCACCACAGCTGGGCACGTGCTTCCCAGCGCAGGCAGACAGACGCGCTAGCCCAGAGCGAGCTCACGTGCTAAAAGCAGCAGTGTGGCGGTGGCAGCTTGGGCTACCTGGACGGGCGGCTGGTACTCGGCAGTGCAGACGTGCCCAGTACAGGCCCCATTCGAGCAGTGGGAGAGGCAGGCCTTGCAGACATTCTGTACCTGCTAAACAAACTGACAGGAAGAAAGACGCCCTGGCAATAGAGGAAAAAACCAGCCCAGACTGCAAAGTGCCCTCAGGCCTTAAGGTTCCCGAGATGAGAGGGAGGTTGGCTCTGGCACAGGGCTTTGCATCTTTTTACTAAGGGGATTCATCCACCGCATTGTGTCTTTGTCCCAGCACTGCAATCCTAATCCCGGCCTGATGCAGCAGGGAGGCCCCAGGGACCGGGGCTGGACAGCGAGCGCTCCTGTGCCAGAGGGCTGGCCAGACATTACAACCTGGCACACAGGGTCCCAGTGCCACTGGGTTTTGGGCCAGCCACCCCTCTGTCGGAGTGGCACTGCGAACCTGTGCGCTAGGTCAGGGCTGGCGTTAGATTCATTGGGGCCCAGGGCAGAAACTAACGCGTCAAAGCCCAAGCCCCTCCACCCAGGGCAGAAGCCGAAGCCCGCTCATGTAATTTAGCTTCACAGAGCCCCCGTGGCATGGGGCCCTGGGTAACTGCCCTGCTTGCGGCCCCCTAATGCTGGCCCTGCACCAGGTCACAGCACCCAGAACAGAGAGCTGGCCCCAGCCCTCTGGGACAGGATCTGCCTCTGTGGGATGTGGGCAGGGAGGGCTCGCTCCCCCCAACCCTCTGTCCGTGTGGCCTCCTCTCTGCACCAGGCCCTCGACTCATCTATAACATTCTCACCAAGTGTTTGGGAAACATGGTGTTACCTGCCACCAAGCCACACCCGAGACAAAGGTGAGGTTCTTCTCCTTAAACACCTGTCTGTGATGTGTGGAGATAAATAAAAATAAACAACATTGGGAGCGACTAATCATTGGAACAAACTCTCCAGGGAAGTGGTGGATTCTCCATCTCTTGGTGTCTTCAGACCCAGACTGGAGCCTTTCTGGAAGATGTTGGGCTCAGACCGGGGGTGGCCTGGTGCCATATAGGTCGTACTAGGGGATGTAATGGTCTCCTCGGGGATTAAGTTCTCTGACTCTGTGATGGCTCTGGCACATTTTCTGATCATACGAGGCTTTAAGCATTGCTCCTCACATGGTGATGTTTGACCTGGCTGTTAATTCCAAACCCACAGACTGCTTGGGATTGGCTGCAGCTTGTGTTAGTAGCTGACCCCTCAGAAAGTCACTGTCCAGCCCTGTGGCTGCCTCACAAGTGTATCTGGTAGTCCCAGCCTTGGCTGGCCAGTCTCTGTCAATGACAACGTACACTTCTCTCACAGAGCACAGCCCTTGAGGGCAGTGGCCTGGGGAGAGAGAGACTGGAGCAAGCCGTGAGCTGTTCCATGTCTTTCGCACATCCCATTCCTGCCCCACCTGCTGGTGAATGGCTTCCTGCCGGCGGACCTGAGGGGCTGTGTTGCATCCCAGGGAACCCGTGCAGCCCCCTGGGTAATGTGATCCTTCAGCCTCGTAGGCGTGATGTGGAGGGCTCCCTGTAGATTGCGGACCATGGGAACAGGTCACCGAGTTCCAGGCTTCAAGAAAACGTTCAGCTTAGCTCAGAAGACAGGAAAATTTAGTGGGATCCAGGAGGCATATTTTAAGATGAGGTGGTAAGAAAACAGCCTGTTATTAGACATAGCATGCATTCAAAGAAGACTGTCCTCTGCTGGTATATTTTTGGGAACACAGGCCTGTCCTCTTTTGCAAGTGTGTAGCTTGTTCAGGTGGGACTCAGGTGTGTGCACAGGCAGGTAGGAGTCAGAGCTGTTCAGGCTGTTTGGAGCGTTCACTTCTGTAACAGAAGCTTGGCCCAGCTCAGTCCAGGAATCTCTGCCTGCATCAATACAAGGCCATTGCTGACGCCAGACATTGGCACTACCAGTGATCAGTGTATCAGTTACGTTTTCATCTCTAAATAGACTTGGGCCAAAATTTTCAACCCTGGGAGCCTGAAGTGGGACAGCTAATACAAGTCCTGCTTGTCCGCAGCGCTGAGCTCCCCTAACTCCTGGAGAAGGCACTGGGAGCTGGAGGGTCTCAGCACCTTTAAATAACAGACCATTTATTTCCTACTGCCCACTGGTTTTTGTTCCTTGTAACTTCCTCGTGGGCTTTCACTGATGATTGAAACCTGGTCACCCATGTGGGCTGTTTGGGCTGGGTCATGGGTGCCTTATTCCTGTGTCACATGCTGTACAAATAAAGACACAAATATCAGAAGTTGGTTAAAGGGAAACTTGCATTGTTAATTGGGTCAATAATCAATCTTCTTTTCCTTTTATCAATGTACAGAGTAATTCTTGGTGTTCTTGTAAAATCAGAGAGGATTCAGTGCTCTGTTACAATTAATAAAAGGTATTTACAGAGTGTCTCTCAGCCCTTTGCAAATGACTAACCCTCACAACCGTCGTCCGAATTGAGGGTACGTCCACACGGCAATTAGACACCTGTGGCTGGCCCAGGCCAGCTGCCTTGGGCTCACGGGGCTTGGGCTAAGGGGCTGATTAATGACGGTGTAGTCATTGGGGCACAAGCTGGAGCCCAAGCTCAAGCCCCAGGACCCTGTGAGGTGAGAGGGTCCCAGAGCTCATGCTGCAGCCCAGACCCCAGCATCTACATGGCCATTACACAGCCCCTTAGCTCGAGCCCCACGAGTGCAAGTCAGCTGGCACTGGCCAGCAACAGGTGTCTAACTGCTGTGTAGACGTACCCTGAGAGAAACTGAGGCCAATGGGAGAGCTGGGAGTAAAACCCAGGTATCCAGACTTCATACTTTGTTCCAACAGCTACTCACGGGCCGATCGGGCCAGATTGTCTGAACGCTGCTGCCATGACACAGCCACATGCATTGTGAGGTGAGCGAGCGCCATTTTCAATGGCAAGGTAACAATGGATTGTTATACAAAACAGTAACGGGTGGGTTGGGGTGACGAACTTTAAGAAATGTCGTTGCAGCATCTGTGGAGGAGAAGGGCAGCTGGAAGCACCCAAAGTGAACTCCCATGAGGCAGTGCAACAGCATGTCAGAACTGCAGTACTTTGTTGTTGATTTTTGGCTGAAAACACAACATTTTCCACAGGAGAAACCCCCCCCCCCCCCCGTTTTCTGTCTGGTTCTAATCGCAGCAGCATGGCTTTGTGATCAGGCGTTTCAAGGGCAACAAACTGAGGTGCTTTAAGATTTCTAAACAAGCTGGAGCTGTTAACAAAACTGGAGGAAAATAACTGCTCCAGCAGGGAATAATCTTCGCCTAGACTCACACCAGCCCTTTAACAAGAATCTAGGACAAGGAAAGTGAAGACAGTTCCCTTCCAGTGCCAGCAGCCCAGTGGGACACAGGCTGATTGCTTCTTCCCAGGAACCGTCCTTCCCCCGAAACAGTGACATTGGCATCTGGAAGGAAGGCTGGAGTTTCTAAATGACACTCTGGGTAGGGAAATCCGGTCATTCGTATCAGGGCTGTGGATTGTCAGGCTTGCTCCCTAGTATGAATTTCTAGGATGTACAGTGCACACACAGTGAGTGTATGACAGGTCATGGACTGCAGGGTTTGCTTTGCCCACACATCTGCCAGCTTACATGCGTGCCTGGGGGAATCCCTCGGGTGCCTTGCACTGGCTGTAATATGGCACTTTCAGAGGCACCCAGACTGAACCAACACCAACTGGAGCAGTAACCTTGAAACTAAGCAGGAATGTGTAAAATAGCCATCTCCTCCCCAGAGTGACCTTCCATTTTCTCCAGTGCTTGGCAGATCCACTGAGCAAGTGCAAACCTCCCACAAACCAGTCGTCCTGGCTCGAGAGCGAGCTGCAGGAAATCCTGCTGCTGTTGTTGGTTAGAGCCTGGCTTGAAGCAAGAGCCACCCCGCAGAGCTTGGAATCTGAATCAGCTGGCGCTCAGGCCCACCTACACGACAGCTGCCGTCTGGCCATAGCGTCCAGGGCTGGTTGAAAAATCTCCATCAACACTGTTTTTCGACAGAAAATTGGGTTTTTGACAAAACAACTTTTCATGCACAGTGTGTGCTTTCCACAGAAATGTTTTAGGCCAAAATGTTTTAGGCTGAAAACCTAAAGTGCCACCCATGGTGCCTCATGGAAGTTGTGATTTGGGTATCTCATGCCCCCCTCCCCTCTATGGACTGGGCTCCCCAGCTGGACTACATCTCCCATGATGCATTGCAGCCATGCGCCCTCACCCAAGACGGGCTGGGTTGTGGCACATCATGGGAGGTGTCATTTGGGAAGGGCCTTGACTCTTAAAGGCAGAGGGGTTGGAACAATTTTTTATAGTGGGGGTGCTGGGAGCCATTGAACCAAACTGTAAACCCACTTCAAGCCAGGGGATGTGGCAGCACCTGTAGTTCCAGCACCTATGCTTAGAGGAGAATGGGCCCCGGGGCACCTGATCTATGGCTGCCATGAAATTATCTTTGAAAACTCGTGGCGAACGGGGGAAGTCCCGGATGACTGGAAAAAGGCTAATGTAGTGCCCATCTTTAAAAAAGGGAAGAAGGAGGATCCTGGGAACTACAGGCCGGTCAGCCTCACCTCAGTCCCTGGAAAAATCATGGAGCAGGTCCTCAAAGAATCAATCCTGAAGCACTTAGAGGAGAGGAAAGTGATCAGGAACAGTCAGCATGGATTCACCAAGGGAAGGTCATGCCTGACTAATCTAATCGCCTTTTATGATGAGATTACTGGTTCTGTGGATGAAGGGAAAGCAGTGGATGTATTGTTTCTTGACTTTAGCAAAGCTTTTGACACGGTCTCCCACAGCATTCTTGTCAGCAAGTTAAGGAAGTATGGGCTGGATGAATGCACTATAAGGTGGGTAGAAAGCTGGCTAGATTGTCGGGCTCAACGGGTAGTGATCAATGGCTCCATGTCTAGTTGGCAGCCGGTGTCAAGTGGAGTGCCCCAGGGGTCGGTCCTGGGGCCCGTTTTGTTCAATATCTTCATAAATGATCTGGAGGATGGTGTGGATTGCACTCTCAGCAAATTTGCGGATGATACTAAACTGGGAGGAGTGGTAGATACGCTGGAGGGGAGGGATAGGATACAGCAGGACCTAGACAAATTGGAGGATTGGGCCAAAAGAAATCTAATGAGGTTCAATAAGGATAAGTGCAGGGTCCTGCACTTAGGATGGAAGAATCCAATGCACCGCTACAGACTAGGGACCGAATGGCTCGGCAGCAGTTCTGCGGAAAAGGACCTAGGGGTGACAGTGGACGAGAAGCTGGATATGAGTCAGCAGTGTGCCCTTGTTGCCAAGAAGGCCAATGGCATTTTGGGATGTATAAGTAGGGGCATAGCGAGCAGATCGAGGGACGTGATCGTTCCCCTCTATTCGACACTGGTGAGGCCTCATCTGGAGTACTGTGTCCAGTTTTGGGCCCCACACTACAGGAAGGATGTGGATAAATTGGAAAGAGTACAACGAAGGGCAACGAAAATGATTAGGGGTCTAGAGCACATGACTTATGAGGAGAGGCTGAGGGAGCTGGGATTGTTTAGTCTGCAGAAGAGAAGAATGAGGGGGGATTTGATAGCTGCTTTCAACTACCTGAAAGGGGGTTTCAAAGAGGATGGCTCTAGACTGTTCTCAATGGTAGCAGATGACAGAACGAGGAGTAATGGTCTCAAGTTGCAATGGGGGAGGTTTAGATTGGATATTAGGAAAAACTTTTTCACTAAGAGGGTGGTGAAACACTGGAATGCGTTACCTAGGGAGGTGGTAGAATCTCCTTCCTTAGAGGTTTTTAAGGTCAGGCTTGACAAAGCCCTGGCTGGGATGATTTGACTGGGACTTGGTCCTGCTTTGAGCAGGGGGTTGGACTAGATGACCTTCTGGGGTCCCTTCCAACCCTGATATTCTATGATTCTATGATTCTATGAGGCACTGAAGCAGCATTTCAGAATCAAAATATTTCACTTTTCGGCCAAGGGATTTTGGTTTCCGTGGGGTAAACCTCACATTTTCCTACCAGCTGGTCTGTACTTTGATTGTGCTGAAGTCTTGCCCTTCTTTAGCAAATAAAATAGTACATTAATGACCAAAACCACCAGGGAGACCCTGCAGAGAGGGCGAGTGTGTGTGTGTGTATGTCTGTGCACACACATGCACCTGGGTGTAACACAGGCAGGCCAAGAGCTGTGGAGACCAGAAGTGGGAAAAGCTGCTGCTCTTGTCTGTGTTGAACCTGCTGCTCCAGGGGTGAGCAGAGGCCTTCGGTGCCCGGGGCTGTCCATCTGGCATCTCCCATGAGCACTCTCACTCTGTCGCTCACACTCTGGTGAACAAGCAGACTCAGTGCGTGCCGCACACATTCAGTAGGGCCGCTGTGACAGGGATGATATTGTTGTTGTTTGAATTTAATGGGAGAGGCATGTTCAGGACGGTCCCATGGACGGTGCTTAGCCTAAAACACCTGTTTCCCCTAAAGAACCATCATCTCAGTCAGTCGTGACCCACAGCCCCCCAGGGGTAGTGTCAGTTTGTGTTATTTCCGTGAGCTGCCCCTTGCTGTAGCACTGACACTGATTATTTTCGGTGTCCTAGATCTGTCAAAGCAAGCCAGGCATGTGCTGTTATTTCACCTGCTGCGGAACGACAGGGTCTTGGCATCTGCCCTGCCAGTGCTGTTATGCAGATACACGTCCTGGGGGAGGCTTTCTTCTAGCATTTGTAACAGTGACTATTGATTGTGATCATGGTAAGTGGGATGGGTTGGAGAGAAGTTAAACAGAAACCGGTGCCAGCCAATGGCTTTGGGGCGGCACTGATTCTCTCTGTGCCTTCGGCCACTCTTCCTGTGCTTAAAGGATCATCGCAGCATAAAGACGACTTGGGAGTGCATTGTACGGTGCCTGCTCTGGTATTTACGCACCAGGTTGACAGTGAGATGTGACATGGATGGCTGTGCAGGGCCGGCTGCACTGTGGAGTCTTGCCGGCCATCTTCTAAGGGTTTGCGAGTTTAGAAGAAGATGAAATGAGGATAGTATTTGTCTGTGGTACCATTATCCCTCCCTAACTGCCTTCAGTAGCTAGTTAAGGCATGAGCTCGTTTACTTTTGGTGGACGTATGAAAGAGGAGACAAATCCCAATGAACTTTGGACTCAAACGAAAACGATTATGCTTAAAACCACCCGAGCACTCATTCCACAAAGTCAGTGTCAAGCCACACCGTGGTTAACTGAGAAGGTGTTTGAGCTGCAGAAAAAGGAGACAAAGTGAAAGAGCCTGGCGTGGAGATGGACGAATGTAGGAGAGAATATAAGGAACCAAGTAGACAGATTCAAAGATAGATTAGTTGAGAAAAGGGTGAATATATATAAGGGCAAAATGTATGGAATGTGAGACTTATAAAACAAGTAATAATAGAAATGGTATGGTCACAGTGGTCAGACTTCTTATCGAAAGGTTCCCCTGCGATCAGACATAATCAAAGATCATGATGGCAGAGTCCTCACTGGGGGTGATGATACTAAACGTAGGTGGATCAGGAGCCGCCAGTCCTGAGAAAGGAAGTGAAGCATGCTATTGTGCGGATGAAACCCGGGAAAGCATCAGGGGTAGACAGTGTGCCTGCAGGATTGTTAAAAGGGATTGGCCAGTGCGGTACTGATCTTGTGTTGAAAATGTGTAGTGATGTATGGATGACTAGAAATTGGCTGGCGGATTGGACACAGGGAATTTTTCAGCCCTTTCCAAAGAAGAGAAATGTAGGAGAGTAGTAACTGTTGAACCATCTCCCTGATATTGTTCACAAGCAAAGTTCTGCGCCCCATAATCCAGGATTGCAGGAAATGAAGAACCGAAGCAGAACTAACACTACAGGAAGCTGGTTTAAGAAAAGGCTGAGGCATGTGTGACCAAACCACGGGTCTCTGTCCCACCCTTGATGACTCGCTCCTTAGGGTGGAGTTCAAGATGTGGGAAGTCCCCATATGGCTTCATCCTGAGAGGCCACGCACTCACCGCTGCCTCTAGCGCTGGAATCCAGCAAGGGCTGCCGGTCCTCGGTCCTCGGCACTGCTCAGGATCTGCCCCTGGGGGCGGAAGAGGGGGGTTTGTGAGCAGACAAGCAGCCAGATAGGAAAAGTTAATTCTCTGCATCTTACCCCGCTTCACTCAGGTTGACTGGGAGCAGGCGAGGGATCGTGTCGCTCAGCAATGCGGGAGCGCATCAGGAACACAGCCTTGTGCCAGTGCACAGATGTGCAGTGGAGGAGCGTTGTGGCGCATGGTGTGGCTGGCTGAATAACAGACAGCTCCCGAATCTTGCACGGCACTTCAGAGGGGCTGGCGACAGGCTGGAGGAGCCCTCCTGGGGAGCGCTATGAACAGGCACCGGCCTGACCTTCGTGCCCTCCTCCCACTGGGCTGTGACCCAGCCTGTGTCACTGCAGCCCCAGCACTTCCTAGCCACATAGGGAGGGGGTGTCCCAGCGTTCCCTGCGGTGTCTCGGGTTCTGCCTGTGCTAAGCAGCATCCAGAGCTTTACTTCCAACCCGTGCGCTGGAGGCTGGGACCGACGTGTCCGAGGAGCCAGAAAGGATTAATCGGTCAGTGGTTGCTGGGCACCAGTGTTCCCTCTAGTGTTTTATGTCCATGTGCGGAATGAATTTTATGATGTGCACCAATATGGAGGTGACGTGTGACACATCATCTTCATATGGGGGCACATCACAAAATTCGTGTGGTGGGGGTGGAGCTGAGGGGTTCGGTGTGTGGGAGGGGGCTCAGGGCTGGGCAAAGGATTGGGGTGCAGCAGGGTGAGAGCTCTGGCTGGGGTGAAGGGTCTAGGATGGGGCCGGGAATGAGGGGTTTGGGGTGTGGGAGGGGGCTCAGGGCTGGGCAGAGGGTTGGGGTGCAGGAGGGTGAGAGCTCTGGCTTGGGGTGAAGGGTCTAGGATGGGGCCGGGAATGAGGAGTTTGGGTGTGGGAGGGGGGGGCTCAGGGCTGGGCAGAGGGTTGGGGTGTGGGGGGGTGGGGCCAGGGATGAGGGCTTTGGGGATGCAGGTTGTCCCGGGACTGCAGCGGGGAGAGAGGACTTCCTCCCCCCCCCCGCCCTCTCACCGCAGCAGCTCAGGGCCGGGGGAGAGGCGCCTCTCCCTGTCGGCAAGGCCAGTGGGGTTGAGCTAGGCCAAGGGAGGGCTCCTCTCCCCACTGCAGCAGGTCCGTGCTGCAGGAGAGGCATCTCTTCCCGCCACAGGCCTGAGCCCCTGCGTGGGGCTTAACAGGCAGCTGCGCAGCCGCGCGGCTTAGAGCAAAGTTATCTGGGGGCCCGAGGAGGGACAAGTGGGCGAGCGCTGGGTAGGGCAGATTGGCCAGTTGGTACCTGTGGCATCACCCCTGCACCGTCCCTGGCTGCGGGGAGTTGGAAGCAGCCTGCTGCTCGGGTTCCAGTGATGCCCACAGGCCTGGGCACAGGGGTGCTGGGTGAGGGTCGGAGGGCACGGGCCCCTCTTGCCTTTGTCCTGTCATTTGGTGGCAGTAACGGGCAGGTCTGGGTGTCTCTGTGATCACTCTGGCTGGTGGAACCGGACACGTGTGCGGACATGTGTGCATGCACGCACACGCACATGCATGCACGCGCACACACACACACACACGCACACACACATCCAGCTGAGTGCCGGAGGAACCTGTAGAGAGGGGTGGACAAGGGAGAATCGTTGCTCCCAATCCCTGTGGGAGATGTGGTTGGCACCAGGGGCCCTGATGTGGTGGGACATCCAGTGAGCATCACCCCAGCTCTGAATGGGGTTGAAATAACTGTGTGTTTACCCTTGTGGGGCCACATCCCCTCTCAGCCAGGGCTAAAATGCTGGGAGAAACCAGGACTTGGAACAAGGGAATTGGCTGGGCGACGCTTATAATTAAGGCTTGAAAAATGTACCAGCCACTGACGAGCCCAGGCCTAACCCTGCTAGCCAGGGGGACGAGGACGCGGGCACCCCCCTGGGTCTGTCACGTGGAGTCCTGACTGAGACGGGGCCCAATTGTACAGGGTGCTGCACAGCCCTGGGCCGGGCAAACAGGCCTTGCTGCAGGGGAGGGGAAGCGTGGCTTTGCATTGCCCCAGAAAAGCCCAGGAAACTTGTGTGACACAGAGGGCAGCTTGCCTCCCGCTTCCCTCTTGCTCTGGGAGGAGGGGAGGTGCCTGCTGCCCGAGGACTGGCCTAGCTGGGGAGGGTGCCCTGCATTGCCTGGCCAATGCCTAGGCACAAGCAAAGGGGAGGGTGCAGCACTGTCCCACGGTCGCTGGGTCCTGGGCATGAAGCAGATCCGGCCCTGGGCCAGGGCAAGTGCTCCCATTTGACCAGGTAAGAGGCTGGGGCAGCACCTGTGGGCTATGAAGGACCAGGTGGATTCTGAGCATGAACGAGCTGGTGACTCAGCGTGGCCTGAGAGTCAGGGAAAGAGGCAGGGGAGAGCTGCCAGGATCAGAAGGCAGGTCCTGGAGGCAGGTGAGCAGTAAGGGGGGTTTGCTGGGTGACTTCTCCAAGCCAGAGAGCCAGGGCCGGGGGGCTGAGGACAGGAGCAGCAGCCGAGCTGCTCTCTATTTAAGCCAGAGCCAAAACCCAAGGGCTCCGTTTCTCATATGCCGGCATCCGAGATCAGTGCTCAGGTGCTGTAAACAGCGGTTGGCACTATCGAGGGGGGCAGGGTGTTGTAAACTGCCCTCCAGATGTCGAGTTGGACACTTCCAGCACGAGTTACTGCCTGCAGCGCTGCCCCACAGTCACAGCTGGGGGAGGAAACCAGCTGGGAGAGGAAACCAGGTGCCCAGCTGTGTCAGCTGCGGAGGACTCGGAGCAGCCTGTTGAGGCTGATCCAGGATCTACAGTCAGGAGGGCGGGGAGGCAGATGCAGCCATGGACTCCTGAATTTACGTAGTGTGTTAGAAGCGCTCTCCCACCGATGCTTCCCCCCGGTAAGGCTGTCGTCGTCTGCTCCCTGGAGGCCGTGCATGGTAGAGGGTCAGTAGTACGGCTCCCCCGGGCGCGTGGGCTGCCATAGCAAAGGGGAGTTGAGAGCTCAGCCGGCAGCAGGGAGATTCCTGCCCTGAGTACCAGCAAAACTCTGAGTTGCCCCGCGTTTTGTTTCCTGTCTAAAAACGGGGCGTCAGTCAGGCAGAGCTGAAATTGGTGTCGTCTGTCCCAGCTCTCCCGGCAGGTTTGCCAGTAATGGTGTCTCATTGAAGGCCTGGCGGATCAGTGTGCACTGGCACGCACGGACTGGAAATGGACGTACAATTCCAGCAGCCACTAGCAACACAAGCAATACCAGATTCTGATCCCTGTCAACAAGCTGAAGGTGTCGCTACGCACCCGGCCCGCAGAGCACCGTTCAGGCGGAGCAAACACCAGGGCCGATACAGACGGGGTTCAAGTGTTCGTCGTAAGTGGAGAGGCTGAAGGGAAGGCAGCAGTGGAGGAGTTTGTCTGATGGAGTTTCCACCCCAGAGGAACCGTGAGAGGACCTGGGGAGCAAGGGCCTGGGGGAGTAGCAGGGGTGGTCTCCTGTCAGACAGGCTCTGGTGGTTCCCACTGGGAAAAGCCTGGTTGTGCTTCCGCTGGATGAGCTGGGTGACTGCCTGGCAGAGGAACAGAAGAGGACCGCCAAGGAGCCTAGGTGTGGCAAAAGGCATATGTGGGGCGCCGAGGGATGGGATTTTAATGACTTCTTGCAGTGGGGTGGTAAATGGGCTATGTGTTGGGACTTAGGTTTTGGACAGTTTGCTCAGTGGTTTTGAAAGGAGATGCACAATCGTATCAAAAGCGCCTGGTGGAGAGTCCTTTGGTTTTCTGAGGGGGAAACTGAGGCAGACCCCCATGTCATGCTGTGGCCTTCCACAAGAGGGTCAGGTTTTCAGGCAATGCTGAGCACTCAGGCCCCTCTCAAGTGAGGCACCCAAGTCACTCATCAGCTCTGTTGTGCCGTCTGTCTGTGCCAAGTGTGCCCTGCATGCCCGACCGGCAGAGCCTTGGCCAGCTGGTGCCCCACGGGTCGGAGCTGGATGTCAGTTTGGAGAGCAGATCCACTCAGCGTGACCTCACACACCGTACACGCGAGGGCACACCTCATGGAGGCTGCCATTTTGGACGGCCTAAGGCATGCAAGTGCGGAATTGCATGCCTTGCTAACCCTGTCACACCAGGCCACTGCTCCTCCGGGCTGTTGCTCCCAGCCTCGCCCTGTGACGGTCCCGCAGCCTGCTCTGAGCTGCTCGCTGCCTGTCGCTGGGAAATAACAGAGCCATGTGGAAGCTGCTGTGCAAGTGCAGAAGCAGCCAAGTGCAGGGGCTGTTGATGGTTTGTCATCAGTGGCTGGCATGCATCCTAACTGCTTAATTAGCTGATGGGCTGCAATCGCTTTGCAGGAGCGGCTGTTCTGCTGTGTCAGGGGCATGATGGGGTTGTGGCCTCTGCTTACTGACATCATTAAGGAGATTGAGTTCTGCCTCTGGGGAGCATCCTTCCGCGCCTCTGGCCACCTCTCCTGCTGCAGGTATTTCCCTGGCAGTCTGACAGATGCCTCTGGCTGGGTCAAGAGCATGCTGGAGCTTCTGCTCATTGGACAACTGGTGTGAACGGACTGCTCTGGACTGTCTGCAGAACAGGTGGACCGACGTGGGTCTGGTGTGAACGGACTGCTCTGGACTGTCTGCATAACAGGCGGACGGAGGGGGGCTGGTGTGAACTGACTGCTCTGGACTGTTCGCAGAACAGGTGGACAGAGGGGGGCTGGTGTGAACGGACTGCTCTGGACTGTCTGCATAACAGGTGGACGGAGGGGCTGGTGTGAACGGACAGCTCTGGACTGTCTGCAGAACAGGTGGACGGAGGGGCTGGTGTGAACTGACTGCTCTGGACTGTCTGCAGAACAGGTGGACGGAGGGGCTGGTGTGAACAGACAGCTCTGGACTGTCTGCAGAACAGGCGGACGGAGGGACGGCTGGTGTGAACGGACAGCTCTGGACTGTCTGCGGAACAGGTGGACGGAGGGGCGGCTGGTGTGAACGGACTGCTCTGGATTGTCTCCAGAACAGGTGGACGGGGGGCTGGTTTTCTTCAGTTGACTTTAAAACTTCCTGTGGGTAAAGAGAGAAAACCAGCATCTCCCGCCTGGGTGCAGGGCTGAGGGTGGGGAGCCACCTTAGCTTCTGCCCCTAGCAATGAGAGGGAGATTGGGAGCACTGTGCATGGAGTGCCCACAGTGCAGCTGCTAGGATCAGGTCACTCTGGAATTGCCTGGGCAAGCCCATGTCTTGCCCCGTGGCGCACGCTGCAAGTCCTGTCTCTTTCCAGGGGTGAGGGTGAAGTGGCACATACCCAGCAGTGTACCCCTGGCTAATCCAAGTCTGGGGTGGAGCTCAGGTCCCATTGCAGACATCATTCCCCGCCAGACTCATGTAGCCAGCACCTGTTCTGAGCATGGGCTGGAGGGACAGGTGGATGGGCAAACACCATTCGTTTCTGGGTGTCACTGTAGCAGAACGATAGAGCTGAGCGGTGTATGGATGAGGGCGCTGTAGGAGTGGGCACCAATAAGAGAAGATGGATGTTGTGCCATCGTGCGCGGCTGGATGAGTGGCTAAAAGGGCGGGTTGCAAGAAACCCCCAAGGGCCAAATTGTGAGATTCGGAGAGCAAGCCGGGCCTTGGCCCAGTGCACAACTGGCACGAGAGTCTGTAGCAGTGGGGAGTGCGGGTGCATCTCCTTCAGTGTGCCCCAGAGACCTGCTGGTCTGTGTGGGGAGGGGGCATTGCATCCCCTGCCCTGCCTGACAGCCGAAAGGAGGGACAACTTCCCTGCACGCCCAGCTGCTTGGGAAGACTTGTAGCTCACCATGTATCATCCCCAGGGATCTGCACAGCCCCCTGCTCTGGCCAGCGGCAGAGGGCCCCAACTTGACCCTAAGGATGGAGCTGGCTTGCTTGGCATAGCCCAAGAGGGTGTCAGTGTGGGGCTGCTGGGGGCATGCTGGGAGGGAGCTGCATTTCACACCAGGCCTGGGAGTGGAGCGTCTCGGGACCGTAATGGGCTTTTCCAGGGGTCTCCTTCTCCAGGCGAGTGCAGCTCAGCTGTGCCACCTGGGCTTTAGCAGGGCTCAGGTGGCCACAGGACGCAGCCACTGGGGCTGGAGCGGGACATTTCCATGCGTGTTTGGGGCTTGCAGCTGCCTTGCAAAAGGATAGTTTTCAAAAGGCACATGTGTTGTGGGGGATGCCAGGAGTGTGCAGTTCCCTGACCATGGTGCAGTGTTCTGAGATCTCAGGCCAGCTGTCCCATGGTGTGCCGTTCATGCTGGCTGCAGAGCTTGTGAACTGTGTCACGTTTGCTCTTGCTCATGCTGCAGCCTCTGACAGCAGCCTCCCAGCTTCCTCTTGGCGTGGCTCTGACGTAGTGAGGGCGCTGCTCCGTGGGAGGCAGGATTTGTCCTGGGGGCAGAGGGAGAGACTTTTATCTGTCAAGAAAACAGGACCCTAACAGGGGAACACAACAAAACAGGAAACTGCTCACAGCCCTCAGAGAAGCCCAGGGGAAAACTGTCAGGAACAGCCGAGAACACGGGGGTTAGAAAAACAAAGGAAGCCATGAACAAAGGAGTGGAGCGTGTTTGTATAAATAACCTGCATATCCATGTGAGGTTTACCATAAGGTCTGGGCATCTGAGGAGCTTCTCTGCTGACTTGTCACCTTGTGCATGTGCCCTGCTGCCATTGGCATCCCCTGTGCCCAGAAAACTGTGCTGGGCCCTTTGAGTCACCTGGCACAGTACAGATGGCTTCTCTCCCCCATCCACTGCTTGCCCAGGCCCCTTCCCACATCTCCCTTCAGGCATCAGAGTGCTAATTTGGTCGCTTAGGTGGTGCTTTTTCCTGTGTATCCATGGACGTTGCTGGAGCTGGACTTCACCTGCTGGCTAACCCAGTTGCCTGAGCCAGTGAAATACACTTTATGCATGTCTGTGCACGTGCATGCATGTGCGTGCATATGCACAAGTATGCACGTGGTGTGTGTACGCGCAGGCATGTGTTCAATACACATTAAAGTCCCAGACCAGCCTTGCTGCAATATGTAGTGCACGGTGGAGCACAGAGTGTTTGGAGGCTGGGGCACAATCTGGGAGGTGGTGCTAAGCTGACTTCCCTGGGGGATGGGAGTGCTCAGCACCTCTTGAGATCATGCCCTGACCTGAAAGGAGTGACTGTTATGGGTGCACAGCCAGGTGCCAGCTGGATCTCCCAGGCAGTGCAGAAGGGGGCTCTAGGCCGGCCCATGCCCACAGAGACAGGCCACAGCTGGGGTGGTGGGGCTCAGCGACAGAGACAGGCCACAGCTGGGGTGGGGCTTAGCCAAAGCATGTGCCCGTTCAGTTCTGGGGTGTGGTGGAGATAAGGGACCGTCCTCCAAGTTCAAATCCAGGTGGGAGATTGTGCAAGGCTGAGAGGATGGGCTGTGGCATGTGGAGCTGCCTGGGGCCTGTCTTGTGAACCGCGCTGGCTCTGGGCTGGAAGTTCACACTCAGCACGTGGGAACCTGCTGCTCTCCCCATCATGAGAGTCATTTCCAGGTAGCAAAAATCATCAAAGGAGTCAAGATTCAAACGTGAAACAATGGAGCAGTGAGCGTGCAGCCCAGTGCGTGTCTCTGCCGCACATGCTGGCTGCCTGGCCTTCGGGCCGGCCCGCGCGCTGGCGCCACTTGGCTCAGGGGCAGGGGCCACGTCACCGGCAGGGGCCACGTCACCTCATCGCTTGTTTGGCTGGCTGCATGCGCTCCCCCCGCGCGCTGGCACAGAGGCAGCTCCCAGCCCAGGTTAAAGGGCTTTGTTTCATCGGGTTGTTCAACACCAGTTCCTAAAACACACACGTGCACGCACGCGAGGGAGGCTTGCTGGCAGCCTGCACGCAGCCCGTAGGTGGCACGCTCTTGCCTCCCGTGTGTGACTTGGCAGCTCTCCCCCACCCCCCTGAGCTTTACACCCTGTCCGTACAGATGCGGGCAGTCAGCTCAGACAAGAAGTCACCCGCTGTCGGTCCCCTGGCTGTAGTCTTCATGCATCACCGCGGGAGGTTGCTGCCTTTCCCTCGCAGTCCCCAGGAATGCAGGGCATGCTTCTCCGAAGCTGGACACAGCTGTTCACGGCATTGCTCCGTGCAGGTTATAACGCCCACCCGCCTAGTCGATACGTGGCTTTGGCTGCTTGCCCCGGTACCCAGCGCTTTCCACACTCTCCGGAGGCAGGAAACGGGCTGGTGCTAGAGCCGCGGGGAGGAAAGGGAAGGAAATGAAATCTGGGACTTCTAGGCATTTTTCTCCTTGTCTTAAATTCTCCTCTGAGAGTTTTCCAGCCTGAGCCCACTCAGGCCCCAGCGCAGCAGAGAGTAAGTGCCTGTGTGTCCGGCAGACAACTCCGCACCCTGCACTAGACATCCATCCTGGGTGGAGCTGAGCTTGCAGGGAACTTGTCCCCACTGTATAGAGGGGGCAGACACGGAGAGGCCGAAGGTCGTACTCAGGGTCTCACAGCCACTCCGGCTTGAGCCGGGAAGCAAAGCCAGGAGTCCTGACTGATAGCCCCCTGCCCCTGCCTGTAGACAGCAGCCCCCAGGGACCAGGGCTGGCGAACAGCTAAGGGCTCTCTTGCTGTGGGGAAGGAGCAGCGCTGTGCGCCGCGGCTGCCAGGGATTCGCATGGTTGCGCATGCTTGGCATGAGGCTGCCATCCTGCTAAAGAGCTGCTGACACCTGGCTCCCGTGGAGATGTCTGGTTTCCATGGCGAGCACTTCCCGGGCCGTGGAAAATGAGCGTGTGAGCGAGGGGGTATGTGCCTGGCAGGGCTGCCACTGCCCCCTCCCCTGTGGTTTCCCTTGCACAGGTGGAGGGTGCGCTCACGCTGGCCGTCACTGCCAGGCCGTGCCGAGCGCTAGGATCTAACACAGAGGAGGCTCTCGGTCCTTTGGCTGCATGACGGCCGCAGCTCAGCATGGCGTGCGCCCTTAGCAAGGCAAAACTCTGCTGGCTGCGCGTGATGGGCCGGTCCCAAGAGCCTGTGCAGCTGACTCTGCGCCTTCACGTCGCCCGCGTGGGCTGGAGGCCGCGCTGCATTTACTCTTCACGCCAGCCCCTGCCCAGCTGGCGGCCCGATGGGTAGGTTGCTGGAGGCCACTGGCAGCAAGTTCCCTATTATGCCAGGGATTCATTTGGCCCATGAAGGTAACATGGGTAAGAAACCACCTGAGCACAGGCTGCTCCATCTGCAGGAGCGGGCATCTCTGCCCCAGCACGTCTGCAAGTTGCCTGGTGGGGCCAGTACAGGGAACAGTCACGTTTGCTGATATGATTGAAAGCTAAAAATAAAGCTAAAGGTAAGTGCGAGGGCGGCCGGCTTCTCCCAGGCCCGGCGTGTGCTGTAGGACCATGGGCTTTGCACCCTCCCGCAGCGTGAGTATTGCAGGGTGCGCTTTCCCACTGCATCTGCTGAACAGCGATGGCTCAGCTGCAGCAAACCGGCAGGCGCCTCGTGACGTGTGTGACAGCTGTGCATTGCGGTGCAGAGTTCTGCACCCCAGCAATGTGCTATAGCTGTGCAGGGGTTGACTTTAGGGCCAGGTCCTGCTCCTATCACAGCCAGTGGGCATTGTGCCGTGGCTGCTGGGTCCCAGCCCTGCTCCCACTGGCCTGCTGAGTTGCATGGCTGCTGGACAGGGCTGGGGCTCCGTTTCTGCTCTCTGCGCTACAAGCCCCGCTCTCCATTTCCCTGCAGCGAGTCCCGTGTGTCCCGCTTGCTCTCTTTGGGGAGGCTTGGTGTTGATCAGTCTGAAGTGGAGCTGGGGAATCTCGGAGACTTTCAATGCTCCATCTCAGGCCAAAGGCACGGTTCTGACACCAGCCCTGCTCACAGTGGGGGCTGCTGGGCTTGAGGAGTTCAGCCAGCCAGCAAGGACAGACTCCTGCTCTCCAGCGCCATTGCTCATTCCAGACGTGCCAATGGCACCCACTGAGCTGCAGGACCCTGCCTAGAAGCCGCAAGGCCGTGCTGTCGCAAGGGTGGCATAGTTGGGCCCAGTAATACACCATCTGCGCTGCCTCCCTCATGCAACCAATGAAGGTGGAGGTGGGGGGGAGGCACCGAAGACTCTCCTCACCTGGGGTGCCGGCCCTGCACTCCACAGAGCTTTAGTGTATGTCTACGCTGCAGTTAAACACCCGCGGCTGGCCTGTGTCGGCTGACTTGGGCTGGAGCCCGGACGCTGCAGTTTGATAGCCCTGCAGCCTGAGTCAGTGTGTAATTGCAGTGTGGATGTACCCTGAAAGAGCGCTGGCAGTGGGCCTGGCCCACGCTTGCTGCTTAAGCCTCAGAGCAGCCCCGTGAAGAGGGGGGGAATCCAGTGCAAGAAAAGGAAGGCCCTGATCCAGCCACAGGTGTAGATCCGTTTGCTGGCCCACGGCCTGGTGACATGCCCATTGCCAGGCAGAGCCCATGTCAGAGCGGGGACTAGAGCTCAGTAATGCCTGGCCCTGTCTGGAGTTTAGATCACAGATTAATTTGCGCTTTCATGGAAACTCAGTTCTGGCAAAGAAACGAATCATGTGCCTTTGCCACTTCCTCCTTCGCTGTTTGCGTCCCTCGCCGCACATTGTAAAGCCAGGCTCCTGGCCAAGGCAGGGTGAGAGCTCTGGGCGGGGAGCGTCTGGGGAGCTCAGTGTAACACAGCTGGTACGAGAGGGAAAATGCCATTTTCAAGCCCACGGTATCTCTTGGGTGCACTGAAGAGAGGCCCTGGCCCCCAGGACCATTCCTGTGCATTACCCGGAGCACCTGAGCCATGCTGGTTGCAGCAGCAATTACAGTACTGACAGGCTGTCACCGGGCCAGGCTCTGCTGAGAGTGGTTTAAAGCCCTTGTTTGCACAGCGGCTGAAAGTCCCAGGAACGAAGGGAACAGATGGCAAAATATAGTTACCTGTTCAGTGGCAAAGTTAAAAAACCCTTATCTTCCGAGACACATCCTTATGGTTCCACACACAATCGTGCCAACTAATGCCCTGCGCGGGGAGTGCTCCCTGGGTGAGATTGGGCCTCGGAGCTGGAACCACCTGATTCCTCCTCCTGCTCTTAGGAGAAAGGGGAAACTATCTGTAAAGGGACCAAGTGCCCCAGTAGATCATAACGATTCCAGCCCGGCACACTGCCATTACCAGGGAGCGCACAAGCTGTGCTGGGAGCTGTCAATCCAGCTGGGCAGACAGCAGCTGGCAGAGCAATGGTTATTTTCTCCCGTGCTCATTTTCTCCCTAAGTGCGAGATGCTTTTGTAATGTTTTTACTCTCTCCATGTCTCACTTGAGGGTGGCTGTTCTCTGGAGGTGTGTCAGCCAGCGCGGCCTGCAGACCAGTGCAGAGAGGCGAGAGGAAATTGGAGTTCCTCTCTGAGCTGAGCTTCCTTTTGGGGCACGATTAATTGCAGTTTGTTTTCTAGAATTACAGATGAGAGCTGTCAGGTGGCATGCCTGGTGGCTGGTTTAATTGAAACCCGATGAGCTGTCTCAAGGCTGCTTTGCACTAGAGAAGATAGCTTTGGAAACCTCGCCTGCTGCGGCTGGGAGCTCTTCCCAGAGCCGTCCCTTCTGGGGTACCAGATCCCTTCTCCCATTCCTGCTCCTTGGAAGCACATGGCAGATGGAAGTTTCAGTCCCCTCCTCCTGGCTCCTCCATTCTGAAGCCAGGCTGCTCCTTGGGGTGCTTCCCCCCAGCAGAGGTTACAGCTGCCTCCACCTTGCTCCCGGGGAGACCGCTCTGCCTCCTTGGCTGCAGGTTTGCAGGGGCCAAAGTTGGGTCTGGTGCAAATTGTGCGCTTTCCACAGAAACAGGTCAAAATTTCTCATCTTTGCTGTGGTGCTGCAGGAGTACAGGGGCCCAATTCCTCCTGGAGACAGTTTGGTGATTTTGGTTAAATGTCTTGTAGTTGAAGCAGGGAACTGGGGCTCAGGAGCTCTGGGTTCAGTTCCCAGCTCTGTCGGACTCCCTGGGTGACCTTGGGGAAAGCACTTCATATCCCCATCTGTAATAGGGCTAATGACACCTCCATCCCCTGGTGCTTGTGAGGCAAGTTCATGAACAGTTAAAGTTCTCTGAGCATCTCAGATGGATGTTGCCATAGGAGGAAGAAGTAGCTGCATTAGAGCGTGGCAACATATGTCTGTCACTGTCCTCTGCTATGTGGAATTACCCACTCATCTATGTGTCATAGTGCCTATATAGCAAACCGCTAGTGGAGATTCCCTTTTAGCACAAGTTATCGAGCCCTGACCTGTGACGGGCCCTCCTTGCAGTTGCCTGGCTGCTGGGTTCCTGCACAGGGCCTGGCTGCAGCTGAGCCAAAGTCGGATTCTTAAAAAACGTTCTGGTAAATGAAAAAAAGATTCTGCATGTGACTGACAGCTGGTGGCACCTCCCTGTACAGTATGAGAGCTTCCAGAAACAGCCCATTGTCCCAGCCACAGTCCACGGAGCCTGCATTGCCACGGAAAGCAACGATGCGGGCGAGTTTGCACCCTGTGAGCCTGTTGACTGGTAATGCTATCGATTTCACAGCACGCCCTTTCCCGCCAAATGGTTCCCTTCGCCTGGGGTTGGATTATCGCATTTATCTGGTTTGCCCTAAATCCCAAATGGGGCACACCTCTCTAATCCCTGCTCCCTTATTTCTGTGTATAGCCCAGGGGCTGTTTTGGTCGGGGTCAGTGAACGCACGGTGCTGGTCTGCACAAGTGACTTCCAGGATCCATCTTCAGGTCCCTGTGAGCAATGAGGCTAACCTGCCCACTTTTATCTATATCCACGTCTGCGTTCATGGGACACGTGGGTACAAGGGTTTGGTTTGGCCCTCTGTAGCGATACTGAGCAGTTGTGAAATCCTAGTTTAGCTCTAGGGTTCGAGAAGGCATCCTGGAAAGACCCTGGGGTGTTCAGGCCTGTGTCTCACGTTCCCAGTTCAGAGAGCCTATGTCCTATGTCACTCCCTGTGCATCGTGCTAACGCTTCCTAAAGCTAGCCGGAAAGTGAGGGGATCTGCTTTAGCGCACACATTACTACTGCACACCGATTTGAAATCTTTGCAGAGGATTATGATGGTGGCAAATACTAGCCAGGCTGTGGGATTGTTTGCTGCAGTCTGAAGTGAGTACATCTTTCCCCTTTAGATAGTGTTGGATGAGCACATATCCAGTTAACAAAACGAAATCCTGTGCAGGTTGACGCTCAGAAAGTATTTCACCTTGATTTACAGTTTAGCTGCGATACTTCAGCGACTAGACTGCAAGTCTCTTGTCTGATGTCATGGTTTTTTCTTTAGCTTTTCTTTTTCGTTTCCACTGAGGATAGTATGTTGGATAGGCCAGGTGCTGAGTGCCCTGGATTAGTGCAGGGTTTGCAAAGAATGCAGTGCTGCTGTAAAGCCATGTGTTCCGGAGACATATAAATAGAAAGTGCTGGATGCATTTGAAATGGAAAAGCCACATACTTGATCTATATGTTCCTAGCTATTCCAGTCTGTGTCGTCTCTCCTATTCCCTGCAGTATGCTTTTAGATCTGAAAACGGTGGGCTTTCCACCCATCCTCAGCACAATGGTAACTGCGGACGGCATGACTCGTGCAGAGCGGCCAGAGAGCGTGTGGCGATGTAAGAAGGATGAAAATGGAACATGAAGAACTGCTGAGTCCAGATAGTTCATGTTATTGTTAGTGTTGTTTGCACACGAATGGTGCCAGTTCATCTGAGGATCCCCAAGCACGTAAATGTCCATAATTAACACTCACAGCATCCTGGGCTGTAGATCTTGGCCCCATCCTCCAGGCAATGAAGTGAGTCAGTGGTGGAGCTCACTCCCCCTCCTGGTACCCTGACCTCTACACAGCTTGACACAGCAGGGCCCAGACCCCAGTTACTGTCACAGAACGCCCAGGGCAAGGCCAGCAGGACTATTCGCTCATTCGCACATGCTCAGGGGCTCTGTTGAATGGGGGCCCGGAGGAGTCGCTGACAGCAGCAGCTGGCACCTGCAGAGGGACCTGGCCCACTGAGTTAGCAGGGTTTTGCAGCCAGTGTTTGGAGTAAGCAGCCATTGCCAGTCGCTGGATGGGCTTTACATTTTACCCAGCACACTGCAGTCGGTACAGAGAGAGAGGAATTGGCAATCTGCCACGAGTGGGTATTCATGAGTTCTTAAAATTACCTGGTGGGGAGGGGGGTGGCACTTGGACCAAATTCGTTTATTTCAGTTTTTTAAACTCATTTTTAGACATTTGAGAACAAACAGGTGATTTCTCCCCTTTCTGTGGGAGCTGTTGGGTCAGCGGAGTTGCTGTGGGTTGCATGTGGCCCTGGGTTAGCTAATGCAGCAGCAGTGACTAGCCCTGCTCCCTTTTGCTTACATATACTGGTGCCCACGGTTGCTAATAACAGCACGCTTGGCCTGATGGCCATTGACTAATTGAGCCTTGAGCTGGGCACTCAGCGCAGGTCTGCCCTGCAAGTGACCCTCACTCATTTCTCACTGCGTCTCTGACTTCTAGAGCATGTTGGCTCATCCTGCAGCCAAAGAGCACTCTCCAGCTGCCAATCCTGTGAAATCAGGTCGCTCCCATGCAGCTGAGCCAGTGCTGTGACCTGGGAGCTCACTACCCACACTCATGGAAAGCTAGTGGGTTGCACCGGGGGTGCTGAGGACGTAATTTGACCCATAGAACCTGACTTGCGTAATGATCCAGCCTATGGTGGAACAACCCCACGGTAGCACTCCGAGTCTGCAGGGCTGGCAGCTGGAGCACTCTCTGTGCTTGGGGGATGAGCTGATGTGCTCTAGGAATCAGTGAGGCTGTGTACCCACTACTGCTTAGGTTGGCATAAGTTATGTTGCTCGGGGGGTGTGAATACCCCACCCCCCGAGCGACCTGAGTTACACCAACCTGAGCACTGGTGTGGATGGCGCTATGTTGGCAGGAGAGCTTCTCCTGTCGACAGAGCTACCGCCGCTCGTTGGGGGTGGATGAATTATATCGATGGAGAGCTCTGTCCCATTGGCTTAGAGCATCTGCACTAGCAGCGCTGCATTGGACAGCGGCATTGCTGTAAGCTCTGTAGTGTAGCCATAGCCTGAGACACAGTGAATGCACAGGTGATGCTCTTTCTACAGACTCACTTCCCAAGACAGGTCCATGCTTAAAAGTATCCATGGAGACTCAATAAATCTACAGCTCAGTATTGCCTTTAGTTCTCCTGGTGGCTAGCAACAGACCAAACTAGAGCAGGGAGAGATTTAGACAGAAGCAAGAGCTAAATGATGATTAGAAATCAATTTACACAAGTGGAAGAAAAATTAGAATCTGTCCCAGAGAATCTAGAATTGTAACTAGCCTAAACGGTGGCTCTGTTAGTGGTTTATCAGAGGGGTCCATTGGCACATTCAGAATGCCTGTTCAAAGCATTAAGGCCCAGACCTGGAAGGTCTTTAAACTTCTAACTTCCATTGCCCAGATACCTTTGAGGAATCAGCCCTAAGTTATTAGTATTTAAGTTTCCTGAATTTGATGGAGCTGTTCTCAGTTTACACCAAAGTAAGTGAGATCAGAATCTGGCCCGCTGAGCTGTGTGGCCCAGATCCTAGATTCAGAGATTCCAAGGCTGGACGGGACTGTCCTGATCATCTCGTCTGACCTCCTTTACAGCACAGGCCATAGAACTGCTCCACAATAATTCCCAGAGCAGAGCTTTTAGAAGAACATCCTATCTTGATTTAAAAATTGTCAGTCATGGAGAATCCACCATGAACCTTGGTAAATTGTTCAAGTGGTTAATTAATTTCACTGTTGAAAATATTTGCCTTATTTCCAGTCTAAATTTGTCTAGCTTCACCTTCTAGCCATTGGATCCTGTTAGATCTGTCTCTGCTAGACTGAAGAGTCCATTATTAAATCTTTGTTCCCAATGCAGGTATTTATAGACTATGATAAAGTCACCCCTTAACCTTCTCTTTGTTAAACTAAATAGATGGAGATCCTTGAGTCTATCACTATAAGGCTGGTTTTCTAATCCTTTAATCATTCTCGTGGCTCTTCTCTCCAATTTATCAACATCTCTCTTGAATTGTGGGACCCAGCACTGGACACGGGATTCAAGTACCAGTAACACCAGTGTAAATATAGAGGAAAAAATAACCTGTCAGCTCCTACTCGAGAGTCCCCTGTTTATCCATCCCAGAGCATGCCGTTGTTGTTGATCACATTAGTATGTTGTTCATCACGCCAGGAGCTCATGTTCAGCTGATTGTCTATCATGACTCCCAAGTCTTTTTCAGAGTCCCTGCTTCCCAGGTAGAGACCCCCCCATCCTGTAAGAAAGCAGTTCTTTGTTCCTAGATGAATACATTTACACTTAGCTTTATTACAACTCATACTATTTGCTTGCGCCCAGTTTACCAAATGATCCAGATTGCTCTGAATCAGTGACATGTCCTCTTCGCTATTTATCACTCCCCCAGTTGTTGTGTCGTCTGTAAATGTTATCAGTTATGATTTTATATTTTCTTCCAGGTTATTGATAAAAATGTTAAATAGCATAGGACTAAAAACCAATCCCAGGGTGAAACAGACCCACTCAATGACAATTTCCTGTTTACAGTTATATTTTGAGACCTATCAATTAGCCAGTTTTTAAACCATTTAATCTATACAATGTTGATTTTATATATTGGTCTAGCTTTTTAATCAAAGAATTGTGTGGTGCTAGTCCAGTGCCTTAGAGAAGTCTGTAAGTATATTATGTATGTATATTAAATATATCATTTTTAGATGACAAATCTGAGGAACTGTCCCAGACTGAGGTGTCATTAGAGGAGGTTTGGGAACAAATTGATAAACTAAACAGTAATAAGTCACCAGGACCAGATGGTATCACCCAAGAGTTCTGAAGGAACTCAAATGTGAAATTACAGGACTACTAACTGTCGTCTGTAATCGATCATTTAAATCAGCTTCTGTACCAAATGACTGGAGGACAGCTAATGTGACGCCAATTTTAAAAATGGGATCCAGAGGTGATCCCGGCAATTACAGGCCAGTAAGCCTGACTTCAGTACTGGGCAAACTGGGTGAAACTATCGTAAAGAGCAGAATTGTCAGACACATAGATGAACATAATTTGTTGGGGAAGAGTCAATGTGCTTTTTGAAATCATGCCTCACCAATCTACTAGAATTCTTTAAGGGGGTCAACAATCTTGTGGCCAAGGGGGATTCAGTGACTATAGTGTACTTAGATTTTCAGAAAGCCTTTGACAAAGTCCCTCACCAAAGGCTCTAAAGCAAAATAAGCTGTCATGGGATAAGAAGGAAGGTTCTCTCATTGATTGGTAACTGGTTAAAAGATATGAAACAAAGGGTAGGAATAAAAGGTCAATTTTCAGAATGGAGAGCAGTAAATAGTGGTGTCCCCCAGGGGTCTGTACTGGGCCCAGTCCTAGTTAATATATTCATAAATGGGGGTAAACAGTGAGGTGCCAAAATTTGCAGACTGCAAAGAGCTACAAAAGGATCTCTCAAAACTGGGTGACTGGGCAACAAAATGGCAGATGAAATTTGATATTGATAAATACAAAGAAATGCACACTCGAAAACATAATCCCAACTATACATATAAATGATGGGGTCTAAATTAGCTGTTACCACTCAAGAAAGAGATCTGGAGTCATTGTGGATAGTTCTCTGAAAACATCCACTCAATGGGCAGTGGCAGTCAAAAAAGCAAACAAAATTATTGGGAATCATTAAGAAAGGGATAGAGAATAAGACAGAAAATATCATGTTGCCTCTATATAAATCCATAGTACGCCCACACCTTGAATATTGCATGCAGATGTGGTCGTCCCATCTCAAAAAAGATATATTGGAACTGGAAAAGATTCAGAAAAGGACAACAAAAATGTTTAGGGGTATGGAATGGCTTCCGTATGAGGAGAGATTAATAAAACTGAGACTTTTAAGCTTGGAAAAGAGACGACTAAAGGGGGATATGATAGAGGTCTATAAAACCATGACTAGCATGGAGAAAGTAAATAAGGAAGTGTTGTTTACTCCTCCTCATAACACATGAACTAGGGGTTGCCAAATGAAATTAATAGGCAGCAGGTTTGAAACAAACAGAAGGAAGTATTTCTTCACACAGCGCACAGTCAGACTGTGGAACTCCTTGCCAGTGGATGTTGTGAAGGCCAAGACCATAACCAGGTTTAATACAGAACTAGATAAATTCATGGAGGGTAGGTCCATCAATGGCTTTTAGCCAGAATGGGCAAGGATGGTGTCCCTAGCCTCTGTTTGTCAGAAGCTGGGAATGGGTGACAGGGCATGGATCACTTGATGATTACCTGTTCCGTTCATTCCCTCTGGGCTACCTGACATTGGCCACCATCGGAAGACAGGATACTGGGCTAGATGGACCTTTGGTCTGACCCAGTAGGGTCATTCTTAATTTCTTATGTAAACACTATTACTTTTATCAACCAAACTTGTAATTTCATCAAAAATATATAAACTTAATTTGACAGGATCTATTTTTCATAAACCCATGTTGATTTGCATTACTTACATTACCTTATTTTAATTATTAATCTAATCCCACATCAGCCACTCCATTATTTTACCTGGGATTGATGTCATGCTGCAGAGTTAGAATTACACAGGTCATCCTGATTACACTTTTAAAATATTGGCACAACATTAGCTTTCTTCCAGTCTTCTGGAAATTCCGCAGTCCTCCAAGACTTATTGAAAATCAACATTAACAGTCCAGCGAGCTTCTCAGCCAGCTCTTTTAAAGCTTTTGGATGCAAGTTATCCTGACTTGCTGATTTTAAAATGTCTGACTTTAATAGCTTCTATTTAATATCCAGATACATTAGTGGAATGGAAAGAGTGTTATCACCATACAATGAGATTGTCTAAATCTGTTTTTTTTCCTAAATACAGAATAGAAATATTTATGGAATGGTCCTGCCTTTTCTTCATTACTGTTGATAATTCTACTATTTCCATCTAGTAATGGACCAATACCATTGTCATGATTCTTTTTCTTCCTGGTATGTTTTTAAAAACACTTTTTTATTGTCCTTAACTCTGCTGGCCATAGACTTCTTATGTTCCTTTGCTTCCCTTATCAGTTTTTTACAGTTCCTAAATTCTGATATATATTCACGACTATCAACATCTCCATTCTTCAGTTTGTTGTGATGTATGTGTGTAAACACATATTATTTTTTATATCTGCCTTCACTTATCCTCTCTAACCCAGGTGGCTTTTTTAAACCAGTACAGCCTTTTTCCTCGATTGTGGTTTTTTGGGCAGCTAGTAAGGTGTTCTTAAACAATTCCCAGTTATCATTCAGATTTTTCTGATTAAATTGTTCCTCCCAGCTGATTTGTCTCATATTCGTTTTCAGCTTTGTGAAATTGGTCCCATTAAACCACCAAGTATATATAACTGGTCTGAAATTCATTGTTCTTGGACATTATAAATGTGATCCAATCATGGTGTCTTATACCTAAGTTACCATTAACTTTTAGTTCTGTGATCTGTTAGGACAAAGCATAATAAAGAATTCCCCCGTGTTGAGTTAGGAAATTGTCATCTATAATGTTTAGAAATTCCAAGGATGTTTTAGTACTGGCAACATGAGACCTGCAATATATGTCGCTCAAATTGAAGTTCCCCATGATCACGCAGATTTTCTTCCTAAACATTATAGATAGGTGCATAAGAAGCCCATCATCCTGTTCTCTAGTGTGATTTGGGGTCTGTAGCAGACACCAGCTAATACCCCATCTTGTGCTTGACCTGTTGGACATGGATCCATAAGCATTCAAGAGCATTGTCTTCTGAGTTATCAGTGACCCAGACACAGCTGATGCCATTTTTGACACAGAGTGCCCCTCCCCCTCCCCTTTTGCCTACTCAGTCCTTCCTCAGTAGATGATAACCATTGAGTGTAACAGTGCAGTCATTGGCATCACCCCACCAGGTGTCTGCAATGCCAACTAGGTAGCATTTACACTCACGGTGAGTAAGACTAAGATTTTGTCATGGATAATAATAACTAATAACCGCGGCAGTGTCTAGGGAGCTGTCAGGGTCGTCCTCCTGCCCAGAGGCGATGGGAAGCCACTGTGGTCCCTCTGCCTCATGGCCGGGGAGCAGCTGGGGTCCCCCTGCTCCACAGCAGCTGGCAGGGAGGTGTGGGTGTCCCCCTGCTGCCATGGCTGGCAGGGAGCTGCATGGATCATCGTGTCCTCTGCAGAGGCTGGGAGCTGCAGGGTACCCTCCTGCCTGTGGCAGCTGGGAGCTGTGGGGTACCTCTGCTGCCCATGGTGGCTGGGAGCTTGGGGACCTGCTGCCTCAGGCGGCGGGGGTACCTCACAGCTCCCTGCCACTGCAGGAGGCAGCAGGACCCTGCAGCTCCCAGCTGCCGAGGCTGAAGTCATGGAGGTCTTTGGAAGTCGCAGATTCTGTGACTTCAGCTACCTCCGTGTCAAAACTGTAGCCTTAATGATAAGCAATTCCGATTCCTCTTGGCAGTTACCCAGGCTCCTTGCACTGGTGTGTTGGCAATTTAAAAATGTCTTCTTTTCACAGCCTTTGGTTCCTTCATTAATTTTGTCGTCTTCATCTCAATTTTGTGTTGACTGAAGGCTCGTGTTTTCCCTATTTTTACCCTCCTCTGATGCTGTTAGTTTAACCCCCTCCTTACTGCTGTGGCTAGCCTGTCCCCAAGGAGATTGGTCCCTCATCTACTGAGGTGGAGTAAATCAGCGTAGCCGCATTGACGTCCCCATTGATTTACAGCTACTTGAGTTTGTCTCCTTGTGTTGCTGATTTTTTTTCTCTCTCTTCTAGAGATAGAACGGATAATCCAGCTGGACTTGGACCTGAAGTACAAGACCAACATCCGAGAGCTGTTTGAGGAGTTTGACCATTTCCTGCAAGGAGCCGTCATTGGGATAGCCAGAGAGATGCAGCCTGTCTACAGGTATGGTAGTGTGTGTGGCACTCAGCAGAGGTGGCGAGACAGCAGCTGGCGTTCCTGTGCTTTGCTCACATGGAGACTTACTCTGCAGAGCGAAGTGCAGAGATCCCATGAGTCCTGCTTACTGGGGCTGGGTATTGGGGATATTCAGAGTCTGGTGTCTGTGTGAAGAGAAACATACAGGACGCTGTTCTTTGCCTAAGATCTTAACTCCATGTGTCACTTTGGACAGAGAGGCCAAAACTTGCAAAGCTGAGTTCCTGAAGTCTGTACATAGGCTCCCTGGACGTGGCCTGGCTCCCAGCCATGCTGCTTCCAGAGGAGTCGCTGTGACTTGTGGGTGCTAAGGCCGCTTCTCTTTAGGTGCCTACGGCTGGATTTAGGAGCCTAACTCTGGGCATCTACATCCAAAATCTTGGCCACAAAGATTCAGTTCTGCCAGTCAGAGCAGCATCCTTTTCCCAGGCCTACGTGGGTGCCAGGTGTGACAGCTGCATGTGTGTTTTGCTAGTCTGACCACTGAGCCGAACCAAGTTCTAATCACAGATTCTGTGCAGTGCGGACATCCTCCTGGCCTCTCTGATGACCCCGGGGGGCTGCGTGCATGGCATCATGGTGGTGATAGGTTTAAATGGGTCTCACCCTCCACTTCCTGCACCAATTTCAGACCACGTTCAGTGCTAAAAAGTGACCCCAGCCAGGGAATCACTGACCCCAAACACAGTGAGCACCTCCATATTAGGAGCCACTTTTGGCTCCTTGCACTTGATTGGTTCTTTCGTTTCACTGCAGGCACAGAACAAAAGGGAGGAAAGCGAGGCTTTGAACTGCCTGAAGGGTCCTGCTGGAGTGCTGAGTGTACGGGCTGGGAATATATTGACTTGCACGTTGTGTAGATATGGGTTTCCCACATGTGCTGGAGGCTACTGCTCGTGCTGGTGCTGATTTCAGTTGCAGTTGATGATTTTTGTACTGAAAAATGTCCTTTGCTCTAAGACATATTTGTACGAATGCTGGAGACTACACACTGATAAAACTCTCAATAACCCTGCTTTGCAAGCTCGACCCAGGTGGAGAATTCAGGAGTTTGAGCCACAGCCTGCTCCAGCAGAGCCAAAAATGTTTCCAGTCACAGTCACAAGGCCTGGCAGGGGCAAGCAAACTGCATTTCCAGTGTCTTTGTGTTGGTTTCTCTCCGCTGTTGCCAGGTGAAAGAGTCACATAACCAATGGGGAGCCTGGCTGGGAAGCTAGTGACTCCAAGGAGCCCCTGACTGACCCTACACACCATGTAGAAATCGACAAAGGAGAATAGAGAGAGAAACCCTTTTCCCTTTTCTCTATCCCTGACACAGCATCTGGGATCACTAGAGCTAGAGACATTCTCATGTCTTCAGACACCAGTATGATCTTTTTAAATACGTGTAACCGCTTCTGAGAGTGCTGGGATTTCTTTAACGAAATGTCACTGCTTCCTGTGAGAGTCACTAGCCTGGACTTGGCCTGGTTGCTAAAACACAATAATCCTCTTGAAGAGTTTTTCTGTGAGAAACTTCTTCCATCTCCAAGCTGTACCTTGGCTTCACATCGTGAGTCCTCTTGCAACATGAGCTCAGTGGGATCATGGATCTGGATGCACACGCTAATGAACTCCTCACAAAGTAATTGTCCAACCTGGGTGTCTCTTGGCACCGTTGAGTCACTTGTGCTCAGCAGGAAGGCCAGATAGAGCCAGTGCAGAGTGAGGTCCCGTTTCCTTTTCAGAGACAGAAATGTGGGTCAGGTCAGGCCACCAGCGAGGTGTAGGAAATGGATGTTTTCGCTTCCTTGACTGAGCCAGGCTGGTGGATAACGAGGGGCTGGGGTTTTCCAGGGCTCTCGCCCTTCACCACTGCAAATCCCAGTGGCTGGGAAGTGGAGTTAACAGAGCTCTGGCATCCCCCATCACAGCCAGGGCTGAGTGTGCACCCACTAGGCCCAGAGCTTCACGGAGCTCCCCCTTGGCACCTCAGTAAGTAGCCTCGTTTTTCAGAAGAGCCTGGTGTGTTGGGAGCTGAGCCATTCCATCAGCTTGGTCTCGCGTGATCAGGGTGACGTGGCCCCGGAGCCTCAAGTGAGCTCCAAGCTGCACAGCATCCATGGTGATGCACGACCATCCAATGCAACGGGAACCTGATCCATTGTTTTAAAGGAGTTGAAGGTAGGTTAGGGTCTTTCCCTGTCCCTGCAGCCACGCCCGCCCACCACTCCCCCTCCTGCCAGGTTCACGGGGGTTACAAACTCTTACATAAAACCAAACCCCGCCTATGCTGCTGTGCGAAAGAGCCACACAGACTGGGAGCCTGGCTGGCTGCTCGGGGACACAGTGGCACCATTGTGCACAAGGGGCTGTCCTGGGCACAGAGTAACCGAACTGCCAGCCCAAGGGATGTGTCTCTGCCTCTCTCACCTCTAGTGACCATACACAAGGCCTGTAACGATGGCAGGGAAGAAATGCTTCAGACAGTGGCTTTGAATTTGACGATGCCCCACAACTTCACCCCAGCTTTGGGGACAGATGAGCCTAAAACACAAACCATAAAGATGGTGGTGTGAGGGCAATGCCAGGCTCCTTCGTGTGCAGAGAGAAAGTTGTTATTGAAGAGAGGTGCAAGGGAGTGATCTGAGCGCAGACCAGGGAGCTGGAGCAAGGCTGGCAGACCAAGTGCCAGCTCATGCCAAGGTCCCCAGGTCCCAACTGAGCACTGACACACCCACAGCTCGAACCGGACTGGCTCATCTGGGTGCTATGGGTTTAGTGTTTAGACTGTATTAAATGCTTGTGAGTTGCTGCCTGCATTAATCGCGCACATTACCATGTAACATGGGATGCAGATATTCTATTTAAGCATTGGTACAGTAAGCCCCTGTGGCTGCGTAATCACCAGACAGGGGAGAGACATTAACTGGTGTAAAGTGCTGCTCTCCAACAGAAGGAGACCATCCTGGCCAACGAGGAAGGCCCATTGACACCAGACGGGCTAGTGTGGGACATTAAAGAGGATAAAAGACTTTGTTGCTCTGCTCTTCCCCCACCCCAATGAAGATGAGTCTCTCAAGTGGCTTCCTCCCATCAGCTGAGGTCACAGCTCAGGGCACATGGGGGATGGGAATAAAATTCCCTAAGAAGAAGGACTGGACTCTGGGGGCCAGGTTTCTAGGCACAAGCAAGAGAACCCCAGTGCTTAGCTTGGGTTAGCCCTAAAGGACATATAGAGCTTGCTTTTTATAGAAGCTTCTAGTACCTTTTGAAACTTAAGATGGTAGCTTATTTGTGTATGTACATTTACCTGCTTTAACCTTGTTCTTTACGTTCCTGTTTCCTTTTCCTATTTAATACATCTTTAGTTGGTTTATTATAAGACTGGCTACAAGTGTTGTCTTTTGATATAGGATCTAAGGTGCAATTGACCTTGAGAAAGTGACTGGTCCTTTGGGACTGGGAGTAACCTGAATATTGTTGGGATCCTTGGTGTCAGGGACCATCTAGTTTACAGTTGCTAATTGGTCAGTGAAATCTAAGTGTAGAACTCACAACCAATCTGGGGTTTGTGCCCTGGTTTCTAACAGTCTGCCCGTAGCTTGGTAGCCATGACCTGGAGCCGCTGCAGGACAGCTTGACACCAGGAGCCCCCAAGTTCTAATCCCAGCACAGATCTAGGTGAACTCGGGCAGGTCGCTGGAGCCCTTGGTGGCCCGTAGACAGAATTCGAACTCTGTCCTCGGGCACCTGTCTCGAGATGCCTGATTTACAAATGTGCTGAGCACCTGCCACTCCCATGGACCTTCCATGAAATCTGGGCAAGGGCTTTGCTGAATTACAGCCCAGAAGGGACTTCAGGGTTTGCTCTGCTGTGTCTGACTCCTCGGAGGGCTGGGGGGACACTGCTACCCTGTGGGCACTGTTCCTCATCTCTGAATGCAGCAGGAGCGTGCATGTCTGCTGTCAAATTCAGCCATAACTTCCTGCCTTTAACAATAATAATTCCTAGCTCTGACACAGCATTTTTCATTAGAGACTAGTAAGGTGCTGTGCAACGTGAGTCAGCAGCATCACTCCCTTTGTGCCGGTCACGCATGTGGCCGGCTTTCCGCACAGAGCAGTCAGGCTAAAGGAGCAAAGCAGATTGTTGCAGTGTCATTTCCAGATCCCCTTTGAGGATGTCTCCTCTAAAGTGAAATTCACAATGTTCTGATTAGTACGCAAGAAAATTGATTTAGTTTGGCCTTGTCTGTTCAAAAGACGAATCTCAAATTTTGTTGTAATTGAGGCTGAGCCAGATCGTCACCATGAGATGCCTTGATGAGTTGGTTGTACCAGATTGGCTTGCACGAGGGTTCTCAGGTGGAGCGGCTCAGCTCCCCAGACTGGAATTGCTGGTTGTAATGAGTGTGTGCTCAGGGAAAGATCAGAAATTAACAGCTCTTCATGTCTCTTCTTTTCCCATTTGAACTGTTAGTAATGGGCATTAATAATTAAATCTTCTTCTGAGGGGAGCCCAGCAATACTATATGCGTTGCTGGGTGGCCAGAGCCATGATAAATTCAGTGCTGGGTGCACAGACATGGCGTGGATTCTGCTTCCATACCAGTCTGTATAACGGACAGGCAGCGGCAGGCTTGTGCCCAAAGGAAATGTGCCAATGTTTAAGATTTGTTGTTTATAAGTGTAAATGGATTTTTCTTAATATTGGAAATTAAAGAACCAGATTCTCTCCTGCTACGAGACTTTGTGCAGCAGGCGGGAGGCTCGGGGCTTCCTGATTTTCAGCACATAGCCCTGCCCCGCCCCCAGCCCTGGGGCTGCTCTCACCTGTGCCACCTGGCAACTGTCCCAATGGGACCAAAGGCCATCAGGGGCTAGCTGGAGTGCAGCAGTCTCTGGCCACACACCCTCCCTTCACCCTGCGCCAAGGGTGGTATGGAAGCTGGGTGCACTAGCATTGCTGGATAGGTCGAACGGTGACTGGCACCGGGGGGTATTTTTACTGTGCAGAGACCTACATGACACCAGTGTGCCGCTTGCACCCTCGTGACGAGAGCCGTGGGAGAATGAGCTGTCCCCTGAGTTCCTGCTGTAGATCTGTGTTCCCAGGGAGAACGTACAGGCCAAGAATAACCAGTCTTGACTTTCAGGACCCTGGCTGAGTTTGCTGGGCTGGCAGAAAATATCTTATTTGTAATTAGAGCAAATTTGCTCTGATTGAGAGAGACTGAATATGGAGCCAAAGTATCATTTGTTCTCTGACTTTGGCTCCCACCCTGAAGTCGAATCCCTGCGCCCATCCAGAGAGTCATGACTGTGGGACCGGGGCCCATCTTTGCACACAACCCTCCTCACTCTCCGTGGTTGGCGAAGCCAGTGGGACCATGTGGGGGACATGTTCTGGCTAAATGGATCCCTTTCCATTTAACACTGTTTGGTTTTTTAACAGTTTTGTGAGTGGAGCTGAAATGAAAGCAGCTGTTTGCTGCGCCGTTGTGATGCTGGTGCATAGCTCAGGGAGAGAAATGGCAATGGGCTATGGCGTTCCGTTGTCACCTCGAGGTCACTCGTCCGAAGCCAGCTTAGTGGCCACATTTAAGCCCTCACTAACTGGCTGCTCTGCAGCAGCCTGGGCCGAGTGACCAGGTGCTCCCAAGCCAGTTCTGCGTGTGCTATTGGTAGGGCCATACCAAATTCACAACCATGAAAACGCGTGAAATCTGGTCTTTCGTGTGCTTTTACCGTACACTATACAGATTTCATGGGGGAGACCAGTGTTTCTCAAATTGGGGTCCTGACCCAAAAGGGGGTTGCTGGGAGGTTGCAAGGTTATTTTAGGGGGGTTGCAGTATTGCCACTCTTACTTCTTCACCGCCTTCAGAGCTGGGCGGCGGCTGTTGGCCAGGTGCCCAGCTCTGAAGGCAGCACCTCGGCAGCAGCAGTGCAGAAGTAAGGGTGGCGATACCATACCATTGCACCCTTACTTCAGAGGTGGGCAGCCGGAGAGTGGCGGCAGCTGACTGAGGGCCCAGCTCTGCAGGCAGCAGCGCAGAAGTAAGGGGTGGCAATACCACACCAGGCCATCCTTAGTTCTGCACTGCTGCTGGTGGTGACGCTGCCTTCAGAGCTGAACTCCCAGCCAGCAGCCACCACTCTCTGGCCACCCAGCTCTGAAGGCAGCGCTGCCACCAGCAGCAGCACGGAAGTGAGGGTGGCAGTACCACAACCCCCCCTACAATAACCCTGCGACTCCCCCACGACTCTTTTTGGGGTCAGGACCCCTACAATTACAACGCCGTGAAATTTCAGATTTAAGTAGCTGCAATCATGAAATTTTACTATTTTTAAAATCCCATGATTGTGAAATTGACCAAAATAGACCATGAATTTGGTAGGGCCTTAACTATTGGGCTGGATACAGGAGTCACTGGACTGGGGGCTCTGGGTATGAATCTGAGAATGGCTCTCATCTGCCCTGTGTCTGGAGTCTCTGCAGACAGGGACCTAGACACTGTGCTCCCCTCAGGGGACCCCTCCAGGTCAGGGGTGTGGGGAGCTTGCCTTGTCGCTGTACCTGTTCTGGGCACGTGTGGAGGATTTCAGGGCCCAGAGCTGTAAATCCAGCTCCACCTATCATATCACGTTAATACACCACAGGGACTAGCTACGGTGTTGCAGAGTCAGATTTCAAGGTTAACGTCTGACTAAGATCGTTGTACAGTGTTCGCAGTGTAGGCTCCAGGAGTCTGTGTGCATGGAACAAAATGTGACTGTTTTCTGGGAATGCCTCAGAGGTAGAATGGCCCTGTGTGTGGTGGCTGAGGCCAGAGCAGCCTTATGGGTAGCTCTGGAGGATGTAGCCTGCTAACCCCTCTCTGCAAGTGATCTTGTAAAGGCAAGTTTTGGTTCTCGGGCCAAGTCCATGAACAATTGACCATCCCGGGAGTACTGAATAAGGGTGTAGTGCTTTACTTTCTGCTGTCAAAGGAAAGCACCTGCATGATAGCAGACTGGGGTGTGGTGTCCAGCGAATATTCATGGCAGTGACAGGCTGGGTGGGTGGTTATTTATTTCCCTAGTTCATGTTTTCAGACCAGTTTTTGCTTCTGACTGATTCTCTTGTGTTTTGTTTGGATTATGTTTTTTTATCAATATTAAAAACCCAAGACTCCCTATCCTCAAACCATCCAGGGTATGGAGAGCTATGGGGTAGCCAGGGCACCCACTCCTGCAGAACTCCTCTTGCTCATTAGCACTGAAACCCCCTTTGGTGAAAGACTTGGCAAACAGAAACACAAACAAACAACACAAGAACAGGAGCTAGGAGCCTGATGCCGTTTCTGCCAATTCTAAGCAAGACAAAAATAGTGCATTATTTATACAGAAAAACAAGACATCAAAACTGCAGCCAGGTCCTTTCTCGTGTGCCCTGTGACCCAGGGATGGATTGGAGGTGCTCCTTGCGGTGTCTGAGGCTGTTCTGGCTACAGGTCTGGGGGGACCCTAATTTTCCTTGTGATTTCCTCCCTGCTCCCTTGCAGCTTTGACAGTTCCCCTCTGTGACTGTTTTGCCCCTGTGGTTGCGATGCTGCTGCGGCCCCAGAGTGAAGCTGACAGAGTTGTGTGTCAGGGATTGGCCTCCAGTTGGTTGCCCAGGGTTCTGCGATGCATGTCCAGCAACAAGGGGCAAATTCGCATTGGTCAGATAGCGTTTTTGCAAACAGTGGCCGTGCCCAGGATCATGTGCTGTGGCTCTGACTGTGATAGGAAATGCAATGCCTCTTGTGCAGCTGCACTTGTGCTAGCAATAGTGTCGGCACAATTACAGGCAGGGCTCAGGCATCTTGAGTAGCAGGTCATGAAAACCTGCCCGGGACAAGGCTAAATAATACAGCAGTAAAAACACCGGCATGCTCACAGTTGTGCAGAAAAACAGACAGAGAATCCCATAGTGCAGACAGGCCCTAAGATGCCTGAGTTCATACCATCAGTGGGCCTGGGGTTTCCCTTACCCATGTATTCGTCAGATTTCCTTTGATCCCATTCTTCCTGTCCATCCGGAGTCAAATCACCTCTGCTTTGTTGCCTGTGATCACATGTTCGCTGTGTCTTATGGGCCATCATTGTGTTACTTGTAACCTGTTAAAAGTTAATGGTAGCTTAGGTACAAGTGATCATGACTTGATCACATTTATAATGTGCAAACAGAATTAAGTCCAGACCAGTGATATATACACTTGGTGCTTTAATGGGGCCAATTTCACAAAGCTGAAAACAGTTATGAGCTAAATCAACTGAGAGGAAGAATTTCATCAGAAAAATCTGAATGATAATTGGGAATCATTTAAGAATACCAAACTAGATGCCTCAAAAGGCACAATCCCACAATTGAGGAAGAAGGCCATGCTGGTTAAAAAACTGACCTGGTTTAGAGGGGAAGTAAAGGCAGCTATAAAAATAATAATATATGACAAATGGAAAAACGGGGAAGTTGATAGTAATGAAGATAAATCAGAAGTTAGGAATTGTAGAAAATTGATAAGGAAAGCAAAGGGACACAAGGAGAAGTCTATGCCAAGCAGAGTTAAACACAGTAAGAAGGAATTTTTAAAATATATTAGAAACAAAAAGAATCCTGATAATATTTGTCTATCAGTAGATGGAAATGGTAGAATTTTCAATAACAATGTAGAAAAGGCAGAAGTGTTCAATACATATTTCTATGCTATATTAAGGGAAACAAGAGATGATGCAGTCTCATCATATGGTGATGATAACACTCTTTCCATTCCACCAATATCTCTGGAGGATGTTAAACAGAAGCTACTAAAGTTAGACATTTTACAATCAGCAGGTAACTTGCATCCAAGAGTTTTAAAAGAGCTGGATGAGGCGCTTGCTAGACCATTAATGTTGCTTTTCAGGAAGTCTTGGAGCACGAGGCAAGTTCCAGAAGACTGGAATATTTAAAAACTGTAAACGGCATGACCTGGATAATTCTAGATCTGTCAGTCTGACATGGATCGTGGGCAAGATAATGGAATGGCTAATATGGGACTCAATTAATACAGAATTAAAGCAGGGTAATGTAACTAATGCAAATCAACATGGATTTATAGAAAGTTTGATAGATTTAGATTATAGTGTTGATGTAATATACCTAGACTTCTGTAAGGTCTTTGACTGGTTACCACACAACTTTGATTAAGCAACAATTAATTAACATGGCACACATTGAATGGATTAAAAACTGGCCAACTGATAAGTCTCAAATTGTGACTGTAAATAGGGAATCATCACTGAGCAGGTGTGTTTCCAGTGGGGTCCCACAGGGATCGATTCTTGGCTTTGTGCTGGTTAACATTTTTTTTCAATGATCTGGAATTAAAAATAAAGTTGCAGATGACACAAAAATTGGAGGAGTGATAAATAATGAAGAGGACAGGTCACTGATACAGAGCGATCTGGATTGCTTGGTAAACTGGGCACAAGCAAATAATATGGGTTTCAGTACGGCTAAATGCAGATGCATAGAACAAGGAATGTCGGCCAGACATATAGGATGGGGGGCTCTCTCCTGGGAAGCAGTGACTCTGAAAAAGGTTTGATGGTTATGGTGGATAATCAGGTGAACATGAGCTCCTAGTGTGATGCTGGGGCCAAAAGAGCTCATGTGATCAACAACAACAACATGGGCTAGGACTAGGGTGACTAGATGTCCCATTTTTATAGGGACAGTCACGTTTTTTGGGACTTTTTCTTATATAGACGCCTATTACCCCCCACTCCCATCCCGTTTTTTCACAGTTGCTATCTGGTCACCTAGCTAGGACGCACAAACGGGAATCTCGAGTAGGAGCAGAGAGGTTCTTTTACCTTTCTATTTGGCATTGGTGTGACTGCTGCTGGAATACTGTGTCCAGTTCTGGGGTTCACCGTTCAAGAAGGATGTTGATAAACTGGAGAGGGGGTCAGAGAAAAAAAAATTAGAGACAATGCCTTATAGTGAGAGACTCAAAGAGCTCAGTCTATTTAGCTTAACAAAGAGACGATTAAGGGGTGACTTGATGCCAGTCTATAAGTATCTACATGGGGAACAAAGATTTAATAATGGACTCTTCAGTCTAGCAGAGACAGGTCTAACAGGATCCACTGGCTGGAATTTGAAGCTAGACAAATTCAGACTGGAAATAAGGTGTAAATCTTTAACAGTGACAGTAATTAGCCACTGGAGCAAGTTACCAAGGGTTGTGGTGGATCCACCATCACTGACATTTTTTAAATCAAGACTGGATGTTTTTCTGACAGATCTTCTCTATGTTGGGGCAGTTCTCTGGCCTGTGTTATACAGGAGGTCAGTCTAGCTGAGCACAAAGTTCCCTCTGGCCTCAGGATCTATGAATCTACACACACAGCCCGTCAGAGTAGATGGGGAGTGTTTAACCAGAATCGTTTTTTCAACACCAAGGTGAAATGCTGCTGTTCCCCTGCATGCCTCCCAGGATCTAGGACACAGGTTCCCGCTCACTCCATCCATTTGCATTTCTGTTTTCTGTTTTTAGGCTTTGTAACCATAAAATGCTGTCGGTGCAGAAGCCAGGGGCACTGAGCTGCTGGGCAGGATCAATACAAATGCTTGCAGGAAATGTAACAGTAAGAGAGAACCAGATAGGAAACGGCCCCGAGCCTGCGTTCATATCCTGCAGAGCTAGGGGAAACCTCCAAACAGCAAAACAGGGTGGTGCTGGAGTGTTTCCAGTCACTGACTCATGCTGAAACAATGCTTGGGTGATGTTTGTGTTGGACAAGTGCATTTCCAGAGCATGTCCGAGAGCGAGTTGCTGAGGTTTCTGTTGCGTTGGCTGGGGATGGCACCTCTCCTGAGCCGTGCTGGCTCATGTCGTTATGCTGTGGCTTGTTACTTTCAGGTGATGCTCTGCATGTTTAGCTCTCCCCTGGGATCCCAGCATTGTGGGCCAGCCTTGCTCTGGCAGATTTGCTTTGGCAGTGGAGTGGACAACACAATATTGACGTACTCAGTGGGGTGCAGATGCTGCTTTCTGTGGCATGGATGCACCGTGGGTGGGAGAGGGTGTGGGGAGCCTGCACGGGTCCCTCCTCTGGCATGTTATTAAATACCATTGAAATGTAAAGCTGGGTGTGTCCCGTCCCCTTTCCTGAGCTGGGCTCGCCCTTTTCTGCCAGCTGCTGTGTATTGACCCAGGTTCTTTTCATGGCTCAGACATGCTGTACTTCCTGCTCCACTTGCATCAGACACATGGTACAGGGGATTACAAATGTCTCTGCAAGACCGGCCACAGGAAGGGGCTGATCCAGCCAGGTGCTGAGCATGATCAGCTGCCCTTGGTTTCAGTGGGAGTTGAGGGCACTCAGCATCTGCGCAGGACTGTGCCTTAAGCTAGAACGTGCCGGTAGGTTTGTAGTGGCAGAACTGGGTTCTGATGCCGCCAGCCCTTGGTCCCCAACAGGATGTGGGTTATACAGGGACTGTGTGTGTGAGGTTTGCAGGTGGGGCCCCTTAAGGACAGTCAGATACCTGGTCACATGTTCTCTGCACATAAGGGGGCTAACGCCTGGGCTGGTGCATTTGTGTTAGTGTAGGGGATTGTGGGGGTGGCTTCAACTCGGCCCCAAGGTTTATATTAGCAGATGGGGTTCTGCGCACGGAAGCACTTATGCAAAGTCATAATCTTTACAAAGCTTATTGCACCTGCTTAGCGTTCCAGCTAATCGGGTGTGCTGCTTAGTAACGTGTGCACCGGCTGGCAGAGGGCTGGGGACGATGCTCTTCATCCAGCAACTGGGCTTCCGTGCCAGCTCATGAGCTCACTGAGAGTGATTATTGTTTATTATTAGCATTGCCGTGGTGCCCAGGAGCCCCAGCCATGGACTAGTCCCCAGCGCTGCCAAAAAACAGGACAGAAAGACAGTTCCTGCCCCCAGAGGCTACAATCAAAGTACGACACAAGACACAGCCCACCAGGGGAGCACTAGGGAACAATGGGACATTGGTCAGCCAGAAGAAAAGGAGGACTTGTGGCACCTTAGAGACTAACAAATTTATTTGAGCATAAGCTTTTGTGAGCTACAGATGAAGCATCCGATGAAGTGAGCTGTAGCTCACGAAAGCTTATGCTCAAATAAATTTGTTAGTCTCTAAGATGCCACAAGTACTCCTTTTCTTTTTGCAAATTCAGACTAACACGGCTGCTACTCTGAAAACTGGTCAGCCAGAGAGGCAGTGGTCCCCGCCCGCCAGCGGCCTGACCATTCCAAACCCTCCCACCCTCTGGCCACATGGCTGCATCAACAGCCCTCTTGGATATGCAGGCAAACTCCGCAGGCTGCAGGCGTAGAGCCAGGAGTGACAGGACAAGGGTCTGACAGGAGACGCTGTTTGGCTCGCAGCTAGACCCTGATCCCCTGCACGAAGCTGGACTTCCTGAACAAGGTGTTCAGCTGAGCTGGGGGTCAGATCCCCGCTCCGGGCCATGCTGCAGGGCCTCAGGGCTACAGCGCAGTCCTGGCCCCTTTGTGCCCCCTCCACACAGGGTTGTGGACATGGAGCCGTTGGGATGGAGAGCTGCCGTGGAGTCCTCCATCCGGCAGTCTCTGCATGGCCTGCCCCCATGCAGTGGGATTGCATTGCTGCTGTTGCCGTGTGTGAGGCCCTTCCCGTCAGTGCACAGGGCAGAGCCTCGTCTTCCACGGGTGAGCGGAAAGATGCACAGGGTGGGAAATGTCCAGTCCTGAGTGCTGTGACCCCACCCTCGAGGAAGAGCCGGGCTGCTGGTCTCACCCATTGTGCCAGATCGCTGCTGTCTTGGGCTATGCTCTGCAGTTCCCTTCGGAGTGCTTCCTTTGGCAAGTACCAGCCCTGCTGTCTGTGGGGAACACCCTGCCTGAGGACGCAGCCCTCAGGGGTTGGAACCTGTGAACTGTCCCTGGGGCAAAGAACAGCCAAAGCCCAGAGCATGACTTCCTGTGTCAGCATGTGCATGTGCTTTAAACGTATGAGGCCCTGGGTTCAATTGCCAGCATCTCCAAGTTCTCTTTTTTGGGGGGTGGGGGGGAAGGGAGGGATAGCTCAGTGGTTTGAGCATTGGCCTGCTAAACCCAGGGTTGTGCGCTCAATGCTTGAGGTGGCCATTTAGGGATCTTGGGCAAAAATTGGGGATTGGCCCTGCTTAGAGCAGGGGGTTAGACTAGATGACCTCTTGAGGTCCCCTCCAACCCTGGTATTCTATGATTCCATGTGCTAATTGCCATGTGGAGCCCTGTGCTGGGATGTGCTACTTTGCAGCCAGCAGTCGACAGAGCACAGCTGGCTCTGTGACTGTGCGCCATATCTGAACGCCAGGGGGGATCGGGGCGACGGATCAGTGGGCTGTGATGCTGGATGCTTCGTGCACAACTGGGAAGTGCTGTCCCCGTGTCGGCAATGGGGAGGCTGAGGCAGAGATCACGGCGGAAGTGTCTGCACTGGGCTGCACTGTGCTCGCCCTACCGGCAGTCACGGCAGAGCTGCCGACTGCAGATTTCCTTGCCTGCTGGAGGGCGGCAGCTCACCACTGTCTGAATCCCAAGTGTGGACAAGATCTGGGTGATTTTCAGAGCCACCCTGTGGTCTGCTAATGGCACGTCTTCTCCCTGGCTCCCTGCGCAGAACACTGCTGCCTCTCGCATTGTGGGGCTGATTCGCCAGCAGGACGGCACAGGGAAACTGCTGCATTTCCCTGGGCTCTCTCAGGGTCCGGATGGCACGTAGTCTCCAGCAGCAGAACGTGGCCAGAGCTCTGTGGCCTGAGTCACCGACCGGAGCAGCAACAGAATGGATCCCAGCGGGCAATTGCCAAGGGCTCTCTGCAGGACGTTGGTTGCGGGCACGTGCTGGCTGGCGTGGTTCGTGGCTCAGATATGATGATAATCCCCTGATTTCATAGGTCACCAAATCCTGCTGATCCTAGCGCTGTCCCCGCTTGGAGAGTCTCTGCTAGTCAGGTGGGTCTGGATGGGGTGAACAGAAAACGACTGGCACCTGCAGGCTGCAGAAACGGGGCCCAGCAGCAGCACTGCCAGCCCATGGCGGATTCATACCCAGACAGGCTTGGACTAGCGAGCCTGGAACATTATCTGAGGGTGTAGGCAGGGCTGCAGGGAACCAGTGCAGGCCATCCCATCACAGCCGTGGCAGGGTTCTTGCAGCTCCGTGGGACAGTTGGCAATGGCCACTGTTGGAGGGAGGACACTAGGCCAGATGGAGCCTGGGTCCGAACCAGGCTGGTAGTGCCTGTGATGTTTGTTAACCCTCTCACTGCCAGCGCTCCTGCCAACCTGCTGTGATCTACTGATGTCCTGGTGGAGTCAGGGGTTGTGGGGGGCACGTACTTGTCCCTTAGAGTGGCTCAGTAGGTAATGGTTGACTTGGATGCATCTGGAACGGTCAGTTGCAGTCAAGGGGGTTAAAAGTTCTCCATGGACCCCTTTGCATGGACATTAGGTGCCCTACAAAAGGCAGAGGGGACGCCTGTGGGGGATAAGAACAGCCATAGTAGGTCAGACCAATGGTCCATCTAGCCCAGTGTCCTGTCTTCTGACAGTGGCCAATGCCACTGGGACAGGGCAATTGCCGAGTGATCCATCCCCTGCCAGCGAGTCCCAGCTTCTGGCAGTCAGAGGTTTAGGGACACCCAGAGCATGGGGCTGTGTCCCTGCCCATCTTGGCTAATAGCCATTGATGGACCTATCCTCCATGAGCTTATCTGATTTTTTTTTTTTAACCCAGTTATAGTTTTGGTCTTCACAACATCCCCTGGCAACAAGCTCCACAGGTCAACTGCGCGTTGTGTGAAGAAATACTTCCTTTAGTTTGTTTTAAACCTGTTGCCTATTAATGTCATTGGGTGACCCCAAGTTCTTGCGTTGTGAAGGAGTAAATAACACGTCCTGATTCAGTGTCTCCACACCTGTCATGATTTTATAGACCTTGATCATCCCCCCCTTAGTCGTTTCTTTTCCAGGCTGAATGGTCCCAGTCTTTCTAATCTCTCCTCATACAGAAGCTGTTCCATACCCCTCATCATTTTAGTTCCCCTTCTCTGCACCTTTTCCATGACTAATCTCTCTTTTCGGAGATGGGGTGACCAGAACTTCACCCAGTATTCTAGGTGTGGCATTATGATATTCTCTGTCTTACTATCTCTCCCTTTCCTAATAGTTCCTAACATTCTGTTTGTTTTTTTGACTGCCACTGCACATTGAGTGGATGTTTTCAGAGAACTGTCCAGTGACTCCAAGATCTCTTTCTTGAGTGGTTACATGCCGGTATTTAGCCTTAGATGGAGTTTACCACCAGCTTTGGGCTGCATTCCCAAGCAACCCGACTCCAAGAAGACCCGGTCCCGGCGCACCGGGGGCCACTACCGGCCTCACACCGTCCACAAGCTGTGCCTCAATCAGAAGGCTTGAACTCTCTCTTCAAAGTTCTTTTCAACTTTCCCTTACGGTACTTGTTGACTGTCGGTCTCGTGCCAGTATTTAGCCTTAGATGGAGTTTACCACCAGCTTTGGGCTGCATTCCCAAGACCCCATCATTGTATATGTGTATATTGGGATTATGTTTTCCAATGTGCATTAATTTGCATTTATCCACATTGAATTTCATCTGCCATTTTGTTGCCCCGTCACATAGTTTTGAGAGAGACTTTTGTAGTTCTTCACACCCTGCCTGCGACTTGACACAAAACTATTCAAGACAGTCATCTGCAAATGTTGCCACCTCCCTGTTTACCCCTTTTCCCAGATTCTTTATGAATGTTGAATCGGACTGGGCCCAGCACAGACCCCTGGGGGACCCTGCTATTGTCCTCTCTCCATTCTGAAAACTGACCATTTATTCCTACCCTTTGTTTCCTATCTTTTAATACTGCTCAGTTCTATTCTGATTTGACTTGCTCCTTTCACAGGCAAATTCCCCCCGAGTTTCAGGTGTAAAACCGAGTGCCAGCAGCTCAGGACTCAGACTAGAGCTGGAGCTTGCCTGTGGTTGCTGTGCCTGCCATGGGCAGGCTCCATCTTCATGGCCCTTGTGCCACCCTGGGCTCTCCGGCTGTGCAGGGGAAAGACTGGGGGATCCAGGGTGTTGTGGATCCTCTGGCATTGCCTCGGAGCCAGTTACAGTGTGCAGGGGCTGGGTCTTGGGGCTGGGAAATGCCCCAGGGGCTCTGGCAGATTTGTTTTGGCCATGATAGTACCACTGTTTGTTTCCTCCCTGGGGGAAAGTCCATGGCTATATTCAGTGCTGTGCCTTCCTGTTGGGAGCACGAAACCTCCTTCAGGGCAGGCGCTGGCCACAGACCCTCTGCACGTGTGGTCCCTGTGGCCTGTCCAAGTCCAGCCAGCCCATTCTTCCCAGCCGTTCCTCCTCCTGGCAGCGTTGGCTGCTGCCGAGCACTGCCAGCAGCACCTGATGATTCCTGACAGGCTTGCACAAGCTCCCAGCACGCATGAGCTAGGCATGCAGAGCAGCCTTCTGCCCGTCAGGAGATCAGCCACTGCAAGGCTGCACATTAATTTGCAGTCAGAGCTGCTGTTCTATGTGTGGGGAAGAACGGAGCCTAGGAATTGTTGGGCAATTGCTCCTTAGAAGAAGCAGCCAGAATTACAGAACAGCCAGTGCCTTTAGAAACTGGCAGGAGACACTCTGATTTGCAGAGAGCAGCAAGAGCTGTACTGTAAGCTTCTCATCAAATAAATACCCCCTGTTTTGTAACCCACTGTGTGCGCACACGTTCTCACATACGCTCTGTCCGGGGCGGGGGAAGGTGATATGATGTGTGTGCATCATGGGGCAGTGCTGACTGAACATCGCTGAGCAGCTGGCCCAGGATTTCTTTTTTCTGAGTCCAAAACTGACTTTATTCTTTTCGTAGCTTTGGCAAAATTGTATTCGCCCATTTTGGAGAATCCCAAGTGCTTCAGAGACGATACTTCTCAGCAGCTGAGAACGCTTAAGATAACATGTGGGTGTGCGCAAGTGCTTGGATAAGTCAAAGTGTTTTTTTAGTAAAAGCCCCGAACTTGCCAGGGATGGACTAGGGCTGTGATCCTACACATAGACCCTTGCCAGGGTTGGGATCTGAGTGTGCGAGGCCTTGCTGTCGTTAGGGCTTTGCTTAGTGCTTGCTCCTGGCTGGATTGCACAAGTTTCCAGCAGCCAGCTGTAGCCAAGAATCAGAGGCCATGGTTCACAATACAGGCATGAAGGTCTCTGCTTTTCTCATCATTCAGGGCAGCTGCATCTCCTCTCTCTCCGCTGCCTCCCCCCATTCCTGAGATGGTGCTTATCTGGGTGATTATTGACATCTTCTGCATTTAATATGTTCTGTGCATTTTACTCTCTGGGTAATTAGCAGCAGTGATGAGATGCTCTCCTGTTGCTTTGCCATGTTGCTGTCTGAGCTAAGCTCTGTGTGTCTAGGTGTTTATACCACACTTGTAACTGCAGTGCTTGCATATAGGGGGCAGGACTCTCTGGGTGGCAGAGAGCACAGAGATCACCATTTCATGCTGCTCCAGCCTGGCTGGCCAGCTCTCTGCTGGACCTGCTGGGCACGTTTCAGACTTGGACCAGGACCCAGTGGAACCAGCAATGTCTCTTGCCTGGGAAGACGTTTTGTGCGTAGCCAGCTCTTGACGGCACTGTGGCTTGCAGCAGACACGGCTGAGGCGACTGTCATGTGATCTTGCTGAGGGGAAAGGATGTGGATTGTGCTGGCCTGGCAGCACCCGGAGGGCAGACTGTTGTCACTAACCAAACAGACAGTCCCTGTCTGAAGTTGGAAGTCTATGCCTACCCCCTGCACTTCTCTATGGGAGCTCAGCCTGCTCTTGACAGAGCTGGTGAAAGCCAGAACCTTCATCTTTGTGCACACAAGACCTAATGAGCGCTAACCCCCGCACAAAGGAAATACCAAGCCTTGAAGACCTGCAATGGAATCAGTGTCGGTCAAAATGCCCTTTGCAATCAGTGTTGAAAGAGTCTTTGATCTGACGAGGCCCTGGAGCCACTAGGAAATCATAGACCCTTGGTAAAAGCTGCCCAGAATTATTCACATTTGCTTTGGGAAAACGGGGCGTGTTGCTCCCTCTTCTGCATGAACCTGCACCTGTCCATCCCTCCGCATCTCCCCTGGCTCTGGCCTGGAGGCAGAGGTGATCAGGGTAGACTTCGTTGTGTTGGGGCCTCACCCAAAGCCCACCGAAGTCCGCGGGAGTATTTCCATTGACTGCAGTGGGCACAGTCCAGCTGTGTGTGTGCACTACTGGCAGGAATGCACCATGTCCCTGTGCGGCCTGCCCCCGCTGCAGCCCGTCAGCCCAGGCGGGAACATGCAGCACGTGCTTCCCGGGGGCAGCTGCAGGGAGCACTGAGCATGCTCAGAAACAATAGCTCTGTAGTGGTCCCTTCACCGTGGAACAGCCACAGGGACCTCATCTGCAGGGGTCAGCCGAGCGCTCCGGCGTGGTCCTGAGCAAAGGGAGTGGCTGTGTGTGGACGGCACTAGTGACACAGGCGGCAAGCAGCACGCTGCCGTGCGGGGCAGATTGGCCCGAGTGGACAGTTACAGCCTCAGAGGAGCTTTTCCCTCCCCCCAGAAGCTACGAGGGAATGAAGTGGGGCTACAGTGAAAAGAACACTGCATGGGACCTTCCCTGCAGCACTGACTGCCTTAGCTCATCCATCTCCACGCACGTGCCGTGGGAGGGGGACGTATCCTGGAGCTGTGGTGAGCTGCAAGATGTCTACCCCCCTGAGCGGTGGAATAGGGATGGGGCAAACCAATTTACTCTGCTCTTCCCCACCTCCAGTGCCTGGCTACACTGGGCCGTGGATCCAGATGGTGCTGGGCCGGCCCTGTGCTCGTCCTGACTCCTGGCTGTGCAGACAGCACCTGTTGTGTGCCAGAGGAGGCAGGACAGGTGGGAGCGCTGCTGGAGGACCCGTGGGCAGGCAGGGGTCCAAGTGGGCTGTCTGTTGCTGTGCACCGGCCCTGCTCACCGCTTATATGCAGATGGGGAGCGGTTTATATCTGTGTTGTCAGGATGCGGCACTTTTGATTGAAATGAGCTGGTGGTGGTGGTTCTGTGCTCGATACGGGTGTTCTCAGGCTGTGCCGGGTGTGTGGGGGGTGTCCCATGGGACTGCCAGGGTGCAGGGCATGGCAAGGGCATGCATTGCTTCTTGGCTTGCCGTCTGCACTGGGTGCGAAGCAGATGTACTTCGCAGGGCTCAGAGTTTTGTGTGTTCTGCTTGGGGGGTCTTCGCATGTCTGCTTCGGTGGGGTGAGTGCTGTGATGATTGGCACCCTGGCTAGTGTGTCTGGGTGGGGGAATAAGAGGATTTTATTTTGTTTGAACCAGTTGGGAATGTTTACAATGTTTACGGCCTTGCTCATCCCATGCTCAGAGCTGGTGGGGACTGCCCAGTTAGTAGTAAATATCCAACAATAGACACCAACAAGTCTGTGACCAAGGAAAGAAAGTATTTGGGGATGTGAGGGGGTTACTTATGGCTGGCAAACACTCCAAAATCTCCAGAGGAGAGGTGCCGGAGCAGCATGAGAGAGCTCGGCTCAGCACCTTCTGCACTTCTCAGGCTGTTGGAGGAGTGTCTCCCTCGTGGCACCAAGGAACCTGAAAGAATGTTCTTAGCCCTGGGGCCTGACATTCTGCAACTCAGTTCTGTTTGGTTCTGAATTAATGCAAATGGGAAAAGGGTCCGGGTGTGTCTGTTACACAGTCGCATGCAGCTAGATATGAAATAACAGTGGGGCCTATACAGTGGGCTGTCCTCCATGTGGCTCTCTGGGAGAGCTGGATGATCAGTTAGTGAAGCTGTAATATTATCCCCAGAGTCGTGCCAAATGCTTGGTACAGCCCCTGGGATCCTGCCGGCTGCGCTGCTGAGAAGAGCTGTGGCACAGTACTTCTAGCATGGTGCTGGGCTTTAGATCTTTAGGGCCCTTGTGCCAAAGCCATGCCTGGTGAATCTCCATGGACTTCAGGAGACTCGCCCCAGGGATGCATTTGGCCCATGGTCAGGACCCATTGATAGTGGTAGCAGTAGCGTAAACCAGTAATAGACAGTGTCTGCTACCAGCCACCGCCTGAGGTTCCTGCCCCTTCACCCTTGCCTCTCCCGGCCTCAGCTCTCAGAGCACTGGCTGGCAGCTCAGACAAGGTGACATTGCTTTCAGGGAGCAGGAGAGAGTTTTTCATCCGCTCTGGGATTTCTCCTGTAAGGTACCCGACCTATGCACAGCGTCATCACAAAGAGCGTGCTGGCCTGCCTCAACCCGTGCACCCCTGCCCTCGCGGGCGCTGCTAACAACAGCGAGGCACCTGTCTTGGAAATGGCATCATGCCAGCCCTTGCAGCTTGGCAGTAGGCACCCTCCATGCCACGCGCGGTGGCAGGCCAGGGAAGGAGGATTCTTGACAGGATGGATTAATGCACAGTGCTAGCGGCGTAGTGCTGGGGCAGGGAGAGAGTGGAGGACAGGGACTGAAGAGCAGCAGCCCAAGGAGGTGAGGAAAAGGATGCAGCCCTGGGGGAAGTCTTAGCTGAAATGGGGGGGCTGTGGATGCTACTGCACGGGGCTGTCAGGGTGTGCGAAGTAGATGGGTCTCACGTTCCTTGCACCGATCCTAAGGGAAGAGAGGAGATTCCCTTAACTGCCTCAATGTTCAGAGTGCAGGGGACAGAGCCCCGCACTAAGGCTTCCGAGTAGCAGCCGTGTTAGTCTGTATTCGTAAAAAGAAAAGGAGTACTTGTGGCACCTTAGAGACTAACAAATTTATTAGAGCATAAGCGTTCTCTGTGTGTGTGTATATAAATCTCTCCTCTGCTTTTTCCACCAAATGCATCCGATGAAGTGAGCTGTAGCTCACGAAAGCTTATGCTCTAATAAATTTGTTAGTCTCTAAGGTGCCATGGGTACTCCTTTTCTTTTTACTAAGGCTTCCTGCAGCCTAAAACATTGGTTGTTGCTGTGTTCCCTTGGCTCGCCACCTGGAGCTGTCAGCCAGGGACTCTGGAGAGCTTTGGCGGCGTGGTGACTGGCTCTGAGCTGAAATGCCAAACCCCCCTAATCTCCAATTGTCAATTGACAGAGTTTGTTTTTGAACAAGCTTGGGAACGTAAACAGGGAAATGGATCCCAGCTGGTGGGGTGGGGTGGGCTGGTGCTAGTGCTCCCTCCAGGAGGAGGCATGTTGAAAAGCTTCCATGTTTCGCTGAGAGTTGGTAGTGGAGAAGCAAGCTGGGCTGCACAACCCTGGAGAGGCAAGCTGGCTGGAGCCCCAGCCCAAAGGACGCGCAGTTGGTGTTTGTCTCCAACCTCTCCTGGTCTCTGGTTCTCTTCTCTTACTGTCTGGAGTGCTGGGAGCAGTGAAGGGCTGTGGCTCAGGTGCAGGGAAACCCTTCCTTCCAGACCCAGCTGTCCTTTCAGCCCAGATGCCTTGTGTGCTTTGTGAGGAATAAAGCAGAAGTCCAGGGCCTCCAAGACTCTGGAAGAGCATGTGTCTGTTTCTCTAACCACGTACCCCGGGCTATGTTACTGAACCCGTAAATAGTCCCAGTGCATCAGATCTGGGTCTTGTCTCAGCCCCTAGACATGGGGCCCTGGGGCCCTTTTACTGTTAATGACCCCAGCAGCCAGCCCCTCAGTCTGACATTGCATCCCAAAGCTGTCCTGTCCAGCAGTCCAGCACCACTAGAGGCTGAGAGCTGGCTTGGTGTTGACGCTGAGTGCCCCTCACTGAGTCACCAGCTGCAGGAGCTTTCATCCATGCACAGACCCAGCCCTGCACTGCGCAGTGTTACCAAGCTGCCGCTGGAGGCCAAACACGTGGCCAAAGGGGTTCTCCAGGAGGGAGCTGCGTATACCTTCTCTCTCATCATGCAGGCACAGGGCTTACGGCAAGCCAGGTACCCAGGTTTGCGTGTTGTCTGGGCCAGATTGCAGGAATGCAAGTTTCTATCACTCAGATTCCCTGGAAGCTTTGGGCAGTAAAATAATTTCTTGACAGTCTGACGAGAACTTTACAAGACACCCAAGCAGCCAGCTAGGTTTTGTTGTGAACCTATTATGCTGTAGGTGAATCTCAGGCAACTGCAGTCAACAAACTCCTAATAAGCTGTCTTCCTCTAGGGCCATGTGTTTTTCACAGCTGTCCAGAATGTCTCTTCAGCTCCAGGGAGTCCTATCAGCTTTCCAGCCCCTTTCCTCATCTGGTAGGGCCACGGTCATCATTCAGCAAAGCCGCACTTTCCCCAGCTGCTGTTCACCCCCCATCAACAGTTCCTGGTGTTCTTTCTCAGCCCTTTGCGCTGCCCTAGCTCTTCGCTCATGAGTCCAAACCTCTTTGCTCATGTCATTAGTCCTGGAGAAGGTGGAGTCATGGCAAATCCTTGGTCAGCAACGGATTCACTGACTGTCAGACGTCGGCTCCAATCCAGCCAAGGCCAACAGTGACCAAAATTGTTCCCTTCCTGGTGCCTTTGTAGGGGTGTCTGTGGATGTCTGGGCAAGTGTCCACATCCCACAGTCCAGCCCTCCGTGGTCCCCTGGGGCACAGAGACTGATGCCCTGCTCTCTCCTGCAGGCGGTGCCTCCAGGGTGCAGGAAGGGAGGAGAGAAGTGATGGGTCCCTGAGTCAGTGACACGTGTAGGCACATTCGTGCACCTGGACCCAAGTTTGAAACCAAGTTTGATCCAAGTTTGAAACCATGCCTACCCCATGGAGCTGCAGACTTCCTAAAGAGAAGAGAGAGAAATCACATCTGGCCAGCTGACCCGCCTGGCGCCCCAATGCCTCAATGCGCCCCAGGGCCAGAAGTGTAGCATGACGCCAGCGTTTGGTCTGGGCTTGGGCTACTGGGCTGGCACTGGCGGAGTGGAAGGCCGGATCTTTCTCCCGCTGTCAGGGGAAAGGCCCAAGCACTGGCTGCAGGAGTGTTAGGCCAGGAACTCTGCTCTCTGTTCCTGTGAAAGTCTTCACACATGTCCTGCTCGCCAGGCACCAGCCACTCCTTGTAAAACGCGGTCACCCCAAGCAATCGGGTGGCACTGCTAGGCGATATTTGCCCTCACAGCCCAGATCCCCAGAGCTGGGGGCTGCTCCTTTTGCCCTGCATGCATCATCTTGCCTGACATGATAGAGAGAAGATAAGTCGAGTGGCTGACATAGGACTCCATTAATAAAGGATTAAAGGAGAGTAATAGAATTAATGCCAATCAACATGGCTTTTTGGAAAAATAGATCCTGTCACACTAACTTGATATCATTTTTGTTGAGATTATAAATGTGATTGGTAAAGGTAATAGTATTGATGTAATATATTTAGGTGTTTGTGAGGCATTTGACTTTGGTACTGTATAAAATTGTGGTTAAAAAAACTAGAATGATATAAAATTAACCTGGCAGACATTAAATGGATTGAAAACTGGCTAACTGATTGGTCTCCAGATGTAACAATAAACGGGAAATTGACATTGAGTGGGTGTGTTTCCAGTAGGGCCCTGCTGGGATCAGTTCTTGGCCTTACATTATAGAATATCTTTATCAATGACCTGGAGGAAAACAAAATCATCCCTGATAAAGTTTGCAGGTGATACAAAAATTGGGTGAATGTTAAATAATACAGAGGACAGTTCTGATACAGAACAATCTGGATCACTTGGTTAACTAGGCGAAAGCTAATACTATGTGTTTTACTAATTGTAAATGTATATGTCTGGGAACAAAGAATGCAGGTCATATTTACAGGCTGGAGGACTCTTTCCTGGGAAGCAGGGACTCTGAAAAAGATTTGAGCATAAGCTTTCGTGAGCTACAGCTCACTTCATCGGATGCATCCGAAGAAGTGAGCTGTAGCTCACGAATGCTTATGCTCAAATAAATCTGTTAGTCTCTAAGGTGCCACAAGTACTCCTTTTCTTTTTGCGAATACAGACTAACACGGCTGCTACTCTGAAACCTGAAAAAGATTCAGCGGTGTTGGTAGATAATCAGCTGAACACGAGCTCCCCGTGTGACACTGTGGCCAAAAGAGCGAATATGGTCCTGGGATGGATAAATGGGAGCAGGGAGGTTATTTTCCCTCTGTATTTAGCATTGGTGTGATGACAGCTGGAATCCTGTGTCCAGTTCAGTGTCCACAGTTCAAGGAGGATGTTGATAAATTGGAGACGGTTCAGAGAAGAGCCAAGAGAATGATTACAGGATTAGAAAACCTGCCTTAGAGTGATAGGATCAAAGAGTTCAATCTATTTAGCTTAACAAAGAGAAGGTTAAGGGGTGACTTGGTCACAGTCTGTCAGTACCTACATGGGGAACAGCTATTTGATAATGGGCTCTTCAGGCTAGCAGAGTTAGGCCTAGCATGATCTAGTGGCCAGAAATTGAAGGCAGACAAGTTTAGAATGGAAATAAGGTATACATTTTTGAGTTTTTTCCGCCAAATGCATCCGATGAAGTGAGCTGTAGCTCACGAAAGCTTATGCTCTAATAAATTTGTTAGTCTCTAAGGTGCCACAAGTACTCCTTTTCTTTTTATTTTTGAGAGAGAGAGTTACTGACCATGGGAACAACTGGGTTGTGGTAGATTCTCCGTCATTGGCAATTGGGTGTTTTTCTGAGAGCTCGGCTCTAGGAATTATTGTGGTGCAGTTCTCTGCCTCTGCTGTACAGGAGGTCAGACTAGATCAGTGGTTCTCAAACTGTGGGTTGCGACCCCATTTTAATGGGGTCGCGAGGGCTGGTGTTAGACTTGCTTGGGCCCGGGGCCTGAGCCCCACTGCCTGGGGTCCAAGCCTGGAGTCCAAGCCTGAGGGCTTCAGCTCAGGGCAGCAGGGCTGAAGCCCTTGGGCTTTGTCTTTGGCCCCCCCTTCTCCTCCTCCCAGGGCAGTGGGGCTCAGGCTTTGGCCCCACTGCCTGGGGTAGCGAGGCTCAGATATCTCAGGCTTTGGTCCCCCTTCTGGCAGTCGTGTAGTAATTTTTGTTGTCTGAAGGGGGTCATGGTGCAATGAAGTTTGAGAACCTCTGGACTAGATGATCACAATCGTCCCTTCTGGCCTTGGGATCTATTAAAGGCACAGCACTTCCTCATTTATAGCAGGTATCAAATCTCTTGTTGACTTGAATGGGAGCAGGTCCTAAGCAATTATTGTACCATGGCCCTTGTCATCTCTTCATGGCAAACCTGTGAAAGTCAGAGGGATTGTGGGTGCACAGGAGATGTAGATCTGTGTGTGTGTGTGTGTGTGTGTGTGTGTGTGTGTGTGTGTGTGTGTGAAAGAGAGAGAGACAGATAGACAGACATATACAAACATATACAATATATGGAAATATCCATTTTCACCTTTGAGGATATTCTTGGTGATTTAACAAGAAGCTATTTTAGAACATATTATCACAGCCCTGCCTTGAAGCCCTACTGTATGCCAGGATCGTCGGTCTGCCAAGCAGTGATAGGTTGTTTATTTCTAAGGCAGACAGCTCTGAGGTAGGACAGTCGTCTGAGCTGGCCGGGCAGCAGCACAGAGCGTTAAAGGAAACATCAGAGGAAGCCAGGCCAGCGACTGTGTGCCCAGTGCTCAGCCGGCAGGGGAAGTCCTTGTGGAATTTTTTATCTAGCTTTCCTGGGCTGTGTGCTTTGAATGCTGGGAAGTGCTATTCTCCAGATGTTTCCTAGCACATGGACGCTCTGTTTATAAACAGTTGCTCACAGCAGAGCCCCTCTGCAAAGGGTAGCCTTCAGCCAAGGGACGCAGGGATGCAGAGTCATTAACAACACAAGTGAAAAACTTGACTGTGTTTTGTTTTGGGGTCAAGGCCCCTGGGCTGCTCTCTTGCCCTGGCTTTGTCTGGAGCCTATTTCCTCTTTTCTGAAAGGGATCGTGGAGGCTAACGAAGCTACGCCATGATCAGGCCTGAAGTTTAGTGAAAGGCTGAAAGTTTCTCCTCTCCACAGAGCAACTTCCTGCTGCTTGTCAGCCTGGGGAGAAAGCAGGGCTAATGAGGTCTGTCGTCCTGCCTTTGCTGGGGGCTCCTTGGTGGCCAAGAGAGCTGGAGTGGTCACAAGGCAGGGCGTCACTCCACGTCGGGAAAATGTCTCACTCGGTTAACTCCAGAGGCCAGATCTTGGGCTGACTTAATGCAGCCTAGCGCGGTGGAGGCCACTGGATGCAGCTGAAGGCCCAGCCAGCAGAGTTTTACACAGTCCGAGAGAAGGGCCGTTAGTAGCTCAGCTTTTGCCCTCCTCTCACGACCGATGTACCATGGTCGGAGTCTGTCCCCGGGGGCCTTGCCAGCAGGGGGAGTTTGGAGCAACAATTTCTGGCGGTTGCTGGTCCCTATACCACCCACCCCGTCCCAGTAACAATGGGATGTGCTGATGTTGCAGGGTACTGCAGGCCGGGGCACTGTAGTCCCTGCAGACACCCGAGGGGTGGAGACACTGAGGCCTGGCCCAGCTCCATGGAGCTGGGGGGGGGGGGGGGGTTGTGTCTCCCTTTGATTTCAGTGCTGTTGGCTCACAACCAGTGAGCAGAGAGGGCCTGTCTGCACCAGGAAGCTAATTCGGTTTAAGGTGGGGGGTGATTTTAAAGCGGACATAACCCTGGAGTGACAAGTCTTTGGTATGATGGCATCTGGCTGCAAAAGTGTGGCTCCATCCTCCATCCGCAGAGGGGTTTGTGAACAGACGCCCCCACTATCAAGTTTCAGAGCAGTAGCCGTGTTAGTCTGTATTCGCAAAAAGAAAAGGAGGACTTGTGGCACCTTAGAGACTCACAAATTTATTTGAGCATAAGCTTTCACGAGCTACAGCATCTGATGAAGTGAGCTGTAGCTCACGAAAGCTTATGCTCGAATAAATTTGTTAGTCTCTAAGGTGCCACAAGTCCTCCTTTTCTCCCCCCCTATCAAAGCATCCCCATTCAGGCCGTGACCCTGAGCCCCATGTGAGATTCTCCTCTGGCCCCTTCCCTGGCTCCTGGCACAGCCGATGTCACAAAGCCGTGAACTGCAGATAGCACATTTATTGGATGACAGTGTGCCAGGGAGACTGGGGCTTTCCCTGCATTCCCAAATGCACACTAAAGGCAGCTTCTGCCTGGCCAGGACACAGCTCCTGTCTGCTCTAGCTGTAACCATGTGGGAGGACTCTGTGGTCCCCAGAGCCCCTGGTTAGTTCTCACTGTTAGTTTTGGTTCCCCTTTGCTTATCCCATGAATACCAGAGTCTCCCGAGCACGTGGTGAGGGGATTTGGTCTGGCCTGAGAGGAAGGGCTAAAACTGCAGTGGCCAGGGTAAGCGGTAAGCCTGGCAGCAGCCCCCCCAGTGGGAGCACTGCAGTGTTACTGACCAGGGAGTGAGCGGAGCAGAGCGGGGACCCGGCTGGGGCCATCCCACCCAGCAGGCATGCACTCACAGGACCGAATGGCGGGTGAGCGTCCGTCCCTTGAAGTAGTCACCTCTCAATGAGACGCCTTGGGACCATGCCACTTGCTTGCTGGGTGCATCAGGGCCATGTGCTTGTGGGGAGGTTTCCTGGAGCCTGGACACGCGGTGGGAATGGCAGGCCATGCAGTGCATATCCTGCTGCTCATGTGAGCGTCTGGGTTCCCCTCCCTGACCCGTGCTGCCAGGCGACCGTGTTGCTGTCGTGGCAGCAGGAGCCTGCGGGTCTCTGAGGCCTGCAATAGCAGCTGCACAAACCCTAACCCTAACCCGCACCACCAAGAATGTTGTCTCCCACAATGGTATAGGGCTCTCCGTAGCCCCTCGTGGGAGCTCTCAGGCCGTGGTGTGTCCCATCTGTGGGGGCTCTGTGCTTTAGGGCCTGATCCTGTGCTCATCTCTGCTGGTCCAAAGCAGAGGAACGGGGCATCCGGGAGTCAGATCTTCCCCCTGCGAGTGCAGGCTTGCAGCCTCCCTCAGGCAAGGCCTGGGCTCTCTGGCCTGCCCAACCCCCTGCTTCCCCCTGTGCCACTTGCCGGGCAGTGTGAAGATCCTCACGACGCTGAGAGCTGAACATGGGAGGAGAGCATAATATCAGACTTTGGCCCAGGAGCCACAGCTCGAATCCTCTGCTTCTCCTCGTATTTAATTCCAGAGCAATGCAGAATCCAGTGTCTCGTGCTGGGAAGTGGGGGTCCAGTTTGCTGCAGAGTGCAGGGGCCGTCAATACAGTTTGTCAAGGCGCTCCGTGAGCACAGCCTATGTTCACGTTGACGGTGTTTTCACAGGTGTCACATGCCCTACCCCCTCTACCTCAGTCCCATTGAGCAGAAGGAAACCACCTCGGGCCTACCCAGCGCTTGTGCGGGCGATCCTGAGAGCCTCCGAAAGCACTGCTGGGCCTTGAGCTAAAGTCCTGGCGGCCACAGGGGCGCACTCCTGCAGAGACCTTGGCTCGCCTGGCGCTGTGCGCAGAGGGTGCAATGCTAAGGAGCCGCACAGCTGCATGGGACCCAGACAGGCCACACTGGGTGGATTCTCATGGCTGTTTTCTTTGTTCCTTTCCATGTCATTCTTCTTCCCCCTGAAGTGCCTGTCTCAGGCACCTGGTCCCATTAGCCTGGCTTCTCGGCTCCACATTTCATTTCTTCTTGATTTGCCTGTGATCTGAGTATTCTACAGCCCTGGCGTGTTCCATTGTTTTGACGCTCCTGCTTATTCCGTCCTTCTAGAAACATAAAACGTTTCCATTTGTTACCCCCCCCCATCAAAAAGCACCTGCAGCAGCGTTGCTTTTAAAGCAAAAACAAAGCATGTTGGAATGAGCGTGCTGGAAAAATTACAGCTGGCCCTGGGGTTAGTGGAGAAAAATACCAGGGCATGCGCAGCCTGGCTGGAGTCTGGGGAGGGTGAGGAGCTGGGGCTTAGGCCTGGTCTTTCTGTGGAAAGCTGACGTGCATGGTTATCAGATATGGGAGGTTGCAGCCCGGAGAAACAGAACTCTGCCCAACCCGCAGGCTTGGGGGACAGCTGGGCTTTCGCTGTAGTGTGTACTCTGGTGTTTGAGGTTCAGGGTCATTGCCCATGTGGATTTCAATGCAGTGGTCAGTTTAGGTGGCACGCCGTTTGTGTTGTGTTTTACTTTGCTGTCGTATTGAGGAGTATGAAGCACCCACCTGGATTTCCTTCCCAAATGCTGAAGTTTCTGTTTGCAGGAAAATCAGGAAAAGGTTCCAAGGTGTTTAGGGATGAAAAGCCACAGCCTGATCATCTGCCAGGCAGCTGCGTTTAGTAGCTCCTACTGACCAGAGAAATCAGCAGCCCTCAGGCGCCAAGGAGAACACTAGTTGTGACAGCGTATCCTCCCGGAGCACTCCCAGGCTCTTTTATTTGGTAACCACACAACAGACACATGGACTCCAGCCTGCCTCTGTGCTCCGGGAATCACCAGGATGAATTAATGGTTTAAGTCCAGCCTGCCAGTAGCTATAGAAAACATGCTCCCAGAGCACTAGCAACTGCACGTCTAGGCTAGATCCATGTCGGGGGAACTGCACCGCCTGCCCTGCAGGGTCTGTGTGTGTATTTGGGTATGTCGGTGCCTCTCTGGAGCTCTGTGAGCTTGAGCCTGACTCTGCAAATGCTTATCCCACACAGCGAACTGGCTGCACTGAATCACCCAAAACAGGGATCTGGATCAGACGCTGAATGCACGATGGAACTGCCTGTGGGGTGCACTTTACTTTCCAGACAGCAGCCTGGCTAGGCCACCTCTTGAACCCCTGGGAATCGGTGGGGAATTTTACCAAATCCTGTAGAATTTTCCTCCCAGACTCTGCAGAAATTTGGGTGCGGGAGGAAGGGGAATTTCTCCTGCAGATTCTCTCCGACGCTCAAACACTGGGTAATGTTTGTCCGCACTGAGTGTAAACTCGGGTAGCTGACTTTACTCACTTCTCGTATGGGGAATATGGAGTTTAGTTTGGGTTAGTTTAATCACTTATATTTTTTTGTCAGTACACGACCATTAGATCACATTGATTTGTCACTTGGTTGTTTCACTCTGGTTTCCTTTAAAGAAAATTGAACTCTTCCATCCCTCTTGATCTCATCCTCCTCCCCCCGCACCTCCACGGGGCGCTCCCTTTGACTGGGCTCCCTCTTCCCATACTCCTAGCTAAAGAGAACCAAAATGCCACAATTAAAGGAGCGGTTTGGCAGAATGGTCAGTGACGGTGAGATCTGCACGAGAGACCACGCCAGTGGGATGCCAGACCACTCCAAAGCAGCTGTTGTTGTTGGTTGGATTTGAACCTGCACCTAAAAGGTTAAAAGCTGTCCATGCTGTTACCAGCTCCCGGAGCTATCCGCTTCCTTGCCACTGAACTGTTCTCACCCTCATGTACTCTGTGCCTTTGGCAGCTGAGCCTCAGGTCTGTTACTGCAGACACCGGGTCTTCGCGTCTCTGAAGAGCTGCACTGGGATTCCCTTGTGAACAGTGCAGTCACACGTGCGCGCACACGCACTGTGACTCTACCTAGTACATAACAGGACAAGGGAAAGTAACACTTCCTCCTCCAGGTTTTGGCTCGGGACTAAACAATTGCTGTTTGTTTGTCCACTAAAACGCAGGGTATTGTTCTCTTCCCATTACTGCGTCTGTATTTACTTGGATTAGCGGCTGCACGCTAATCCCCTGGGGAACGATGCTGCTCTAAAACTGATTTAGTCATTTAAAGTAAATCTGCTTTTCTGCCTGGTCAAGCTGGGGCTTTAGCCCAGCCCTGTGCTGGTGGATGGCGCAGTCGAGGGATGAGTGGTGCTCTGGGTTGTGGCTGTGTCAATGTTCCTGTTACAGCGACGGGTTATAATCCTGTTTTCAAGGGTTATAATCCAGCTCTTCAACAGTCGCTCTGGGCTATCCCTCGGCTATCGAGGGTGCAGCACGTTTCTTTAAAATAAAAATGTGAAACAAATGATCAGTCCCATCGCTTACGAGGTGCCACCGTCCCTTTCCCCTCTTGGTGTCTGGCTCTGTCCCTTCCTCTGCTCTGCCATTATTTTCTCTCGTTTCCATGGGTGGAAGCTGATTATTTTCATTATAATGCTTGAGCGCTCAGAAGAGAAGCTGGATCAGGTAATACATAGAGATGGGCTGGAGCCCCAGCCCTGATCCAGAGGCCCCGAACATTGAGGAAGTGTCGCTCCGGAGCCAAGCTTTGGGGTGCAGATCTGTATCTATCAAGGGCTGAATCAAACCCTGCACTTTGGGGAAGCTTGGTTCTGGATCCAGTCTTTGCATCTTGGGCCTATCTCTAACTCTGTGTGGTTTTGTTATTTTCTTTCTCATATAAATGCAACGTAGGTGATGTGATGCTGTCTCACACCTGGTATTTGCTTGGTTCATTGGCACTCACAGACAGACTGACATCACTGTGGCCTGCGTGGTTCTGTCTGAGAGATTTCTGTGATAGCCACAGAGCCTGATGGAGAAAGGTCTGATTCTTTTCTCTCTTCCCAGCACTTTGGATTGCACTGATCATCAGACCGTACCGACTGCCCCATGAGCCTTCGCTGAGCAGACCATGCACTGCCCGCCCCGCCCCCACACACTCATCATCACTTCCATTCTTCTCCCTCCGAAATCCCAGACAAGGGTTTGGGTAGAACTGTTCAGAAAATGGAGTTTTCCTTCCATGGGAAATGGCCACATTTCAAAATGGCTTTCACTTCCACATTGGAAGGAAAGGCCAAAGTATCAGAAATATTCACAAAACAAAAATTCCCAAGTTTCACATTAGAAACGCCTAGATGGAAAATTTTGCCTTTTCACTTGCAAAGAAATAGGCTCAATGTTTGGAACCGACATTCTTGGTTTGATTCAGCTGATCAGAAAGCTGAAAATATTGTCCCAGTCGACGATTTTGACAAAGCCATGTTTTCTGCCGGGAGAACGTTTCCTACTGAGAATGTCTGGTCACTCTGGCCTTGGCCATTGGCTCCCGTGCGACGCCACCGCCCTCCGTGGTTCTGCACTGACACCCT